>NC_141699.1:266676700-267303933 GCF_964263255.1 Lissotriton vulgaris | reverse complement strand
TAATTTGACTGTTGTGTATATATATGAAAAACAGGTGTTTTTACACAATGTTCATGAATCAAAAATAGAATGGACAGTAGTTTCTACAAAACCATTGGTTTGTATTCGAAAACCCTCATAGAATCCTGGTATTGTCGTTTGCGGTGTATCTTTTTTCCGCCCCATCAGGAGTCATGGCGTATTCATCGGGTGATCGATTGACGTGCTGGGTGCCTGCCCTCACCTGAGGCTACCTCTGGTGATAGTAGAAGTGTCCAGAGATCAAAATTATGTACGTGATGAAATAGACTAAAAATAGTGTCTAATCAAAAAAAGGGTTGTTTATTCTGGATAGTTTAGGCACTATGGTTAAAAAGGAGTTGCGATACAAGGTAGTCGGGTTACTGGATCACCATATCTTTTTAGGTCCGTGTCGACATGTTTCAGCTCGCTCGGCCCGGTCGGGTCTATGGAGCTTTCGTCAGGACAAAAAACAAAAAACGTATTTATAGACAAACAAAATTATGACATGAGCTTCACACAACTTGTGTGGGATTCAGTATTTAGAAGAATGGGAATTTCCCATGCTGTGGAGACAAAAACCGACACAGACTATTGTTAATGTCGGTACTCCGTACAGGTGAGTAGACAGTCAGGCTAGATTCTGTGAGGAGCGCTATTACTTTTACTCCAAAAATGCGCCAAAATTGTGGCAGTTACACAGTGAGTTGAAGGAAAAGGAGAACAAAGGAGGTCTTAGGAAGTGCAATAATGGCGAAACCAAGGTCGGGATAGCCAAGGCAAAAAATTGTTACACAAAACATCGAGTGTATCACATGCACATTAGCTCGATGTGGCAACCGTGCTGATCCAAGGGGATTCTTAGAGTCTAGGTGCCCCGCAATTATCTGCTATAATGGGAACTAGTGCATGGTCAGTGGTGGTAGTTATTAGATGAGTCATACTGGATTGTATGAGGGAGACGTGAGCAGTGACTTATAAAACCCTCTTAAAAAGTTTTTAAATACCTATTTTTCGCAAGGTGAGTACTTCAACAGGGGAACCAGAGTCACATGTGGTAATTTACTGTCAAAGTAAAGGTAGGCCCATTGATTAGTACATTGATTTGTCTTACCCGTTTGGCTGGAGAGCGGTGTGCTACCATTCTTACCCATGAGGTACAGCTAGGTGTCCCTTGTGCTGACTCTTCCCCTGGCTAATGGCGGGGCTATAGAATTCAGTCTTTAATACTGGTCTTGAAAACAAAGAAGGGACAACTCTATGTTTTGGGAAGAGTACTAGTAAAATGGAGGATATTCAAGGCAATTTTACTAGTACTCTTCCCAAAACATAGAGTTGTCCCTTCTGTTTGTATGGATTGTATGAGGGAGACGTCCCACGTCTCCCTCATACAATCCAGTATGACTAGTCTAATAACTACCACCACTGACCATGCACTAATTCCCATTATAGCAGATAATTGCGGGGCACCTAGACTCTAGAATCCCCTTGGATCAGCACGGTTGCCACATCGAGCTAATGTGCATGTGATACACTTGATGTTTTGTGTAACAATTTTTTGCCTTGGGTATCCCGACCTTGGTTTCGCCATTATTGCACTTCCTAAGACCTCCTTTGTTCTCCTTTTCCTTCAACTCACTGTGTAACTGCCACAATTTTGGCGCATTTTTGGAGTAAAAGTAATAGCGCTCCTCACAGAATCTAGCCTGACTGTCTACTCACCTGTACTGAGTACCGACATTAACAATAGTCTGTGTCGGTTTTTGTCTCCACAGCATGGGAAATTCCCATTCTTCTAAATACTGAATCCCACACAAGTTGTGTGAAGCTCATGTCATAATTTTGTTTGTCTATAAATACGTTTTTTGTTTTTTGTCCTGACGAAAGCTCTATAGACCCGACCGGGCCGAGCAAGCTGAAACATGTCGACACGTACCTAAAAAGATATGGTGATCCAGTAACCCGACCACCTTGTATCGCAACTCCTTTTTAACCATAGTGCCTGAACTATCCAGAATAAACAACCCTTTTTTTGATTAGACACTATTTTTAGTCTATTTCTTCACGTACATAATTTTGATCTCTGGACACTTCTACTATCACCAGAGGTAGCCTCAGGTGAGGCAGGCACCCAGCACGTCAATCGATCACCCGATGAATACGCCATGACTCCTGATGGGGCGAAAAAAAGATACACCGCAAACGACAATACCAGGATGTCTATGAGGGTTTTCGAATACAAACCAATGGTTTTGTAGAAACTAGTGTCCATTCTATTTTTGATTCATGAACATTTACTCAGGGGAAATGAATGGACTTCTAATCCTCTTCCCTCCATTTTTGATATAAGTTTTTACACAATGTACACATGGCGCATTTATGCCGGAATTGCAATGTTTAAAGAAAATCTTTGCTTTCTTGTTTGGAGTTTACCCGTGAGATAGTCTGTTTTCCCTTGATATAGTGGTCACATGACCTTTATGGGAACAGGGTTGTAGGCGGAGCACTTTAAGCACTTTATAAGCACTGAAATAATCACTAATGCCTTGCATGTGAACAAGGGCTGCAAAGCCCGAAACGCGTCATGTTTGGTTGGTAGCGGAAAAAACTGGAAAATAAAAATACTTACCCAAATGCTGTGGTCTGTCTCCTGCTTCGCCGGTCCTACTGGATTGGAGGTAGTTCCTTGGAGTCACTGTTGATATATATATATATATATATATATATCAGCTCCAAAATCCCTCCCCGCAATCAAACGTGAATCAGGTAGCAGCACTCACAGGGTAAATTCACAGTTGTTTATTTTCTCAAAACGCGCTTTCGGCACTCTGCCTTTTTCAGTAATGAAACGGGGAACGCGGCAAACACTTTCCATTTAAACCACGTTTCACACGTGATGGTTTAAATGGAAAGTGTTTGCCGTGTTCCCCGTTTCATTACTGAAGAAGGCCGAGTGCCAAAAGCGCGTTTTGAGAAAATAAACAACTGTGAATTTACCCTGTGAGTGCTGCTACCTGATTCCCGTTTGATTGCGGGGAGGGATTTTGGAGCTGATACTGTTGTCGGGTGCACCCCCGACAAGCAGGCACCAGCCTATGAGTGCGACAGGCAGGTGCAAGTGGAGCGTGGATATATATATATATATATATATATATATATATATATATATATATATATATATATATATATATATATATATAATATCTTGTGAGTTCAGCTCTCAATGCCGTACTTCTCTCCCAGGTACAGATCTCTCGGACACCAAATTAAGTGAAATGAAGTGTCTTTATTCTCTCCTCTCCACCAGCATGACGCGTTTCGGCTGTATCACAACAGCCTTGATCGCATGGCATCAAATTACCAATGGGAGGGCTTAAATACTGTGTTAATTGTGATTGACACCAAACATATGGGTAACTGACATAGAAAAAATATATGTACAAAAACCACACTTTTTACAACGGTTTGAGAGGAAGCACGCCGAGAAATGCAATACTATAGCAATTCTCTTGTTATCATTCAATATTACAGAATCAAATTTCCCTGAAATATATCGGTATTCGCATTACAGTCTGTAATTGCAACAATGTAAATAAAGTGCAAGTGCTCACGATTACAATCATAATGATAAACATTGTTCATCTATGGACGATGAGTCTTTTAACAAGATAAACAGACATGTAAAACAACGTGTCCTCTATGACAACCGTATTTCCAATCCATGTCAGTTAAAATCGGTAACCACACGTGTTCGGTGTCAAAGAAAGTGCAAAGTGCTTAAAAACAATGAAAGTTCCTGGATGATAGCGCAATATTTACAAATTTATAATAAAAGGATACATGCAACCAATCATCATGAAATGATCAAAATGGCAAAAAAAGCGCGGATATTTCATATATATACACAGATGTAAACACTGAAGCATAAATGCTGATACAAGGAACCTTACTATAGCCATAGTGACTTGTAATTTCAATGATCTACTCAAATTCATTCCTAAGGTTACATTTTAATCCGGTTTAGATGAGCCGATGCCAATTGTGTGCAAATAATAAAAAAGGCTTTACATTTACAAAATCGTGAGAAACTGTGTTCTTGGAACTAAAATAACAATGTACTTGTTCTGTGGATAAGGGACATATCTAAGGCATGGCAATCTTGACATTCACTCAAATGTTGGATGGTTGCTGGACCCAATTTTATTTACTCATACCTGGTGTTACTGGGGGAGGTGAAAGGCAAATCGCTAGAGAAAGACCTGCAGGTCTTCCCCCCCCCCTATTCAACCCATTAGGTATTCTGGTGTCTAGAAGTACAATGTACTTACTTTCCAGTTGCCTTAAAAGTTTTTCCCGATCCCCTCCCCGTATATTTTTGGGCACAGCATCGATGACAAAATATTTAAGGTGATTCAGATTTTTGGCATGCACCAATTCAAAATGGCGGGCGACTGGGTATGTAACATCCAAATTTACAATTGCTCTCAGATGTTGCAATATTCGATTGAAAGCCTGTAATTTGGTGCTGCCCACGTATTTTAACCCGCTTGAGCATTCTAATACATATACAGCAAAATCTGTGCGGCATGTGTATAGCTCCTTTATTGGTGTGGGAGTAGGATTAAATGGAGAACAATATTCTGAGGTCTTAACCCCGAACTTGCACGCCCTACACGAAATGCACTTATGAAAGCCTTTCTTGTTAGAGACCCATATTTTACTACACATAACCTCTGGGCTGCTTTTAACCAGAGAAAGGGAAGGGGGTGGTGATGGACAGAGTATCTGAATTGAGCAGAACGCTCCTACCCAGTCCAAAGATCAGGGCTTGATCCATCACCGTTTTTTAGCTCACTGCACCATCCCAGCTCAGAACCTGGCTACATGCAAATTAGTCTGTCCCTGGCCAAGTGCATCATGGGAACAGGGCAGACCAAACTACCAAGCCAATTCTTATACTGGGAAGGAAACAAGCTTCCGGGGACCGGTTTCTGGCATTTCAGCCGTCTTCGGCCCGGCTTGCTTGAATCCTGATGGTGCAGTGAGCAAGGGACTCACATCTGAGTATACCCTTCCACGCTTATGGTGGACAAAACGATTCAGAAAAGGGGGTGGTGATGGACAGAGTATCTGAATTGAGCAGAACGCTCCTACCCAGTCCAAAGATCAGGGCTTGATCCATCACCGTTTTTTAGCTCACTGCACCATCCCAGCTCAGAACCTGGCTACATGCAAATTAGTCTGTCCCTGGCCCAGTGCATCATGGGAACAGGGCAGACCAAACTACCAAGCCAATTCTTATACTGGGAAGGAAACAAGCTTCCGGGGACCGGTTTCTGGCATTTCAGCCGTCTTCGGCCCGGCTTGCTTGAATCCTGATGGTGCAGTGAGCAAGGGACTCACATCTGAGTATACCCTTCCACGCTTATGGTGGACAAAACGATTCAGAAAAGGGGGTGGTGATGGACAGAGTATCTGAATTGAGCAGAACGCTCCTACCCAGTCCAAAGATCAGGGCTTGATCCATCACCGTTTTTTAGCTCACTGCACCATCCCAGCTCAGAACCTGGCTACATGCAAATTAGTCTGTCCCTGGCCCAGTGCATCATGGGAACAGGGCAGACCAAACTACCAAGCCAATTCTTATACTGGGAAGGAAAAAAACTTCCGGGGACCGGTTTCTGGCATTTCAGCCGTCTTCGGCCCGGCTTGCTTGAATCCTGATGGTGCAGTGAGCAAGGGACTCACATCTGAGTATTCCCTTCCACGCTTGTGGTGGACAAAACGATTCAGAAAAGGGGGTGGTGATGGACAGAGTATCTGAATTGAGCAGAACGCTCCTACCCAGTCCAAAGATCAGGGCTTGATCCATCACCGTTTTTTAGCTCACTGCACCATCCCAGCTCAGAACCTGGCTACATGCAAATTAGTCTGTCCCTGGCCCAGTGCATCATGGGAACAGGGCAGACCAAACTACCAAGCCAATTCTTATACTGGGAAGGAAACAAGCTTCCGGGGACCGGTTTCTGGCATTTCAGCCGTCTTCGGCCCGGCTTGCTTGAATCCTGATGGTGCAGTGAGCAAGGGACTCACATCTGAGTATACCCTTCCACGCTTATGGTGGACAAAACGATTCAGAATCGATTTTGGCCACTATAGGTGTGGCAGGGTATACTCAGACATGAGTCCCTTTCTCACTGCTCCATCAGGATTCAAGCAAGCCGGGCCGAAGACGGCTGAAATGCCAGAAACCGGTCCCCGGTAGCTTGTTTCCTTTCTGGTGAAGAATTGGCTTGGTAGTTTAGTCTGCCCTGTTCCCATGATGCACTGGGCCAGGGACAGACTGATTTGCATATAGCCATGTTCTGAGCTAGGATGGGGCAGTGAGATAAATAACGGTGATGGATCAAGCCCTGATCTTTGGACTGGGTAAGAGTGGTCTGCTCAATTCAGACACTCTGTTCATCACCACCCCCTTTTCTGAATCGATTTTGGCCACTATAGGTGTGGCAGGGTATACTCAGACATGAGTCCCTTTCTCACTGCTCCATCAGGATTCAAGCAAGCCGGGCCGAAGACGGCTGAAATGCCAGAAACCGGTCCCCGGTAGCTTGTTTCCTTTCTGGTGAAGAATTGGCTTGGTAGTTTAGTCTGCCCTGTTCCCATGATGCACTGGGCCAGGGACAGACTGATTTGCATATAGCCATGTTCTGAGCTGGGATGGGGCAGTGAGATAAATAACGGTGATGGATCAAGCCCTGATCTTTGGACTGGGTAAGAGTGGTCTGCTCAATTCAGACACTCTGTTCATCACCACCCCCTTTTCTGAATCGATTTTGGCCACTATAGGTGTGGCAGGGTATACTCAGACATGAGTCCCTTTCTCACTGCTCCATCAGGATTCAAGCAAGCCGGGCCGAAGACGGCTGAAATGCCAGAAACCGGTCCCCGGTAGCTTGTTTCCTTTCTGGTGAAGAATTGGCTTGGTAGTTTAGTCTGCCCTGTTCCCATGATGCACTGGGCCAGGGACAGACTGATTTGCATATAGCCATGTTCTGAGCTGGGATGGGGCAGTGAGATAAATAACGGTGATGGATCAAGCCCTGATCTTTGGACTGGGTAAGAGTGGTCTGCTCAATTCAGACACTCTGTTCATCACCACCCCCTTTTCTGAATCGATTTTGGCCACTATAGGTGTGGCAGGGTATACTCAGACATGAGTCCCTTTCTCACTGCTCCATCAAGATTCAAGCAAGCCGGGCCGAAGACGGCTGAAATGCCAGAAACCGGTCCCCGGTAGCTTGTTTCCTTTCTGGTGAAGAATTGGCTTGGTAGTTTAGTCTGCCCTGTTCCCATGATGCACTGGGCCAGGGACAGACTGATTTGCATATAGCCATGTTCTGAGCTGGGATGGGGCAGTGAGATAAATAACGGTGATGGATCAAGCCCTGATCTTTGGACTGGGTAAGAGTGGTCTGCTCAATTCAGACACTCTGTTCATCACCACCCCCTTTTCTGAATCGATTTTGGCCACTATAGGTGTGGCAGGGTATACTCAGACATGAGTCCCTTTCTCACTGCTCCATCAGGATTCAAGCAAGCCGGGCCGAAGACGGCTGAAATGCCAGAAACCGGTCCCCGGTAGCTTGTTTCCTTTCTGGTGAAGAATTGGCTTGGTAGTTTAGTCTGCCCTGTTCCCATGATGCACTGGGCCAGGGACAGACTGATTTGCATATAGCCATGTTCTGAGCTGGGATGGGGCAGTGAGATAAATAACGGTGATGGATCAAGCCCTGATCTTTGGACTGGGTAAGAGTGGTCTGCTCAATTCAGACACTCTGTTCATCACCACCCCCTTTTCTGAATCGCTTTTAACCAGAGAGTCCCACATGGAGGGCGCCCTCCTAAAAACAAGGGAGGGTTCTGCTGGGAGTATGGATGCTAGACTAATGTCTGTTTTCAATATGGGCCAATGTTTTTTAAGAATGCCCCTTATCTTACGTTCCTCTGTGTTGTAGGTGGTTATCAAACTAATAGTCTTTTCCTCTTTGGCCACTTCATTACCACTTCCTATGTCAGTGCCCTCAGCTAGGTTAACCAAATAATCTTCTCTGTTTTTGCTATTGGCCTTATCTTTGGCTGCTACAAGATCTTTAATATAGTAGCCTCGCTTCAAAAATCTTTTGATGGCCTCGTTCTGGCATATTTCTAAGTCAGACTCAGAACTGCAAATTCTACGCATCCGTGTGAATTCCCCGTAGGGTATACTTTTTATTCAGTGTCCCGGATGGGCACTAGTGGCGTGCAAAATAGAATTGCCCGCCGTGCTTTTCCTATGTAGTTTAGTAGCAGGGGCATTATTCTGAACATAGATATCAACATCCAAAAATTGTATGTTGGTGGTACTTATTTGATAGGTGAATTTAAGGTTCAGAATATTATCATTAATGGCTGTCACAAAGTCCTTAGCAGACCTTTCTGTCCCTTTCCACACTATATAAATGTCATCTATGAACCTCCAATAATGAATGATATTATTGGCATAACTGGGAATATGCCTGAGGACATGCTCCTCCCACGACCCGACGTGTAAACAAGCATAGGTAGGGGAAAAGCATGCCCCCATGGCCACTCCCCTTCGCTGCTGATAAACTTCGTTGTTAAACAGAAAATAATTGTTCGTTAAACATAACATTATCATTTTCATCAGCATGTCATTGTGATTTTTAAAACTCACATTGCGTTGGCTCAAAAAATGCCTAACTGCATTAATGCCATCTGTATGTTCTATACTGGTGTACAGGGTACATATGTCAAGGGCCACCAGAATATACTCCGATTCCCACTTCACCTCTTTTAGTTTTTTGAGGAAATGTCCTGTGTCCTTAATGTACAAAGGAAGTTCTACAAAACTCTGGAGGAAATAGTCAACATATTTGGAGATGGCCTCTAAGAGGCTGCCTTGGGCTGAGATGATGGGTCGTCCCGGTACAGGAGATATAAGTTTGTGTATTTTTGGAATGAGATAAAAAGTGGGAGCTAACGGATTGTCCTTTTTCAAAAACGCCAATTCTTGTTTGGTTAGCAAGCCGTCTCTTTTCCATTGATTTAATTCCTTACGTACTGATTCCTTCAGGTTACGGATCTCACTGAAATTTCCTTTCCTGTATCAAGATGTATCTGCCAGGTGCCGATGCGCTTCTTCCATATATTGATTTCTGGGCCAGATGACAATGTTGCCTCCTTTATCGGCTTTGTTAATTATCAGATTAGAATTGCTCCTCAACTTTTTCATCAGTATTGAGTATTGTCTCTCCATATATTTGGCTTTTTTGATTTTCCTAGATGTTTTGATCTGCAATCCTTTCAGATCCTCTGTAACCATGTCGTTAAAAGTGTCAATGGCATCCTTAGGCATCAGGGGGATCAAAGTAGACGTTACCTTGGAAGGTGTTTTACAAGGTGCGTTGATGTTGACCCCCATTCTATCGCACCTGACTTGAGTCGAGCTAGCCCCCAGGTCCTCCTCTAAGGCCAATTCATGGGCAGTTTGCAGGGCTCCAATGTCAGCGAATTGGAATATGGATGAGGGTTGAGATTCACTAATGATGTTTTTAGCTCGGTCCTGTGCATTAGTTAATTTGAAATGCTTTTTCAATTCTAACTTCCGAATAAATTTAAAAACATCGATTCTAGTCTCCACATAGTTATAGGAATTTTTAGGGCAAAAAGAGAGACCTAACGATAACAATTGAGTTTCAGCTTTAGAAAGGACAACATCCGAAAGGTTTACCACTAGTGTCAGTTTCGTCATTGGTAGAAGTTGTACTTACTTCAGGTGTTTTATCAATGTCTGATGTCATTCCATCAGAAATAATGCGTTGCGCTTCTACCATTTCTTGCTTTTGCCTCTCTTTGCGAAGCCTCTCCCTCCGGTGTTTCCTCCTTTCGTTGCATTTGTGGTTTTTGTGTTTTCGTTTTTGTTCCGTTGTTGTTGGGTTTTTGGTCGCAATGTTTTCAACCTGTCCTCGATTTAAAAAAAAAAAAAAAAAACAATTCCTCAGATGGTGCAAAGTGAGTTGGTACCTGTGCACGTGTAGACACCCCTGCTTGCTCGTCATCCGAGCCCAAACTGCTAGCATTTGAGCTTACTTCCGCCTCTGACAGACCTATTTCAGACCCCTCATTAGGTACTTGCACGGCGGGTTTGGGAATGAGCGCTTGTCTTTTCATCGTGTCATATTTACGAGCAAACGTAAAAATCCTGCCCGTTGCATAGTCTTGTTTGTTGCGGGCGTACTTGTACTGTTTGCGTAGGCTAATGGTTTCTTGGTGTTTAGCCAGTCGGGTGTCTATATCCTCTCGGTATTTTTTGATATAATTTTTATCCTTGTGCAAGTCCAATTCACTATTTAGTATCTCAATTTGTTTCAAAATATCATTCCCGTCAAGTTCCGCATATTTAATTAGAATGCAGATCATGTTCCTGGACGCTTCCAGATTGTTAGTAGCCTATTCCTTCAACATGAGGGGGTTGGGGTTCTCGAAAGATGGCGCTATGAGAACCCTCAAACCCCTCGGGACTCTGCCCACTTCCAGAAATTTTTCGAGCGAGCGTTTCTCTCACCATTTAGTGGTTTCAGTTTTCAACAGTTTCTCCAATTTTTTCAATTTGCCTTTTAAATCGGTGTTCGGATTATTGCTCTCCGTAATCTCCTTATCGGTTCTTACCACCGGAAGGTTCACAAACATTGCATCAGCCAATGCCTCCCGGTTTTTTAATGCCTCCGCTGATGTGGACATTATTATGTGGGAGAGAATACACAATACACTGCTCCTGACCTCGATTTGTTCACGGAAACAGGAGCCTCTCTCGATGGTGTTTAAATCTTTCCACCCGCACTCTAGAGCATTTCACACGTGTGTGTCAGCGCGCCCTCACCAGCTTACCGCACGATGCCTCGTAGTCTCCCGGGGTCCTCCGACTCCTATGAGGTTCTATTTCGGAAAACTGCGTTCTCGCTGCGAGTGCTTGCCGATTCTTTCTTCTCGTGCGGGGAGCTGCTGACTCGATTACTCCTTCCGGGACAATTGCGTGGTCCGCCTCCACGGTGTCGGCCGTTTCAGCCCAGCAGCTCGTTTTGGAAAGAGGATCCGTAAGGGCAGAAACAGCCGTATTCTGCCCAAATTGTATGCAAGCAATATCTATGTATATATCTTATGTATATGTTTTTGTGAGCGTATCTTTATGTATCTGTTGCTATCTACATATATGTGTGTGTGTATCTAAAGGTGTGTGTGTGTATGTATATGTATGTGTATATATATATATATATATATATATATATATATATATATATATATATATATATATATATATATATATATATATATATATATATATATATATATATATATATATATCCAAACCAGTTTGCTCTTAAGCTTGAGGAGCCCACACAGTGTCTTGCTTATACCTCTTTATTCAGTCGGCGACAATTTCCAAACAGCATACAGGTCGATGCAATGTTCATTGTATAGCCGTTGCCGACACCTTTCTGGACTTCTGTGTCCCTTACTCAATGGCTGACTAATGGTAGGTGGAAACGGCTGCCTTACATTCTGATGCTCTTAAGTAGTAATGAACCCGCCCATTGGGGTATGTCTTCGCTTTGCATTGTGGTCTTAGTAGTTACATCAGTTTCGCCGAGGTGGCAGCAGTGATTTCTGTACCTTGAATGTTCACCTTTGGGCTTCCAGCATCCCGTTCTTCATTGTCTTTCTCGTGCCTTCTGGATAGGCAGCACTGTTCTTTCGCGGTTGCTGTCCTCTTCGAGCAATCAGACCCGCGGTTTCAGCGGGGGGGCTTCCTCGTGACCGGAGCAGGCCACGTAACATCCAAACCAGTTTGCACTTAAGCTTGAGGAGCCCACACAGTGTCTTGCTCATACCTCTTTATTCAGTCGGCGACAATTTCCAAACAGCGTACAGGTCGATGCAATGTTCATTGTATAGCCTTTGCCGACGCGTTTCTGGACTTCTGGGTCCCTTACTCAATAGCCGGCTAATGGTAGGTGGAAACGGCTGCCTTACATTCTGATGCTCTTAAGTAGTGGTATATAGATATATACCCACCTGTGAACAAGGACTAATTACTGTGTGTTTAACAGCTGCAGTGCTCATGTCGAAATAAGTCCGCTTGTGCATCAGACGGTGTTGGGCTCCATGGCTGTTCGTGAGGTATCACTTTGGACAGGATTTCCATTCCTGTTTGTTTGAGGAGCCCGCCCTGCAGGCTCGGAGCCCCCAGTAAAATGGAACTCTTTGTGTTGATATATATATATATATCTATATATATAGATATATATATAGATATATATATATTAGATAGATAGATGTATGTACGTATATCCATATGTATATATGTACTCTCTTGCTCAGTACATATGCTTTGCTTTTCGTTTTCTCCTATACTAGTTAAACATTCCTGCTCATTCTGTGGGGTTCGTACTATCTCTGACAGTTGTTTCTCAGGTCAAAACCAGTAATGTTTTACTGTGTTTAGTCTATGTCTGGGATAGCATTCTTAATGCTCTCTCCACTGTGAATACTTTTTGGGATCCTTCTCTTTGTTTCCCTTAGGCGATGGCTCCACACACAAATGGCCTTCAGGCCTAAGCACAGCACCGCCCGGCTGCCTTACATTCTGGTGCTCTTAAGTAGTAATGAACCCGCCCATTGGGGTGTGCCTTCGCTTTGCATTGTGGTCTTAGTAGTTACATCAGTTTCGCCGAGGTGGCAGCAGCGATTTCTGTACCTTGAATGTTCACCTTTGGGCTTGCAGCATCCCTGAGGTGCTGGGAGGGGGGCATCCATGAAGACCTGGCTCTATCACTCTGGATTATTATGCCAAGGATGCTGTGAAGAACCCGTAACGATTGATCAGGAGCTGAGAGAAGATGTCAGAAACCGACGTGAACCCATCCTTAAACTGGGTATGCCTGATGTGACATCAAGAAAAGGCCACAAGAGGTCATAGGCCCTCAGCATCGGCAGACCGGAGCCCTCAAAGAAGCATATCTGTCCACTTGGGCTTGCCGGCTACCTTTGAGTCGTGTAAGACTGTTGTAGGCTGTTGGGCCTCCTGGGATATCACAAATTTAGTACATCGCGCTGCTAACATTGACTCTTAAGGCCAAACTTTGACGTTTTGGTTTGAGTTACATCTGAAAGTTGCCTTCATTACCCAATGGGGAATAACAAACCTCACAAGAATGGAAAGAGAGTTTTGGGGATCCAGCCCGGGACGATGCTAGCATGTCGAACTTAAGACACTGGGGATTATTTAGTGTGTTATATCTGTGCTTTGTATTTGACATGACAAACGGCATATTGCTTTTACCGTTTGTACTTTGAGTCTATTGCTTGTGTATGCCATACACTTACCTCCCCCTCACAGAGCTTTGGACTTATTGACCCTTCCTACCACTAAGAGTCAAGTGCTGGAAGAGTTAGTACTTGGCCGGTTACCCAGGATCCATTGTAAATTGAGCCCCAGGGAAGCAGGAGTGAAAGGTCACAACCCCCACGGTGGGGCAGAGTAACCCTTACTTGCCATGTAGCCCCTTGAAAGGAATTCTGACAGTTTGCCTTTTACAAAGTTAACAGATTGCCATTATACAATTCTTTGGGTTTGCTTGAAGAGAAACAGACACCACAATCCGGTCTCTTGCTAGGAGAGGGTAAACGTTGCATTTTAATATGCAAATTGCATATATGGAGTACAGAAACTTTTTGTTATTATGTAGAGGATATATGATTCTGGTGTAGTACCAGTCATATTGAGCCACAAGCAGAAGCTGGGCTTCACTTCCAATAACATTTCTGGCTGACCATGTAAGTTTAGAAATGGACCCTACATTTTTTGCTTTAGTTCTTCTCTTGAGTATATATAACTTGCAGACCAATACTCCTCATATGCCATCCTACTTCATACTGTATCGTTTGAAACTCACAGCCTCACTGTGTATCTTCAGCACAAGTGATGTCCTTCAAGTCAAGTTTTTTTGCCAGCAGGCTTACCTGAAAACCCCATCCGTATACATCCTGGATGGAGCGAGGGCTGTTCTCTTTGCAGTGTGCCCTGTTCTTTGGCAGTTGGGAGAGAGTCTGATGCATCTTCCCTGCCCTCCTAGAAACCCTTCCAGGAATTGAACCATTACCAATACTGCATTCTCGTTCGGATAGCTGGTGGACTGGGCTTGGTGGAATTGCTTCCTTACCAGTGATTTGCTTTTCAACTTGGTTCCCTATCACATTTCTCAGCAGCATAACTAAGGTCTTCCACCTTTTTCTTCAACTATTATTTAAGAAGTGCTCACTTCTAACTGTTTGGAATGCTAATAAAAAGAACTAAATCAGGAAGTATAACCAAAGCAAGCAGTCTTTTTTTAGGTCTCGTCCTAGAGACCTATTGCAGCCGAGTTGCCTGTGAAGGGAGATAGACTGGGGCACGCGCAGATTCTGGTCTGTGCACGCGCTTCTCCGCTTCCCAGAAACTGTGGACACGCACCAGCCGCCACCACATGCACTAGCCGCGCACACACGCACCAGCCGCCACCACATGCACTAGCCGCGCAAACACGCACCAGCTGCCCCAGCCGCGCACACACGCACCAGCTGCCCCAGCCGCGCACACACGCACCAGCTGCCCACACACGCACCAGCCTCCCCAGCCGCGCGCACACGCACCAGCCGCCCCCAGCCGCGCACACGCACCAGCCCCCCCGGCCGCGCATACACGCACCAGCCGCCCCGAGCTTGTGCACGAGCCCCCAAGGCATCAAGTCCCACTCACCGGGTTTCATCTCCTCCATTGACGTGGCACACGCGGGGCTTCCCTCACTGATGGGAGCCCCGCACTTGCATCCACAGCCTCAGTCGCCACTTTTCTGCCGCCACCGCCGGGCTCCCCCCTCCGGCATGGGAGCCCGCGTCACCACTTCCATCTCGGCGAGTCACTTCGCGGGCACGGGCTTATGGCGGAAGTCCCGCCCCAAAACAAGCATGACGCTTCCGGATTTCCCGCCAGATCGGGCCGGTGGCTTGCCAGGAACTCAAGCGATTTCCAGGTACTTGTTTCTTGAAGGACTTGATGCAAGGTTGTTATCCAGCTGTCTTCCTTATGCAGTTCAGTGTTGCCCTCTCGCCTGTGTTTCTCTCCTGCATGTTCCAAGTGGCTCTCGCTAATGCGTTTCTTCTCCCTTTGGCCCCGTATTGATAATATACCTTGTCTCGCCCCCTTCCTCTTCCTCATCTGTTCTCCTCATTCCCCATCCACACTTCACCTGTTCACTTTTTATTGTTTTTATTTAATTTTAGCTTTATTTTATGACAGGCCAGGCAGCAAACTAATGCTGTCCCTTCTGCTTTATACTGAAAGCTCTTTCACACCATTTCAGATGAGTAAAAAGAAAAAACAAATGGTGCTTGCATCAGGTAGCCTGTAATTACAATTTTTTTCTACCTTTTTTTCATTCTGTACAGCATGAACCTAAAGCTTTGCCAGATCAAATCGGGCTCCAAGGCTAGACAGTTTGACTTTAACAATGCTTGCTTTTCTCAGGATACCAGATTATTTGTAAATCGATGGAATACCGTTTAAGGTCCTTGCTTTTTTTGTAGGAACAGTTGTGCTGGGATGTAACTGGGCAGTTTTGACGCACTCGTATGTTTATACATCTATTGTAGAGTGTTGTATTTCTTGGACTTACAGGACTATTTTACCGTTTTAAATTGCTGTGTTAAGTTTTTTTGTGATGCTCAGCATGTTACATGTAATGTACGGAGCAGCATGTTTTTTTCATATGCAAAAATAAACTAATTTGATCTCCGAAATGAATGTCTTGTTAGAATACTTGCATAGCAAATAACCCTAATAAGAACATAACAGTAGTATGTTTATTTTTATTTACAGGCTGTCTTTTGATCGATTTAATCCTGGTTGTTCCTTGCTTCAGTTTAAACAAAAGGGCATGGCAGCGGGTTTAGGTGACTGCTAGTGGTGTGGGTATAGCTCATTGAACTCAGTAAGCTATCCTTTGCTGTTCATCTGACAACTGTTGCACGTTGCGTTCTGTACACTTGTATTTTATTACTCATGCAGTCTTATCTGTTACTCTCTGTACTTTGGAATTAGTAACTATGCTGACAGGGTAGGATTTTGTTCAGGGATACTCGTATTTACTTTGATCTGGAGAGCTGTGAGAGCTTGGACATAGTTTGTCCCTTTTTAATGTGCCATGTTAATCGTCGTGGTATTATATTCTTAATAAGTTCTAGCCTGTCTGACATCTGAACATTTGTAATGCTAATAACATTCCTCCTATGTTAAGGAATGTTATCAGTTATTGTTTTGAATTACTGTTTTCTTCCGTCTCCAGTTAGCAAAACTTCGCACATATAAACTCGATTTAGTTTGACTTTGAATTTACTCTATATAGATTTTTTTTGTGCGTTCATCACCTAACATGAAGAGATGCATGCAGGTGTGCTACCGCATAGAAGGGAAGGCTAAATACATTACACAGTTAAAAGTTTACTTTTTGAGCACCATTTGAAAAAAATGCATCCCGGTTTCGAAGTGCATTAAATAAAATTCTCTAATTCGTATGACAATCGTGGCAGGAGTATTTTGCTATGCAGTTGCCCATACCGAATTCAGTATTGAATCTTTGCTAACCTAATCACCTATAGGTGACCACACGATGAGATCATTAATGTTTGTAATAAATCTGGAGGGATTTACTTGTAAGTTACAGATGTAGTCTGTTTGCCTACTGGTTGTATTGACTGATGTTGCCTAATCGTCCCAGCTGGGGATTTCAAGTGTATTTTGGCTAGGATTGAATTTATTTGCAAGATCCATTGGTAGATTATAGATTGCAATATTTGGCTATGCGCAAACAGTATCCTAATGAACAGTGTTATAAAACCGTGTTCTTTTCTAATCGCCTGCTTGCTTTGGAAGCTGCTAGCTCTTTGCAGTGGCACCACATCTGCTTGGATGACAGCCTTCTTTGTTACTGGGGTCTGAAGCTGTGTAGTCAGCATCATATATCACAGGGAAGGTCTTGAGTTTCCGAATCACACATTTGTGAAAAGCAGGGTTTCAGGTTGACCCCGTTTTAACATTGACCTCGCTGTTCAACACTGTAGTTCAAACTATATTATGCCTGTATTGTTGTCCCAGCAATGATGTTATGCCTGTACGGTTGTCACATCTCTGGTTGCCTGTTAAGGGGTGGATAGTTTTCAAATTAATATATTTGATTTACAAAGGCATGTTCAAGCCAACATCATAGCTTTCATTGGTGTCAACCCCACCAGCTTATGAAATCCAAAGGTAAATGTATTCTTGAAACCCCTAAGGTTTTCCTAAAAGCTAATGGGGGCCTTGCCTTCTTGGTGGCAGCTGCTACAAGTTTGAACGTTATGTGTGTTCCTCTGGCAGAAATCACACTTTATTAAATTAGGCAAACTTTTGAAAAGTTGGTGTTCTACCTAATTCGATTTTCTCTCCGATCTTTTTCCTTCTAGTTCAACACTGAATGGCTGATCAGGTTTTTTTTTAAGGCCAAAATATCCCAAGTAGGTGAATATTTTGCTCTATAAATATGCCGTAAAAATTGCCTTTTTATGTTTTTGTACAGCCAAAATATCCCATGCGGGTGAATAGTTTGCTCTATAAATGTCATAAAACTGGCATATTTATATATTGCAGATTTTTAACTGAACAGTTTCTTAAATATCATTGTGCTGAGGCTGATTCTTCTGCACCTCCGCTTCCCATGGCTTCATGGCAGTAAACACCTTTGCATCCTTGCGACATGACAGTGGAAACCATACCCTTTCAGGACTTACACTAGAGTCTTCAGTGTGACTCCATTCAGATCATATAGTCCCACTTTTTCTTGAGCCCTTTGGCTCACAATCGGAAGGAGAGTAAGTAATACCCCTTCGCCTTTCTAGTCAAACAGTTAATCTATTAACCTTGTCTGAAACTTTTGCACTGTCTCCTGCATACCTCTGTTTTTTTGTGTGCCACGATTTGAAACCTTATTCTAGAGAACATTTTGTGAGATCAGGCATCACAATTTGCTAAAAATGATAAAAACTGGTTTCTATACTAAAACGTTTTACCGAAACTGACCGAACGCCAAGTCGTGCCCTGTCCACATTCTGCACTTTAAAACAGACTGATACATAACTATGCAGTCGCACATTACTCTGGGCTCAAACTGTCAGCCTGGCACCTTCTGTGGTGAGTGATTTACAGGGTACAGGGATAATTTCACCATTGTGCAATTGAACTTTTAACAAGTTGCAACACTTATGTTTACATTTTCGGATCACCCTTTTGCCACAGATGTTAAATTTGATTTTGTTAGATCCCGAAGCTCGGGGGAGGGGGGGGCTTAGATTTCGGTAGGAGGTTATAGTCCTCAAACACCATTCTTAGTTAAAGTATGTTTCAGCTAAAACAGGGCTAGTTGTGTGCGGAGACCCTTAATCAATGCTTTTAGACCTGTTTATTTTGAAGAAACACAATGCGCAATCGCCATTTTCGTCCAAGGGCAGTTTGTGTTTGAATGGAGAGGGACGGCTACATCTGGGAAATTCAGATTTTTAAAAGTAATCTGATAGTCACTCCTGTAATCAGTGCTTTGCAATTGGGCTTTGTACTGCATGGGCCCTGGTTCCCTTTCTTGTACGAGCCTATGTGCTTTGTTTGGGTTTCCAAAGGTTCATTCCTGGCTTTTAAATGCGGTAAGGATACTGGTTATGCATTGTCATTTTCAGAAGTATTAACTGTGCATGCAAATAATAACTGAATTGGCAATTTCCAGTTGGGTGCACCACCTGAAAGTTCTGTGCATGGTTTTGATCGGTTTGGTGAAAGCTATCTTGTAAGTCTACTACGCTGGCACTGAATTATTTGTGAATTAGACCTAGAGAAGCTATGGCTCCCAAACTGTGCACTTACAGTATCCTAGTATTTTAATTCAGCCTTTCAAATAAGTCACTGCAGGTGTGCCAACCTCCGTACAGGCCTTCAGTCATGGGAGCTTGCAGCTTTTACCCTTTTGTTAGCTGCTGTTCGAGCTTTCAACTAGTTATTAATCAGTCTCCTCAGTTTTTATGTCACCCAATCTTAAGAGAAACAAGCGGGACCTTCTTTTTCTACTGAAACAATGAAAAGTGAGTGGATGTATTTATTTCACTGCTTTTCAGTTTCTTCTGGTGACGCCATCAATCATGTTGCATGTAATCTGAATGCAACATGTCCCACATTTAGGCTAATGGCTCCAAATATCTATGGCCATCTTAATCACTTACTTCAAGGGCAGAGATATGATCCTGGTGAGGCAATATGAAAAACTAAATTGCAGAACAATTCAGCTGTTTACGTTTACTTCTACGATCTAACTCATCCCGGTATCTGCGCACAGGTAATGTGTTGCAGGAGGGACCCTTTAGGGATTGATGTTGACCTGGGAAGGCCTTTTAATATGAGTGGGCATTAAGTGCGAGTATATTGACCTGTAGCGATTACTGAAAATCTGTGTGCTTCCTTGTATTATATACTAGACTACAGGTTCACCATAGTTATGCCTTGAGACTCAGTTCACACTCTAATATTCGCATAAATCATGATCCCAAATGCAGATCTAACATTCATGTGTGGCTCTGTGTGTGTGTGTCTGTGCCTGTGTGTGTGTGTGGCTCTGTGTGTATGTGTGGCTGTGGCTGTGTGTGTGTGGCTGTGTGTGTGTGTGGCTGGCTCTATGTGTGTGTGTTGGGCTGTGTGTGTGTGTGGGGCTCTGTGTCTGCTAATACACTCGACTACTCTCTAATGCTCACCTATTGCCATTGTAAATGACAATACCATTTATTTATGTTTAAAAAAAACAAAAAATGAAAAAAAAATGCAATTTGCAATGCCAATAGCTCTAACTTTAACAAAGACGAGACCATTGCATTGTAAATGCTTGTTTTATTGAATTTTTGCTAAACATTTAACAGCATGCCTACATTTTAACAGGTGTTATAAAGATATAATAGATCTTGCTGGTTTTGAAAGGGTACAACTGTGGTCACTAAAACAAAAGCTAGATGTGCACCTCGATTCTGGGTAACAAATTATAATTGATTTGCACTCTATACTACATAGTGGATAGATGTTCTAAACTATTTTTTACTCACTGTAATTTTAAAGTTGTTTGATGTAGTTTTGATTCTGAGTCACCAGTGTTTTTCCTAATCAATTTTATAGGTGACCCGATGGCTTCCAGACCACCTAGCTGCAAATTGTTATGGTTGTGAAAGCAAGTTTTGGCTAGCAAGCAGAAAGCATCATTGCAGGTAATTTGGAAAGAGAGAACGTAATGGGAATGACTGGGTGGGAAACAATATGATGCACAGAGCGGTAGTGAGAGCTGGGAAAACAAGAGAGTTGTTGACCCTGGAGCATCATATTTGTGAATGATTTCAGTTTGCTCTTTTTGACGTAGTGATCTTATCTCATGACATTGATTACCCCTTCCAAATTGTTAAGCGTTATGTATAACCTTTTGCAGACTCTGTGTTGTCATGCGAGCATTTGTTTGTCAAGCTGTGTGATGTTTAGGTTTGGCATTGACCAAGGCCTTTTGATTTCACTAAAATTAAAAATGCCCAATAATTTATCCTGGAGTTCAGCTAGCTCTGTTCATGCATTGGTCTGTTATTGTATCCTCCACTCTCTACAGCATACAGCATGGGGTGAGCCCACTTCAGTCATTGGCTTCACTTGAAGTGACTGCCCTTACACAAAGATCACATCTGCTCACAAGTGTTATCCTGCTGTGCCAGGGATTACTAGGACAGCCTGTACTGTTTGAGACAAAAATATTTGGCTTTTTACCTATTTTTTTTGTTTTGTTTTTAACATTGGTGACGGCCCTGTTGCTCCTCGTACAAGAAAATCTAGTAAAAAAATTGGACAAACCAAAACCTGCGTTGACAAAGCTAAAAGGCTGACAACCAACTCTAGATTGGCTTAGCCAGTACTTTTTATTTATTGCCGCATATCTGCTTTGGAGTTTACTTACTTAATGTCCTAACTCTATGTGAAGTGTAGAAGGTAGGATGGGAAAAGTGTGTTTAGTGAGTTGTTCCACACACCTGTAAGTGAGCAGCGGAAGAGGCAAACGTTTCTGCAAGTAGTGAAATTCCAAAAGCATAGAATCAAAACTTTCATATTAACCAGAAATTCAAAGGTATCTTGCCTTATGGTTGAGCAAAAGTTACAAAGAAATTGTTGGAAATATAAAAACAAAGACTGCCTTTTGAAATAGGAAGTCCCCATCATGGGTTTACAGTTGTTTTTGCATTGATACCCCTGTGTCCTTGGTGTTGTAAAGATCTATATTTTTATTAGCTATTCTCATATTCCACAACATGACTGATAGTGCAGGACTTACGTTAACCAGTTTAACTAACAATCTTCTCTTTAAATGGGAATTCATCTCTCTCTCTCTCTCTCTCTCTCTCTGTCTCTGTCTCTGTCTCTCTCTCTCTCTCTCTCTCTCCATTGTAGATAAGTGAGCAGGAATATTAGCTTGTACCAGTGTCTTTTGACACTCCAGAGGCAAGAGAAAGAAGACTTTTGGCAGCGTGCAACTTTAGTAGAAACAGAAAGATGAAACTATTTTGTTCATTAACACATTCCAAATTTCAAAGAAATGTGAAACTCACATTTCTGTTGGATACATCTGCCTGTGGATTCCTCACCTTTTGAATTACCCCTGCACCAGCATTCCACAGAAATTATTTTCTTACCCCTCCCACGTCAATGAGGACGTCATAATAGCACGGCTCTGCTTGCGACATCGTATTACGTCATCCGAGCCATAAGAAGACCTCGCCGGCGTGCTGACGTCGGTTCCCTTTTTTCCGCTCCGTGAACGTGTAACTTTTTTTTCTGGGACTCTCCAATTCTCTGGGATTACATTGTTTCTCCTATCTTCTTCATGTTGCCGTTGGAATGGCTACTACTAAGAGGTCGGGTTTTAAGCCCTGTAGGGAGTGTGGGGGTCGTATGTCTAGGACAGACCCACACGCCCTCTGTCTTTGGTGCCTTTCTTCGGACAGCGACGTCAGAGTGTGTTAGAGCTGTCGGAAGATGAACCCGAAGGCGTTAAAAGAACGTGAAGCTAAACTGTTCATGGCGAAGGTGAAAAAGAAGAAGAGAGGTCGTAAGTGTTCAAAGTTGTCGACCTCGCACACTTCGTAGTCGAAGAAGCATGAGAATTAAATGGAAGACATGGTTCTCGACGTCGTTCTTCGAAGGGTAGGGCTTCGAGATTACCCTCTCCAGTAAAGCGGCGTTGTGAAAAAGACTTTGTCTATCCATTTCCTTCTCAGCAAGCGACTCAGGGTCACTCTCCGGCTCCGGTGGATTCGCCGACGCCCAGAGGTTTGCTGGTTCCCAGGAGTCCTCTGGCTCCCAGGGCATCTTCTCCCGCACCTGTGGCTTCACCTGTGCGGGTGCCGATGTCTCTGGCTCCGAAACTCCAGCCTCCTGTACGACCTCGGATGGTTCCAAACCAGGGGAGTTCGGATCCTTATCCTCCTTTACCAGGGCCAGGATCGGATCCATCACATTTCCTTAATGCGATGTATGGCATGTTTACCAGGGCCTCTTACCCTACTGGTGCGCCTTCTGGCCCCGTGTGTCCGCTTGCCTTTAACTTGGGCATCCCTCAACAATATGCCCAGATGCCTTTTATGCCGACGGCTCCATCTTGGCAGTTTCCGGCGCCAAAATGTTCGACTCAGATGCCTCAGTCACCGGTGCCATCTGGGGTTGTGCCAGCATCGACCCAGCTTCGAATGGTGCTGTTACCCACCTCAGAAAGTCCTGCATGGACACCGGCGCTGGTGTCATTGGCGCTGCGGCTGGCGCCACCGGTTCGTAAGCAGCATTCCAGGAGGGAAGTGCAAAGACTACTGAAGGAGGATGAGTACCAGCAAGAGCAGAAGGAAGGGGAGATTCACAACTCTGTAGACAAATTTTAAGGTCTAAGTGAGGCTAGTGCCTTTGACACTTCTCCGTAGTGAGAGCTTTCTTCTCCTAAAGCTTTATCCTCACAGGATGTTGCCCCTTATCATGTGGTCATCAGAAACGCAGCTGAGTTGTTGGACCTTCAGTTGCCCTCAACTGAGGTAAAATCTAATATTATAACTGAAGTGCTTCATTCTTCTTCCTCTTCAAGTGAACCTCTGTTGCCTTTCTATGAGGCGTTGACTGAGCCAATCATGGAAGTGTGGCAGAAACCCTTGTCTGCGCCTTGAGTTTCAAGATCAGTGGCAAGGAAACGTAGACCTGCTCCAGGTGATCTAGTTTTCCTTCCGGCCCATCCATGTCCGGAAAGCTTGGTGGTCCAGGCTTCTTGCTCCAAGCAGTCATCTGGATCATTTCCTACCACCCCAGGGAATAGGGATTCCCAAAAACTAGAGCATTCTGCCAAAAAGGTGTTTTCCTCAGCAAGTATGGCTCTGAAGTCCACAAACCCCACGTGCTTTGTGAGGAGGTACATTAATGGTTTAATGGACTCTGTCAAGCAGTTGGGTCCAAAGCTTCCTGAGGATGATCGTGTTCATTTTCTTGAGGCACTTTCAGATTCGCAAGCATCTGCCCATCAGGTTATACAATTGGGTCTGGATACTGCAGACTCAGTTGCTTGAGTAATGGGTTCTTCTATTGCTACAAGAAGACATGCCTGGCTTAGATCATCAGGTTTCTCGCCAGATGTTCAGGCTACTTTACTGGATCTACCATTTGATGGGTCTAGATTGTTTGCACTTCAGCAGTTCAAGGACAGTAGGGCTACTGCAATATCCTTGGGCCTGCAGTCCCAGCCCAGGGGCTATGGCAACAAAAGGTATTGAGGTTTTGGGAAGGTGGCTTCCTTTCGTGGCCAACAGCAGCCTCCGCAAGAACAGCACCAGAATCCTCTTTACCGGTCGAACAGAGGTAAAAGGTAGAGGCAGTCTTCGAGGAGCTTCCAGGCAAGAGACTTCCTCCTATCCTTACCCACTGGTACCACGGGAAAGCAGCTCTAGATCCCTCATCTTGGAGCATGCAGGTCC
Source organism: Lissotriton vulgaris (assembly GCF_964263255.1). Classification (NCBI taxonomy): domain Eukaryota; kingdom Metazoa; phylum Chordata; class Amphibia; order Caudata; family Salamandridae; genus Lissotriton; species Lissotriton vulgaris. The sequence goes on along the minus strand of NC_141699.1, from coordinate 267,279,738 downwards.
TGTAGGGAATCGGGTGTCCCGTTTTCTACAAGATTGGAAATCGGTTACTTCGGACCGTTGAGTTTTTAATCTTCTGGAGAATGGGTACCCCCTCCCTTTCCTAGAGGTTCTACCTCCTTACCCTCCTCGCCAAGGTTGGTATTCAGAGGGCCTTTTGCTGTTACTGCAGCAGGAGGTTGTTACTTTATCACAGAAAGGTGCGATAGAGGTGGTTCCAGAGCAGGAAAGATGTCAGGGATGTTACTCCCGTTATTTCCTGATTCCCAAGAAGGACGGTCCGCTCAGACTGATCCTGGACCTCAGGATTTTGAATTTTTACCGCAGGCAAGAAAAGTTAAAAATGTTGACCTTGGCTCAGGTCCTATTGGCGCTGCAACAGGAAGACTGGATGGTGTTGATCGATTTGCATGATGCATATTTTCATCTTCCCATCCTGAAGTTGCATCGAAAGTATCTCAGGTTTACGGTGGGTTCGCAACATTACCAGTTTGTGGTCCTCCTGTTCGGTCTCACTTCTGTACCACGGGTCTTCACGAAAGTGATGGCGGTGGTGGCAGCACATCTCAGAAGGTCAGGGATTCCTGTTTTCCCCGACCTGGATGACTAGCTGTTGAAGGCCAAGTCTCCAGAGATGGTGTTGCGCCACTTGCATGCAACAACACAGTTGTTGTTCAACTTAGGTTTCTCGATAAATGTGTCCAAATCTCACCTGGTGCCCTCCCAGCGCAGCCTATTTTGAGGGGCAATACTGGACACCACTGTTTATTGGGCTTTTCTGCCACTGCGGAGGGTTCTCAACAATCAGGAAATGATTCCTTTATTTCACAAAGGAGCAGTTGTTCCAGTCCTGAAGGTCCTACTCTTACTCGGTCACTTCACTTCCGTCATACTGTTGGTCAGCCATGCCCGCTGACGCATGAGGACACTCCAGGGGTGTCTCCGCAGGCTGCGGTATCAGCACAATGGAGATCTCGGGGAGAAGGTCAGGATCTCCAGAGACACTGCAGCGGAGCTGTCTTGGTGGAGTGTGCAGAGCAACCTGTCTTAAGGAAAGCCCTTTCAACCTCCTCCACCTATCGCCACAGTGATCATGGATGCCCCCACTCTAGGGTGGAGTGCTCATCTTGAGGATCTGGAGGTCAAAGGTCTTTGGTCTTCAGAGGAAAGGTTGCTTCATATCAACCTTTTGGAATTGCGGGCAATACGTTTGGCTCTCAAGGCCTTCCTTCCCTCCCTTCGCGGTCAGTTTGTTCAAGTTCTGACGGGCAACAGTACCGCGATTTAGTACATAAACAAACAAGGAGGGGTAGGGTTGTATCGTCGCTACATCTCTGGTCCTGGGCTCAGGGCCAACAGATTTGTATGATTGCAAATCATCTGGCCGGGGTGCTAAATGTGCCTGCAAACAGTCTCAGTTGGCATTACTTGGCCGATCACGAGTGGCATCTTCATCCGGAGGTGGTCTATTACATCTTCAAGAAGTGTGGATTTCCTCGGGTGGACCTTTTTGCCACTCAGGAGAACGCAGGGAGAATTAGTGGATGCGTTTCAGTTGGATTGGAGCTCGCAGCTCCTTTACGCGTTTACTCCCATACCCTTGATTCCTCGAGTTCTGAGGAAGATTCGCCAAGACCGAGCCCAAGTCATATTGATCGCTCCGGATTGGCCAGGAAGGGTGTGGTACACAGATCTACTTCACCTCTCACCGTACCCACCGCTCAATCTCCCTTTCATGGCAGACCACCTCTCGCAAGGGCAGGTTCTATACCCCCACCTCCAGAGCTTGCACCTTCATGCCTGGAGAATAAACGAGTCAACCTGAGTATTTTCTCTCTCCCACTGGATGTGGTTGATGTCATTTTATCTTCCAGGAGACACTACACTAAATCTGTTTATTCCTCTAGGTGGTCCAAGTTTGTGAAATGGTTTGGAGAGAGATCTATTGATCCCTTAAAAGACCACTTATCTGACGTTTTGGGATTCTCACTTTCCTTGACCTAGCAGGGTTGTTCTGTGGCTACAGTTAAAGGTTATTTGTCTACCTTGTTGGCTTTGTTCTGTTTGTCAGACCAGCCGTTTTTTTTTTTAAATCTCCCGTTATTATGATGTTTATTAAGAGCCTCACCAATAAGTTTACTCCTGCTCCCTTCATTATGCCTCAGTGGGATTTGGTACCTGCTTTTTTGAATGGTTCTCCTTTTGAACCGCTTAATAGCTATCCTTTGAGGCTTCTTTCTTTTAAGAAGTTTTTTCTGATCGCCATTATTTCGGCCTTTAGGGTAAGTGAGCTTCAGGCTCTTAGATCTAAACCTCCTTTCTTGACCATTCTTGCAGAAAAGATGGTTCTCAGGACCAGGGCTGCTTTCCTCCCTAAGATGGTCACTCCTTTGCATTTAGAACAGTCTGTTACTTTACTGTCTATCCTCCCCTTCCAAGGAGGAGGAGAGACTTAATTGCCTGCATCCTAAGAGGGCTGTCAGCGTCTACCTGGACAGAACCAGGGATCTAAGGCTGGACGATCAGCTCTTCGTGGGCTATAGTGGACAAATGAAAGGCAAGGCTATCCACAAGCGAACACTTTCCAGGTGGATCATCTTGTGCATCAAGATCTGCTACACCTTGGCCAAGAAGAAACCGCCTGAATGCATTCCACCAGAGCTAAGTCTTCTTCTTCTGCTTTGGCTAGAGGAGTTCCTGTTGTTAAAATTTTAAGGCAACAACTTGGTCCTCCCTCCACACCTTTGCGAAGCAATACTGCTTGGATTCAGAGTGTAGGAGGGACGGCCATTTTGCACGTTCTGTTCTGCATGATTTTCTGTTATAGGCAGGTGGATACCCTCCTCTGGGATTGGGGATTAATTTAAAAAGGTAAGGAATCCACAGGCAGATGTATCCATCAGAAGAGCAAGTTTACCTTTGGTAATTCTTTTTCTGGTGGATACAGTATCTCCCTGTGGATTCCTCGATGACTCACCCACCTTCCCGTTGTCCTCCTGCTCATACCAAATAAAGTTTTTTCTGGCTGACATTTTCAGTTTTTGTCATTTTCATGCATACAGTTTGTTGCTAGGAAATGCTTTTGTTATTGGCTTTTCCTTTTTATTTTTGCATATGATATGTTTTTTGTGCATATATTATGTATATTGGGTATACTTGTATTAAGTTGTCTGTTCGCCTCGAAGGCACGGAAATAATGGGTGGAACTGAAGTCAGCACGACAAGGTTTTTTTATGGCTCCGATACCATCATACGGTGTCGCGAGCTGAGCCGTGCTATTATGACGTCCTCGTCAACATGAGAGAGCTAAGAAAATAATTTCCGTGGAATGCTAGTGCAGGGGTAATTCAAAAGGTGAGGAATCCACGGGCAGATACTGTATCAACCGGAAAAGGCGTTACCAAAGGTAAGTAACTTGTTCTTTTGGGAGATTGGACAGTGATTGGAAGTGCTCCAAGTTCATATGGCATCCAGGTTGATGATCCTAACAAGAAAGGACCTCGGAAAAATGAGTGCCTCTCTTTTGTTGCAGTTTAACACCTTGGCTGCTATGGGGTTTTCCTGCTGTGCGCTGGAAAGTGATATTTTCCATTGTTCATGACAAGGTCAGTTCGTCAAACGCACAGCGCAGGTAACACCCATGACGAGCTGACCTTGTCATGAGCATGGAAGGGGTTAACATTAGAGTTAGCCTTAATCCACAAAGTGACAGCAGACATACAAGAGTGTTATTTATTCATAATTGCACCTAAATCATCATCTGAAGAAATTATATGGTTGTCTTTTGTGAGTATATCATGGAGAACCCAGAAATATAAAGAAAGCCTGCAAGAGGTGTGAGGTATATGTTACAAAAGAGTAGGGTTCCGAGAAAAACCTCGAGTTACTCCCCAAACCCTTGACTCTGAAATGGAGTAGAATGTTGAAAGGGAAGACTGCTTGTTGGCTCACTAAGAAAGGAGGTTAGCCAAGTCAGAACTCTGTCTCAAATCCTCAGGCAGAAAATGTGCTTAATGAAGGTGGAATATGAAACCATACCAGCGCATCACTGAGGTTTAAATGAATCGGCGATGCACTGCCACCCTGGTCCAAAATAGGTAGATCATCTTCAGACGCTAATGAGAACTACCTCTGTCTTCTGCCTTGCTCATAAACATGCCTCTGGACTGTGTATGTGACTTTGTAATTCAATAAAGACTGAGTTGTCAGTTTACTTGTCAGTTTACCTCCTTCTCATGAATCTTAGTCACAAAAGGCAGAAAAGATAGATCTATAATTGCTACGGATCTGATGTAGTTTTCTTCAACTGAGGTACCACCAATGTGTCTGTCACGCTCAGGGAATGATGGTTATTAAAAAAGAGTGTTAAGAACCAGACCATTATCGTCAAGAACTTTAGAAACTGTCCGTGATGGAGGAGTTATCCGTGGAACGGCCAGATTTGTGGAGCAATGCCAGTGGTTTTCATAAGAAAATTACAGAATGAATTGCACACATCATTTGAAGTTTTTGTGTAAGAAGCAGGGAATGGAGAGGTAAATAAGACTCCAGACAGTTTGAAAGGTTTCACATTAGTACTTACAGGCAGCTTTGTCTAGAAGAAAAATATGAGGAACCATCTATTTTTGTTTGTAATGACAATAAGACAAGACTTCTTAGAAGTGGAAATAAAATCTTCTGCCCACACTCTTTCTAAAGTTTTACAGATATGGTGTTTCACAGTAGTTGAGCTTGTCTCGAGATTACATTTTTCCCTCGCTGGAGGCTTAGGTAGGGTGTGGCTAACATGGGGCAGAGGAGTGGACCATAAGGATAGCCAAAAGCATGAGTTATAGCACAGATTTGAAGTACATTGTTTCCATATGGAGAGTAAGTGACCAGGTAAACAGCTAGGAAAATGAGTCTTCAAACAAAATGAAGACAAGATGCAGGACATGAGTAGGCAAAATCCCAAAAGGTAGCAGGGTGGTAAAGAATGGACAGGAAGAAAAAAGAACAGGACATGGGGATTCACTTCTTAAAACAGTTTTTAAATTAATCGTAAAGCTGTTATAGATTAACTGAAATACTTTATATTTAACTATTTTACTTGTGATCATTGCACGTTACAGGTAGTAAATCTAATTAAAATTGTCACTGCGTCTTGTGTTCATCATCTCCAATTCTACCATCTCTGCTGAAATCAGATTTAACGTTTATTGCAGTCATTTTCAGCAGACAGTAAAGCTGGGTCCAAACGATGTCCAGGCCTCTCCTATTATGGTTTTGCGGTTCAGCGCCATTTGTTGCGCTGATGCTAAGCATGCTGAGTGTTGATCCTCCTTTTTTCTGTGGGTACTCTGTACTGATCACAGATCGCTTCAAAGAACAGACCACTGTCTGCTTTCTCCTGAGATTTCCTGGATTAAAAGACATTAGAGCACATAGTGTTCCCTCATTGAAGGAAAGCCTCTGTTTTCGCAATACTTCCAAATGTTACACAATTCTTTCTAAAGGGATGTCCCTTTGGAAATTAAAATTAGCATATGGACAGAACATCTTTGATAGTCCGAACTAATCATGCACAAGCAGCCTTACTTGTCCACAGCAGTGACTTTGAGCTGAAAAGTTGCTAAACTTGTACTAGCATCCTGCCACTGGCATGTGTGTCTGATTTTTAGCTCGGAAACATTACCTTGAAATAAAATTCTAAATATACATTTCATTTAGTGAAGGTATACAAAAACAAGTATGCCGTTCACCAACAATCCTGTTGTGAAATAAAATGCCATTACTTTCTTCTGGATAAAGATACGACTGAATATCCACACATTATCTGATAGACTTCTAGCCACAGATTCCTCACTTCAGAATATTTCCCAGACTTCAGACTGAATCCATAAACTTTTCAACAGTACCTTTGCTCTCCTTTCCGCTCTGGACTGACGCTGTTCCACTCCTGAAATGACGTGCAGAGACTATATTCACCCTTCTTGCGCACTGATGTCGGTTTCTTTCTTTCTGCGCCACCTGACGATGACCCAGAGCTACCTCATGTTTATTCCTCCCAAAACAGGTCTTTAACCCTGTAAGGACCGTTGCTAATAAAGGTCTGTCTCAGACCCTTATCAGTTGAAGAAAAAACACAAGAACTCTAAGCAGGATTCGTGCCCTTCCCACCGCTTACATTCTCCTGGCAAGGTGCGAGGGCTGCGCCATACCTCTCGATCTCACTCCTGAAGTAGATCGGCATTGGATGCTATACAGCAGCTTTTTCTGGCACAACCCAAGTTGTCTCCTGCAAGGCCATGTTCCAACTCTTCAGATCCACAGATGCGTCCACTTCACCTTCAGGAAACCCACCACACACCACCGCACCCAACAGCTACCACGCCGCTGCTGAGGCAAGATCATCATGAACCAACTGAATACCACCCTCGCCCTGAGACTACCCACCGACCCTGACACCGCTGCGAACAACCTCACACAGTGGATCAACGACTGCGCCAACACCCTCGCCCCTCTCAAGACCTCCACAACCAACCACACCAACAAGTAAGACCTCCGGACCTCCAAGCACACCTGTCGGAAACTGGAGAAGAAATGGCTCCACGACCGATCACCAGACAACCACACCGCCCTCAAGAGCACCACCCGCAGACACCACCAACTCATCAGGACCGCCAAGAGGACCACCTAGACAACAACGCACACAACACCAAAGAGCTCTTTAGCATCGTGAAAGAACTCTCCAACCCCAGATCCATCACCAATGACATCCCACCTTCACAAGACCTATGCGACTCCCTAGCCACCTTCTTTCACCGCAAGATCTCAGATATCCACGCCAGCTTCAACTCCAACCCCCCACCACCAAGCCCACCACCCCTGCGACCACCACCCGCACCAGCCGCCTGACCGCCTGGTCCAGCAAACGAAGAAACCATCAAAACCATGAACTCCATCCACTCTGGATCCCCTTCGGACCCCTGTCCACAACACGTCTTCAACACGGCCTGCACAACCATCGCACCCCACCTCCGGAAAACAATCAACTGTTCCTTCGAGACAGCAACCTTCCCAGAAAGCTGGAAGCACGCCAAGATCAAAGCCCCCCTGAAGAAGCCCATAGCGGACCCCAAAGACCACAAGAACTTCCGGCCCTGCTCCCATTCCCGGCAAAAGTGACTGAGAAGATTGTCAACAAACAGCTGACCCGCTACCTCGAAGATAACAACATCCTGGACCCCTCCCAATCCGGTTTTCGCAGCAACCACAGCACCGAGACCGCCCTCATCACCGCCACAGACGACATCAGGCGCCTGATGGACAAAAGGAGGAACAGCCGCCCTCATCCTCCTGGACCTCTTAGCAGCCTTCGACACAGTCTGCCACCTCCATGACGCGGTATTCAAGAGACGGCCTTGGCCTGGACCACATCCTTCCTCTCCGGCAGAACCCAGAGCGTCCGCCTCCCTCCCTTCCGCTCAAAAACCACCAAGATCATCTGCGGCGTCCCACAGGGATCCTCCCTCAACCCGACGTTGTTCAATATCTACATGGCACCCCTCGCCCATGTCGCACGACAACATAACCTCAGCATCATCACCTACGCCGACAACACCCAGGTGATCATATTCCTCACCGAAGACCCCCCACACCGCCAAAACCAACCTCCACAGAGGAATGAAGGCCGTCACCGACTGGATGAAGGACAGCAGACTTAAGCTGAACTCAAACAAGATGGAGGTCCTCATTCTCGGACCCACCCCATCAGCCTGGGACGACTCCTGGTGGCCCACATCGCTAGGAACAGCCCCAGAACCCACTGACCACGCACGCAACCTGGGAGTCATCCTCGACTCCACTCTCTCCATGACCAGGCAAGTCAACGCCATCTCTGCGTCCCCCTTCAACACCCTTCGAATGCTCCGGAGGATCTTCAAGTGGATCCCCATCGACACAAGAAAAACCATCACCTAGGCCCTCGTCACCAGCAGACTCGACTACGGGAACGCCCTCTACTCAGGAACTACAATCAAGCTCCTGAGACGACTACAATGAATCCAGAACGCCTCGGCTCGACTAATCCTCGGCGTCCCCCGCCGCAGCCACATCACACCCCACCTGAGAGGCCTGCACTGGCCTTTGGACTACATGGATCTGATAGGCCCTCCACATAGAACACCACTTGCAGGTTCACCCTTGGAAGCCAGATGGACCCACACGCAAGCCCACACCGAGTCAGCGACAGTTCAACTACAACCGAGGTTGTATCCGCCCGCTGCTGCGAGGCCACTCCCGCCACTCGATCTGCCGCAATCACAAAGGAGACTACATGCCTTGCATTCCCTATTCGTTACAGATTCGGACAATGTTTAGGAGGCAGGTGATGATATTGAGCTGCCATTAGCGAAACAAATTGGTATGACTACCTTCAAGATGCTAATGTCCTCGATACCTCTCCTGAGTTGGGGCTTCTCTCACGCCCTGGTCCTGCCACTGAAGGTAGCTCGTCATACACCATGGTGTTGCAGCCAAAGACCTTAGCCTCCAGCACCCCAGCTTGGAGGTCAAGACCAATGCCCTGACAGAAGTCCTCCAAGCCAGGCAAACATCCACTGAGCCCCTCTTGCCTTTCAGTGGGGCACTTGTGAATGCCTTATTGTGGGCTAGACACAAACATTGCTCTTTCTTCCCAGTAAACCTCCAGATCCCAAGACACCATCGCCCTGCCCCCGGCAAATCTTTTTTTTTTATTGGAGCATCCCTGCCCTGAAAGCTTAGTGATGCAGGTGTCTGCAAGCAGGACAAACCAAAACATGTTTCCAACTACTCCCCCAAAAAAGAATCAAAACTGGTTGAAACATTTAGAAAGAAAGCCTTCTCACCCACCAGCATGGCTCCGAGATAAGTGAATACCAGCTGTCTTCCGGGGGCGCTATTCATTCGCCCTTTGAAATTCTCTGGCAAGTGCTCCTAGGTGTTTTTGAAGATCTCTAGCCTGTCCTTGCCCAGGCTGTACAGGACAGTCGTGATGTGGTCAAGTTTACAATTCATTGCGGCTTGGACACCACCAATTACGTTGGGCAGGCCATTGACTCTAGGGTTGCCATTCGCAGCCACATTTGGCTACAGTCGGCCAGGTTTTTCTGGAAGTGTCCATGGACAGTGAAGTAGTGTGGCTCACTGGTTAGAGGCGGCAGACCCGAGAGCAGAGGACGGCCCGGGACCAGGGTTCGATTCCCGGCGCGGCAGGTTTCTGGACCAGGGTCAGCGGACTCGATAATTCTCTCGCCTCGGTGCCCACTCTGATCAGCGATCACACTCGGCAACTCTGGGCATTAGCTTGCCTCATCTTCACTAACGGCCCCACCAGACCGCCGGGGATGCCTGGTCTCACCCTGGAGATACCCATTAAGGGACCATCTCTCAGGGAAGCCAGGAAGGGTTTCGCAGCGGTCGAAGCGCCTTGGGACCCTACGGGTAAGTAGTGCGCTATATAAATGCCTATACATACATAGACATGACATTTGACAGAAATCACCTGTTAGAGGACCACACAGATTCTGCTGTAGAGCAGCTGAAAGAGAGCAGGCCACAGCATGCTTCCTGGGCTTATTGCCCCACTTTGCCAGCTGCATCAGACCTGTTTCTCCCTTTGAAGCCTCAGCAAGGGCATCTCATACCTTCGGACAATCCAACCTCAAATCGGTGCCCAGCAGTTTTGCAGTGTTGGCTGTGGTGCCCACCACCCCCAGGTGGTTCAAGGACAACGGGAAACTCAGTCCATTGCACTCCCTTGCTGCCACATCTACCAAGCCACTTTAGCGGGCACTTAGTAGAGCACAGCCACCCAGTGGTACGCAAGATCCAACAATTCTTGCAGAGTTGGCAGGCTATATTATTGGATAGATGGGTCCTGCAAGTTGTTAAGAAGGGGTACACCTTGTCCTACATTTCCATGCCACTGCACCTTCTCCGTCCCTCAACTACTGATGAAGGACCCTCTGTTCATATTATGGCAGGTAGTTCAAGCCCTTTTGGCCAAAGGGGCTATTTAGTGGTTGCCTACTTCAGAAATAGAAAGTAGCTGTTATTCCTGCTACTTTCTGGTGCCCAGGAAGGACAGAGGTCAGAGGTCTTTATCCTATTTTAGACACATGTCCTCTCAATGTCCTCCTCTGGAAGGACAAATTCAAAAAGCTCACTCTGGCCCTAATCTTGTCGCCGCTTAACCTGTGCGATTGGTTGGTGGTGTTGGACTTGCAGCATGCCTATTTCCATATTCCCGACCTACAGGGCTATTGACCCCACCTGCAGCTTGTGTTGGACTAGGAGCATTTCCAGTTCATGTTGCTCCCCGTTGGTTTCGCCAAGCCTCCTCGGGTGTTCACGAGTAAGTGATAACAGTGGTGGCAGCACACGTTCGGCAGGCAGGAGTCCCAGTCTTCCCTTATCGCTATTACTGGCTGTTGAAGACCGTCTTGCCTAAGGGTTTCATCAACCACCACTAGACTTCGGCGAACCTTCTGTCATACCCCCCTGGAAAGGATAGTCAAGGACTTTCAGGCTGCGTTCCTGATCTTTTAGCTTCGGTCCTGGATTTCATTGAGGTTGACTCGACGCCGCTGGGACTGATGGCCACCTGCATCCTGCTGGTCAAGCATGCAAAGATGGCTTATGGTGTCTCTGCAGTTGGTTCTGAGCTCTCAGTGGGCCCAACATCAAGGGGACCCCCTCCAATCCTGTCCAGATTTTAGAGGAGGCTCCAAAACATCTGCATTAGTGGTTGCTGGGCCACAATTTGGTCGATGGGAAACCCTTCTCACCCCCCTCCCCCCCCCCCCACTGCCCACCCCGCCCCACCCCAGAGCTCACAGTGATGAATGAATAATCACTTATGGGTGTGGTGGCCATCTGGGATATTTGGAGATCAAAGGCCAGTGGTCACCGGCATGGGCCAATCTCCGTATCAGCCTTCTGGAGTCGAGGAGCATCTCCTTGGTGCTAAAAGCCTTCCTTCCACCCATTAAAGGGAGGTTGGTACAGGCGCTCATGAATAACATCATTGTCATGAGACACTGCAGCAAACAGGGCGAGTGGGGTCAGGGACATTGCGCCAGGATGCTCTGCATTTTTGGAAATAGCTGGACTAACCAGGAATTTTTCCTAGTGGCAACCCACCTGACAAGCTCTATAAAAACCAGGGCAGACTACCTCTGTTGTTGGCGTCTAGTGGATCATGAGTGGAAATGACACAAGTAGGTGTAGTAAGGGAACCTTGGCTCATTTGTTCTCCACACCTTAATATGCCCAATATCAGTACTTCCCCCGTTAGAGTTTCACGCGTATGTGCATGTTCTACCTCGAGTGGAACTTGGTACTCCTGTGTGCCTTGCCTCCGGTTTCACTCCCTGATCAAGACGATCTGAACTGATCAGTTAGCTTAGTTGACCCGGATTGGTCACGGAGAGTATGGTATCCAGAACTTGTATGCATGAGCATCTGTACTATGGTCAGGCCGCCCCTTTAGGAGAGGACATTGTTGCACCAACTGTGTAAGGCTCTGCACCCAGGCCATCGCAATCTTCATCTTCATGCATAGAGATTCAGCAACAGCAGCTGAACCCCTTTGTCCTTCCTCATTAGTTGATGTCATCTTATAAGCCAGCTCAAAACAGCACACATGCAAATACTGATATTTAGTCAACATTTATTCCATCAGATCACACATGACATTCATTGTGACTGAAAAAACATTTTTTTTATTCTTTGTATAAAAAAAAAATTGCACAGTACGTGAATAGTACACTGTTTGGTCTCTGCACAGACCAGAGTTATTTTGTTGCAAAACACTGTTTTTTCAAAGCATTTGCAAAGCAAAGCATTTGCATCCAATGTGGGCCTCTTTTCCCTCTTTTTTCCATTTCACTGTTTTTTCAAGACTTTTTGGAACTTGATCATCTTTATTCGTTCTTTGAACTATATAGTTTGTTGTCTAGGCCATGTCTAGTGTCGTCCAATATATGTGATGAATAGTATATGTAATATATGTAATGTCTGTATTTTAATATGTGTGGTCTATGAAACAAATGGTCAATGCACTTTAAAATTTCTCATTGAGACAAAGAATAAAAAAGAAATGTTTTTTTAAGTCACAATGAGTGTCACGTGTTATCTGATGGTATAAATGTTGACTAAATATCAGTATTGGCATGCGTGTTGTTTTGAGCTTAATATTATTGGCCTATCCTTACTGACTATGGGCCATAACCCTCTATAGTTGAGCATTTTATAAGCTAGGTGTCCCTTGATATAGACAGTATTTGCTTGTCGTTGGGACAGATTTGTGGCTTGGTGCAGTGCATGGTCGGTAGACACCGTCCAAGCAGAGTTATCTGATGTTTCCTTGTTTTGGTCCCTAGTCTGGCAAGTTTTACTCTGAACACAGTTAAAGGGCACCTTTTGGCTTCTTTGGCCTTTTTATGGTTGCCCAATCAACCCTCATTGTTTCAGTTTCCATTTAAGTGTGTTTTGAAATTTTTACAACATCGCTCTCCTTTTGTCATGCCACATTGGGACCTTTACTTGCTCCTCACATGTCTAATGTGCACTCTCTTTGAGCTGCTTCACAGTTTTACCTTGTAGCTACATACTCACAAGACAGTGTTCCACGTCGCCATAACAGCGCAGCATTTGAGTGAACTTCAGGCTATATGTGTCAACCCGCTGTACACCACCTTCTTCCCAGACAAGTAGATCAACAAATCACCTTGCCGGTGTTCTATGCTCTACCATACCCCTCCAAGGAGAAAGAGCTACTTCATCATTTGAATCCTAAGAGACAGTGGGGTTTGTTGGAGTGAAAATAGGTAAGGCATGGCAGAAGAGAACTATCTCATGTTGGATTGTGCTCTGCATTAAGATTGCTATGCACTGACTATAAATCGGCCTTCGGAAGGACTGTGTGTTAATTCTGCCAGGGCCAAAGCTTTCAACTTTGAAGTCTGTAAAGCATTCTGCCTAGGAAAATGTGCTGGGGTCAACGCAAGCCACACCACCTTGGGTTCGCTTGTGTCTCTACTTTTCAGGAGTGCTTGGGATTCAGGAATCCCTAGGTGCCAGCCGAATACAGGCTAAAATGCTGCTCCAATTCCCATGTAAACTGAGAAGATTTCTAACCCCGCCCCTCTCCACTCACCGACCAGAAACCCCCCACCCCCCTCTGGGGTGGGGGGAGATTGTCTGGGCCCCCAGGTAAGTGAATACAGCCAGATGCCGGGACGAACAAGCTACTGCCTCATTTTGTATAGAAAACCATATTAGCTATTGAGCAGACCACCAATCAGATCAGTCTGCCTCTGGGAGGGCAGGAAGACTGTCCTGACCCTAAGAGTGAGAGGATTCAGTCTAATACTATGACAAGCCAGGTTCCTGTCCTAACTATTTTTATAAATGTGCACCCTGGCACCTACTGGTGTTCGTGCCTCCCTGAAACTAGCAATTCTTGGGGCAAACCCACATATCTGCCTACCCTAGGAGAGCAGAAAGACACTCTTAGCCCAGGAGGATATGAGATTGCAGCCCAAAGCCAGGATGCGCTGGCCCCTCCCCCAAATTGTGCTTTTTCTTACTTACATAATTTCTAGTGCCATTTCTACCCCTCACGAGGGTATAGGGCCTTTGCCCTAGTGGTGAAGCTGTGCGGCTCCATTAGAAGATTGGTCTGGCTCCTAATCCCAATGATTATTATATGGTGTCTGGTGGGCTTTCTGCCCTTCTAGGGTGGGCAGATTGGGACTTATCTGCCTAAGGATTTGTCTAGCTGCCTACTAGATCTAGTTTTTCCTTGCCCATAGGCAGCATACATTATATGGCATCTCTACAGTAACGAATGACTGATAGCCAGTAGCGTCGGTGCTCGGGGTACTAGGATGTGAAATTAACACTATTGGTTGTAGCTTTCCACCTAATCTTGTTGTGGACAAGGAATGAAAATGTTTCAGCAGCAACTCCCAGCTCACTCCATAGATATACATTCCTAGCTGTTGGGATGTGGCTAATTTTTACCAACTACACTTGTCGGAAACATGGTCACTAAAGTTATGATTTTATCATACAAACTTGCTGGTGTCAAAAACTGTTAATTTCACTGCCTCTCTCTGTCTCCCTTTTGCAATGCCACTTTTGAGGAGGTAGTTAGGGCCTGTAAATTGTACTATTTGCATATTGATGATTGAGCAATGTAGTGCACAATTTGCTATGAATTTACATAGAAACCATATTCCCTCTATTTCTCCAGCATTGGCTCTTTCACAGATTCATATGCTTGAATCATTCACCATCATCAAGCTGATAGTACCTCTTTCATAACGAAATATTAGTATAAGACTTTTTCTGATGGATTATTCTACCAATTGAATAATACCAGGTGCCAGACTAATCTAAAATCTTGTCAAAGCTTTCCCACATCAGTAGGGGAGAGCTGGCTCTAACTTTGTGCCGCCGGAAGCAGCATCCATATGATGTCACTGGAGCCTTAAAACACTCCAGCACATTCTCTGTTGCCTTTTTTCTGCACTCTTTGATACTGATCCAGAGTAGCTCTCCATGATTTTTTTCGTATTTCGAGGATGTTACTTCATTTTTTTCCCAAAAATATCATCAGTGCGGTGTGTTGGGTTGTCACTGCCAAAGAAGTCAGGTTTTAAACCCTGTCACACTTGCAATGTACAAATGTCCATTTCACCCGTGTCCGAGGTCTATCAGTGGTGCTTTTGATCGAAGGACAATTTAAGGTCTACGACACATGTGGTTTCATGCACCCCAAAGCCATCAAAGAATGCAAAGCTAAACTATCATTCATACGTCCACTTTTTCTGTCAAAGGAAAATTTCAAGATGATTCCCCTGGATCAACTGCTTCTGGCGCTATAAGCAGCTGACCAAATGTATGGTAAGGTGCAGCAAAGATGCCATAAAGAAGATGTATTCTACACAACCTCTTCTGCCCCTCCCGGGCATGCCTCCAGGGACTTCACAAGGCTCTGTACTTTGAGATGGTTGATGCTGAAGGAGGCTTAGCCCTTGAAACCAAAGAAGGCAAAGACAAGTAGGAACGTTATCCATAATGTGTCGGTCACCCTCTAGAATTCCATTATGCAAACCCATCACCAGAGTAAAAGGTCTGACACAGAAGAGTGCCAGTGCATCACTAGTCGCTACTTCCCAGATAACTGTACTTCCATCAAGCTACTTTCTATTGCTTCCCTCTTGCATCAAATGTGGCTTTAAGATTAACCCAGCTGTAATGATTAGGAAGACATGCATTGCTCCTTATTCACTTTCACAGTTACACCGAAAGACATTTGGCACTGCAATAACTCTTTCTTGCTATCTGATATGAATAGACTAAATATGCTGACCTGTGCAGTTTGATGTAGTTTTGTCAACAAGTTTTAATTTTTTAATAGCCTTTTTAGAGATGGTTATGCAGTTTGGTGGTATAGGGTGGGAAAACCTAGTTGTTTTTCTGTATCTTCGTTTAGACAAGGCATAACTAAAGTACAAATAAACCATGGACTAATCTTTGCAGGATTGGCAATATTAAAACAGTCCATAGTATAACAGTCTCCTGCATAGCAACATGTCACCGAAAAGCAAAGAAATCGGGAAGCTCTAGGGCTCATTCTGCTATAGTGCAGTGTTTACTTAAAACCCTTCTCATTAAAGTTCCAGGTGTTGACATTTGTATAGCGCTTTTGCATAGGTCAGATGCATCGCTACAAAACCTTTTTTGTTAGCTTGCAGTCCATTTTTATCACTCATGTGTTTCTTCTTTCTAGTTTTCATTGCTCACTGTGGCCCATCATGTGAAGCTGTAGAACACCAGTTAAGATCCCATGATATAGATATGTGTTTGTTTCTGGTGATCCAATTCTCTATCATGTGATTATTAACTGAATTAATAAATGGCCCAACTACCTTCATAAACATGATGGGTAGGTTATCTTATGGTAAATATATTTATAAAGCAAAATGTATGCTAAAGCTTCTTACACTAGACATGAAATGCTAGACTAGAAATGACTAGAAATGACACTAGACTAGAAATGCTGTGGTAAACACCTAGGGGTGACATAGAGAATACAATTATTAATTCAAAAGGCAACGTATACGCAATCGCCTAAAATGCAGCAGATTGTATTGTGTGGGGAGGACATTGGTCAAGGTAGATGGTCATTTATTAAGATCTTATAAAACATTTTAAGCTGCATATCGAAATGTCTCAGTAGCCTAAGCAGTATATTCTAACATAGCTGGCTTAAAGGGACACTGCTGTTAATTGTAGAGTTGCGTTGCCTATCTGGTCACTCTTTAACATTATTATTTTTAAAGAATGTCAATAAATAAAACATTCCCTAGATATGCTCATGTTAAAATAATGTATGTCTTGTAAAGTGCTCTGGTATTGTCCGTTTTGGCATTCATCATCTCAATGAAGATTCCCATGATGTACAACTTATATTACAAGTAAGTATCTTGCCCTTCAGATTTATCCTTTGGAACATCCCTCCAAATGCAGGGATGTGGAAACTTACTTTTTTCATGTTTCTCTTAAGAGAGGGCCTATAAGCCTGATGTTCTATTCTCATTCACAAACAAGTGTTGTGCTGTTTGCATAGTGACTAGTTTGCAAATGAATATACAGTTTGCAAAGCTACCCATGTACTAAAAGGTTGCATCACAAATTATCCATTTGCAGGGAGTCACAAAATGCACTGCCTAATGAATATTAACTACACAGGTCACATTGTGCTGTGATTCGCTGCAAATGCAGATAGAGGCCTACAGTGGATACTAAGTCCACGCATTTGCATTCCTAAACGGCCATTTTCTTTTTAATAGCAGCCCATGTCCATTAAAGTTACCCGTGCTGCTTTGAAAAAAATGCTTTCCATTTGGGTAGAATTTGTTGGGAGCAGGATTTTTTGTATTATTGCCTACTCCCCTGAGACTGCCGACAAGGTTCCCAAAAGGGGAACCATTGAAACGGTTTCCCCTCTCCAAATCAGGTACCACTCCCTTTGAAGTATTGGTATCTGAGAAATGATTTATAACTGCAGGTGCAGTAACAGACGTAGAACATCCCTTCCTGATTCACAGAGCCGTGGATATGCTCCTTTCACTTTTCCTCTCATTTACGTTTCAGTCTGGTTCGCAAAATACCTTTTCCAAATCTCAAAGAGATTTCAGACTAAAAAAAAAAGGGTTTTGTTAATAAAAAAGGTATTTTTTTGTTTTCAACCTTCTGGAGTTTGTCAATTGTTGGCTTTGTAACCTTCAAAAACCTTTCTACATCAATTGCTAGGTGGCCGAAGGATAACCTTTTTACTGCCCCTCGGTTTAGCCCATATTTACACACTATGATTTATCAGATATAAATGTGAGAAGGTTGCTGCATTCCTAGTGTTTTCACTCTCTGGTCAGTCTCCACTTGGCTCCAGGTTAGTAAATCCGTGTATTCCTTGCAAATTTCTTTCCTTGATTTCAGGATCTGGAAGTTGCAAGATTCTTTGGCCACCAAACCCTTAGTCATGATCACTGGCACAAATTTCAATTAATATTAGTATCGTCTTTGTGTTGTCCAGCTTGAGTCTCTGACTGCGACCTCCTAAAGAAGTGCATATGTTTGTTGGAGGCTGGATGATATCAGGTTGAAGCCAAGGTTGATGTCTTGATTGCATCTAATCTGGGTCAAGATGTACGACCATTCCGTTTTGCGGGTCGCAAGTTGCGGTTTTTCGCGACTCACAATCTGTGACTCGCAAAACGGAATGTACTAATGTGTCTCAGACACATTTAGCGATTCCCAATGGGGACACAAATGACCTGCCTCATTAATATTCATGAGGCCGGTTGCAATTTGCGACCTATTGGGAATGGGTTACAATCTCAGGGATGCTTGCCTGCTTGGGACAGCAGACCACCATGTCTGTTTGCTTTGTAAATTAAAAAAATACTAAATTAAACGCAGCCCATTTTACTTAAAGGAAAACAGGTTACGTTTAAAAGGAAAAAATGCTACATTTTCTTTTCATTTTTTAAGGGCAGGCAGTGGTCCGTGTGACCAATGCCTGCTCTTAAAAAAATATTTTTGCTGCCAAACACTAATTGGAAGGGGTCCCCTGGAAACTGACCTCTTCCTGTTTGCGACTTGCTTACCACCAATTTGGAATTGGTGGTAACTGCGATTGTTTTTCGACTGCATTTGCGGTCACAAAACAATTGTACATCCCCCTGCAACTCGCTATTAGGAAGGGACGCCCTTGACACCCCCCTTCCTAATAGGAACTCGAAAATCCTATTTTGCGAGTCAGTAATAGGTTACAATCTCGCAAAATAGGGTTTGCACATGCTACAAGCCTTTATAGTGGTCTCAAAAAGCCTGATTTCCCGTTTACGACCGCTAAAAACTGTTGTACATCTAGCCCCAGGTTTCCTCTAACCTGCATTCTGTTGTGTGGTAGCAGCCAACTAGTCTTTGTGTTTAAAGGACAGTATTGAAATCTCCATTAGGTTGAATCCTAAATTACAGATCTTAGTTGCCTTTCTGCTTGCTCTTTCGCCTCTGTTATTTTGGGGAGGTTACAGATTTTCTCTTGGGTACCATCTTTGTGTTCTGTGCTTCTGGGTGTAAAGGTTACTAAATTGTCCTAAATGTACTCGTATCTGCTGAGGCTCATGAAGTTTCAAAAATTATCAATTCTTTCTATCTGGTTTCTTAGTTCGATTTTGCATCATTCCTATTGTTTCTTCTATTTCACTGTGACACTGATCAGTACATTTCAGCATTCCTTGTCTGTACTTGAAAACTATTAAAGTTTCCCATGTACTTTGATGATTTTCTTCCATTGAGCCATTTCTCACCTCCTTGCAGGGACTGCGACGCTATTCAGGAATCTTGGTGAGCATTTACAACGCTTGAGTCTCTTGTATGTTTCCATCTCTCTCAGTTTTGTTACACTAACTCACCGTCCGTTTTTGCCTGCTGCACAAATGCTCAGGGTCTATTTACTCTAGGTAAAACTGTGACAGACTTTGGACCTGATGGATCTGAAATGAGTCTTGAATGAGAGTTTAGGTGCTTGTGGTGAAAGTGAGATTCCAGGAGCCTCTGTTTGGGGAACAAGTGTAACGAATGGGAAATCCACTAGCAGTTATGAACATTTATGAACGGCTCTGAGGATTGGTTGGGCACTGTGAGTAAACTGTATTCCAACTATGTTGACTTTAATATAGAAGAGATGATGATGTCAAAGGCTAGAGCACATGCTATCACGTGGATAGCATGTATGGATGCAATGCTGGTTTTCGAATTGGAGATGGAATTGCTGGTATTGGGTAAACAACATTGTAGGCAGAATGGGAGCAGGAGTGATGGGCATGCAGTGAGTCTGTCAGGTGACTTAACTGCTGTTTAGTAAGTTAGTCAAGTGATGAGGGTTAGTGCATACGTAATTGTTTACATATGATAAAGTGTGTGTTTTATGGGCGAAGACAAATTATGAGTGACTTGCGATAATGAATGAAAGTTCGAGAACAGAAGTCAACGGGACTGAAAGCTGTATTGATATTGAACCCAGCTAAATATTGGTTTTTCAGAAGGAAAAAAGCTATTTGATGTAAACACGTGCAAGGATATTAATTGGGGGATATGAGGTTCATAATCATTTGTGTTTGGTTGGTGAAGAGTGTAATTAGTTGGTGACAACAAATTGCAGCAGTGTTTATTGTGGTAGAATGATCCTAGACTGCCAAACTCCTGTGCATGTCCTGGTTATGCATGATAACAGCTATAACAAGTGATTTGCTAATAGACCAAGCTAAATAGATTCTCTTTTTTCCTGGATGTAGAAGTATGCACCACGTCTTACATAATATTCAAAGTCTGTCTGGGGGCCATAAAAACATTGCATAAAACCTGTAACGGTTAAGGGTCTGCAGAAAAAATATTAAAGAGGTCAAAATGCAATCACTGTCTAGAGAGAGGCAAGAGTCTCCTGAACTGCATTATGGAGGTCCGAAATTACTTACACTCGTTTTGTCAATGTTAATACAGAGTCACACCATGTTCGATATTTAAAAACAATTATAGAACATGATTAATTTCATCCCTACATTTCTTATTATGCAGACATGTCATATGTACAAAAACATAACATTCCTCCTGAAAACATCATCCATACAGCTTACTTTTTCATGGTATCAAAACATTTAACTGTTTAGCTCTATATTCTATATCAAAGTCAAGCAATGAGCTTTCCTTTCCCATTTATTATTTTATGTTCCCTTACATTTTTCACATAGTTAAGATTTGACATAACCTAGTCCTGTAGCAGCCTTTTTTATATGTTAAAATATTGATAGGCGTGTAGATCTAAAGCATTGCAGATTTTTGTTAAGTTGGCTTTTAATCCTTTGAAATGTTTGGTAGCTTTTCTCAGGTCAACTATTCCCTGCCTCTCCCTCTTTCCATTAGAAGTTTGTATGTTAAATTAGGTTTCCCCTTATTTACTATTAAGTAAAATGTAAGTATCATGGAGGCCTGCACATTTATTGCCTAAATATTACCGTTTCTCTCCAGGAGACTAATTCATAAGTATTTAAGTGGATTGTCCATCTGGAAAACAATACAGACTGAGACAAGTTAGCAGTTACTGTTTACAGAATATGGACTGAATGCCCTACCGGAGGACCTAGAATGAAGCCTCAGCATCTCTGAGGAGAGCTCTGAGAATCAGCTGGAATATTCAATAAACTAACCAGAGGAACCCTCTGTAGTGCTGCCGGGTAGGTTATATGATCCCTGGGCACATCGGGGCACCATAATTTGCACTAATGTCACAGAGCAAAGTTACAAGCAGTCTTACCATCAGCAGTAACTAAACACTTCAGTCTATCAACTGGGACAAAGTACAACCACAGCAAGACATATCCTAGACTGTTTGTTTAACCAATGATTCATAAAAGAAACCAATGAGCTAATTATGTCACTGGATCTCCTGCTTGTTCCTGTTCACATGTCTATTCTAGAAAACTCTTCAAGTCTCCGATGTGGCTATGCCAGCCAGAGCAATCATCTAGGAACCACTATGGAGGAGCTCCAGCAAACTAAAAACAATCTGTATCAAACCAATTTTGAAGAACCTGGTTAAACCTGGAGGACTCAACAAATGTCAGACCTGTATCAGGCAGACCATTTCTGATGGGTACATCATCCTTCATATTCCTCACTTAAGAATATCTGCCCAGGTGTCAGACTGGTGTGAAAATCTTTCTTCCCTAGGTGGCGCTGTGCAGTCTCAGCCATGACTTAGACTGCTTTACTTGGCTGCACAATCGTATAAAGGCACAAACCTACATGCTTACATCAGTTCCTCTTTTTTCACATCTCATTGATGTGGCCTGCAGCGCGCTCTCATTGCTTTACTGACAAAATTTCCTCCAACTCAACAGCCATCAGGCCAACTGCCTCCTCCAAAGTTTTGAGGATTCAAGATATGTTATAAGTTCAGCAGGTTGATATCGCTATCAGATTCACACAACCCCTGAGTTGTGTTGTGTTGTCTTGGCCATGAGGCGTGCAACATGTTTTCTCTAGTGCACCATAAGACCATGATGGAGCTCAAGGACAGGTAATTTGTTTGCAAAGGCCCACAGGGCTACTAAAGAACACATGGTCCTCTAAAGATAAGCCTCCTGATGGGGAATGATCTCCCAAGCGGGTTTCCATCAAAGAATACTGAAGTACTATAGGAAGAAGTAAGCCCCTTCTTCTTTGAGGAAAGGATTCTGCTCATGGGACCAATCAGAGATATGGATCCTTTCCACAACACTGGGACTTTTCTTGTCGTTAGAGCCGATTTCTGAAGCTACAGAAGATCCATTTGGATTTTGTCTACTCTCTGTCGACAAAGGTCTTCCACCGGACCATGGTAGATATCTTTAGAATAGCTCCTGTACCCTCTTGAGCAGTCCCCAAGGGTGAACCCACTCCTTTGGGTGAGATGACACTGACTCTGATACCACCTGACTTCATGCCTCTGCGACCTTTGACTTCAGCAACAAGAAAGAGACACCCACATGGACCTGATCTTGCTAATTCGCTCAATCAATAGAAGTGACACACTCAAAGTAAAATAATCTGGGTGACAAAACAGAGGGTCAGAACTTGCACTGAGGAGCAATCTGTTCGTATGGCTCTGAAATGTACTCATGTGGAAGAGTTACTCATTTTGAATTTTAATGCCATAAGCATACTTGTTGAAGTTTGTTTGGAGGGAAAATTAGGCTGATGCCAACAATCTGCTATTTTTTCTTCTTACTCTGATGCTGACACGTAACTTGACCTTCAAAATACCAATGCTCTACATACTTCTTTAGTAGGGGCAAATCCCTTGCTGAGAATGATTCGCCTTTACCACAATAGTGTGTCTATAACCAAAGCATAACATTTTGATGAGTCTTGCAGTCTACTTCTTCAGTTCCAGGACCCTTGCTTCCATTTACCGTGGCGCAAATTGCACCTGTTTTGGCTGCCTGGGAGAAATGCTTTTCAGGCCAAGCATTCCACAGAAAAATTGCTACAGCCATAGGCCTGCTGCGATGACCCAAAAATCATGTCTTCACACTTGTTGCCAGAGCGCCTGATGGTTAAGGCTTCATCTTCCAAACAGAATTCCAATGCCTTTCCCGTGGCCCCACAGACAGGGAGGTCCGAAAGAAACAGGTTAGTATTAGATTCCTTACCTTAGAATATCCTCAGGCGTCAGACTGGATCCGGAAATTTTTGCGTAGCAGTACCCTTGCGCGTCGGTAGGGTTCGTCTGCGGCTCCGCGTCCGTCGTGGGCGCCGTGATGACGTCGTCGGAGTACTTAGACGCCGCCTCCGCGTGCTGACGGAAAAAGTGGTACCTTAGTCACTTTTTGACAAAACATTTTTGAGATCTTTTTGATCATTCTTCTAGTCTTCAACTCCGATCGGTGCCGGTAGGGATGCCAGGTTTAAAACCTTGTGAGGACTGTGACCGGCTGATGTCGGTCACCGACCCTCACCGACTGTGCCTCCACTTTCTCGGCGTCGATCATGACGACAAGACCTGCTCCGACTGTCGGGCCTTAACCTCGAAAGCTAAGTGGCTCGAGCTCCGGCAGTCGGCCCCACGGCGTGAGAGGTGCCGGTCCGGACGAGGTCGAGGGACCGGTCGCGGGGCAGAGCCATCATAGCTACGGGAGTCGACATCACTCCTCAGGATCGAAGTCGTCTGGTAAGCACATGAAGTCGAAGAGATGTCATCGCTCTTCCGACTCCCCCCGACGCTGGCGCGATGCGGCCGGGGGTTTGAGTGACACCGCCCACGCGGCTCCGTCGGAGTCGCGGGCGTCGCAACCTGCCCCATACCCTCCGGTCCCTGGGCAGCAAGCGACGTCGGAGGAGATCGAGCGCTTCCTCATGGCCATGAGGTCCCTCACTCCTCCGGCGGGCTCCGCTGCGCCTTCAGGCCTAGCGGACCCGTCTGGGGGCCCTAGCGGGTCGGGTGCTTCGGCCCCGACGCCAGCGGGTGCTTCCGCCCTGAAGCCGCCGGCGCCTTCGGGCCAGGCGCCACAGGGCCCCACTGGATCCGCTTCTGGATCCGGATCGTCGCCGGTCGACCTGACGACCTCACCGGCACCGGTCCCACAGGTGTCACCATCGGCGCCGTTTGGGGAGTTTTACTTCAATGAACCGGCCCCGTCATTTGACAACCCTGATTATCAGGAGATGGGTGATGAGGAGTATTGGGAGGGGTCTGAGGACCCTCTGCCACGTGAGTGTCAGTCCCAGGAGGACTGGACAGGTGGACTTGGGGATGCCAGTGGTCTGGGCACTTCGCCAGACACTGGTTTTGTCTCACCTCCTACCGTGGCTTCGGAGGAGGGGGGCAACCTTCAGTGTGGTGTTGACTCGGGCAGCCAAGGCCTTGGGCCTTGAGCTCCCAGTCGCGGCCGTGAGGACTAACCTCCTCACTGAGGTCCTTAAACCGCAGTCAAGCTCGGCTGAGCCTCTGCTGCTGTTTAATGAGGCCTTGACTGACGTTCTTTTGGGCACTTGTTCCAGGCCCGCTACAGGCCAGCCTGTATATAGGAACGTGGCGTGACGCCACCGCCCGGCCCTGGGCGACCCTTATTTCCTGTCCACCCACCCCCGAGAGCCTGGTCATCCAGGCCTCTAACTCCCAGACCGCATTCCCATCGGCTCCGCCTGATCGGGAATCCAAGAGGTATGAGAATTATGGAAAGAAGATATTCTCCTCCCTTAGTTTGGGACTGCGGTCTTCCAACACCGCATGCCTCTTTGGCCGTTGCACCCACTCCCTGTGGGACACGGTCGCGGACGTGCTGCCACAATGCCCGGCGGAGGTCAAGGCTAAACTCGCCCAAGCCCTTGTGGAGGGTCGAGATGCGGCACGTTTCTCCATCCGGTGTCGGCTGGATACCACCGACTCACTGGGCAGAGCGATTGCAACGACGGTGGTGATTCGTCGCCACGCCTTGTTGAGGTCCGCCAACTTTTCAGCGGATGTCCAGAATACCCTCATGGACATGCCGTTTGATGGCCGTTGCCTCTTTGGCGAAAAGGCAGACCATGCGCTTCAAGGACTCCAGGGCTACGGCCAAGTCCTTGGGCCTCTTGGCCCCGCTCCAGCAAACGGGTCTCTTTCGCTCCTTTCGGGCCAAGGAAGGGGCGCCTCAACAAGTGCTGCCACCCACGCGCCGCAGACTAACATCCAACGCGGTGGCGGCCGTGGAAACCGCCGTGGAGGCGGTCGGGTACAACGGCGAGGCTAGTCCACACCTTCCCACTGCAGCATCCGCCTCAAAACCTTCCTAGTCCGTGCTTACGGAGCCATGTGACGCCAGTGGGGGGCAGGGTTCGCCATCACCACTCCCACTGGCGCACTGTCACATCGGACAGGTGGGTGCTGCAAATCGTCCGAAGGGGCTACTCCCTCCCCTTTGAGACAACCCCTCCAGCCATGCCACCGCAATACCACCGCGTATAGGCAGATCATTTGCGGCTTCTGCAGGAGGGTGTTACGGCCCAGGGTGTGGTTGCTACTCCCACTACTTTCTGGTACCCAAGAAGGGCAAAGGGGGCCTACGCCCTATCTTGGATCTACGGAACGTCAACGGCTTCCTCCGGAAGGAGAAGTTCAAAATGCTGACACTGGCTTAGGTCTTAGCTGCCCTGGACCCAGGAGACTGGATGGTAGTGTTGGACTTGCAGGACGCTTATTTCCACATCCCCGTCCTGCCGGCCTACCGGCGCTGCCTGAGGTTCACGGTAGGCCACGAGCACTTTCAGTTTACCGTGCTCCCCTTCGGCCTTACCAGCGCCCCACGGGTGTTCACGAAAGTGATGGCGGTGGTCGCAGCTCATCTGCGCAGATTAGGGGTTTCAGTCTCCCTCAATCTCGATGACTGGTTGTTGAAGGCGGGCACGCCCCAAACAGTCATCTCCCCCCTCCAGACTCCGGCCGACCTGCACTCGCTGGGGTTCTCTATCAACGTGCCGAAGTCATACCTTTGCCTCTCGTAGAGGCTCCTTTTCATCGGAGCGGTTCTGGACTCAACGCAGTTTCGAGTTTATCCCCCCGAACAGAGGGTTCGGGATATTCAGGCTCTGATTCCGGTCTTTCAGCCTTTATCCTGAGTCTCGGTCAGGTTGACGCTGTGGCTCCTGGGGCTGATGGCCTCCTGCATCCTTCTGATGCATCATGCCCGGTGGCAGATGCGGGCTCTGCAGTGGGACCTGAAGTTTCAGTGGGCTCAGCATCAGGGCAACCTCTCCGACTGCGTCCGGATCTCGGAGGGCACTGCAAAACACTTGCAGTGGTGGCTCACGAACGGCGATTGAGTCAGCGGCAGATCTCTCTCCCTTCCTCAACCAGAGCACGTTGTAGTGACAGATGTGTCCCTCCTGGGATGGGGAGGCCACATGGGAGAGAGGGAGATCAGAGGCCTCTGATCTCCGGCGGAGTCCCGGCTCCACATCAACCTTCTGAAGCTGCGGGCGATCCGGCTTGCACTGAAAGCATTCCTTCCCTCTGTCCGGGGAAGTGTAGTGCAGGTGTTCATGGACAACACCACCGCCATGTGGTACTGCAACAAACAGGGCGGGGTGGGGTCGGGGACCCTATTTCAGGAGGCTCTGCTCCTCTAGATATGGCTGGAACACCAGGGCGTCACCCTGGTGGTTCAACACCTGGCAGGTTCCCTGAACGCCAGGGCGGACTAACTCAGCCGCCAGTGCATGATGGATCACAAATGGCGTCTGAACTCGGACTTGGCGCAAGGTCTCTTTCAGCAGTGAGGAGAACATTGGTTAGATCTATTCGCCACCGAAGAGAACGCACAATCTCATCAGTTCTGCGCGTTCAAATTTCCAAGGCGGCACTCGCTCGGCGACGCTTTTCGTCGCGAGTGGAGCTGCGATCTGTTGTACGCCTTTCCGCCTATACCACTTCTGCCCAGAGTGCTGAAGATCAGGCGAGACCGGGGCCAAGTCATCCTTGTGGCTCCGGACTGGGCACAAAGATACTGGTATCCCGAGCTACTCAGCATGTCAGTCGATCACCCGGTTCGTCTGCCTCTTCAAGAGGACCTTCTGTTGCAGCAACAGGGGATGGTACTCCACCCGAACCTGTCCAGTCTCCACCTCCATGCTTGGAGATTGAGCGGTGACAGTTGAGGCCATTAGACTTGCCTCCTAAAGTCTGTAATATCATTCTGGCAGCCAGGCATCCCTCCACAAAGTCGGTATACGACTGCAGGTGGAACAGATTTGTGGCATGGTGCACAACAAAGGCTGTGGATCCTCTCTCTGCCCCTCTTTCTGAGGTTCTTCTCTTCCTTATTTCTCTTGCCCAGCAGGACTCTGCTCTGGGCACTATCAAGGGCTACCTTTCTGCCCTTTCAGCCTTTCTAAGGCTGCCTGATCAACCATCTTTGTTCAAGTCCCCTATTGTAACTCGTTTTCTGAAAGGCATCACACACACGTTTCCACCTGTTCCCTTTGTGATGCCTCAGTGGGACTTGAACCTGGTTCTTACTTATCTGATGTGCGCTCCCTTTGAGCCACTTTACAACTGTCCTATCCGCCTTACTCTGAAGACTGCTTTCCTGGTTGCCATCACCTCTGCCAGGAGAGTGAGTGAGCTCCAGGCTCTTTCCTCTAAACCTCCTTTCCTTTCTGTCCATCCGGACAAGGTTGTTTTGCGGACTAGGCCCTCTTTCCTGTCCCAGGTTGTCACGGCCTTCCACATCGGGCAGTCTATCACCTTGCCCACCTTCTTTCCACCTCCGCATCCCTCAAAGGAGGAAGAGCGGCTCCACCGTCTGGACCCAAAACGTGCGCTCTCATTCGATCTGGATCGCACACACCAGTTCCGGGTGGATGACCAACTCTTTGCTGGTTACGTGGGCGCTAAGAAGGGACGGGCGGTACACAAGCTGACCATCTCTCGGTGGGTCGTCTTGTGTATCAAGGCTTGTTACTCCTTGGCAAGGAAGGAGCCTCCTGTTGGACTGAGGGCCCATTCCACTCGGTCCACGGCAGCTACCACTGCCCTGGGCCGGGGTGTCCCCTTGCAGGACATCTGTTAGGCAGCTACGTGGGCATCGTTGCACACGTTTGCAATACACTACTGCCTGGATAGCCAAGTCCGGAGGGATGGCTTCTTTGGCCGTTCCATCCTCCAGGACTTTCTGGTGTGATTATTGGTTCGCAGACCCACCACCGGGGTTGGTATTGCTGGGGTATCTATTCTAAGGTAAGGAATCTAATACTAACCTGTTTCTTTCAGATGAACAAGTTACTTACCTTCGCTAACGATATATCTGTAAAAAGCAGTAGTTAGTATTAGATTCCTTACCGCCCCACCCATCCTCCCCGTTCTGCGAACCGATATCTAGGGTTAAGGTCATCCCCTTTCAGGGCCCTAGTTTCAATGGCACCAGTGTTGGTTTTTGACATGGCTCTGCGTTTTTGGTGTGGAAAAGCTGTGTCTAAGAACTGACGTCAGCACGCGGAGGCGGCGTCTAAGTACTCCGACGTCATCACGTCATGACGCCTGGGGATATTCTAAGGTAAGGAATCTAATACTAACTACTGTTTCTTAAGGATATATGATTACCAAAGGTAAGTAACTTGTTCATTAAGTGACTGAATGGAAGGTTTTTTATGGCAAGCAGTATCACTCTTCATACAGCATATTTCAGTAGCCTGTTAGACTGCTATGTCCATGCCTTGAGGGAACTGACCAGACTGGCAGTTGCAGGTGTACCGGAATGCATAAAGAAACCATTTTACTGTTTGGGTAGCGATGGCTTGGACACTTGAAGCCAGATCCTTATGCGCAGCTGAAATTACATCGATTCTGTGGCCAGGGTCATTGGGCACTACCATCACACTTCATTGCCATGTCTCGATACGTTCCACTGGCTTCCCAGGAGCTATCCTGGCCATTCTAATGGACTTGGAGGGTAAGTGAATTTGTGGAGTTTAGGCAGGCTCACCCATGGAACGCTTCAAGAATAGCAGGATTATACCCTCTCACTGGACCTGGCTTTGCTAGTAAGGCAATAGAGACCATTCCAGGGCTATTCTAGGGCTCGACAATTCTGGCAGAGGCAACCCTCTCAACCGCTGCAAACACCTCAGCAGATGTACTGCTCCTTTAAAGCAAGAAGTGGATCTATGGGTCGCAGTCGTCAGCAGCAGATCCAGTCCCCTTTGTCCACTGATGGCTCTGCTGCTTCACAACCTCTAGGACCTGTGCCCCCCCTTAGGGTGACCAGATTTTTAAAAGCAATAAATGTGACAGGCTGCAAGGTAGGGAGTACAAAATGATAACATACAGCTAAATTAATAATATCCTCTAGCGTATAATTGTGGTAACACCCGGTTTCTAAAACTTTGCTTCTTTTCCCAGTTGTACTGAAAGAATTTAAAGACTAGGATTGGTATTGGCCTGCAGGTCACGTTTGAGCCAGTGATGCTATCGGACGGACCTGCCAGCCCCTTTTTTCTAGAACTGTGACAATTGCTTTGCATGCAATAAAACATTAACATGTTTTTAAAGAGTTCCTCAATATGCACAGGACATAATAGTTGGATGAGCCATGACAAGCTGCGCCACTGTGAGAAGTTGGCCCGATATGCAGCGCTCACTATTCTAGTGATCACTATGCATCGGTCCAAACGACCCTTATGGTGATTGGTTGTAAGTCAACCTTAGACCAGCTATCCTAGTAGCGTGGATACGAGCAGTCTTCGGGCTAAACTCTAGAGGGCGTGTTAAGCCAGCTGTTATACCATCACATACCCCTTGAACACCAAGTGAAAGGACACCACACAAGTGTTATGAAAATAAACAGTGTATTTATTAGAATCACAACAGCCCTGTATACTCACGGAGGGGATCGGCCTGATAGGTCCGGTTAAACTCAAAACGAGTCGAGGGGAGGCGATGCCTCCGCGGTGTCTCTGGTCCCTGGGTGCTCTGCCGAGTCGCAGATCCCCTCCGTGAGATAATTTTGCCCTAACGAAAAGTGAGGTGGATATAACGGTACGACCTGTACCATACAGGCGAATATCGATATCAAAACGAGGACCCATTTATTAAAATCCCTGTAAACCCCACCGACCCATATGGGCGGTTGTGTGTTTAACTCTTACCAGGCAAGCAAATGTATGTATTGTTAGTCCTGATGATGGTCCCGCAACACTGAGCATATGGGATCGAAACGTCGACTTGTTTTTAGTGTTTTCACAGACCTACTATTATGTTTAATTCATGTTGTGTCTAGCACTGTTATTGGCACTACTTTCAATGTCTACTGAAGTATAAGTGGCCAACTATGCTCCTTCTTGCCTAAAAAACTCCCCCTGTTTGTTCCTGGAAACGGTACAGGACTGTGCCCTTCCACACCCCAGTATTTTTCTCATTGTAAAAAATAAACTACCCTGTCCGGCTGGACAGTGGTCAATGTAGTTCCCATTGTGGACTATTATTTATCAGACTTTGGATTTATATACTCTTGGGGACCATTGTTGTTTCTAAATTATAGCTACCCACGGTCCCCGGATAACCGATTGGGTTCCCTTGTTGTTGTATACAGACCAGTGGGATTTGTCCCACTCAATTCTTGCTCTCTAGCAAAGGCGAGTCTTTCTTTGGCCAGGGCAAGTTCTTCCCTTTCGATCCGCAGATTGACTTCCCGCTCCTTAGCTTCGTACACTCTCCTCTGAGGGGATGTCATCCCTCTTCGAGAAGAGCCTCGAGAGCCATTGGTTCGAACGGATCTATTAGAGCCTCTCGACAGAGACCTAACTCGTCCATTCCCAATGTTAAGCTGGCCGGAGAGAGGCCCCAGGGGTCTCCTAGTACCACTCTCGTGCCGGCTTAAGTTGTCCCTAGTTAGCTGGCTAACTACGACTGGACCTTTGTCTGCCTCGTCCCCAGATGTCTCTGGATCCTCGTCCTCCTCTTCACCTTCTGCGGAGAGATGGATAAGGTCAGGGTCACCTAGGGTTCCCTCGAGGGGGGGCATATTCCCTTCTGGATGAGAAGGGTCCGTGTTACCGGCCCTCCTAGCATCATAAGTCTCTAAGAGACCAATCAGAAAAGGAATGGTAGGGTTTGCACCCTGTTTTAGCTTCCGAGATGTACAGGTCTGTCGCATCTCTTGGAAGCTAAGTGCAGCGTATCTGGACATGACCTGTGGAGGGTCGACTGACACAAGGGGAGACTCGGAGTTTCCTCCTTTGTCTGACATGCTGCTTCTAGTGTGGTGTAAGTGATGCACCTACCTACACTATATGTATACCTACTGATCCCTTGCTAAGAGTTGTAGCCAAGGTGTGCTAAGCCTTGAGGAGCTACAACAGCTGCTTCAGTAGAACTCAGAGTATTCTAAGCTAAGTTATATGTACCTGGAGTACTTATGCAATTTTTCACAAGATATTCTTAGGATACGTGTGGTAAAACAACAGCAAGCTCAAATCCTAACCGCTGCTCACCAATGTGAGAAGTTGGCCCGATATGCAGCGCTCACTATTCTAGTGATCACTATGCATCGGTCCAAACGACCCTTATGGTGATTGGTTGTAAGTCAACCTTAGACCAGCTATCCTAGTAGCGTGGATACGAGCAGTCTTCGGGCTAAACTCTAGAGGGCGTGTTAAGCCAGCTGTTATACCATCACATACCCCTTGAACACCAAGTGAAAGGACACCACACAAGTGTTATGAAAATAAACAGTGTATTTATTAGAATCACAACAGCCCTGTACTCTTTATGAGGATAGGGTACTAAGCACAGAACAAAACTCTTAGGAAAATACTTCAAGTGCGCAATCAATACAAGTGCCCGAGGGCACGGTAAGTTTTAGTGGGCTCGGGCGGACCCGATAAGGCAAGTCGGAAGCGATAGGGACTCGGGACCCTTAAGTAAGGAGGATATGCGGGCACCGAAATGCCGAAGTTACCTAGCCCAAGGGCTGCGGCTGCACAAGTCTTTACAGGCGTCGGGAGTCTTCGCTGACGAGCCAGGAGCCGGAAGGAAGGAGTTGCTGGCCGGCGACCAGTGGAGATAGTTCGTAGAGATCCAAGCCTGGATCAGAGATGGATGACACCTGAAAGCAGATGGGACCAAGTTCGTACTACTAGCCAGTAGTCAGAGAGTACCAGGGAGGCACCGGATGATCGTCACCTCGACTAGGTGAGTGGGCGACGCTAGGCTCTGCAGTCTCACGGACCAGGAGGCGTTGTCGGCGACCAGGATGGAGGTGCGAGCTGTCCCACGAAGATTGATGCTGTCGGCGTCGCTGGGCCCAGGATTGGGGCAACAAGCCTTGGCAAATTTCAGGGCCACGTGGTGGACCTAAAATGGCGTCTTGAGTGGACTAGGAGGGTCCGGGGTGCTCCTCTCGCAGAAGGGAGCAAAAGGTCGGTCTGGAGCAACCAGACCAACAGCGTTGGTTGTCGGGCGTCGTCAAGGAAGGCCACAAGCCAGCGGCTAGTAACCAGACAACGTGCTGAACAGCAAAGAGCAGAAGGGCCCCACGCAGATCGTGGAGATGCTGGGAGGCTGCACTTTGGTGCTGGAGCTGCTCAGGGTTGGGGCTTCTCGGACCCCAGAGCACTCACCAGAGGACCCCTCGGCGGTCTTGCTGGTTTAAGAAATCGTGCAGGTCTTGATGATGGCCGGTCCCTCAAGGTCTCGTCGCACCCACAGATCTCAGCTGAGCTGACGACGTGGGTAGAGGTCAGAGGTGCCAGGGAAGCCGGTTCTCGTCGAGCTGGGCAGTCGGATTCCTGAGGAAGGACTTGCAGCAAACCGCAGAGTTCTTAGATGGTGCCTGCGGATGCAGGGTGACTACTCCTTAGCCACAAGGGAGAAATCTTGAGAAGAGTCTTGAAGTCCTTTCGTAGAAAGTATTCTTGATTCAAAGATGATCTAATTTGAAAGGGTCCCCGCTCCTGCCTTTATCCTAAAGAAAGGGGTGGGTACGTGACTAGGTCCTGCCCTAGGGGTGGGACCAGGAAGGGGGGTAGTTACACCCCTCTCCCATGCCGGGCTTTCCCCAGGTCAGGGGCTGGTGTGCCCCTGGAACTGGTTCTAGCCGGCAGATGCATAGTGAGCACCGGGGTGCCACTCCGCAGTCACCTTCCTGTAAAGCCCTGCCTACCCAGGATACACAAAACCCTGTCTGGGATGGTGCGAGCACCGCCCCGGACAGGAAACCCTTTGTCCAAGCTCTCCTCGCTGGAAGGACTCCCAGCAGCAGGAGGTCAGACTCGTGTTTGTGGTGGCAGCATCCATTTGTGGAGCTGAGGCTTCAGTTAACTTTAACCGGGGTTCACAGTTACGTACATGTCGTGTCCCTCTAGAAGGGTGGAATGCTAACCCCGTCGCCAGCATTGGTGAGGGGTCAGCATCCCGATTCGTATGACACCTTACTCGACATGTCTTGATAACGCGATACCGAAGTTACCAATATGGTACGCGTTATCATGGAACAGCCATTGGGTCTTGGTTCCGCAAGCTGTAACCGGGCTCGGCTCGTGCCAGAGCCCAATTCACACGATTCCACGCACTCTGCCTTCAGGATTGTCAAGGCCTGCCATAGGAGTGACTGATAGGAATGCAGGTGTCCATTTTAGGGTTAGATATAGTTATGCTATACCTAAAGCAACGGGCGAGTACACCACGTTGCCCCAGCTGTCGCGCAGCCAGTTGTGTCGGATTTAGATGTCCATCCAGGGGTGGCATAATACATGCTTCAGCCCCTGGTAGGCCCTGGGTACACCGATGCCCTGAGTTACAGGGTCTGACAAGGTGGCCCAGTCCCAATTGGGTAATGCACCTAAGGTACACATCAATTTAGCGAGAGAACAGCTAGGCTGTGGGTCTGATTGGCAGGCCTACAGCCCGAGAAAGTCGTAAACCAGTGAAACAAAAGCAAAAAATCTGGGTGATCATAGGATTGCAGACCCTACTCTCCTACAGCCACGTCAAGCTCACCTGATACCATTTCTCTTAGAGAGACGTGAGGAAAGGCATCAACTGTGCTGGCAGAAGGATGCTTGCCGTTCTACGATGCTGAATGTGAGAAAGAGTCTTTTAGAGATGTAACTTGAGCAATATTTTACTTGTAGCTTTCATGCTCACCTGAACCTTCATTCTAAACAGGGATATGTATTTTATTCTGAGACAAGTGTAGGTTTGCTAGGACTGGCAGTAAATAACCCGGGACTGTCCTCGGAAATTCAGGATCTATGGTCACCAGACCCTTAAGCCACTATCTTCTTAACAGTGTGAAGGTTATACAGTGGTGCCCTCCACTCTCTTTCTCTCTTGGGAAACTATCACGATGGACTGCTAGGCAATCCAGTTGACCAGCTAGGGCTTGTCCTTCCTGCCCTCCCTCTGGAACAGCCTCGTTCTGCCAGGATGTGCTTTCCAGCAAAGTCCTCGATTATGAAGGCAGAGGTCATTTATCTGCTAATTAAAGGGTTTACTGGAAAAAACAATGATTAAACGGATGTTGTAGTTAGCCGAAATTGTCAGTTAAAACATACCATTTTAAACAAATAAAACTACAAAAATTTGTGATTAATAGTTATCCCAAGTAATTGTAACTTGTACCCCCCTGCACAGTGTTGTCGTCACTGGTTTAATTTCAGGTGTTAGTCATGTTAATGATATCTGATAGAGGCATCTAGCCGCAGATTCCTTATCTTTAAACTTCTAGGTATCAGGCCTGGATCTGAAAGATTTTTCGGGGGAGTATCCCTGCAGGCCAGTAGATGGCATAGTTTGACTCAGTGTGACGTCATCAGCATCACCGCGCCATGTCAGTTACGGCCCCCCATTTGGTTCGTCTGTGGTTTCTGGAATGCAACCACGACTCCAAGTCTTGCTCCAACTGCCGGGCCATGGTGCCGATGGCCTTGAGGGAGTGGTCCCTAAAGATTCTCGGGCCCGGCGTGCGGCACCTCGGATGTCGCCTCGCCTGTCTCCATCCCAGTCTCGGTTGAGAGGAAGGTCTGAGCACCGCTCCAGCGATTCAAATCCTCTTTAGCGAAGTCAGGTAAGAAGCACCACAAAAAGCACAAGAAGTCGAAGTGTGCTTCGACTTTGCCACTCCCGTCTCTTGACACGGTTGAGGAACCTTGGTGCTCAAGGCCTCACTTCGCAGAGCAGGCTCCTGGGTCGGCTCCACGTTTCCCTCCCTTTCCATGGCCGGGAGCGACCCCTGCCCAACTGAAGGAATTTTTTGACGCCAAGTGTGCCATATTTGGGCGGCCTGAGCCTTCTGGCACGCCTTCGGGACCCACAGACTCAGATGATGGAGGGGCCGCGTGGTTCCTGAGCCGGCGGCTCCAACCCTGCCCCCACGCCTCCAAGCGGACCCATTCCTGGTTCCGGACTGACGCCGGTCGCACCTCGACAGCGACCTTCCCCAGCGCCAAGGTGCTCGGCGTCACAGCGCCTCCCCAATCCTCATTCCCGACGACACAGAACTGGTCGGGCGTCCTTCGACGTCCAGATCGGCGCCGACGAAGCCATACGGCTCCATGACGGGTTTTCTTCCCTATTCTGAAGGGCTAGGAATAGAGGAAGAGAATTGGGAGGGGGAGCCAGATCCCTTAGAAATTCTGCCTCAGCAAGACCTGGACTGGTATGAGAAATTGGTTGACGCCAGTGGTCTGGATATCTCCCCAGATACTTGCATGCTTTCTTCTCCTACCCTGGCCACGGAGGAGGGAGCAACTATTGCCATGGAGGTGCGTTGGCCTGCGAAGGTCCTTGACCTACATCTTCCTATAGTGGCGGTCCTGCAGCCGGGGGTTTCAAGCTAGGAACCCCTACTTCCTTTCAATGAGGCCTTGACAGATGTCCTTCTGAGAATATGGTCCAAACCCAGCACAGGAGTTTCTGTGATTAGGATTATCGCCCAACACCAGCGGACCCACTTTTCCTCAGCACCCACCTCACCCCCCAAGGCCTGATAGTCCAAGCTCCAACATCCCGAGGTGCATTCTCTTCTGCACCCCGAACAGGGAGTCTAGGAGGCTGGAAAACTTCATGAAGAAAATGTTCTCTTCCACCAGCCTAGCGCTGCAGTCGGTGAACACTGCATGCCTCTAGGGCGTCATTCCCATTCACTATGGGATATGGTTACGCAGGTGCTCCCCAGGGCCTCGGAGGAGGACCGTGCCCTACTCTCCTAAACTATATCCGACAGAGGAGACTCAGCTAAGTTCGCCATCCGATGTAGCTTGGAAACAACAGACTCGCTAGGTAGAGCTATTACCCCGACCGTGGCAGTTCGTCACCATGCCTGGTTGAGAACATCTGGTTTTTCGGGGGATGTCCAAGCCAACCTCATGGAATGCCCTTTGATAGCTGCTGTCTCTTCGGAGACATGGCGGATCTTGCCATTGAGCGCTTCAAGGACTCGCGGGCCATGGCCAAGTCCTTGGGCTTCACTACTGCCCCCAGGGCTTCATCCAGCTTTCGCTCCTTTCGTGGCTACGGAAGGGTCTACCTGCCGGGCCAACCCTATTCTGACCAATGGGCCCGCACATTCTGCAACCTCTGTGGGGCAGTGGACGTGGCTCACCCCGGCCTCCTGGGTCCGGGAACCAGAAAGCGGGCGGGGCCACCATCCATTCCTCCCCCGTAAAACCTTCCTTGTCCGATCCTCCATGAACACTCATGGCCAGTTGGTGGCAAAATACGCCATCACTTCCACCACTGGCAATCCATCACATCGGACAGGTGGGTGCTGCAAATAGTCCGAAGGGGCTTCTCCCTACCCTTTGAGACTACCACACCTTCTATGCCGCCAGCATATGATCGTCTAAAGGAGGATCACATCACCTTGCCTTGCTCCACAAGGAAGTCAATGCTCTATTGGCCAAGGGAGCTATAGAGAGGGTTCCTGGGCCCGAGGTAGGCAGTGGTTGCAACTCCCACTACTTCCTAGCCCCCAAGATGGACATAGGCCTTCATCCTATCCTAGATCTCAGAACCCTCAATTTTCTTCCTCAAGAAGGAGAAATTAAAAATTCTCACCCGTGCTTTGGACCTGAACTAATATATATATCAATCTAGGCCTTCCCTCACTATATGAGCACAGGGATATAATAATGATCTCTGGGAATAGCAACGGACTCCATTCCTGGTGTGTGTAGTTAGGTGGTCCGCATCCTAGGTGTAAACTCAGTTTACGCAAGGCTGCTGCGCTGTTCCAGGACCAGTCTCTCTGCAGGAATTCTCCTCTATGCCCCCCCAAAGAGACGAGACATGGTTTATATGATCAGAACTGCTGTGTTAGAAAACGGCAGCTGTGCTACTGTATTAGGTCTAAAAACGTTGGGAGATGTTGTTGACCTAGTACAAGAAAACCATACACCATGTTGTTCGACCTTGTACGAGATGTTCAGACTAAACAATCACTGAATAACAAATAGTATGTGCATCAAATTTCTAAAATATTATTGTGTCACAAAAGCAAATGTATTATTATGTGTGACTGTGCAAAGCAGAGGCAGCCTAAAAAAGCTAGCAAATGCAACAGAGGGAGTGTGCCCACAAGGGAAATCGCCACATCCTCATGGGTGTTCTCTTTTTATTAGTAGGAGGGGGGTGCATTGGCCCCCCTCCCCGAGCCAAAACTGGCCCGGGGACCCCATCATGAGGCTTTAGTTGAGTGCCCAGGTGCACACCTGAGGAACACATAACACAAAATTGGGGGCTGCAAGGGGAGCCCTATGATCACTGCCAGCTCCCCTGTAAGCACCCATCCATGGTGCAGTGGAAGCCAGCTTTACTCTCTCCTGGCAGAAGCAGGTTTTTTTCTATGCCCCTATCAGGAGGGAGCAATCTCATGTGTGCTCATGTCGGACGGGAGCACACATTTTTCTTTACTGCCTGCGCTCTTGAACACCACAATAGCGCCGGCACACGATCCTCTGAGAGGCCCAGGAATTGGGCCGCTCTCCCACCTCCCCTGTAGTTTAATATTGGCCCCAGGGCAGGAGGGCTCCAGGGCCTCAGAGATTCTCGGGGAAGGAGGCTGTGCATGTCCCTCCTCTTTGTTTCAGAATCTGCTCTTGCAATTTTACGGTAGATTTATTGATCCACCACAAATCTGTGGTAAGTTATTTACAGAAATTGGTTTCTTGGCCCCAGAGGGCCCACTACCAGGCCTGGGGGACGGTGTATCCCTGCCTCTGCCCCAATTTATGTTTTAAAAAAATTTTTTAGGCCAAGGTACGGAGTCTAGAGTCGTAAGATAGGTGCCTCCACATAATTATTGATGTGGTGGCAGCCAATAAGATCACATCTTGAGATCCGTCTACTTGGCAGATTCTCAGTCATTTAAAATATCTATAAATATGAGCCTTAATTTCTCAAAAACTATTGAATGGATTCACGTGCTTTATGCCCTAAGATAGTTTTCTTCCAGATTTTGTGTAAATCCCTTCAGCGTTTGGGGTGTACCTGTATCTAAAATTCTCATTGAAAAATGAATGGGGAAAACATGTTTTGGGACACTCCTTTTACTTAACCCCCGTTTGACGAATAACCCCGAAACTTTCCAGGAAGGAGCGAAAGTGAATGAGACTTTTTTGGGGGAAAATTTTGTGAAAATTTGTCGAATAGCACCAAAGTTATAAGCAAAACCAAAAAAAATGTTTCCCATGAAAACTTGATCCTAACTATAACTACCCAGTGGGGTTAAAAAAATACATATATTTTTCCCTGAAGAAAACAAATGGTATGCAACGTTATGATAAGGTACCTTAATTTAAATTAATTACATGCGGCAGCTGAGGCACTATTGTTCCAATCAAGAACCTCTCAATGTTCTGTTTCAGTTGCATAAATTAACCGAGAACAGTCACCACAATCCCTTACTTGGAGACTACCAAAGGTTGCCTTCTAATAGATTTATATAGTATAAATCAGCATTCCTATGTATCATTAAAATTTAAAGTACTGAGTCAGTAAATGAAGAAGAAATGAAAATGATGTATCAAGTTTTTTTTTAACTAATGGCAGAGCAGAGTACAAGATGGTCCGATGGTAATATGTGACAAATCCTTTATTCGTGATCCATTATTCGTCAACACAATTTGCTTGAAGCCTTAACAATTATAACATTCTGTGTCTTGACGGGTTTCGTTCAATTAGAACTGCTTCAGGGCTAAAGTGTGGACGGAAATCTCATACATCTCACCACATGAGGTAAGATGCTCCAATGTATTGACTATTGTGATTACAACATCTTGGCTGACAGGTAAGCTTGTCAAGCTTTCAAAAAGACACTAGCAAGAATTATTACTTTGTAAATGTTAGGCCCAGGGCTTTGTCAAAGAGCATGGTCAATCCTAAAAGGTTATCCATTAAACAAAACCTGTCTGAAGACTTTAACATGGTGCAGTAACACTTTTCCCATAAAAGCTTATTTGCTTTGCAGTAGAAATTTCATAATCAATAAATCATGCCTACTGCCTTTATTACAACCTTTCAGAATAAATGGATCAAATATATGGCATGTGACCTACCAATTCTCAATGAACTTGTCAAGCCAGTAGCCTTTATCATTGGCTGGTCACTGTAACTAGCTCGGGAATACTAAAATGGTAACTATCGGGAATAAAGTATTCAAATTACAAATATGTACAAAATACAGTTAAAAAAAAATAAATCCCTGCTAAGAGGACTTAATAAGCATATTACAGTGTAAGTCTTCTCTCCCCACAGTTTGTTAAAGAACGTCGCCAACACCAAAACCCTTGGCTACAAGGGTAATCTTTGAGATTCCATGTAACAAAATGCCTCTCTACAGGATTTATCCCAGTGTAATACCAATCCACCCTTAAAAGCATGTTCCCTTTAGCATATTCTTTTCACAGTGTAAGGCCTAATGCCGTATTCTATGTCTATTCAGATTATGCTTTTCTCTCTTCGCTGTTTATTAACATAACATCGCACAGCAGCCAGAAAAGCATCAAAACTTGAAAAAATTTTAGTATTCCCAACACAGGAATATCAGAAAACATTGTAATAACATCGTTTAATAACTACAAATCCCATGAGATCAACATTAGGCAGTCCTTTTTTAGTGTCCATAAATCCCAATATAAGGCGTCCAACCAACGAACTCCTCCTCTTTCTTCGCTGCTTCGCAGCCAGTTAAGTGCTATTCTCCCTCTCTTGCACATTTTGTGTTTGTTGAGGTTTTGTGTTTTTCTTATATTCTATTTGCATTGACTGTTGCTTTGGGGGGCCTGTGGGGTTTTTTCCCTTCCAGAGCCCCTTCCATCGCGGGGAGGCCTTCGCCCCTTACGCGATGTCCCTGTGTATTCCGCGGTGTTGAGTTCGCCGCTAGAGGGCGCTGTTGCGTCTCGCCTGCCCGCGCGCAGCTTCCGTCTCGCTGATTGGAGCCGCGCTGGGGAGTCGACGTCGCAGGTGCCCGCTGCCGCCTAACCCTGAGGCCCTCTTGGGTTGTACTGTCCTGTGCCTGAACGCCCCGGTGGGGTCTGTACTGGTGGTTGTAACCACGTTGAAGCCTGCGGGCGATTTTCAGCACCTTTTCCCTACATCAGCTTCCGCTGGGGTGTTCCCCGCTCGAGCGCGCTGGGAGGCGGTGTGACCCGGTCTCTGGAGAGAGGGTCGGCGCGCTGTGAAGGCTGGTGCTGCCTTTTGATTGCCTACAATGCTTGCCAACCTTCGGTTGGCCCACACGTGGCTGTCTGTGTACGCCATCGGAACCCTCAGTTCCAAATTATTCTCTACTGCGTGGTGGACGCCATGGCTGAGGGGTATTCCTAACTACTACTAATAAACAGATCAAACCCATGGAATCTGATATAACTTCTAATAACGAGCCAATAATACCTATAACCTTAACCATTGGTATGTCACCATAACCAATACAAGCCTACTGAATTGCGTACAAGCTGCCAATAAAATAAAAAATACATGCACAATTACAGTTGGTAAACCAATGTATAACCACTCTCAAAAAGGTTTTACAAGGACATTCACAATGTAAATCTGAATCAACTCCAAAACCCTTACCTTGTATGATCTGTGAGATATTTCACGTGTAGTTTGCAACACAATCCAATAACCATCCATTAATAAAAGCCCGTTGGGTTTAAAAAATGACTTTAACAGCAAATAAACCAAGTCTTCTGCCATTGTCCTTCTTTCCCTAATAAATAAATGAAATATGGACACTGCCCCTCCCACTCTAGGGCGCTGGCGCCGGGGGGTGGATTGGTGCGCTGCGCAGGGGCGGCCTCTATACATAGCCAGGGGGTGTCCCGAGAAATTTCATCGTATGTGGTGGAAATGGGTCAGGGTACTCGACGACTGAGATGGTGTGGTCCGCTCTTCAGGTGCACGTGGATACGCTATTCTTGAGTTTTTTATGTAGCCTTGATGTCACTCCGATGTGTTTTTCTCCCTATTCTGCCAATATACAATGTAGCTCTGAATGGTGCTGTTCGTTGTTAAATTCATAACTCAATAAAGTTGATTGTCAAAAAAAAAAAAATGAGATATGTGGCATCAGACATAACTTTTACCAGTGAACCAATCAGCCCTATAATCTTTATTATTGGTTTGCCACCATCACCAGATCTGACCTACTGTACTGATCGTAAATATTCCCGCAAAGCCACTCATAGGCATACATTAATATAATTACAAATATATACAAAAATGCAGATAGCCAAACACTCTCTC
Organism: Lissotriton vulgaris; assembly: GCF_964263255.1. Lineage (NCBI taxonomy): Eukaryota > Metazoa > Chordata > Amphibia > Caudata > Salamandridae > Lissotriton > Lissotriton vulgaris. Next base: position 267,238,379 of record NC_141699.1, on the reverse strand, counting down.
TCTCCTAAGTGGGCCTAACAAGAAATATCAAAGTCCAGTCCAATTTTTCTATCCTTGTGAATTGTCAGAGGGGTAGCTAACACCCAAATGTTTGTCTCCTGCGACAATTTGTGAGATTCCATGTAACAAAATACCTCTCTGCAAGCTTTAATGCATAGTAATAACCACCCACCCTTAAAAGCCAATTGATTTCAATATATACGTTTTACAGTTAGTATGTCAGTCCCTTTGAATTTTTCGTAATCTTTCATAATTAACAGATCAGGGTGTTCTCTCTCAGTAGTGCTGCTTGAAGTCTTTTCTGTGTTGATTACATAAGGTCTTCCGACAGTTACTTTGTCAGTTAGACCTAGGTAGGGAGGAAAGATAATAAATCAGGAGCAGAAATTTGATGCAAACAAAAAGTTATCTAATCATCAGCGAGGGGCTGACCGAGAGCTCACTCTTAAGTAAATAGTCGGTCTTCCTCAGACAAGTAAATGTCTGCCTACTGTAGCGGACACTTAAAAACATGTGACAACTCGAGCTGTAATCCAGGTAACCTCTTTATTTGACTTGTACAAGAGGGTGTGTCTTGCATCACTCTTCATGCAGCTAAATCTTATCTACAAATTTCGAGAGATAAGGAGACATTTAAATTCTGATACTGGTAGTCTGCAATTAGAGTGCAGATACGTGTGCCTATGATTTTTTTCTTTTAAAATATGCCTGAGCATGGAGTATATAACAGGAAAGAGCTAGGTTATTTCTCCCTTTAAAGAAGCGTTATTGATTCCCATTTTTTAAGCCAGTAGTATCATTCCTAGTGGGTTCTCGATATAATCAATAGTTCTGCCCTCAAACAACTGATCGTCAATTTTAGATTGCCTTTTGCAGAAAGACCCCTGCACTGTCTTCCCCAAAGTAATCTGTATCCAGTGAGAATAGCACAAAAAGAGCCTTCTTATTTCCATATCTTCTTGCTTTAGCTCAGCATTACGTCCGCCTAAGATTATGGTTGATCTGTAGAGGTTCCACATTATTTTCACTGCCAGTGTATAAAACACAGATGCTTAAGTACAAAGATAAAGTACTTAATACAGTGTGCGGCTAATAGGTGCATTTGCAATTATTAATATTCACTCTTCCAGGCTCGACTGCCAAAGCAGACAAAGTGTAAAAAGGTTTAAAGAAAGTTTTCCTGTTATTTCCCTAAATAGAGTTAATTTGCAGTGGCAGTATTTGAAGCATTTAATTTATTGGGCAGTCAGTAATGAGGCTGGTTGTGTATTCGTGATTAGATCTCCTAACCATATTTATACCTCTAAAGCGTCTTGATATTTATAATGACAATGCTTATCCTCAATGATGTTACTCTATATTAAGGTTGGCCCATTCCAAGGGACTTTGAGATCACTATCAAATAGTACTATCCCATTCTATCCTTGGTCTAGTGTGACAGTGCTTACTAGCTTACATACTGGTACATGTTTGTCAGCAGTCCATATTTTAAAGCACTATGCTTTGCACGAGGCACATGGATTTGGATTTGTGTGTTGCACTCTGCATGTGCCAGATCCTGTGTCACAAATTGCCATTTGTTTTTATTGCAGATCTTACAATATGGCTACTGTATGCCTTTTGATGGTGGTTTCATTGCTGCATGATGTAACACGTGTTGTGCATGATCATCTTTGTGCAGCTGTGGTTTTAATTGAATTGTTAGTCTCCGTAAATCAAGCATTTAAACATTGTCTTGTATGATGTAATTCAATGAAGCGGAAAGTATATTGTATATGAAGTTGAAAACTGTCAAACTTAGTGTTAGCTCACTATTTTTCTGAAAGCTCACCCTGGCTTAGTGAAGAAACCCAGCAGGTCTGAATTATCTTAATGATTACTTTAACCATGCTCTAAACCATAGGGTCTATATTTTGGAGCTCAATGCTTTCTTTATTGAAGCACACTAATTAGATGATCTGTGGATGTCTCTAGTACTTTTTGGTGTGTGACCCTCAAGTTTTCCATGTTACTCTGTACAAGTCTCCTATTTGCAACTTGTAAGGCTTGTCAATTGTCATCTTGTTTAGTTGATGCTCGGCAGACCATAAGTTATATCATTTCCTAAAGAGCAGAGCATGTTCTAGTAAGGCAAGTATTTGTCTTAAAACGGAATCCCTTGGAATAGAATCCCCCTGTACTGTTTGCTACTTGGCATCTTCATAAAACAAGAGAGTGGTGTTCAATTTATGTTGCAGTTCATGAATAAACAACCTGTAAATGTGTTCTTAGAAGAGATCATTTATGAAGATGTGACCAGACTACGGCCACTCCCTCCTGTCCCTGCCTTCTCTATTAGCACTCTAACACTGACCTCGTAACATTCTCCTGCTGTCATGGGAGAGTTCCGTAAGGTAAGACTCACAGATCCTTCTAGTTACTCCACAGAGTTATTGAAAAGTTGTCTTTTCATCCACACTGCAAGTCTGCTTTGAGTGCAATTGCAGGAAGCATGTTTATTGCTGGGACTTATTTCCTTGTAACCCTCACTGGGCCTTTCCCTTTCCAGTCCTGGATTGAAACACGTTTGTAATTGCTCAAAACTGTAAATTTTAAAGGACAACATCCATGGTGTGTCAGTACATGCCTATACTTAGCATCGCTACCCCTATCCCTTGGCAGATGTAAGGACACCCATTTACATAAAATCAATGACCACTTTATTTGTAGATAAAATATTTCACAAGTTTATTGATTAAATAGTTTGGCCTAGCCTATGGGCCATCCAGGTGTCCGTTGTGAATTTATCGAACAGCCACCTTTAGAAAGCGAAGCTGTCTTGTTGATGGTTTCAACACCAATGCACCTAGATTCTTTACAGCTTCTTCACTTAAAATGGATTGCTAACCTACTGTTTACTTTTGCATCATACTCCTTACAAGTCAGAGCAGAACATATCAGTCTACACAGTTGCTCAGGATTTCATCTGTCCCTTGAGGGATTAAGGGGTGTTGTTGCATCATTCCAAGTTCTGCTGTAACGACTCTCACTGACCTTAGTGATTCCCTTTTGGATTCAAGACCCATTATCTGCAGGTGTTTGTAGTTTCAAACTCCACATTTTGATGATGAAAGAAATATTTGCCCCACCTCAAAAAGGGGCTGGAATAAAGCAAAAGTTTAAGGAGGGGTGGAAGTGGTTGCAGGGGTGTTTTTTTTGGGAACAGAAGCCTTCTTGCCAATTGCCACAAGCTCATTTTCTTTTCACTGAGGGAAAGATTCCTCTGCTCGAATGGATCAAAAGTTAAATATGGTTCAATGCTGAAATATACTTTGCCATCCTCCTCAATATAGTTTGCATGTTTACCTACTTTCACATCTAAGCTACCTATATAGGGTCGGTTCTCACCACTTTATAGTACCACCAGTAACAGCACAATATATTCTCAATAAAAAAAGTCAAAACACCCTTGCCCAGGTTTTACCTGCTGTGGACCCTGGACTCTGGAGACCAGTTGTGGCGCTGGATTTGTAGGATGCTTGTTTTGATATCCCCATCTTGCAGGCCCACAGGCATTATCTGCAGTTCACGGTGGGGCTCTGAGCACATCCAGTTTGCTGTGCTTCTGTTTAACCTCACAATTTTTCAAGAGTTCGCAAAAGTTGGTTTCTGCCCACTTTTGCATGTTGGAATCCGAGTTTTCCCTACCTTGGCTATTGGATATGGAAAGCAGGCTCTCCCAAGGTAGTTGTCTACCCTTTCCAGATTACCTGAAACCTTCCTCATTTGTATGGGGTTCACTATCAACATACCAAAATCACATCTAACTCCTTCCCAAATTATTCCTTTTATCAGATCTTTGCTTGACGCAGTGCAGTTTCGCGCCTACTCCCTGGCGTGGAGAGTCCAGGACATTCGCACTATGATCCTGATGTTTTAGCCGCAAGCCTGAGACTGACTCTGAGGATACTGGGTCTGATGGCCTCCTGCATCCTGCCAGTGAAACACGCCAGATTGTTTATGGGAGCTGTGCAGTGGGATCTGAAGCCCCAGTCCGGACAACATCAGGGGAATGTCTCTGACCAGTTCCAGATTTCAGACTGGACTAAAAGATCTTCAATGGTGGATTTGGAACCATGATCTGGTCAGCTGCAGGCTCCTCTTCCTTCCAGAGCTGACAGTGGTAACCAGTGCACCTCTTCTGGAGTGGAGTGGCCACTTGAGAGAGATAGAGATCAGAGGGCTCTGGTCTCCAGGAGAAATCCACATCAACTTGTTTGAGCTGCGGGCCATCTGCTGGCATTGAAAGCCTTCCTGACATCCATCAAACAGAGGCTGATGAATCCGAGCCTTTAGGAGACTAATTCCTAGTTCTTTCTGTAGGTATTTGGTGTAACAATCCTAACATAATCATACCCTATGTCCCGAGCAGATGAGGCCAGTTTCTAAGCTTTGAAGGTTGTTGACAAGTTGTGTGGCCAGTGAGCACGGTGCCTTACCAGAAGAAGCATATATATGAGCTCAACCTGCCTCGCCGGTTCAGACACAACTGACACACCTGTCCGTCAAGAAACACAGGAGCCACAAGAAGAGGATAAAGAACCAAATTATACTACTTTTTCATCAGTCTTAATAAAGGTTGTCCCTTCCATCACTAGTAATACACAGGTCCCAGGGATACCTAATTCCACCACCCTCTCTGCCTATCTAGATCTCTTAGAGACAGATACGACATGATGGTGCTTATATAGGTGTCATTTGGCACGCTGGCAGTTCCTTTTTTTCCATGTCAACACTTGTGGATCCGGATAGCTACCGCAGTCATTTTTGACCAACTGTTTTTTCAACTTCTTTGAAACTATTTCTTCTCTGTTTCCATTGAGCTAGGGATGTGTCCCCTTAGAAGACTACGGATTTCAAAATTGTGGGGAATGCCACAGGCAGATATCTGTGACTTATATTCACTTGGTTTGTTTGTGGTGCCTGAGATCTGATAGAGACTACTAGCAGCAGATTCCGTAAGGTAGAATTATCCCCAGGCGTGAGACTGGATCCAGAAACTTTTTGCCACAGCAACCATGCGCGTCGGGAGGACGGCATCACGCGACTCCCCCCTGGCGTCGTCCGCATACGTGAGGTCAGCGAGGGCACATAAGTTCCACCCCAGGGCGCCTAAGTCAGTTTTTTCCTTTTCTGCGTGCAACGCGGATCCGGTTTGTGCTCCAGGCTTGGTAGGCCTAGGCCTTTCGCTATTGCGTGTGATTGTGGGAACTGTGTGCAGATGCCTTCGGGCTTTAAGACGTGCTCGTCTTGTGGGCGCCTGATGTCGGCAACGGACCCTCGCCTCATTTGCATGTGGTGCTTGGGGGAACATCACGACTCCACTGATAAGGCGTGCCAGCAGTTGAAGCCGAAGTTGCTGTGGGAGCGCCGGATGAAACTTCTCCCCTGGCTCGCATGTCCAGATCGGCTTTATCGCCTCGATCAGCTTCTGCGGAAGGTTTTCAAAGCCGTCCTCGTCCCTCTCCTTAGCTGCAAGAGCGTCGCTCACCTGTTGGTAAGTGTCGCAGTTTGTCCCTGAGGGCTGGTTTTCTGGCCTGTTGGAGGCGTGGGCTCTCCGCGGGTGATGCAGCCCCGCATATTGTCTCCCTATCCACTGTTTCCCAGTGTGGGGGCGTCGAGAGCCCAGATGGAGACATATGCAGCGGTTTTGCAGGCCTCGCTGGCTCCTCCTCCTCCTCCTCTTTCCCCTCCTGGATCACTTGCGTTGTGCGGGGCCCTCTGCGGCATCGCTGGCGGCTCCGGCATCAACTGTATCCAGGCTTGGAGGATGTGGTGCCGTTGGGGTGCGGCCCTTCGGGGATCCCTCCTTCGGACCACATCGCCTCTGCTTCGCCACAAACTCCTGCGGGAGTCCCTGTGGTGTCGCAGGAGGTCGCCGGGGCTCGGGTCGAATCCCCAAGCCCCTCTCGACCCTTTGGACAGGCGGCAATCTTGTCTGAGGTCGAGGTGACGCCGCTACCGCGCCGGCAGCTGCTGGCCCTGGCGGCGCCACAGGGGTCGGCGGGCCCTTCCCGTCCCATTATGGGTCGAGGCTTGCGGGAGACTTCTCGACCCTCGCCGGGTCCCCCTCGTCCCTCCACGCGGGCGGCTGCCTCATCGGAGGTCAAGTCTGCGCCGTCCCTTAGCCGCCCCGGCTCCGGTCTCCTGCTCATTGTGCTGCGGCTCCGTCCCGGCTCCGGTCTCCTGCTCCTTGTGCTGTGGCGGACGTCAGTCCGGCGTCTCCTCTGGTGCTGGACAACGACTACGTCCTGCCTCAAGTTGGGGACTCTATAGCACCAGACAGGCATTTGGTCGTGGACTCTTCTTCGGGCACCTCCTTTTACCCGGAGGTTCGGCGCCTGCTGGTGTCGTCCTTGCCGGAGACGGGCCGCCGCGTCGTGACTTTTTCCTTGACGTGATCAAAGGACAGCTCCTCGCCGCTGCCGTGGTCTCTGCCGGAGGAGCCACAGGTTCCCCACTCCTTGGTCCCTCTTCCTTCTTTCCTGACCTGGCCCTGCCCCACTCCGGTTGGCTTAGGGGTCAGCCGTTGCCTACGGAGGAGCTGCTTTCCCCACCCCGGGGCCCTACGGATGTCTGGTGCGGCCTTCGCTCGCGCTGTTCCACGACTGGAAATTTTTCGCATGGGTGATCCAGCTGCCCATTTCCCTGTGGATCATCTCCTGAAAGTTCTCCACCAGAGCTCTGGTGGTAGGGAGCTGCTGCTCCCCTTTGAGGGTTCGCTCCTTTCTTCTCTGGTGGGGGCTTGGGGGCATCCTCCCACGGGGGATCCTTCTGCACCGTCCCCTTCCAGCACTGCGTGACCCGGTGTGTCTTTCCCTCCACCCGCTGCTAGAAGCCCCCTTTTGCTGACTGCCTTTCCCTCCCTGCCACCGCTGTTGTCTCCACCTTCACGGGAGGCCTGCTTTCTGGACTCTTGGGGGCACAACCTGTTCGCTACGACCAGCGCGGCTCGGCGGGCCCTTAACACTCTATCTGTGTTGGCTAGGGCCACTTCTTGCTTGTGGGACTCGGTGGAGTCCCTTGGGCCTGCTGCTTCTCAGGAGGGTGCTGGTGTTGATTTGCGGACCATGCGTTAGATGGCCGGGAGCTGGCGGCGTTTATTCTTTGCTCCGCTCTGGACATCTCGGAGGTGCTTGGTCGTGCCATGGCTTCTTCGTTTGCCCTTCGCCGCCATGCTTGGCTTCGGGACAGTGTGTTCCCAGAAAATGTTCGGGAACGGCTGGTGGATCTATCCTTCGATAGCACTCTTTTGTTCCATGCCCCTGCAGACTTAGAGACATAATCATCAAAGCCATCTAGAGGTTCTTGGCGGGGGTTCGGCCACCTCCTCCTCCTCCTTCTTCTCCACCCTCAGTGACCTGTGAGTTGATCTGGTTTTTGGGAGATGTTCTTTCGTGGTGGCGGGTCTCCCCAGTTGTGTGATCTGTGTGCTTCATGTGCATTCGAGTCCTCTTTGTTGGGACTGTGGTTCTGTTGTCTGCTGGCCGGCCCTTCTTGACTGTGTGGTTTTGCTTTGGGTTATCTAAACCAGGTTGGCCCTGAGATTAGGCCTTCTGGTTTTCTCTCTGGCTGCTTGACAAGCCTTCTGCGGGAGTTTATGCTGCGGGTCTTTCTGTTGTCCTCTACTGCGGAAGTTTCTTCCTAAGAGGGTTCCCATGTCTTGGGACTTAACATACCCTATGTGGGGTAGTGGTAGCTGTTAAATATCGTGTTCTGTGCTTGGGAGCTGTGGTCGCCTTCGGGCCTACTCACCTTGGCGTTAAAGTACGTTTCCTTATTCTTGGCTTGGAATACCTTGGGTCGCACCCCGGGGTGTCCTTCTCCAGGGTCGCTGCGCTGTTCGCCTGGTCTGGCCTGCTGTCTGCGGCCTGACATCATGGCTCTGGTTCTGCTTCTTTTTGATTCGTGTGTGTGGACTCCTCCATGAGGCATGTCCGGGCCCTTTTTTTCGCCTTCGTGCTCTCTGTCTTCGGCTGACGTCTGGCTTGCCCTGAGTGCATTGTCCTGGGGTGTTCTCTGCTTGCCGGTGCCGACATATTGTTTTTCTGCTTAATTGTGCCTTTTGGGCACTCTAGTGGGTCAGCCATTCTTGCCATGTCCACTCTTCCATTGGGCCCTGAGATTGATTTTGTTTTCCTCCCACTTTCGGGCGCAGCCTGCCCGGTTCTTCCTGGGTGACTTCGGCCTACCCTGTTTGCTTCCGCCTGCTTTATTGCTGATGGCACCGTTCTGTCTGGTCTCTTGAATTCTGGCTGGTTCGGCTGTCCCCCCTTCGCTTGGTGTGTTACTGGTGGGGGGGACTTGCCTTGCTCTACCTCTTCTCCTTGGAGTCTCTAGGTTGCTCTTCTTACTCGGTTCTCCTCTCCGTTGCCTTGGCCTTGGCAGAGGTTCTATTGCCTTGTATGGGCGTGGGGTGCTTCTGCCTCCTTTCGCCTTGCCCTTGTTTCCTTTGCTGAGTTTGAACGGGCTGCCTCTTTTGTTTTTCCCGCATTCACCTTGGGGTTGGTGGTCCTTGACTGTAGGGGTTCCCCTTGCCTGGGGGGACAGGGCTCCTCGCCCTGTCCGTTAGACTGCTCTGTTCTTTATTTTTTTCCCTGCCTTTGGGTTCTGCAGTGTTTGGCACTGCTCCTTGTGGTATGGTTGATCACCATCCCTCTTTCTGCTCTTTCGCACACTGTTCCCATACTCCCACAGTTTTGTCTCATGGCTCCGCGTTGTGGCACAGAAAAGTTCTCTGAAGAAAACTGACAGAGGCGCGCCGGGGTGGGACTTATGTGCCCTCGCTGACGTCACGTACGTGGACTACGTCAGGGCGGAGTCGCGTGATGCCGTCCCCCAGGCGTTCAGGGTTGCTGTGGCAAAAAGTTTCCGGATCCAGTCTCACGCCTGGGGATAATTCTACGTTAAGGAATCTGCGGCTAGAATTGTCTCTACCAGATACATCATTACAGAAGGTAAGTAACTCGTACGCCAGGTCACAACTCTAAGGCTTGCTCAGATTGCATATCAATGTACCCAAATCCAATATCTGAAAGAAACAATTAGTTATGGATTCCTTACCTTAGAATTACCCCCAGGTGTCAGACTGGATCAGGAAAGTTTTTCGTCAGCAGTACCCCTGCGCACGTCAATAGGTGTCGCCGGTTGGCGTTGTGGTCGCCGGGATGATGTTGCAGAAGTTACTTAGACGCTGAGCTCGTGCACTAACGTCAGTTCTTTCTTTTTCCTCGCCTGCAAGCGCAGATACGGGGGAACGGTACCCCCAGTCACTTTTTTACTGACTTTTTGTGACTTTTGTCGACTTCTTTTTGAGTCTTACATCGACTCCTGTTGCACGAGGGATGCCCAGTTTCAAGGCCTGTGGTTCCTGTTCTCGGCTGATGTTGGTGACGGATCCGCACCTCGTGTGCCTCTACTGCTTGGAAAGCGACCACGACCCCAAGTCGTGCTCTGAGTGCCGAGCCATGGCCCTGAAGTCTTTGTGAGAGCAGTCCTGAAAGCTGCTCGAGGCCGGGCAGTCGGCTCTGCATTGTTCAAGGTCCAGGTCGCGTGGGAGGTTAAGAGACCGACCGCGGAGCCATCATCACTCCTCATATAAGTCTTCGCACTCTGAGTCAGGTAAGCCGAAGCACAAGAAGAAGTCGAATAAACATCGTCTCTCTTCGACTACCCCCTCGTCCGTCGGCCGACGCGATGATTGGTGCGGGTGGTGCGACTCCTGCGGCTCCACGTGCGGAGCCTTCAGGGTGGGCTCTGGCCTTTCTTCCCTTCCCGGGGCCAGTAGCGACCACTGCCCAGCTCCGTCAGTTCTACAAAGAGATGCATGCCAGTCGACCTCGTAACACCTCCACCGGCACCAGGTCCGCAGCTGGCGCCAGCTGGATGTCCACCCCAATGTGGATACGGAGCTGGACCAGCGTTGACTGATGCCAGATCCGTTCCTGATGGGTACTTTTGTGCCTACATTCCATCCTGACCATTTTCAGCCAGTTTGGCAGGCAGAGGAGGGTGAGGAAGACTGGGAGTGGTCTGAGGAACCTCTCACTGCTCAGCTGGAATACGATCAGGACTGGAGAGAGGACCTGGGGGATGCCAGTGGTCTGGACACCTCACCATACCTTGGCATGTTGTCTCCTCCTACCATGGCTACGGAGGAGGGAGCGTCTTACGCAGTGGTGTTGCGTAGGGCGGCCAAGGCCCCAACACATTGCGCTACCTACTGTGGCAGTTGTGACTAACCTCCTGACAGAGGTGCTTCAACCGGCAGCAAGCTCTTCTGAGTCCCTGCTGCCGTTTAATGAAGCCCCCACGTAAATCTTTTGGGCACCTGGTACAGGCCCACAACAGGGGCTCCTGTGGATAAGATGGTTGCCAGACGCCATCGCCCGGCCCCGGACGACCCCACTTTCCTCTCCCAACCTCCTCCCCTGAGAGCTTGGTAGTCCAAGCCTCAGCGTCCCAAAGTGCCTTCCCTACCGCACCACTGGACAGAGAATCCAAGAAGCTGGATCAGTTTGGGAAGAAGTAGTTTTTTCCACCCAGGTTAGGGCTGTAGTCGGTGAACACTGCATGCCTCTTGGGCCATTATGTCCACTCCGTGTGGGATATGGTGGCGCAAGTTCAGCCTCAGTGTCTGGAGGAGGCCCAGGCTGTGCTCTCCCATGCTGTTGCGAAGGGAGAGACTCAGCAAACTTAGCCATCCTCTGTGAACTGGACACTGCTGACTCGCTGGGTAGGACCATTTCAACGTCTGTGGCGCTTTGCCATCACGCCTGGTTGAGAACGACTGGCTTTTCTGGGGATGTCCAGAACACCTTGATGGACATGACCTTTGATGGCTGTCGCCTGTTAGGCGACAAGTCAGACAGTGCGCTAGAGCGCTTCAAGGACTCTTGGGCTACGGCCAAGCCCTTGGGCCTCCCACCACGCTCCCTGCACAATCTGCCTTTTGCCCCTTTCGTGGCCAGGGAAGGCATGCACCAACACGTTCCTTTCAGAACCACAGGTCAGCTCAAGCTGTTCAACCTCAGCGCAGCCGGTGACGTGGGAACCACGGAAGTGGTTCTGGGGCCAGCGGGCGAGCCAGTTCACCACCGCCCCCTCTGCAGCAGCCTCCAAACCTTCTTAGTCTGACCTTTCAGGCCCATCAAACACCAGTGGGCGGCAGGATTCGCCATCACCTTCCCCACTGGTGCACCATCACATAGGACAGGTGGGTTTTGCAGATAGTCCGAAGGGGCTACTCCCTCCCCTTCGAGACTATCCCTTCAGCAATGTCACCCCAGTACCATTGCATGTTGGGGGATCATCTGGTCCGTCTCCAACAGGAACTTACGGCTCTCTTTGCCTAGGAAGCCATAAAGTGCATTCCTGCCCCAGAAGTAGGCAGTGGTTGCTATTCCCACTACTTTCTGGTGCCCAAAAAGGACAAGGGCCTGCGTCCTATCTTGTTATGGTCCCCAAGGAGGACAAGGGCCTGCGTCCTATCTTAGATCTCAGGGATGTCAACCACTTCCTCCGGAAGGAGTAGTTCAAAATGTTGACCCTGGCTCAAGTCTGGTTTGCCCTCGACCTTGGAGACTGGATGGTAGCTTTGGACTTGCAGGACTCTTATTTTCACATCCCCGTCCTGCCGGCCCACCGGCGTTACCTGCGGTTCACGGTAGGCCACGAGCACTTTCAGTTTACCGTGCTCCCCTTTGGCCTCACCAGCGCCCCTCGGGTGTTCACAAAAGTGATGTGGTGGTCGCAGCTTATCTGCGCAGATCAGGGGTTCCAGTCTTCCCCTATCTTGATGACTAGTTTTGAAGGCGGGCTCGCCCCAGGCAATCGTCTCCCACCTCCAGACTACGGCCAACCTCCTGCATTCGCTGGGGTTCTCCATCAACGTGTCGAAGTCACACCTGACCCCCTCTCAGAAGCTCCTCTTCATTTGAGCGGTTCTGGAATACAACACAGTTTTGGGTTTATCCTCCCGAACAGCGAGTCCGGGATATTCGGGCTAAGATTCTGATCTTTCAGCCTCTATCCTAGGTTTTGATCAGGATGACCCTGAGGCTGCTGGGCCTCATGGCCTCCTGCATCCTGCTGGTCGATCATGCCCGGTGGCACATGCGTGCTCTGCAGTGGGACCTGAAGTTCCAGTGGGTGCAGGATCAGGGGAATCTGTCTGATTGCACTGCAATGCATGACAATTGCAGTGGTGGCTCACAAACCAGGACTGGGTCAACGGCAGAACCCTCTCCCTTCCCCAACCAGAACACACAGTGGTGGCGAACGCATCCCTTCTGGGTTGGACGGCCACATGGAAGAGCACGAGATCAGAGGCCTCTGGTCTCTGCTTCCACATCAATCTTCTGGAGCTTCATGCGTCTGGGAAGAGTAGTGCAGGGTTCACAGACAACACCACCATCGCCATTTGGTACTGCAACAAACAAGGCAGTTGGGAGTCATGGACCCTATGTCAAGAGGCCCTCCGTCTCTGGACATAGTTGAAACATCGGGGCATATCCCTGGTGGTTCAACACCTGGCAGGTTCACTGAACGCCAGGGTGGACAAACTCAACCGCAGGTACATGATGGATCACGAATGGCGTCTTCACTCTGAGGTGGTGCAAGGTCTCTTTCAGCAGTGGGAAGAGCCTTGGTTAGATCTATTCACCACCAAAGAGAATGTGCAATGTCAGCAATTCTGCGCGTTGGAATTTCCACGGCGGCACTTGCTAGGCGACGCTTTTTGTCACGAGTGGAGTTGCAGTCTTCTATACACCTACCTGCCTATACCACTTCTGCCCAGAGTGCTGTAGAAGATCAAGCGCTACTGGGTCCAAGCCATTTTTGTGGCTCTGGATTGGGCATGAAGAGTCTGATATTCCGAGCTGCTCAACATGGCCATCGATCCCCTCATCCGACTGCCTCTTCGGGAGTATCTTCTGTCGCAGCAGCAGGGAACGGTTCTCCACCCGAACCTGTCCAGCTTCCACCTCCTTGCATGGAGATTGAGCAGCTGCAGTTGACGTAATTTTACTTGCCTCCCGTAGTCTGTTGTAATCTTGGCAGCCAGGCATCCCTCCACTAAGACGGTATACGCCTGCAGATGGAATACATTTGTGTCATGGTGTACAGCAAAGGTTGTGGATCCCCTTTCTGCCCCTCTTTCTGAGGGTCTCTTGTTCCTTCTATCTTTGGCCCAGCAGGGCTCTGCTCTGGATACTCTTAAGAACTACATCTCGGCCTTTCAGCCTTCCTCAGGCTTCCTGATCATCCTTCTCTTTTCAAGTCCCCTGTTGAAATAGATTTCTCAAGGGCATTACTCTTCTTTTTCTTACTGTTCCCTTCGTAATGCCTCAGTGGGTTTTGAACTTGGTTCTTACTTTTCTGATATGCGCTCCCTTTGAGCCGCTACATAACTGCCCTCTCAGACTCCTCACTCTGAAAACTGCTTTTCTGGTGGCCATCACCTCTGGGCGCAGGGTGAGTGAGCTTCCAAGCCTCCTTTTCTGGACGTTCATCAGGACAAGGTCGTCCTCAGAACTCGACCTTCCTTACTTCCAAAGGTGGTCACTTCTTTTCATATTGGCCAAACCATCACTTTACCCACCTTCTTTCCGCATCCTTCAAAAGAGGAAGAGAGGCTCCACCTTCTGGATCCAAAACATACGCTCTGCTTTGATTTAGATCGCACCAAACGATTCCGGGTGGACGACCAGCTCTTTGTTGGTTACGCGGGCGCAATGGAAGGTCAAACCGTGCGCAAACGGACCATCTCCAGGTGGGTCATTCTGTGCATCAAAGCCTGCTATTCTTTGGCAAAGAAGTAACCTCCTGTGGGGCTGCGCGCCCATTCCACCAGGGCAACAGCAGCTACTACTGCTTTGGGACGGGGAGTCCCCCTACATGACATCTGTCTGGTAGCTACGTGGGCATCACTGCATACTTCACCAAGCACTACTGCCTGGATAGCCAAGTCTGGAGAGACGGCTTCTTGGGCCATTCTGTTCTCCAGGACTTCCTGGTGTGAACTTAGTTCGCAGACCCACTTTCGGGGTTGGTATTGCTGGGGTATCTATTCTAAGGTAAGGAATCTATAACTAACTGTTTCTTTCAGTTGAAAAATATATTTACCTTAGGTAACAATATATCTGTAAGGAACATAGGTTAGTTATAGATTCCTTACCGCCTCACCCATCCTCCACGTTCTGCGAACTGATTTCTAGGTTAAAGGGCATCTTTTTACATACAGACTCTGGGCACCACGTTGGGAGTCCAAAATAGATAAGGTCACAATCGAGATGGCGCTGCAACCAGCGGACCTCAATAAAACACCGGAGAAAGCCACCCAGAATGCCACGGACATTGTGCAGCCTCAGCGCACCACCAAGCAGCTGCAGCAGCAGGTCCAGCATCTGACCCACCAAAAGAGGTTGGTGGTGGCTCGGCTGGAAGACCAGGAAGGGAGGGCCCGGAGGAACAATGTACGAGTGGTGGGTGTTCCAGAGAAAATGAAAGGGCCAAGTGTGGATTTGTTTCTGGAAGACCTCATCCTGAACCATCTTAAACCCAAGAGACTTTCCAGGTCCTTTGTCATTGAGCGCGCACATCGGGCGCCAGTCTCCCCGCCCCGCCCGGGAGCCCCTCCGAGGACAATCATTGCTCGAATTCTCAATTTCAGGGATCGAGACGCGGTGTTACAGGCGGCACGCCAGCATGGGGACCTTCAGATTGACAATGATACCATTAGGTTTTTCCCTGACTTTACTTTTAAGGTCCAGCAGGAACGCCGCTCTTTTGATGGCGTAAAGAATGAGCTCCGGTCGCATCAAATATATGATGTTCTTCCCGGCACGTCTCAAGATCCTGGCAAATAATAAATCCTTCATCTTCACATCCCCGGATGAGGCCATGACGTGGCTCGAGGAGAATGAGCCGCCCACAGGAGGTCTGCGTCAGGAAAGTGGTTGGAGAAACCCGGAGGGCCACCCCCCAGCATCATCTATGGATTCAGCGAGCGGTGAGTGTCAGATGCAAAGTACTCCCAAAATGCCGAACAGGGCTGTGGCGTGCAGCTTGTCAGCCTCGCCAGGCATGGGCTGAAACTGAGGAGAGTGGGATCTAGCGAGAGAGGATGGATGTTTTCCAAGTCCAATATACTGACTCTCCTGGTGGACTGGCGGCTGCCGCATTGAGGAGATACAGAGACCTTCCACGAACTTGGATGGGGAGTGGCACTGCACCCCTGGCGGACATGTGGTAGGGTACTGTTGGTGATGCCGGGGGGGGGGGTGATGTTCACTGGAGGGGGCTGTATTTTGTGTTCTATCTCCATATTGGTGTTCAGGTTCGATGGGGTGGCTAGAACCTTTTGGTGCTGGGCCGGATGTCACCCTTGGGCTGCCCGTATAGTGGCCACATTTACCCCTAGGTTTTTTGTTTAGAGGGCGACAGGCACTCTGCTTGTTGGGGTATGTCGGGCCCGTTTGGCCTGCGAAGCAGGGTAGCAGGGTGGGGGGGGGGGGTTGGGGTTGGGGGGAATGGTTGAGTGTTTGCTTATGGCTTTAATGTTGATCTGCTACACAGTTCTTTTGGCTCTAGAGGCACGCTTGGTGGGTAGGCGGGTGGGAGGAGACGGTAGTGTTGAGGAGCCGTCCTCTCAATCAGTACTGATTTATATTTATAATGCATACATCAAAGGCACAGAAAGTCACTATACTATCCTGGAATGTTAACGGCCTGCAGAACAAGACCAAATGCACCATGGTGCTGCAATACCTCCACAGGCATGCCCCCAATATAGTATAGCTCCAGGAAACACATCTGATTGGAAATCACTATAAGGCCCTTAATAGATTTGGCTATACGCTGAGGGCACATGCCGGCTTCACCACCGGCTCTAGGGGGGCCGGAATCCTGATTAAAAACTCTCTCCCGCTGGTGATCGGGAGGCACTGGCTGGATCCGTTGGGAAGATATGCAGCTATAACCAGCCAGTGGGAGGGCATGACTATTAACATTTGCTCACTCTATATTCCCCCAAAATTGCACAGTACCACTCTACCAGATATAGGGAAACTGCTCCTGGAGATGCCGACTGGGGTCCTCCTCCTTGGGGGGGGGGGGGGGGGGGGGGGGGGGGATATGAACAAGGTTATGGTAAGAGACATTGACAGATCACCGGGTTCATCTAACAGGGGGAGGGCAAGTCACCTCGGGGAGTTTGTGCAGGCAATGGGCCTGGTAGACCTTTGAAGGGCACACAATCCCCACCTTAGGCAATATACACATATATCTGCAGCACACGGGTCGGTGTCCAGACTCGATTATCTATTCACACAAGTGGGTTGCATGAACTCCTTCCAAGGTGGGTGTCATAAGGCAAGGGGTATATCGGACCACTCCCCGGTGGAGGTGCAACTACGGGGCCCAGACAGAGAATGGAGTGAGTTGACGCCTTTTTTTTTAAAGACCAGGAGTTTCGGACACAGTTTCGAGAGCGTTTAGACCAATATTTTTCAGACAATGTTGGCTCGGTTCAATCGCACAATATTATATGGGAGGCTTATAAGACTGTAGTCAGGGGGTTCGTGCAAGCAGAGGTGGGCAAACGACTAAAGGAGAAAGGCGCCCAGATTGATAGACTAGAATTGGAATTTCACGCCTTAGAGAGGAAAGGGAGGAAACACATGATCAAGAACAGGAAAGGCGACATAGACTGCGGCTCCTTGAGAAATAAATAAATTATGTGCTCTCTGATCAGGCGTGGTCGCGAGCTCTGGCTACCCAGAGGCGTGTGTATGACCTGGGTGACCAGGCCAACAAGATGATAGCCTGGCTGGAGAGGAGGGACAGGGAGCGTAACTGGGTGCCTGGGATATGTACGGAGACGGGGGCGATGCAGAATACGAGCACAGGCATAGCGGAAGAGTTCGCTCTTTATTATGAGAAAGTATATCGATCCCGCATCTACCCAGTGAGCGGGAATGTGAGGATTTTCTGGCCCCCTTGCAGATGCCCACTTTGGAGCCGGCAGATAGAGATATTTTGGACTTGGATATTACGGTAAAGGAGATAGAAAATGCCATGAGTGACTTGCAGGTAGGGAAGGCGCCGGGGCCCAACAGGTTACCAGGGGAGGCCGTTGGATGCATCTCGGGCAGAGTTGCGCCCTACATGCTGCGGATGTACAATGAGGCCCAGCAGGATGGGCTACTTGCGAAGGACCTTCCATCTGCGACGATAGTAGTAATTCATAAATCCGGCAAGCCGCAAGACTTGTGCAGTTCTTATATGCCCATATCGCTCCTCAACTATGAAACGAAGGTTCTGGGTAAGATTCTAGCCACCAGACTGGGGGCAGTGGTGCAGTCTCTGATCCACCCGGATCAGTCAGGCTTTATGCCACACAGAAGCACGCAGCTTAATTTAAGGCGTCTTTTTGGGGCACTGCAGACGGTCTCAGCCCGCCCGCACGAACCGGCGGCCCTGCTATCTCTAGATGCCCACATGGCGTTTGATAGCATGGAATGGCAGTACATTTACGCTGTTCTGGCAAAACTGGGATTTGGGGCCAAGTTCCGGTCGTGGGTGAGATGGCTCTACACCGAACTGCTGGCCATGGTTAGAGTTAATGGAACCCTGTCCCGGAGTTTAGACTTGGGCGGGGCGCGAGGCAGGGGTACCTGCTCTCCCCGACCCTGTTCGCCTTGGCCCTGGAGCCATTGGCGACATGGGTGTGGACAGACCCCAGAGTGTGGGGCATAGATCTTGGGGGCGGATGGGAGGAGCGTATTTCATTATATGCTGACGATGTTCCCCTGTATGTTCAAAGGCCATCTGCCTCCATCCAGAGATTATTGGAGATCCTACGCAGGTTTGGTGCCTACTCAGGGTACCACATCAACTGGGATAAGTCCCTTGGTCATGTCCTGGCAGGCCCGCAGCCGTGTCTTACAGAAGCGTGTGAAGGGCTGGTATGGAAGGAGGTATTCCGCTACCTGGGGATCTGGATAACTAAGTCAGAGGCAGAATTTATGCACCTGAAAGTATCGTCTCAATTGGAGCGAATACGTGGAGACATCGAGCATTGGAAGACCCTCCCGCTTTCCCTGATGGGCCATGCGGTCTTATTTAAAATAATGGCACTCCCCGTCTACTCTTTGTATTGCAAAACACGCCATTCCTGGTACCGGAGCGAATCTTCCGAATGATTGAATCGGAGCAACGCTCTTTGTTATGGAGCGGGGGGTGTCCAAGGATCGCTCTTAGAAAATTGCAGAGGGGGCGTATGAAGGTGGGCTGGCGGTCCCAGATGTCCGTCTGTACTATTGGGTGACACAGCTGATTAACGTCAATGGGTGGGTGTTTGCCCCCATGGAGGAGCCGGCGTTCAGGGTGGACCGCATAATTTTCCGGAGACGATACATATCTGGCTGCTCTTTATAGTTGAAGCAGGTGCTGTATATCCCTGCCACCCCAGACGGCCGCAGTAGTAGGAATTTGGAAACAGGCGACAAAATTACTGGGCTACCTACGGGGGTTGGGGGAGGCTCACGGATCAGACCCCTTTGTGGGCCGGGATCTTTCTCACGGCGGTGGCGAAGCTACAGGATCTTCGCCAATGAAGTCTTATAGGCATTGATGTGCTTGGGGATGTGTGGAAGAGAGGAGATGTGGTGGGGTTTGTGTCCCTCCAGTCAGAATTCCAAATGGGGAATGGAGAGTTCCTGCACTACCAACAGCTCAGACACGCACTATATACTTCCCTACAGGCTGGGGAGCTATTGCCGGAATACGCTCCACTGGAAGACAGGTTGCTATTGGACCCAATGATAGACAAAGCCATCTCCCTCGCGTACAAAAAACTTAGCAATAATCTGACTGATCCCCTGGGTCCGCTAAGGGAAAAATGGGAATCGGACATAGGATTGTTAGAGGACGATGACTGGAGGGAGGCCTTGCAGAGCCAGCGAGAAGTAGCGATCCGAGCTAAATTCCGGCTGGTTCAGCTCCGTATTCTGCATCGCTCCTGCACCCCGCGCATGACACAGTTTCGAATAGGCTATGTGAACTCACAATTCTGCTTGAGGGGGTGTGGAGAAGAGGGTTTGTTCTTCCATATATTATGGGACTGCACTAAGGTCCGGGCCTACTG
Source organism: Lissotriton vulgaris (assembly GCF_964263255.1). Classification (NCBI taxonomy): domain Eukaryota; kingdom Metazoa; phylum Chordata; class Amphibia; order Caudata; family Salamandridae; genus Lissotriton; species Lissotriton vulgaris. The sequence goes on along the minus strand of NC_141699.1, from coordinate 267,219,190 downwards.
GTCCAGGCTGTTTAACATCATGGCGGAGGTAGTGGGAGCGGAGGTCCCGCTGGAAGCGAGATGGCATGTCCTGGGTGTCACGAGTGATACCACCTGGCCAAAATGGGACAAGATCTCGTTGGCCCTGGCAAGCATGGTCTCAAAGAGGAATATAGCGAGACGTTGGGGAAGCGAGATTTTACCGACAGTGGAGGACTGGGAACGAGACCTTGATTGGTGCCAAAGAGCTGAGAGAGTCCTATATAACAGCAGGGGGTGCCCCAAGAAATGGGAGAACATTTGGACGGCATGGCGGCTGTATAGAGGAGAGCTAGGTGATACCCAGGAAGAGTCTGATCCTGGTTAGTGCCCATGGTGTGCTCTGATCCACGTTACTTGACTAGACACTGAGGGTGATCCCATAGATTACGCATTTCCGTTCGTCTTCGTGACAGAGTGCTGTTGCCTGATGTGGGGTGGGAGCGGGCGGGGGAGGGGTGTTGGGAATGAGTTGTCCATATTATTTGATGGGTTCTACTGCCTAGGTGGAGAGACGGAATGTTGGCGATGGGAGGTACACAAGGGGCTTGATCTGTATATGTAGGCTAAATGGTAAATATGAGGTGTAACTTTTACTGAGTCTTCTATGTATCTATGTACTACCGATGCTGATTGACGTGCTATTTTCTGGAGCCTGTTTTTTACTATAATAAGATTTTAAAAAGTAAAAAAAAGTCATCTTTTCAGGGCCCTAGTTGTGTGCACCATTGGTTAGTGTCATGCATGGCTCTGCGTTCCTAGCACAGAAAGTCGTGCACAGAACTGACTTCAGCGCCTGAGGGCGGAATCTAAGTAACTTCTGCAAAGTTTAACTGCAACAAATGATGCACGGAATGCTGAATTATTCAAATATTCTCTCTAAGTTGAGGTAATATAAATTTTATGGTCATGTTGTGTTCCCTAGCGAGTACCCCACCGACTCCATGTACGAGTTAAAAGTGCATGTAACTTCCCTCCTGTACCAGCTATGAAGACGCAAATACATTTGCGTCCAACGTTAACTTGTCCTCTTTCAGACCCACCATGAATGGGTTTGATGGTCCGTTCCTAAGTATGCTATGCCAACGTCTTTTTGAAGTGTACTCCTACGTTTTTCAGCCTGGCTGAAAGTAGGCCCTGAATCTCTGCCACCGAGCCTCTTTTCTGGCTTCTGACTGCGAGGGCCCCTGCCCAAGCAGCCCCCGTACCCGTGAACTCTGACTTACTTCTAGCGCGGCCCTCCGTGCTCAGCTCAGCCTGCTGCCTGCCAAGATTGACTATAACCTTCGAGTTATCTGTTTTCCTCCCCGAAGATACATTCCAGCCTGCTAGCTTCAGTAAACATCCTTCCTCAGCTGCAGGGCTAAAGGGCCGACCTGTCTCTATGCAAGTAATTCATAGCCTCTGTTGCCATGCTTCCATGGAAGGCCCCATGCCCCCACGCTTCTCATGTAGACACTCAGGCGCTTATACACGCACTCACAGCAAGTATAGAATAGCTTCTGCTCTAGAGACCTTTCTGCCCAGATAGCTTAGTTCCTAAACATCAGATATCAGATATGATAGAAGCACAAGTTGATCTGACATGCCAGACTTCTGTCTCTTTCCGTCAGTGTAAATGTCAAGTCCCCTGCACCCCGTCTATCACACGTCATGCAGCTGCGCGCGCATCCAAGCTTCCGATTTCTGCTGACATTGCAACATTCAGTTAGCACCACCCCTTGGTGCCACCCATTTGCGTCACCTACCAGTGACGTTTCTAGCACACACGCCTAGTTTACGCCTAGTTTACGCCTCCTGATGATGTACTAGTACCACGTGTATACTGTTATCTTGTTTTCTCTCAGCTGTTACGCCTCTTACATTGAACATTATGATGTAAATCAAGTATATAAGCTATGTATTGACAATAAACGTGAGCGCGCTCATCTATCCCTTCTGACACCCTGTGTGGTGGTCAGAACATGATATCCTGATTCCTTTATGAGGAATAAAACCCTTAGAAACTCTTACACCACGGACTCTGTTTTCCTTCATTCTGATTGAGTTATCATTAATTAAGTACTTACCTGCATAGAAATTAAGAGAGTAAATTAATTATTTACGTCATTTTGGCGCCCGAACAGGGACCCCTCCCCCACCTCACGCGCCGGAAGGTGCGTTGCAATCCGTGTCCCCTGCCATCAGTTAGACGGACTACACGTGTACTGGCAGGATTTCCTGCATCCCCCTCTGACACACGGAGGTGACGAAGACTGCAATCAGTGCCCAGACGAGGCGGTGAGGAGTGCGGAGGATCCCGACCAGAGCCCAGCCGAAAGAAGCAAGGTCCGAGGTGTGAAGAGGCCCACCAGGTTTCCGAAGTTTTCCGAAGTTTTCCGAAGTTTTCCGAAGTTTTCCGAAGTTCCGAGCCGAGTCCAGTCGAGTTTTCCGAGGCCTTCTGTTTTCCATGCTTCCCGGTGAGTACCATTGCTGGGTCGTATCTAGACGGGTTTGGGTACGCAAGTCCGGTCTGCACTGTTTTTAGGCAGTGTATCTGTACTGTTTAGCAGTATATAAAGTATTCCGAATTTCTGCACTGTTACAGCAGTGTATCTGTATCGTTGAGCGGTACATTCAGAGTAGGGGGAAGTTAGCTATGTCTTTAAATGTTTCATGTGATTAATGTCGTGGTATGAATGTGATTGTTTTTGTGCATTATTGTGTTTTTCTTGTTTAAATAGTTACAGGCAAAATTAAGCATTAAGGATCAAGCATTTCAGTATCAAGTAGGCACAATGCCGTTTTTCAACAAATTAAAGCAGATAGGAACTAGGAAAGGGATGTTAGAGGAAGAGATTCCAATCCCCCCTAGGGACACTCCAGGTAATTTCATGTATAATAAGCATGGCATAGACGCCATCTTGTATCTAGAGTTATGGACAGATTATACCAAGCACCTAGAGGAAAGATACCGATGGCCAGTTAACGGAACCTGGGATGCCGAGTGCATCATAAAGGTAGAAGAAATATTACGGAAAAAGAAAGCTAGACAATCTCAGAAAGACGCCATAGAATTTTGGCGTAAGGAATCACGTAAGCGTGCTGATAGAGCACTCCGTAGAGAAGACAGGCTTAAAGAATCAGAAAAGGCCCAAGAAAACGAATTAGTTACTGAGGGAATTCGAGTAAAAGTAGAACAAATAGATCGTATCCAAAATGGCAAAGTGAACAACATGTATCTTTTGGCCGATGGTACCCCTGACGCCATTTCAGAAATACCGAAAAATTTGCCGTCACCATTAGTTCCAACTAAAGTAATGCACAAGACTACTAAAGACATATTCCTAAATTCCTATCTAGATGATGTAGCACCAGCTTACACCAATCTGCCTGTTCGCGCCCTGCCTGCAGACAGGGACGGGGGTGGTACTCCACCCCCAGGTCACGTTCCGCCGGTACCACAACAGACTTCTCCTGTTCCGCCAGCCCCGCCACTTCCCCTACTCAAAACTAACCTACCAGAACCACGTTTGCCTGATCCACCTAAACAACAAGTTCAACAAGTTCACGTTCAGATACAGACTCCGCGGAGAGATAATGCCCAAGCATCCGCTTCAGGAGGTACGACAGCGGGTCTACAGACCCCGCCACCGACACACAGATTGCATTTAAAGGACACACAGAATCCTTTCCAGTCTCCCCACTACACATCCCGGCTTGAGGCATTGAAAGATAGGATGTCATTCTGCAGATATGATCCAGTACCCGGAACAGACGATCTAATGGTATTAGCATCACTGCGCTTAAGATCAGCCACCGACAGCTTGTTATGCTGTGTGGGAATGCAGGAAGCCCTCGACAGACTATACAAATTCATACAGACAGGGAAAGACCCCGACAGTGTCCAAGCTGCCATGTATAAACAGAAAGTAGACATTCAAAAACAGATATTACGATTCTTCATTAATTGTGTAATAAGAGAACGAGACAGGCCTGGAACAGATCAGAGTGAATTAGACGTATTGAACAAGTGGGGCCAAAATATAGCCGAAGCAAAACATGACAAGGGGACTTGCATAGCCGCTATGTCCCAGAAAATTAGAAAGGCAGTATTAACTGCACACCAAGAAACAACTGATAAAACTTCCTCCGAGGAAGAAAATGAAGATGAGACATCAGGAAAGTCCACAGACATTATAGCATATGTAGGTAGGGGAAACTACCTTAGGAAAGGTGTCCGTCCGGAGAGCAAGAGAGTTTTTTTCTCTGCCTTAACGAATCCGAATTCTGCTGAGCATCAGTTCCAGGAGACTGATAAACGGCTTCGAGATCGAGTTGGGTACCATGTACTCAATTCCATGGATGAACAAGAACTAGCCCGATCAGCTGTATCATGGGCCGAGAATGCCGACATATATAATGATGATACCGTAGCACAGACATTTTTGAACCTCTCCCCCGACGAACAGAAATTAGCAGGTGTATACATGATCCAGCACCTTCTCATCAAATACAGAAAACATTGTTCCGATCCAGGTCCCTTACACGAGACACTGGAAGCACTACTGATGGATAGATGGAGAGGCTTAAGTACCAAATTAGTTCAAATAATTCTAGAACAACGACGCAGATATGATACCTTTGTAAGTTCTGAATATGTTCCCGCCCCACCTCCAGAGAGGAAAATGTACCATATGCAGTGCGGGGGTGGTATTGAAAGTCAGAACCCCTTACGAGAAGTACACCCTGTTATGGGTGAGGACAAGGTTTTGAGACGCGTGTATGTACACACGCCTCTGACTAAATTAGAACTGTTAGAAATGAAGAAACTAGTCCCGTGCCATGATAAAGACCCTGCAGGTTTTCATAGAGAGCTCAAAGATATGTTACTGATGGGAAGTTACATGCACTTGACGTCATGTGAAAAAACGGATTCCAGGGTTAGGCCTTGGGGACAAAACTAAAGCATTACCAGGTTTAATAGTACAGGTCCTGCCCAGATTATTGACAACTAGAAAGGAGGATTGGGATGCAATCTCGTCCTGTAAACAGAAACATGATGAAGATACTAGCGACTTTTATTCAAGATTCGAGAAATGTTTTATTATCAATAGTGGCCTCCAGCCAAGTAGCGAGTCGTACCCACATCTTTTTGTATCAAAGTTAGTCGAGAATTCCCTACCGTTAGTTAAAAATAGAGTGTATAAGGTCGAGAGTACATGGCAAGCAAATACGCCATCCCAGATGTTACAAATGTTACAATATCACCAGAATAGAATTAGGGAAGAACAAGATCAGGAACAGAAACGTATGAAAGACACGAAAATGAAAATGTTAGTAGCTCAGACGGTCCCATCCGACAGTCACAGAAAAGGTACGACCCAGACAAGTCACACTGCAGCTCCTGTTAAAGGGACATGCAATTATTGCAAACAGCCAGGTCACTACGTACACGAATGTGCAGTTCTGAAACATAACATAGCGACAGGTAAAACTAAAGAAAGACCGCATCCGCCTAGACAAGACCATAACCAGCATCAGTCTACACAGAATACACAGCCTATGCATGCATCTGCACAGACAGCACAGACCGTAGCAGTACCACAGCCACAGCCCATTGCTGCAACTCAGCAAGTCTCACAACAGATGTACCAGTATGCCCAGTCTGCTTACCCCGAATATTCCCGATATACATGAAACAGCCTAGAGAGGGAAGGTGGCTTGCCTCTTATCGAAATTCCTGTAGATCAAGAAGGTCCTTATGTACACAGTCAAGTATTGGGGAAAGATAGAAAGTTTTTAATTGACACAGGGGCAAGTCGCACTACAATAAGTCATGACGAAGTTCCAGGGGCACCCCTCTCAGGCTCACAAAATGTTTCCCTTGGTTTTTCAGGACAACCTATTGTAAATGAAGTATCAGAACCAGTTCCCCTGGCTGTGGGTCCATTATCACGCGTTACAGACCTGTTACTAACAAAATCATGTCCGGAAAATCTGTTAGGAATTAAAACACTGAAGGCTCTAGGAGCTATAATATGCTGCTCCCCGGAGGGGGTTAGACTCTTTCTGCGGGATTTCAAGGGTCATTACGTTCTTCGTGAGTTTGACGTCAGATTGAAAAATGTACCTGATTACTTGTGGGCAAAAGGCCCAACTGATGTAGGATGTATGCACATTACACCATACCGCGTTACACTCAAGGCAGGTGTTGTATTACCCAGAATCAGACAATACAATTTACCACCCGATGCTGTAGTGGCTTTACTGAAAATAATTGAAGAGCTCATTGCCCAAGGAGTGGTCGCCGAAACCGACTCCAATATCTGTAATTCACCCATCATTCCGATTCTTAAACGTACTGATCCTAATGCACCGCCAGTATATCGGCTGGTGATTGATCTTCGAGAATTGAATAAATGCATTATCCCACAGTATCCTGTGGTCCCCGATATATCATCTCTCCTGACTGCTATTGATTCAGAAGCAACGTTCTTTACTGTAATTGATCTCAAGAACGCCTTCTTCAGCGTGCCTATTGATCCAGAGAGCCAATATCTCTTCGGATTCTGTTTAAATGGACGCAGTTTCAAATTTTCGCGCGCACCTCAAGGATTCACAGAAAGCCCCAGCATCTATAGTCAAGCACTGAAGAGACAACTAGATTGTATTCAAATGCCAGTTAACACCGCTTTACTACAATACGTCGATGATCTGCTGATCACCGCACGAAGTGAGCCCGAATGTGAAAAAGCATCACTGACAGTTTTACATTTCCTGGCCGACAAGGGACACAAGGTGTCTCCTTCGAAGCTACAATTCTGTGTTCAGCAAGTTGTGTACTTGGGTCACTTGCTGTCCAAAGTGGGGAGACAGCTCACTCCCGATCGCATTCAGTTAATTGTGAACATGCCGCAACCCAAGACACAAAAGGAAGTGCGGGCCTTCATAGGCCTCACCTCGTACTGCAGACAATGGATTCCCCAGTACGCATTTCTAGCTAAACCTCTCATCCAGTTAACGACACAGGAGGCAGCGACTTCGACTGTCCTCCCTTGGACTCAGGAACATACACAAGCTTTTGAAGAATTAAAGAAAGTTTTATGCCAAGCACCAGTTTTAGCGACACCATGTTACAGCAAACCGTTTACACTTTTTGTTACAGAACGTGATGGTACAGCGTTGTCTGTCCTCACTCAAGATCAAGCAGGTTCACATAAGCCTTGTGCTTATTTTTCTAGTACATTGGATTCAGTAGCTCAAGCACTCCCTGCGTGCTTAAAGTCAGTAGCAGCAACAGCGTTAGCAATAAGACAAAGTGATTCAATTGTTTTAGGTCATCAGTTAACAGTCCAAGTACCACATTCTGTAGAGGTTTTGTTAAACAGAACCCAGACTCAACACTTAACTATAGCACGACTGACAGGTTATGAATTAACACTATTCCAGCCACACATAGAAATCAGACGTTGCAGCATCCTGAACCCAGCAACACTGTTACCTACAGTTATGACAGATCCAGCTCCACATGATTGTATAGAAATAATTAATGCAGTAACTAAGCCTAGACGAGACTTAACAGATGTCCCATTGACAAATCCAGACCTGACACTTTATGTGGATGGTTCATGCATGAGAACAAGTACAGGAGAATTAGTGGCCGCGTATGCAGTGACCACTGAAACTGAAATTAAAGAAACACATCGTATTGACACACTGTCTGCTCAAGCAGCAGAGCTCATCGCTCTGACTCGAGCCTGTATTCTAGCCAAGAACAGAAATGTTAACATATACACAGATTCCCGCTATGCCTTCGGAGTTGTACACGACTTCGGAGTCCTCTGGCAAGAACGAGGTTTTCTGACTTCTCATGGGGCCAAGATACAACATGGCCCCCTCATTCAAGCACTGTTAGAAGCAATACATTTGCCCTCGGGCATATCAGTCATGAAGTGTAAGGCACATACTAAAGTCACAGATTCTGTTTCCCAGGGTAACGACCTGGCAGACCAGACAGCAAAACATACAGCATTGACTCACACCCAGACTACTGATGTGACAAAGACAAGGCGACACAGTGTATGGCAGTTAGAGATCCCGCCCTAGACGTAATTGACATCCAGACACATGCTACTCCAGAGGAGATAAAGAAATGGACTGAACTAGGAGGGATTCAGACAGATCAAGGTTGGGTGACGAAGGGAAAATCTATATGGTTTCTCCCCGACTCAATGGTTCAGGTCATGATAAATACAGCACATAGCCCGGCCCATCTAGGAGAGAAGGCGATGTTAGACAGTTTACAGAATCTCTGGTACAACAAACACTTACGAGCAGCAGCAAAACAGAAAGTGCGTACTTGCATGATCTGTTGTCAGTTCAATCCAGGTAAAAGCGTCCCTGTTGAGCAAGGTGGATTCCATCCTCCCGATCACCCTTTTGAAGTCCTCCAGATGGATTATATCCAGATGAATAGCTGTAGAGGATTTAAGTATGTCCTTGTAATTGTTTGTGCTCTGTCCCGCTGGACCGAAGCATACCCAGTCCCAGACTACACTGCTCCGACCACTGCCAGACAGTTGGTTCGTGAATTCTTCCCACGGTACGGTTTGCCCCGTGTCGTATATTCAGATAACGGACAGCCGTTCTCGTCCGAGTTGATGAGACAAGTTTCCCTCTTGCTAGGATATCAGTGGAGGTTCCACTGTGTCCGACATCCCGAAGCAGCTGGCCTTGTAGAAAGGCATAATCAGACACTAAAAATCCGTCTTGCCAAGATCTGTCAGGAAAAAGGGGTCGACTGGATAGTCGCCCTGCCCGTGGCACTATTCTACATGAGAATGGTCGCCCACTCAAGATCAGGGCTATCCCCGTACGAAGTGGTCTTTGGCAGACCACCGAATATGTGGGGGACGCCCATTCCGAAAAAGATCACTGATGTTGATTGTAACATGTTGACAGATTACCTTGCCTCCTTGATGTCTGCACTCCAATCATGTCGTTCACAGGTTGCCGCAGCCTTCCCTGACAATACCGATGTAAAGGCGCATGAGGTCCGTCCAGGGGACCTGGTACTCGTCCGGAATTTCGACCGGAAAAGTCCGCTGGAGCCCCGCTGGAAGTCTCCAAAGACCGTTCTGCTTACCACCAGGACCGCCGTGAAAATCGAGGGGAGAAAGGGGTGGGTCCACACGAGTCACATCAAACTATGCAATGAACTAAAAAACGGACTGAAACAGGACTCTGACTCGTCCACCCCCACCAAAGACTGTGTTGAAGCACAAGACGTTACCGTTCCTAAAAGAGAAAAGACTCCCCAAGAACTCTACCGAATGAAACTCCGATCTAGCAAGTCAGACAGTTTAATTGTTTAAGTCCTCCCCTAGGTGAATCGGTTAAATAGTTTCTGACATGTATCCCCTAGATCGAGATAGAGAGAGAGAGAGAAAAGAAAAGAAAAGTACATACTGTAAATCACTGCGTAGTCACTGTATAGTGACGTTGTTAATAATGTTTTTTCTAAGTATTCTAATTATTATTGCCAGCATTCTGCTACCTATATACTGGCCTATTTTCAGGCGTGAAAAATCTGCTTACAATGTCTCTGCTGAACACACTTTTAGTGAACTTCCTGCACATGAACTCTCTTACAGACTTGCGCTGCGCAACAATACATTCATTAGTATGTTACACCATTCCCATCAGACAAATAATGCTACAGACTGTTGGATATGCGGTCGACTCCCTCCCTACCAGAATTACAAGGGAGCTCTGCCTCTCTTTCCGTACCCATTCACTCACAATGGCTCCTGTGGAGCATGGTTTAAAATAATTAATTCCTTAGATCCTGATACTGCTGTTTTTGATGGGGGCTGGGTTTGGGGAAACTTGAACTTAGTCCTGCTCAACGTCTGTTACCCTGATAAAGAGGGGCTTCCCACTCGAATAGGAACTGATCTAGAAAATGAAGTATATGGATTAGGTAATTACACAATTAGCCTTATGATCCTTACTGTTGAATCTGAAACTGCTCCAGTTTTGCCCCATATGTTAGTATTACCAGTCACAGGTGAATTATGTGTTAGCAAGAAAGGTTCAGTACACGTAGGTCATAGTAAATGCACTACTGTGGTCGAGTTCAGTGACCATGGTAAATCGTCCTTTAAGGCTACCAGTCATTCTTACTTTGTTTGTGGTCATACCGCATACATTAGCCTACCTCCAGACTGGGATGGTACCTGTTACATTGCATTCCTTCTGCCACCTGTTTTCCTAGCTCCCCCTGATTACCATAGAAATACGAATCTAGTACCGAATAGACCCAAGAGAGATATTCCCCTTGTCGACTACACAGAAACGGCATGGGAACAGTACACTGATTTCAATAAAGGATTCTTTTTCTTCCTAGGACCTGTCCAAAACAGTAAATTAATACGCAGATTAACGAGAACACTTGAAGCAGTAGTGAACGAAACTGCCTCCGCTCTAGGTAACTTAACAGAGGAGCAGTCTGCTATACGGACTGTTGTCCTTCAAAATCGTCTTGTGATTGACGTCATCTTGGCAGATAGAGGTGGAGCCTGTAAGGTCATCGGGTCAAGTTGCTGTGTTTTCATTCCACAAAATGCACCATCTGTCTATCAAGCTATCACCCGTTTACATAAAATTGCAAATCAGATACATCAGAATCCAGGCACCTGGACTTGGTCCGGTTGGTTCTGGACTACGTTAACAGCTTGGGGATGGAAGATCTTATCCTTCCTAGGCATTGGCCTTGTTATAGTATTCAGTTGTTGCCTGTGCCTGCAGTGTGGGCCAGCGATATGTGGACTGTGTGCCACATCCTGCATTGAGCATTCCAGTTGCCTCTCAAACAGTCAAAGAAAGAAAGACGAACATATAATGTTACAAGAACAAACCGATCGATTTATGAGGATCGATATATCATGAAGGGTCCGTAGGGAACAAGGAGGGAATGAGGTAATATAAATTTTATGGTCATGTTGTGTTCCCTAGCGAGTACCCCACCGACTCCATGTACGAGTTAAAAGTGCATGTAACTTCCCTCCTGTACCAGCTATGAAGACGCAAATACATTTGCGTCCAACGTTAACTTGTCCTCTTTCAGACCCACCATGAATGGGTTTGATGGTCCGTTCCTAAGTATGCTATGCCAACGTCTTTTTGAAGTGTACTCCTACGTTTTTCAGCCTGGCTGAAAGTAGGCCCTGAATCTCTGCCACCGAGCCTCTTTTCTGGCTTCTGACTGCGAGGGCCCCTGCCCAAGCAGCCCCCGTACCCGTGAACTCTGACTTACTTCTAGCGCGGCCCTCCGTGCTCAGCTCAGCCTGCTGCCTGCCAAGATTGACTATAACCTTCGAGTTATCTGTTTTCCTCCCCGAAGATACATTCCAGCCTGCTAGCTTCAGTAAACATCCTTCCTCAGCTGCAGGGCTAAAGGGCCGACCTGTCTCTATGCAAGTAATTCATAGCCTCTGTTGCCATGCTTCCATGGAAGGCCCCATGCCCCCACGCTTCTCATGTAGACACTCAGGCGCTTATACACGCACTCACAGCAAGTATAGAATAGCTTCTGCTCTAGAGACCTTTCTGCCCAGATAGCTTAGTTCCTAAACATCAGATATCAGATATGATAGAAGCACAAGTTGATCTGACATGCCAGACTTCTGTCTCTTTCCGTCAGTGTAAATGTCAAGTCCCCTGCACCCCGTCTATCACACGTCATGCAGCTGCGCGCGCATCCAAGCTTCCGATTTCTGCTGACATTGCAACATTCAGTTAGCACCACCCCTTGGTGCCACCCATTTGCGTCACCTACCAGTGACGTTTCTAGCACACACGCCTAGTTTACGCCTAGTTTACGCCTCCTGATGATGTACTAGTACCACGTGTATACTGTTATCTTGTTTTCTCTCAGCTGTTACGCCTCTTACATTGAACATTATGATGTAAATCAAGTATATAAGCTATGTATTGACAATAAACGTGAGCGCGCTCATCTATCCCTTCTGACACCCTGTGTGGTGGTCAGAACATGATATCCTGATTCCTTTATGAGGAATAAAACCCTTAGAAACTCTTACACCACGGACTCTGTTTTCCTTCATTCTGATTGAGTTATCATTAATTAAGTACTTACCTGCATAGAAATTAAGAGAGTAAATTAATTATTTACGTCAAAGTCAAGAGATCTGGGTAAAAATTCATTGTTATTTTGCCCACAACGCCCCCCCCAGTTTGGACCCAGCCGTATGCAAATCAGTCTTGACCCTGTGCCTCATGGGAACAGTCCAGACCGAACCCCCAAGCCAGGTCCTACCTGGACTAGAAACAAGCATCATGGGACCGGTTTTGGGGTATGTCACCCTTCATCAGTCAGGCTAGCTTGAATCCAGTGGCACAGTGAGCAAGGGACCCACGTCTGGGCATACCCATCCCACTTAGGGCGAAAAGTGTAACTGCCCAAAATGATGGTCGGAATGCTGAATTATACAAACATTCTCCCCCAGTCAAGAGATCTGGGTTAAATCCATCGTTCTTATGCCCACTACGCCACCCCAGTTTGGTACCACCCATATGCAAATCAGTCTTGAGCCTGTGCCTTATGGGAACGGTCCAGACCGAACTGGACCGACGCCGCCTACTGACGCGCAGGGATACTGCTGATGAAAAACTTTTGTATCCAGTCTGATGCCTGGGGGTAATTCTAAGGTAAGGAATCTATCTAACTAATGTATTTATTTATTTAAGAAGTTTTATATAGCGCTAGCGCCACCCGGGGGTAGGAGAGCGCTTTACATTTGCAGAAAAATTATTTAGGAGAAGAAACAGAACAGTTGATATAAAATGAAGCATTTATACATGGTGGACTAAAAGAGTCAATTGAGCAATACAGACAATAACAGTGCATAAGGCTAGGTTCAGTGGTCAGAATAACACAGGAGGGATTAAGTATGTGAGAAGGAGAGGGAGGGGAAAAGTTAGGATGGGAAAAGAGGGAAGTAGGGTGGAGGGGGTCAAGATGTGGAAGTGTGAGGAGCGAGGGGGGAAAGCGAAAGCGGAGGTGTTTAAGGGAGATGGGGTGGTTAGAACAAGTATGGTAGGAGAGGGATTAAGTACCCCAATATTTGTTGAGCAGGTGTATTTTAAGGCCTTTTTTGAAACTGATATAGGAAGGGGTGCATCATAGATCTTTGGAGAGGGCATTCCAAATGCTGGGGACCTTTCCAGAGAAGGAGCGTGACTGAGAGGCTTTTTTTTTTCAACAGCGGGGGACGAGAAGAAGAGTTTGTGCTTCTCAACATCCGGGCGCAAACTGCTTTAGTGAATTTTAGAGTAATTCGGCAAGGGGGGGAGAGCAGTTAAGAGCATTAAGGTTAGTGATCCATGCTTGAATGGGGAGAGGGTTGTTTTTAGGAGAGAAGAGAATGATTTCAGTTTATAGAGCAGTGTTGAGGTGTACGATATCAGAGTGGGATTTGATTTTATAGTACAGTTGGGTACCGTCAGCATACATGTAGCAGTTAATTTTGGCTGTTTAAGTATGAGGGGGAGGGGTTCCATAAAGAGGTTGAAGAGGGCTGGAGAGAGGAAAGATCCTTGGGGTACGCCGAGGGAGACAGGTGTGGGGTTGGAGAGGCAGTTTTGAATTTTGATTTGTTGGGTTCTATGTTGGAAGTAGGAGGTGAACCAGTTTAGGACATTGTGGTGAGCATATTGTGATAGAAGCTGGCGGCAGAGCTAAAATTCATAAATAAGAAACAAAGAGGTCAGAAAAGTAAGGGGATATCTTCAGCGGTAATATCAACAAGAGCAGCTAAGACGGCCAAAAAAGATCAGTCAAAGAGAGGATCCAATCTGAAAGTGACCCCTTCACTACGCTCTTTTTTCAAGGTGCAGGAGAAATCAGTTCCAACACACGAGACAAGACACGGGGCGCCCAAGCCTGAATGAGAGCTTCAAAGATCAATGGAGAGCGAAGGGACTGTTCTAGTGAGAGGGCTCCCCCCCCACATCCGCAATAATGGAATCCCCTAACAGATATCAGGCCCTTGCAGGTTTAGATACAGGCTTAGATACATGATTCAACGAGAAAATTATATTGGGATTACCGAAGTTGAGGAGACGCCTGAAAGACCTGGAAACCAGCTACAGCTACAGTGCTCAAACAACAAGGAGCAAGAAGATCTTGACGTTTCATCGGAGGCGGGGGTCAGTAATTTGGTGGGATCACTGTTCAAGCAGATGAAGCTTAGCTTTGCAAATTTGGAAAGGAATCAGGAAAAAATTCAGGCCACCTCCGAAGCCCTGGAATCGAAGGTTAACGCTTTAGTTGTTAGGGCTGTGGCAGTTGGGACCGCCTTGCTGCAGACTAGGGAAGAAGTGAAGCACTGCCAGCTAGGGATTGATAACCTGTCACGAACTGAAAGGGAACTCAGGGACAAAATCGAGACATTAGAGAATAACTCCAGAAGAAACAACTTGCGCCTGTTAAATATCCCAGAAGGCCAGGAAGGTCAGAACATAAGGGGTTTCATAGTTAACTTGTTGAAGGAGTTTACTCCAGAAATGGATGAAATAGCACTGGACGAGGACATACAACAGGTACATAGCGACCCCTTGGGGCTCAATAAGGATAGGAAAAATCCATTGAGAGTGCTTGTTAACTTTAAATCTTACACCTTAAAAGAATACATCTTGAATAAGGCTCTAAAATCTGGCACTCTCTTAAAAGATGGATTTCCTTACAAGATCCGTTCAGATATTTCTATGGCCACAATGTGCCCTGGGCAAAAACAAGCAAGATCTCAGGATGGAGGGTGCTACTGTTCAACTGAAATTCCCAGTACTCCTGCGAATAATGTGGAACAATAAAACACATAACATTAGAGAGCCGTCAGAAGTAGAGCCACTTCTAGAGCAAATGAGGGCACATAATAAAAAGCAGTAAATACTATAAATTTCAGAGCCACGAGGGATAATGTTTAAGATAATAATCCTCAATCGCGGACCTCAAATAAGGCAATCATCTTGCCCAATGGCGTTAGGGAGGGTTCTCCGGGGTAGGGGCGGGATTAGGGTTTGTGGTGGTAGCGGGGGTTCCAGGAATTTCCTTTATTTTTGTGCACATCAAACACGCTTTTGGGTGGGGAGCATTTGGGAAAAAAACAAAAAAAGAATAGTCCGATATACAAATTAACGACAATCGGGTTCAAGGAAAATGGAGGTATGACAAACCTCTAGATAGATGAGTAATCTAAAGCTAACAACATGGAATGTGAACGGGCTACGGTTAAAAGCTAGGAGACAAAATCTTTTTGAGTATCTAAAGATAAAAAATTATGACCTAATTATACTACAGGAAACTCACCTTATTAAAGAAGAATGGTTTGACATTATAAAAATTGAGAAATGGATTGGCGGGAGTGTTTGCAGAAATCAATCTTGTAACACTAAAGGAGTAGCTATCATTATAAAAAACTCAGCGAACTTAACATTACTAGGGGAGAGTGTAGATTCCATGGGTAGATGGGCCCTAGCCAACAGAAAGTCGGTTGACATTTCCTTATCGGTGGTTGGATACTATGGTCCCAATACAGACGACCAGTGCCCCTTCAATCTCTCTAGGATAAATTGTTAACGTTATCTTTTCCAATCATAATAGGTGGGGATTTTAATATCCTATTAGATCCCAGAAAGGATAGGTACCCCCCTGGCAGGGCTCCATTTCTTCTTAAAATGAGGGATTGTCTGGATAGACTTAAAGATGATTTGGGGTTAATTGATATTTAGAGGGTCAAAGGCGATATGATTAATAATTTCACTTTTTGGAATTATAAGTACGAACAAGCATCGAGAATAGATTTTTTTCTAATTGAAAAGACTCTGAGCTTTAATTTTAAGAAGGTATCTCATACGCCAGCTCATCTCTCAGACCACTCTCTAGTATACCTTGAATTAGCTACTAAGGGCATACTGGGTGAGAAAAGGTGGACATTAGACCACACCCTCTTATTGGACCTGGAAATAATAGATGAGCAAGTAATACTACGCTAAACCACTTTATAGATAATAACGAGGGGGAACTCTCCAAGATTGTAATTTGGGATGCATTTAAATCCGTTCCTAGAGGAGTCTTAATTAGCCTTGCAGCATTTAAGAATAAAGTGAAAAAATCCAAATTAGCACAGCTAGAAGCTGACATACTAGAGAAACAAAGTATGTTGGCGATCGTTTTTGATTAGGAAGATCCAAACAAAATAAGTGAAGATATAATAAAAAAGAAACCAAAATTAGCTTCATATCTGCAAGATAGGGTGTGGAAGAGATGACAGGTCAGTTCCCTATCAAACTATGAATTCGGAGAAAACAGCTGTAAACTTTTAGCATGGAAGCTGAAAACCGAGTCCAATAGAAATAAGATCTTGGCAGTTTATAAGGCAAATGGAAACGAAAAGGTAGAAGAAAGGGTGGCTATAGAAGATGCTTTTGTTGATTTTTTTTAAGCTTTTATATGAAGAAGACCTCCCCGTCACCCTCCTTGGTAGACACATATTTAAATAAATCACAACTTTTGAAATTGGATGTTGACTCCAGGGAATCCTTAAATGCAGCCCTTACAGTTGAGGAAGTCCTGCAAGTAATCAAGAGTTCGAAAAGAGGAAAAACCACTGGACCTGACGCAATTGAGATATATTTAGTTCTGAAGGAACTGTTGGCCCCAAAACTAGCAGACCTATTTAACTCAATTTACCTAGCAGGTTCTCAGATTCCTAAAACATGGAATGAAGCAACTATTTGCCTGATATTAAAACCTGGGAAAGATCCTTTTAAATGTGAGTCATATAGGCCCATTTCACTCCTCAATAATGATTGCCCCAGTATTGGAACTTTTATAGATTCCCATGCTTTGTATCATTCCCCGTCGTAATGGGAGCCTCGGTAAATAAAAAATACCATAGCAGTAAGCACAAAGTGAAAAAATAGGCCTAGGCCTCATCTCATTTTGTAGCTTATCCACCTCTTTTTGTAAAAGAGACCAAATTCTTGCAATAGCCAATCGGAGCAGCCTCACCCCACAGAACCTTCCTGAGAGAACCTCAGATTTTCTACCGCACGTTGTGCAAGGGAGTCTCCATTAAGCTGTGCTCAATTTTCTTCACTTCTGAGTACATATCTACAACTTTTTGCCTGTTTTTTCGTCATGTCTGACAAAGAGAAGAAAGCACTTTTTAGAGCCTGTGCTACCTGCTCAAAAAAGAGGTTGTTTGTTGAAGACAAACACGAAGACTGCATATACTGCTTGTACCCGGACCATAAGGCCACTGACTGCAAGATTTGCAGCACCTTCTCCACTAAGACCTTGATGGACAGAGAAGGCCGCCTGCTGACTTGGTTGCAAAAAATGAAGGATCGCAAGGAGGTTCTGTCTTCAGACAGCGAGGGCTCTTCTTCTGCTGTGTCATCAAGAAGATCAAAGAAGAGGGGTAGGTCTTCCCCTTCAACATCTAATGAGCCCCATGTGAAGGCCTTGCCTGGGACCTCTGATAGGCCTGATAGGTCTGCTTCCCTAAAATCTCCTCACCACGGTGAAAGGAAGAGGCAGGGACAACCTGAGGAGTTGCAACCTACAATGAAGGCTAAGAAAATCGTCTCTGTGACTTCACCAACTTCAGAGAAAGAAAGAGGGGTGAAAAAGCCTTCGTCTACGCCTCAGGACATTGCTTTAGACAAGAAACAGCGTCCGTCGACGGTGAAAACTACAGGTACGTAGACGATTCCTGTCAAGAAAGACTTGTCTCTGAAAATGGCCTCGTCAACGGGCTCGTCGACGATGGCTACGTCGACGGCATCTACACCGTCGTCGATGTTTAAGACACCTGATTCCTGTTCGTCGTCGACGAAGCTGACATTTTCCACATCGACGACGATGACGGCGAGAGTAGCGTCGACAGCGGTGACGACGACAGCTGCCATGATTCTGACGACGAGTTCGTCGACGACGCCGTCAACGATCCAACCATCGTCGACGAAAGCCATCTCACCGTCGACGACTCAGCCTTCAACGACAAGCACAGTCTCTTCGTCTGCGCTTCCGTCGCCGAAGATTCAACCGTCGACGACGTTCCCGTCGTCGATGACTGGGAAAATCTGCATTTCTTGAAGGAAGAGACGGATAACTCCAGAAATGACATCTCCACAGCGGGGTTACGCTGTTGCCTCCTTCATTACTGCTTGATGATGACTCTGAGGAGGAGAATGACAGCTCTTATGGGCCAGCTTATAGCCCATCTGACTTCTAAGTCAAATTACAGGAGGTCTGTTCTGAGGAAGGCGAGACAGAGCAACATCACTATGCTCCGCAAGACTGTTATGACCAGCAAGAGAGGCCTTGCATGCATGATCATTCGCAGAGATCTCCACGAAGGTCTCAACAGGAGATGGTAGCGATGCCGTCCTCACTCATCTCAGACCTGCAATGAATGTTGCAGGACTATCTGAGGCGGTTTCCTACTCAACAGGAGGTTCAACAAATACGTCCTCCAACACCTCTACCTCCAGTACCGCAAGCAGTGGCAGACGCCTCTTTGCCCTTAAGGGTGCATGACCCAGAGCCCGTAGAACATCCTCAGGAGGTGGTTGCCACTCGGGATGATGATGCCTCATCAGATGCGGATCAGCAGGGGGACCCTGACCAAGATCAGAATATGGACTGGAATCAGGATGGCCTTTAAGATCCAGATGTAACAGGGCCTGATACCGCAACCTCTCCTCCAGCAGATATTGGAGGTTTTCACAACCTAATGGAACGAGCGTCCAAGAGATTTGGTCTTCCCATTACCACAGTTCAATCTGACTGTTTTTTGTACGACTTCAAAGAACCATTCCGGAAGTCAGTTCGTTCGATCCCCATCATTGAGCATGTTTGGTCAGAGGGAATAAAGGCTATGCAAAATCCAGCCACGGTCCTCCCAGTGCTTCCCAGACTGGAGAAAAAATAGAAGGGCAGCCCCGCATGTCTTACAGGTCAACCAAAACCGGACTCTGTTATCTCCCAGGCCGCACAGAGTAAGTCCAAGAATCCATCGACACCGCTGATAAAGAGGCGAGGCGAGGCGTCTGGACAATGTAGGAAAAAGATTCTCCACAATGGCCAGTCTCCTCGTTAGGGCAGCTAATGCTCTGGCGATTCTGGGGAGATGCAACGGACTTCCATGCTACTTGGTTTTTCGAAACAGGAAACTCGGTCCTTATACATGGGACGGGGCCAAGAGAGCACACCACACCTCGCCTATTTCAGGAGGAAGCACTGGCTGGTATTCCCCCGAGGTTCTGTTGAAACAAAGACTGACCTATTAATAATTCTGTGCTTCCGATATACTGCCGACGAAGGAACTTTATTACGGGGGCACCATACTCCGCCGTGCATCCTTGCATGTCCACATATTCGATTGTGCAATAAAGGTCAGAAGTGCAAGGATTTTACTTGTGAAAATAAATGCCCAATTGAATATAGATTGACGCAAAGATACTGATAGGTCAAGACCACGGCTGACTGACGCTATTCCCACTCCTGGTCCGAGATATACTGGACTTCGAACACCATTCATCAATATACCTTACTTATCACCAATTCTTGAGAAACTTACAAACCTATATGACAAGAGGGGATGTGTTACGCACGGGCCCGGACTCTCTATTGGAGAGAATCTCACAGCACCTACTAGGATATAGAAACAGGATACTACTCCAATCTATATACCGAGACCACGGACCCTGTTCCTTCGGAGTCCCCGAGAATTTTTCTCTCCCATCTAATAGAAAACAGAAATTTCTGTGAATGATGAAAGAACGCTGCTAGCCCGTCTGGACCGACCTATAAATGATGCAAGGTCGAAGATATTGTCATTAACTATAGTCCATTCTACACAACTCTTTTATTATTGAGACCCTGATCCTTGATTTCATAGTGTTGTTCCCCTGCCCCTCGGTACCTCTTGGCCCTGATGAAGGTGTGGCCTGACCTGGCCGCTTCACCGAAACGCGCGTAGGCGTCTATGGTGTTGAAGACAGCAATCCTTAGTCATCTCTGGGATCAGCCCCCCCCCCTCTGTTTTTCCAGCCAATATAGCTTGCCTATATTTACAGTGTATTTCCGTCTGACCTTCTACTCAGGCATTTGTGTACCATGAATTGATTTTTAACTGTAGCTATTGAGGATGAATGCTGTTGTATGACTGTACTATGAGTGAAGAATGATGAGATATGAGTGGTTCTGTGTGGGACGTCACATTGATTTATGAGAAATATTTTATGAATTGTTATTTTGTTGGGATCAATTGTTGAATATATTTATCAAAAATGTATATCTATATTAAAAAAATGTTTTCTATCATTGTATAAATCCATAAAGACAGAAAAGAAAATGAAAAAAGAAAAAGAAAAATGACTTCATTTCCATGTTGTGATTATAATTTTTGGCTTTGCTTTCTGGTCCATTAAGTTTATCTATCTCCTAGGACCCTGGAATAGGGCCTTTTTATCCACGGCAGGGTCTCTCTTCTCTCTTGTACTGGTTTTTTCCCCCCTACCTGCCTATTATCTTGTTTCCCCTGGGGAACCCCCTTCTTTTTGCGATTCTGGGAAGAAGTGATCGCCAGATGTGGTGTGACCTGTCCCCGTTTGTGGAAGAACTTCAGGATGGGTCTAAGGACGAGGTCAGGAAAATCTTGATGGAAGGGGAGCGCGCCTCTTCGGAGGTAATCGACTGCGCTATGGATATAGCAACGACGGCCTTCCAAGCGCTAGCAGGCTCAACTGTTTTAAGACGCCAGGGCTGGCTGCGAGCCACGTGGTTTACACAAGAAGTACAGAACAAAATTCTGGACCTACCTTATGACGGAGAGATGTTATTCGGTAAACACGTGGATGACGTCCTACAAGGCATAAAGAAGGATACTGACACGGCTAAATCCTTGGGAACATTACAATCCCGCAAATTTCCTTTTAAGGGGGCAAGAGGAAGAGGTTTCTCATCCTACAGAGGCGGCAATCAGCAACGCTACTCTTCCTACTCTCAACCTGGTCAGTCATACAAACCCCAATATTCCGGTGGCAGGGTCTTTTGGTGTCTTTCTCTCTCCAGCCGCCGAGAGGACGTCGGGGGCAACAGAGAAGAGACAATTCTAAGAGACAATGTTGACTCATGTGGCTCTTTCTACTGTTCCTGTACCCTCGTTAACACCAGTGGGGGGCAGGATTGCCCATTGCCTAAACAGCTGGAAGGTCATATCAGACCAGTGGGTCCTGAACATCATCAAAAGAGGACAGACGTTGGCGTTTCAACATCTTCCTCCAACGAGAGCTCCAGACGCCATTACACCCAAACATCTAGGACTTCTTCGTCTCGAAGCCCACCAACTCTACATCAAGGGGGCCATAGAGCCTGTACCTCACTCCCAGTAGGGGAAAGGGTTCTATTCCAGGTTCTTCCTGGTTCGCAATACGAAGGAGAAGTGGCGTCCGGTTTTAGATCTACGGGAGCTCAACACTTATCTCATCAAGTTGTCTTTAAGGATGGTCACCCTTCAGGACATTCTCCGCCTACTCAATCCAGGGGACTACATGGCAACGCTAGATTTGGAGGATGCATATTTCCATGTGCCCATTCATCCAGCTCACAGGCAATTTCTTCGATTCACAGTAGGCAAGAGCCATTTTCAATTCAGAGTACTACCTTTTGGTCTCCCGTCCGCACCGAGGATCTTTACAAAGGTACTAGCTCCTGTGGCTGCTTTTCTCAGGAAGCAGTCTTTCGAAGTCTTCCCATATCTGGACGATTGGCTAGTAAAAGCTCCTTCGTTCCAAGAAGCGTCCAGGGCAGTCACGAGCTGCAGTCAACTGTTCGAGCAGCTGGGCCTTCGGCTCAACAAGGAGAAATCGATTTTGCGCCCCTCCAAGACTGCAACGTTTTTGGGTGCTATCCTTGACACGGATTGCTGCAGGGCTTTCCCTTCGGAAGAGCGCCAGACCAAACTGATTCTCTCAGCTCGCCTCCTGCAAACAAGGAAGTCTCTGTCAGTCCGCCAATACAAATCTCTTCTCGGATCGATATCATCCTGCATACCATTGATACCGCACTGCAGGCAATGGCGTCAGGTGACAGGCTCCTTCAACGACAAAATCGTGATCACACCGGGAATGCGGAAAGCAAGCAGCTGGTGGTTGCTAAAAGAGAATCTTTCAGGAGGTTTGCCATTCCAACTTCCACCATCTCCCATGGTGTTGACAACAAATGCTTCCATGGATAGGTGGGGAGCGGTCCTCCAAGAACTGAAAGTCAGTGGTCATTGGAGCACAGTCCAAGGCAAGTTCCACATCAACCTGCTGGAATTTATGGCCATCCGTCTAGCCTTACAGGCTTTCCTTCCAAGGATCCGCAACCATTCAGTGCTGGTTCTACAGACAACACCACGGCCATGCACTACATAAACAAGCAGGGCGGGACGAGATCCTGCATCCTTTCGAAGGAAGCACAGAAACTTTGGAATTGGGTGATCCAACACAATATCACTCTTTCAGCGGAACATCTTGCGGGCACACTCAATGCCACAGCGGACGCTTTGAGTCGCCAAAAGACTATCAGCCACGAATGGGAATTGGATCAGACCATTCAAGGGGAACTATTTTCACGTTGGGGGACCCCAACCATCGATCTGTTTGCGACTCCTCAGAACACCAAATGCCAGTGCTACGCAAGCAGGGATCACCATCGGGGATCCTTGGGGAATGCTCTTTTGATAGCCGGGTACGGCGCATGTTTACGCCTTTCCATCAATTCCGATGATCCCGAGATTGATCCGCAAGCTCAAGGCGGAGCCGTGCAGAATGATTTTGATTGCACCAGCATGGCCCAGGCAGTTTTGGTACACAGAACTTCTTCTTCTCTCTCAAGATCAAACAGTTCCATCACTATTAACAATGGCAGGTTCTGCATCCAGATCTGAATTCACTCCAATTGACAGCATGGCTCCTGAGTTCAGCGAGTTCCAGGGTTTGAATCTTCCAGGAGAATGTTGAGACATTTTAGCCCAGGCCCGAGCGTCGAGTACGAATAAAACCTATCGGGCGAAGTGGAAGAGGTTCTGCCTTTGGTGTCAGAGACAAGGTCTACATCCATATACTTCTGCACCGCACCAACTCTTGCCTTACATCCTCTCTCTTGCAAAATCTGGATTGGCTCATTCTTCTGTAAAGGTTCATCTGGCGGCCATTTCTAGATTTAGACGATCATCATCATGTCCTTCCCATTGGTCTGCGAGGATTGTTAAACAGTTCCTGAGAGGCTTGTTCAGGGTTTTTCCTCCAGTCCGGCCTCCACCACCAGCCTGGCATCTTAATTTGGTCCTGTCACATCTGATGAAGGCTTCGTTTGAGCCTATTCACAGGGCTGATATGAAGTTTGTATCATGGAAACTGGCTCTTCTCTTGGCCTTGACATCGGCTAGAAGAGTTAGTGAGCTCCAGGCATTCACAATTGAGGAACCCTTTCTACAATTCAAGAATGATGTTCTCATCCTGCTGACAAATTCTAAATGTATCCCAAAGGTCCCCTCAGAATTCCATCTGAATGAGCCGGTGATCTTAAAGTCCTTCTTCCCGCGGCCCTCCACGCCTGCAGAGAGGGCGTTACATTCTTTGGACATTCATAGATGTCTCAAATTCTACTTGGTGCGGACGAAACTGTTCAGGAAGTCTTCCCAGCTTTTTGTCTCATACAGTGCTCCGCGAAAGGGTTGTCCAATTTCTAAACCCTGTATTTCCCGCTGGATATCAAGTGCAATCCAGTTTTGCCATCGAGAAGCAGGCAAGCCGCTTCAGCGAGCAGTTCGTGCTCATTCTACGAGGTTGATGGCTTCATCGGTGGCTCTATTCTCAGGTGTCCCGATCAAGGACAAATGTAGAGCGGCGACATGGGGCAGTGTCCACACCTTCACTCGCCACTACTGCTTGGATTCTTCTGTGAAAGAGGATGCAGCAGTGGGCCAAGCGGTCTTGAGGAACCTTTTTCAATAAGTCGGTGAGCTTTCCTTTCTATCCCGCCTTCCTGTATTGCATATTTTGTATTACTTGTGGTTGTTCTGCTTTGTGATGCCAATGTGTATCTGTTTTTTCTTAGCAGGATTATGTATGACATTTACAGATATACAAATGACAACATATGCTTTCTCTTTACTGCTAGCTATTCTGATACAAAGCATGGGAATCTATGAAAGTTCCAATTCTGGGGCAAGAAAACAAGTTACTGACCTGTAACTTTGGTTCCCCAGTATTGGTAACTTTCATAGATTCCCATGCGCCCACCCTCCTCCCCTGGGAACGATCAGCCTTATTGTTCAATGATGTTGCTGTTCACAACGGCTACGAAAAGCTGAGGCTCTGAGGCTCTCTCAGGAGGGTTCTGTGGGGTGAGGCTGCTCTGATTGGCTATTGCAAGAATGAGGCCTCTTTTACAAAAAGAGGTGGATAAGCTACAAAATGAGATGAAGCCTAGGCCTATTTTTTCACTTTGTGTTTACTGCTATGGTATTTTTTATTTACAGAGGCTCCCATTCCGACGACGGGGAATGATACAAAGCATGTGAATCTATGAAAGTTACCAATACTGGGGAACCAAAGTTACAGGTAAGTAACTTGTTTTCTTATAAAATATTTACCCAGATTCTGGCACAAAGGCTTGGGTCTTTCACTAATAACTTAATCCATCAAGACCAGAAGGGTTTCATGAGGGGGAGACAGTTAAGTGATTTAACTCACCAACTGATTGGAGCCATTGACAAAGCAGCTCAGGAAAAAGTCCCCCTCGTGGTTTTCACATTAGACGCAGCAAAAGCGTTCAACCGCGTAAATTGGTCATACCTCCAGAAGGTTATCCACCATTTCAACCTAGGGGGGGAATTTTTCAAGTGTCATCACAAATATATATTCAGCCCCGGTAGGGAAAATACTCATAAATGGCAGAGTTTCAAAAGGTTTTCAGATCAGAAGAGGTACAAGGCAGGGATGCCCACTTTCTCCACACCTTTTCAACCTCTATATTGAACATTTAGCTAATATAAGATCTTCTGAAGAAATCACACCTTTTAGTTTTAATGGTTGGGCTCTGAAAGTGGCGTTATATGTTGACGATTTAATGATCTAGTCGAGTAACTTGAACAAATCGGTGGTTAGCATAAATTGCTTATCGGACTTTGGGAGGTTATCGGGTTATCAAATTAACCACCAAAAAATGAAAGTTATGCATTGGAACATAACGCTACCCCTGACTGAGTCTAAAAATAAAATAAAATATTTGGAGATTGAAGTTCCAAGAAGCATTGAAGATGTGGCTCAAGTTAACCTAGATCTTAAAACCAAAGCAATGAGAAAACTGTTAAAATCTTGGAGGTGTTTACATCTTACATTCTTGGGGAGATCAAATATCATCAAAATGGCCATTCTAAGGAAGTTCACATTCATATTTAATGCAATCCCTTGGGAGTTCAATTCTGCAGGGATAAGGAAGATACAGAGTGAACTCAACTCCTTCATCTGGGCATCTAAAGGGGTAAGAATAGCCTGGAGAAAGCTTTGCCAAAAGAAAAGCAAGGGGGGATCGCCAGTCCAGATCTAGCCATGTATTATAAAGCTTTTCATTTTAAAAACATTAGGATTGTATTTCTCGCCTGGGAGTCCTATCCCGCCTACTGAAAAGCTGTAACTGATCACGATAAATGTCTTTACAAATTCGGCCATCCCAAATACTTCAAAAAGATCAGACTGAAGGTATTAAGATCAGCATATAAAACATGGTTTGAGATGGGGAAAGTGTTCGTATTATAGTCCTCTGGCCCCAATATGGAACTCGCCGGGCACTCCAGAATGTCTGAAAGACGCCCTAGCAAGTCCTCTGAAAAAGGCAGGAATAGAGAGGTGGGGGGGACCTTCTAGAAAACGGGAATCTTAAACACTTCGACGTCTTAGCGGAAAGAACTAATAACGAACTATCAAGATTCAAATATTACCAAATGGCCAGTTGGACCAGAGGGCAAGTAATAATACCGGACTCGAGCAGTACGCTGGTGGAGGATTTACAAAAAAAAACAATTTGAAAGGAAGTTTTATTGTGGTACTGGCACTTGATATAGGGAAATGAGGCCGACTTTGATACACCTGAAGACGTTTGGAAGAAAATCTTTCCGGATCAAGAAATGCAATATTCTTGGCAAGTATCTTGTACTTTTTTATGGCACATTATTTTTTCTGCACCTCTTAGGAGAAACCATCTTTTCACTTTGCACAGGTCTTATTGGAGAGATGAAGGCTAATGTCATACACATGTTTTTCGCATGCTCTCACCTTGATGTTTAGTGGTACGCAGTTGGTAAGATTGTTGATAAAGCTCTAGATTTCAACGTCAAGGTAAGAGCTTTCACTATCATATTCGGGATTGTAGATACTGCTGTCTCTAGTAATAATTTAGGTAAAAAGCAGAATCACTTTTTATTTATGTCTATGTTATTGGCTTGGCGAGAGGTGTGTAAAAATTGGATTCTTCCATCACCTCCTGAAGTAGACGATTGGGTTAGGGCAATGAATAAATTCAGAAAGCTGGATAAACTGAGAGAAACAGTAAATGTACACAATATTGGGACCTTTGGGATACGGTTAGGTGGTAGGGCAGGGAGGACAGTCCAATGATTTAAACAAATACGATCTAGCAAGTTCTTTCTATGGTGGCACCCTGCTCGCACAAACTTGCTAGAATCTGCAGTTTTTTTCTGCCAAGGCTAAACTCTCCTCTCTGGGTGTTCCCCAGTGCAGGATTAAGAGGTGACCCTGTTGCCTGTAGCATAAAGATCGTATAAATGAGGACTGAAAAACAAAAACCTCAACAACAGTTTTGTTAAAGTGCTCAGTAAGTTCGTTTGCATTGAGAGAGGGTGGGATGAGACGAAGTTGACTTTGAAGTTTGGACTCCAGTGTGCCAGGAGGGATTAGCTTAAGATTTCTGGTCACAGTCGTAGCTTTATTGTTTTTAGCTAGGACGGACGGGGTTGGGGGGGAGATCGTGAACAATATGAGCTGATGGTCGGACCAGTCGATAGGGATGCTTTTGGATAGGGACGCCAAATCAGCGTTGGAGATGATGGCGTCAAGGATGGCTCCTTTGGAGTGGGTAGGGGAGTGGCAAAGTTGTTTGAGGTCGATAGACTCAAGAAGATTAGTGAGAAGGCTGATTGTGGGGTCCTCTGGTTCATTCCAGTGAAGGTTGAGATCTCCTAGGAAGAGGTTTTTGGAGTTAGAGAGTGACGATTATGTGAGAATGTCTGATAGTTCCTCAGCAAAGGGATGAGGTTCACCGAGTGGGTGGTAGCTATTATGTAGTTGTATTGGGGGGGAGCTTTTCATCTTAAGTTCGGCTCAAAGGTGGTAAAGCCTGTGTTCTTTACTAGGGAGAGTTGTAGTTCGCTTTTAAAGATAATTGCTAGACCACTCCCTATTCTTTCAGATCTGTATTTTCTGAGAATGGAGTAACTAGGGGGGTGAGTAGGTCAAGGATGGGTGTTGAGTGATCTTTGAGCCAGGTTTCTGTGAGAAAGGCGATGTCAATATCGTCGTTAAGGATGGTTTCTGATATTTCGGTTGCATGTCAAACAGCCGAGCGGCAGTTCACAAGCATGCAGGACAGAGGTTTGGGGATGTTATTGGGTAAA
This sequence comes from Lissotriton vulgaris, assembly GCF_964263255.1. Taxonomy (NCBI): domain Eukaryota; kingdom Metazoa; phylum Chordata; class Amphibia; order Caudata; family Salamandridae; genus Lissotriton; species Lissotriton vulgaris. Next base: position 267,191,414 of record NC_141699.1, on the reverse strand, counting down.
GGGCATAAGTGAATGGTGGTAAGTTGAGGGGGCAGTCTGGGGGAGCTGGAAGAAGAGTGGATTCTGCAAGTCCCCATGATGACAGTGATGTTGGAGTGAGGGAGGGATTGATCATTTGGTCTGGACTTGTCAAGGAAGGAGTTGCAGAGGTCTGAGAGGTCGGCAGCGGAGTAGTCCCTCAAGGTGCGAAGAGGTCTGTGTGTACGGCTGTGTAGAGGCGTGGTTGACCATCGCTTAGGATATGGGCATTTTGGGGGGCCAGAGCATGGAGAGGAGGCGGATTCTGGAGTTTAAAGATTTGAATTGATTGAAATCCGTTCTGAGTCGGGCAATTTCTGTAACCAAGGTAGAGATATTGCAGTCAATGTTGCGAAGTGTCTGGGTTAAGAGAGCGAGGAGGGGTGAGGTTGGGGCAGAAGTAGGGGAGGAGGTAGGGTCAGTGTTGGCCGCGGGAGGAGGTTTGTTGTTTGGAGAGGGTGAGTGGCCGGGGTGGGAGGACGAGGGTAGCACTGGGATTGTGTGAATGGGGGAGGTCGGGGGAAGGGCGGAGGTGTGATCCTGAATTGGGATAGGAGGAGGGGCGTGGCCCAGGATGGTGTAGTTATGGAGGTAGGAGATAGGGAGTGAGGAGAGGGCGTACGGGTTGTGGGGAGACGAAGTATCAGAGTTGGGGGCGGAGTGTAGGTTGGGGAGGGGGGAGGAAGGGCGGGAAGGGATGTCTTATCCGGGGGTTGGTCTAGAGGGGAAGGAGGGGGGTTTAAGAAGGGATTAAAGGTAGGAGGGGACTGTCATTATGGGGCAGGGTAGTTAGGAGGATGGTATGTGAATTAGATGAGTTGTAGGGGGTATATTCCTATGTTTCTTACAGATATATCTTTACCGAAGGTAGGTAACTTGTTCTTAGGTGCCTAAATTTCAGCATCGCTCCCGAGGACGGTCTCGGCCCTGTGAAAGTTTATGGGACCCATTCCTGGAGCTATCCCCCAGACGGGTCTTTGTCGAAGTCCAAATTGTCATCTGGTAAGTCTAAATAGACATAAACATCTAAGTGCCATTCGACTTCTTTGCACCCTTCCAGGTCCGGAAAAAAGGAGCGCAAGAATGACCCCTCACATCCTGGCCCTGCTCCCACATGCCAACTACAGAGCCATGCTGAATCCATCTCCATGCCTCCCGGTGGCTAGAGCGACTCCGAGTTTTACCACACAATGTCCTGCATCTTTAAGCAACCAATTCCCTCTGGAGTGCCTTTGGACCCCAAGTAGTCAGAAGGTACCCAAGCCAAGTTACCCTCTGGCATGGAGAGTCAAGGGCACTCAGGCTATGATCCTGATCTTTCAGCCTCAAGCCTGAGAGTGACTCTTACTATACTGGGTCTTATGTCCTCCTGCATTCTGCTAGGGAAACATCCCAGGTGGCATATGCGGGCTACACAGTTGGATCTGAAGTCCTAGTGAACGTAATATCATTTGAATCTCTTTGACCGGTTCCAGATTTTGGAAGATATTTTAAGAGATCTACAGTGGTGGCTTTTTAACCATGATCTGGTCAGTGGCGGACCCTTCCAGAGTTGACAGTGGAACTGATGCACCACGTCTGGGGTAGGGCGGCCACCTCAGAAAAAGATCAGAGGACTCTGGTCTCCGGCAGAAACCCACATCAACTTGGAGTTGCAGGCCATCCGCTTGGCGGTTAAAGCCTTCCTGACATCCTTCAAACGGAGGTTGGTTCAGGTATTCACTGACAGCACCAACGTTATGTGGTACTGCAATAAGCGGGGTGGAGTCATGGAACCTGTGCCAGCAGCCCTTGCACTTTCGGAAATAACTGGAAATGTTTATAGTCGTGTAACACCTGGTGGGATCTCTGAACACCAGGGTATAAAAACTCAGCTGTTGACGCTGTGCTGACCATGAATTTCATTTAGATGACACCAATTCTCTTCCAAGAATAGGGAAAACTATAGCTAGATCTATTCTCCACTGCCAAAAACTTGCACTGTTAGCAATTCTGCATGTTGGAGTTCTCAAAGTGACTCTCACTAGGAGATGCATTCCGCTTGGAGTGGAACCCGGGACTTCTGTATGCCTTTCCTCAGACCCAATTCCTGCCCAGAGTGCTCAAGAAGATCAGGACTGACAGGGCCCAAGTCATCCTAGTGGCTCCGGCCTGGGTACGGAGGCATTCTTGTCCAGAAATGTTGAGTCTGAGCATCTATCCTCCAAACAGGCTGCCCCTTTGGGAGGCTCTCCTCCCAGCAACAGGGTTGTGTCTTGCACACCAACCTGTGCACGCTCCATCTTCATGCTTGTTTATTGAGCGTCGACCGCTGAGCACTTTTTATCTTCCTCCCGAAGTTGTTGTAAATGTTATTCCGGCAGCCAGGTGTCCCTCAACAAAGTCCGAATATGCCTGCCCGTTGGGGCAAATTTGTGGCTTGGTGTTCAGGCAAGCATATTGAGCCACTTCATGCCCATCCATCTAAGTTGTTGCTGTTTATGTTGTCCTTGGCCCAGCAGGGCCTCATGCTGGTTAAAGACTATTTGGCGGCTATCTTGGCATTTTTTAAGGTACTGAATCAGCCTTCCCTTTTTTAGTCTCCTGTTGTGACTCTGTTTCTGAAAGGTATGCAGCACATGTTTCTGCCTTCTCATTTCATTATTCCCCAGTGGGACTTCTGGTCCTCATCTCTCTGATGGGTTCCACTTTTGAGCACATCCATTGCTGACCTTTCAGGATGGTCTTCTTGGTGGCCATTACATTGGTTTGGGGGGTGAGCAAACGGCAGGTTCTTTCAGTCCATCCACTGTGTGCTACCTTCTTCCAGGACGGACTGATTCTCCAGAGGCATGCTGCCTTCATATCCAAGGTGGTGACTCTTCCACGTCGGTCAAGTGATTACTCTTCCTGCGTTTAGTCCTCCCACCTCTGTAAGGAGGATGAGAGGCTCCATCATTTGGATCCAAAGAGTGCCCTTAGTTTTTATATTGATCGTACCAAAGACCACCAACTGGACAATCCTCTGTCTTTCTTGATCTTGGATATGCAGAATTTGGCATCAGTCTCAGGTCTGTAATGGGTATTTTGTTGCTGACTGTCCTCCTCATGATACAGCCTCTTGATTTTCGTTTTTCTGTTCCTGTCTAGGGGAAGCTGAATGCCATGTGAAACACGTCGGATATCTTTAAATCATCAGCTCTTGAATAACCGAATCTGGTTTTGCAAAAACCCTCCTATCTCTCATCTGATGCAAGGGCAGGTTTCATATGCATATTTTTATCCAGTCTCAGTTCAGACTTCTTTTTCGAGGCTTTAACATTTAGGGAGGGAATGCCCTGCCTGTCCTTTGTTTTCAGCCTCTAATGCCAGTGATGCAAATCATGCCATGGATGGTGGTTCCAATCCAAGTAATTCAGGACTAGCTCTATCGTCTCCCCATATCTGCCGGTCCTGCTCCTGTGGCTCCTCCCCTCAACACCTTCTCACAAAAAGCAGTTCTTGAAGGATCTGATAGACTTCTAGACCCAGATTTGTTACCTTAGAATATTCCCCAATCGTCAAACTAGATCTGAAATCTTTGATGAACAGAACCCCTACGCGCAGATAAATGGCGTTGTTCGGCTCTGCATGGCTCTTTCCGCAACACAAGTAACATGCTTGGTGCCTATGTAGGTGCCACCTCATTGCGCTGACGTCCGTGCTTTACTTTCAGAAACCATCAGCGCAGATCTGGAGAGAATGACCTCAAGCCACTTTTTGACTGACCCTTTTTCGACCTTGTGTTTAAGATTTTTTGGAGACTTTGTCTCCTGGTCTGAGGATGTCCACCAGAAAGGCAGGTTTTAAACCATGCGGCGCCTGTCACTGTCAGATGTTGGTGACAGACCCACACTTGGTTTGCCTTTGGTAGCTGGAGCACAATCATGACACCAAAGCATGAAAGGATTGCTGCGCTGTGCATCCTAAGGTGCTGAGGGAGTGATCCCTAGAGCTTCTCATTGCCTGACGCAGTCCGGCCTCACGACATTCCAGATCCAGGTCATGAGGGAGGTCCTGCGATCATTCACAAAGAAGTACCTGGCGATAGTTGTCCCACTCCAAGCCGTCTGGAAAGTCCGACAGAAAGTAGTCGTCGAAGTGGTCTTTGATTTCGTATTACACGTTTTTAGACCGTTACAGAGCTGTTGGCAGTAGAGATCTAGCTCTGTAGTGTTGCCTACATCTGTGCAGTCTCTGCACCTCCCTGAGTTTCTGTGCACTGGAGCAATGCCTGCCCAGCCTAAAGAATTTGAACAGGCATGCATAGGGTGGACTGATATTGAACGACTCTCTACATAATTGGTGGGATAACTTTGTATGGGTGGAGCTAGCGCCCTTGATTGTAGACGGTGATAGTAGATGTATTATGTTTTGCCTCCCTTTTCATTCTTGCTTTATGCTTCTTTTTCGGTTTCTACAAAATACCAATAAAATTATATTTGAAAAAGAAAACAAGACCTAAGGATTGGTCTTTTGCCAATTAACTTTCTGATAGGTACTTTTAACTGCAGATTCCTCACTTTTAGAATATCCCCCAGGTGCCAGGCGAGAGCGGGAGAATTTTTTAACAGTGCTCCAGTGAGGGGGTTCGAATGAGAACAAGTGGATGTATACGCATACAATGTATCAAGTTTTCTGACAGACTCCAAGTCCTCTGGTCCGCAAGCCCTCCAGATCCTAAAAGTCTTGGGCGAAATAAAACTAAATAACTGATCCTTCCAGCTAATTCTTACCTTCAAGATCTGGAATGGGCAACATAATTACAAACCGATACAAGCTGGATTTGATACTTGTGAGTGCAAGTCACCCCGAAAGCCCCAATGGCACAGATGGTGGATAAAGTTTTGGTTCTATCTTTTGTGGATCTTCTATGTTTCTAAATTGTTTTTGAAACCATATGCTGGAAATATGTCCCCTGCAAAAATCACAGGATTTAAGCCGTGTCGAGACTGCCAGAAGCAGATGTTGGCCACAGACCACCGTGAGACGTCTTTTGTGCTGGGCTTCAGTCACGACTCCAAGTTGTGTGATCAGTGTACCCTCATGCATCTGAAGGTGATCCAAGACCAGGAGGGAAAGCTGTATATCGCTAAGATTTAGAAGTAATTGCGGTCATTGTACCGATCTCCTGTCTTTCTCGAGGCAGTTGCCGTGACCACTCCACTTCCTACTGAATTCTGCAGGTAACTGAAAGTAAACACGAGCACAAGAACGCTAAGTGGGACTTAGCACCACTGTTCTACTCTGGTTGCCGAGAGAAGGTGCAAGGGTGTCAATATCTGAACTACAGTCCATCGCCATCACCGATCCTGGCACATATATCTCTGCTTGTCCCAATGTGCCTCTAATACCCTGATCCGTTGGCGACCCCCACCAAATTGAGGCCTTCAAGGAGCCTATGCTGCAACTACTTTAGTGTGCTACTGACTCTCTTTGGCACGTCTTAGGGCCCCTTTCACTGTCTGCTCTCTTGGGACTCATTACCATGCCCATAAAGACACCAATATATGTTTCCTTACTGGCCCCACAATCCACACTAGTTCCCACCGCACCGAGGCTGTAGACAGCTCCATTGGTGTCAATCAGTGCTGACCCCCATGTTGGACCCAGAATCGAAATCTACCTGAGCTAGACTGAGGGCACGTTACAAAATAACGAAAGCACAATCAGTTGTCATGCTACCTGATCCTAACCCGGTGCCTCTACCACAATTCAAATATATGTAGAGACTCCAATCTTTTTTTTAGTTCTGAGCCTCTGCCAAAACAGTGAGCACTCCAAGATACTGATGATGAGGAAGGAGATGGCTTTCTGCCCCCTCTCTATACTAATAATGATCCATGCTTTGACTTGCAAAACTCCAGCGGTCTTCACACCTCCCCTACGAAGAGATTGACTGATCACAAGAACCACCAGTAGTGAGTGCATATTTTGTGGTGGTGGTTTGGAGGGTAGGCTGAGGTGCTAAAATTGCATTTGCCCTCCACTGAGACTAAGGTGATTGTTCTGAGATTCTCAAACCTTGGGCAGCAACATTTCATCCCGTGCTCACATTCAATGACACCCTTTGGACACCTGGCTGGCTACAAGATTGAAAACATGCTCTTGTCCACCCATTAGCTCATAAGTAGTTAGATAAAATATACCTGCACCCAGTGATTCAGATATCCTTACCAAGCACCCTACCCTAGAAAGTCTTACCTGTTCCTCCTGCTGCAGGAGGCACTTCCTTTACTCTCCAAGTGTGCCATTGAAGGGGTACGGCACTCTGAGGAAGGTGAGGGTTGTTTATCACGCTACTTCCTTGCTTCAAAAGGGACAGGAGCCACTGGCCTCTCCAAGACCTTTTGCCAATAAATGTCTTTCTGCAGCAGATTAAACTCAGAATGTACCCGGGAAACTGAATGGCATCATTGGACTTTTAGCACACATATTTTCATGTATCTGTCCTGCAGTCCCACAGGCATTACCTGCAGTTCAGGGTAAGCCAGGGAAACCTTCATCAGCTGTGTCTTGCTATAGCTCAGCCCATCAGGTGTTCACTAAAGTGATGACGGTGGGTTCGAGGCATGTGGGCTGCTGAATTTATATCCATGCATAGATCGCCGCCTAATGTTGGGTCCGGATGATTGCACCTTGTTGTCATGGAAGAGTCTTTGAAGTATCACAAGATAGGTGGCTCCTCCCTTGGACTACAGTGCGCATGGGCATCCTTTCCATCTTTAGATTGTTTTTTTCCGCCATTGGGTTCGGATGTTTTTCCTACACTCGAAGTTCGGAATCGAAACAAAACTTTTTTAAATGCCAAAAGGCCTTCGGAATCGACGGTATTGTTTCCGCTCGGTGCCTATTACCTTGGATAAACTACCTTCTTCTCTCCGGTCGTCGACGGAGCCCGTTGAGCCTTTCTACGCCACGTGGGCCTATCGTCGATGGAACGGAGTCCATTTAAATTCTGCCCACATTGCCATTCCAAGTACCCGCATACTGACAGACATCCAGTATGCAACAAGTGCTTGTCACCGGACTATAAAGAAGAAGATTGCCTGGCTTGTGCCCAATTCCGTTCAAAAAAGACGATCCGGAATCGCCGGGCCGCTAGGCAAGAGATGCAGAGACCAGCACCAGACCCGGAAAACATTTTCGACGACGACCAAGAGCTCGTTGACGTACAAGACTCTGATCTAGAGATCGTGGCCGTCGAGGAAGATTCGGAAGACGAACAGATCCCGCAGGGGCGAACCGTGAGTACACTGCCCCTGAAACCCACTCTACCGAGAACAAAGGCTCCGGTCGAGCCATTGCCAACAGGCCTTAGCCAAGATCAAGACACTGATTCAATATCCCCCCATTCAAGCTCGGCTACGAATACCAAGAAAAAGCCTTTTGACACTCCAGGCCCAAGTCACGTTCTCAAAAAACCAAAGGTTGTCGATCCGAAGGCTGTCGGACCGAAGGTCATCGTACCGAAAGTTGCAGACCCAAAGGTCGCCGAGCCGAGGCTCGACGTGCCATGTAAGCCTTTACAACCAAAGGTCCTCGACCCGAAAAGGGACATCGACTCCGTCGCCCCGAAAAAGTCGGTCGAGCCGAAACCGAAAGTCGACGAACCGAAAGCAGTCCAACCAAAGAAGGTTGCGCCAAAGCCGATCGACCCGAGCACAACTGCTCCGAAGAACCCAGTCGAACCGAAGAAACCAATCGATTCAACAAAGGACAAACAACCAAAGAAGGTCAAAACTCCTAAAAAAACGGTCCGACCTACAATTCCGGTCGATCCGAAACCAAGCCTCGACCTGAAAAAGGCTGCAAAAACACCTAAGCCTACAAAACCAACAAAACCTGTCGATCCAAAAACAAACTGAACCAAAAAAGACAAAACCCAAGGATTCGACTCCAAAACCATGGACAGTGGAAGAAGAACTCTTTCACCCTGATCCTATAGAAGAGGAACAATCAAAACTGTACATAGACCCTGAGACTGGCAAAGTAACAGTTTACCGAAAAAAGAAGAGACCAGTGGGCATTAAACCTTCTTCACCAATTCCTCTAAAGAAAAAGAAAGACTGCCACTTCTCCACTTAGACCTTTCCAACCTGTCTCTCCTACTATGCCTACCACGCCTTATGCCCCTTACTCTCCAACACAGTCAGAGTATAATGTAGATTATGAAGAAGAGGATCCTGAGCAGGATTATAACTATCCACAGGACCAAAGGACCCAGGATAACACATGGGACAATCAACAAGACCCATATGATACACATCCCATCCCTGACACCTCCTCCTATTCAGTTAAACCATCACCCACAGATGATACAGTAGCATTTAACCTACTAGTGGACAGGGCCGCACTATACCACAATGTTGATATGCATAGTGACCCAATAGAGGAGGATTTCCTTTTTGACACATTTTTCCTCTTCTGAGAGAACAGTTAAAACACTCCCTATGTTAAAGGGTGTACTAAAACACGCCACTGACATCTTTAAGGATACAGCTAGAGCACGTGTTATCAACCCTAGGGTTGAGAAAAAATATAGGCCTGCCGCTACAGACCCCACATACATTCGAGGTCAACTACCACTTAATTCCCTGGTTGTAGCTAATGAAAGTAAAAGGGCTAACTCCCAAACAACTGGAGAAGCACCACCTCCCGATAAAGAATCAAAAATCCTTGAAACCTCAGGAAAAAGAGTGGCTGCACAGGCAGCCTATTCATGGAGAATAGCTAACACGCAGGCTCTACTAGCTCGCTACGATAGGGCACACTACGATAGAGAGCATAATGCAACATCTACCTGGGCCATTCAAAGAACAAGCTGATGCTCTTATTCAGGAGGGGAAGCTCATCACAAATGCGTCCATTAAATGTGCATGAGACGCAGCAGATACCGCAGCGAGATCCGTTAACACAGTGTCTTGCTAAGACGACACGCATGGCTACGCATCTCAGGCTTTAAAAGCGAGGTGCAATCTACTATTCTAAACCAGCCGGTCAATCCAGACTTCCTCTTTGGACCAGCAGTAGATAATGTTCTGGATAAAATGAAAAAAGACACTGACTGCAAAATCAATGGGTGCGTTGCAGTTCCAACAGCATAAAAGCTCCTTTCGGCGCTCATCATACAGAGGAGCTGCATGAGGCAACACCGCACAAGGTCCCTCGGCATATAAAGCCAATACCCAGTCCAGCTTCAATAAAAGTCCCAATCGAGGTGGATACAGAGGAAATAGCAATAAGGGGAGAGGACGTGAAGGCAATAACAACAGAACCTCCACTGCCACAAAACAGTGACTTCAATACACTACCTCCAGACCACATAACACCGGTCGGAGGAAGAATACAACAGTTCCTACCAGTCTGGAACAACATTACCACAGACAGGTGGGTAAGACAAATTATCCAGTATGGCTACTGTCTAGAACTGACTTCTAATCCACCCAATATACCACCCAAACACCGTCCAATGTCCACGGAACACATTGCTCTGTTACAACAAGAGGTACAAAGTATGCTGGAAAAGGGGGCCATAGAGCCAGTCCCTCTCCAGCACCAAGGAACAGGAGTATACTCACTATACTTACTCATTCCCAAGAAGGACGGGTCCCTCAGACCAATACTGGACCTCAGACCCCTAAACCAGTATATACTTTCGGAGCACTTCCACATGATCACTCTACAGCAAGTCCTACCGGTGCTAAGGCAAAGAGACTTCCTAGCAACCTTAGACCTCAAGGATGCATACTTCCACATACCTATACATCCTTCTCACAGAAAGTATCTCAGGTTCACAATCCAAAACCAGCTCTGTCAAATCAAAGTTCTCCCCTTTGGGGTGACCACAGCTTCAAGAGTGTTCACAAAATGTCTAGCGACAGTAGCTGCACATCTAAGGAAGCAACACATCCATGTTTATCCATACTTGGACGATTGGCTGATACAAGAAAAATCGTACAAACAGTGCAAGAGCCATATATGTCAAACACTTCAGCTGCTACACAGCTTAGGCTTTTCAATAAACTACCCAAAATCCTACCTACAGCCATCCCACATACAGCAATATCTAGGAGCTACTATAAACACTTTGCTGGCAAAAGCATATCTAAACGCAGCGAGAATAACCAGTATGCAAATGCTCATTCGCAATTTCCAACCACAACACTTCCGGTCAGCTCGAGTGTTCATGCAGCTCATAGGCATGATGGCCCCCTGCATTTTCATTGTCCCTCATGCCCGACTTTACATGCGTCCACTGCAGGAATGCCTAGCAAACCAGTGGAACCAGGCTCAGGGACTATTAAAGGACCTAGTGTTGGTAAACAGTCGTGCATACAACTCTCTGCAGTGGTGGAACCCACAAACCCTTTCCAAAGGACGACTGTTCCAAGAGCAGGTTCCACAGATAGTGTTAACAGCGGACGCATAACTGTTAGGTTGGGGAGCCTACGTACTCCAATACACAGTGCAGGGGCTTTAGACAACCCAGCAGAAAAAATTGCATATCAACCATTTGGAGTTGCTAGCAATATTTCTAACTCTAAAAGCATTCCAGAAACACCTGTACAACAAGACTGTGTTGAACCGGACGGACAACATGACAGCCATGTATTACATACAGAAACAGGGAGGAACGCACTCTCTACAACTGTCTCACTTAGCGCAAAGCATATGGAAGTGGGAAATTCCAAAAAACATCTTTCTCCTGGCAGAGCACCTCCCAGGGACGGACAATCAAATAGCGAATCTACTCAGCAGACTCAGCCAGCAGCTACACGAATGGGAGATTCACCCTAAAGTCCTCCAACCATTCTTTCAAAAATGGGGGCACCCAGAAATAGACCTGTTTGCCACAAAAGAAAACTCAAAATGCCAGTACTTTGCCGCCAGGTTCCCACATCCGTTGTCACAGGGCAATGCAATATGGATAAACTGGTCAGGCAGATTTGCAACAGTCAGTCACAATGATCCTAGTTGCTCCAACATGGATAAGGCAGCCATGGTACACAACGTTCCTAGAACTCTCAGTAGTGCCTCATCAAAGACTAAAACTCACACCCAATCTTCTGACTCCGAGCCATGGAGAAATCAAACACCCAGATCCCAATCAGTTGAACCTAGCGATCTGGCTCCTGAAGTCTTAGAGTTCGGATACCTTAACTTGCCTCCAGACTGCATGAACATTATTAAGGAGGCAAGAAGGCCAACTACTAGGGCATGTTACGCAGCTAAATGGAAAAGATTTGTTATTTACTGTAACAATAACCAAATCAATCCATTAGATGCTTCTATACAAAACATCATATGCTACCTATTGCACCTTCAAAGTTGCAACCTAGCTTATTCTTCTATAAGACTACACTTAGCTGCTATAGCAGCATACCTCCAAAACAGACAACACCTTTCACTGTTTAGAGTACCAGCAATAAAAGCGTTCATGGAGGGCCTCAAAGGGATCACATCAAGGTCCCATATGCGCCTGAGATCCCACTAAAACTATGTGGGGCACTCCCGCACGGGGGCTCATGGCGCCGACTGGAGAGCTGGGGGCAGCAGGGACTGGAATCCATAGGGGACCTATATGAGAATGGAGCGCTGCTGCCTTTTGACATCTTGCGAGACCGCTTTGAACTGGCGGGGGGGGGATTTCCTTCTCCACGCAGCGCTGACGACGGCGATCCGCAAACACTGGGGGACGGGCATGTCAGAACCACCGCTCTCGCTGGGCTGCCAATACATAGTGATGATGGCAGGGACAGTCAAGGCAGTCACATGCCTATATAGGCGAATGATCTCGGAGACTGTGACCCCACTCCTATCTCTGAAAGTGAAATGGGAGGCCGACTTAATGACGGACATACCTGAGGAGGCATGGTCTGGCATAGTGGAACGGGCCCGGAACGGGACGCGCAACGCTAGGTTCCAGCTGGTGCACTTTTACGTCCTACACAGGGCATACCTGACCCCTGCCAAGCTGCATACATATTTCCCGTCCCACCCGGCGAACTGTCCGCGATGTCCAGCGGAAGTGGCTGACTTTCAGCACATGCTCTGGTCCTGCCCACAGCTAACTTCATTTTGGCGGGAGGTAGTGGATATTCTGGGGGAAATCACGGAGAGGGACTTACAATTCACCATGGCACACTGCATCCTCCACTGGTTCCCACTCACGTCGACAAACAAAATCACTAGTAAATTTCTGGATCTAGGCCTACTCTTAGCGAAGCGAACCATCACATCACAATGGAAATCAAGTAGGGGTCCCACTATAGAGAAATGGAAGGCTGAACTACACAAATGGGCCCGTTGTGAAGGGGAACTCCGTATGCAGACCGCGATTAGAGCGGACAATGACATGGCACTGGAGAGGGCCAGGGCATGGGAGAGGCTGGTCCTCGACCTCCAACTCCTAGACCTAGAGGATGAAGATACCCCAGCGCATAGCCCTGCTCCGGCAGACTAGTTGGCTGAGGCGGTGTCGGCCTGGCCCCGCCCCTTGCTCCCCTGATTCCTACGTGATGACCGTCATTCATAGTTGCTTGCTCCTGACAATCTGCCTCGGGTTCGGGGTTGCAGAATTACATGCGGATCCGCATTGGTGACACTCTGACACGCCTGGGAGGGGTGGGGGGTTGGGGGGGGGGGAGGGGCAGAGGAAGGGGAGGAGGGGGAGAGAGGGGGGGGAGGCTGAACCGGAGGGGGAGTCTTGGGAGGGTTGTGTAGGGGAGGGGGGTGAGTTTAGTGAGAGGGATGGAGTTTGGTTGGAACTGTTGCCAGTTACAAAGTGGGGGGGACTGAGGAGACCGAAAAGTGGCCTTGCCATCTACCAGGCAATGACTTTCACCGATCCATGCGACACCCCCCAGGATGGACCTTTCTCTACATTTGCGCCGCTCAACCTCCGGGGTGTGAGCTAAAAGGCTGTGTGAAGGTTGAAATGGGGGGCTACTTGCACGCGGACACATGTCGGGAAGAGTGAATATACACGGTCATAAATGCCTGTTTTTTGCTGCAATAAAAATATATTTACCAAAAAAAATGGAGGTCCTCAAAAGAGTAATTCCTCCAAAAATCCCACCTTCACCAGTCTGGAATCTAAAAGTTGTACTCACCAGACTTATGGGGCCTCCCTTTGAACCCCTACATTCATGTGAACTACAATTTCTCACATGGAAGGTGGCTTTCCTTATTGCTATTACCTCACTTAGAAGAGTTAGCGAGCTACAAGCACTAACTATTCAAGAACCCTTTATGCAAATACACGCAAATAGGGTAGTACTTAAAACAAACCCTAAGTTTATGCCAAAAGTCATATCCAATTTCCACATCAACCAATCTATAGAACTGCCAGTGTTCTTCCAAAATCCACAGTCAGTAGCTGAAAGAGCCCTACACACCCTAGATGTCAAAAGAACTCTGCTATATTATGTTGACAGGACAAAGGCATTCAGAAAAACAAAACAGTTGTTTGTTGCTTTTGCACCACAACACAGAGGAAATCCCATATCAAAGTCGGGAATAGCCAGATGGATAGTTAAATGCATTCAAATATGCTATCAAAAAGCTAAACACACTTTAACAGTTCCCCCAAGAGCACACTCCACGCGCAAAATTGGGGCATCCATGGCTTTCCTAGGAAATATTCCCCTTGAGGATATCTGTAGAGCAACCACATGGTCTACCATACACACTTTCACAAAACATTATTGTGTAGACGTACATTCCAAACAGCAAGCTGCTGTAGGACAGGCTGTTCTTATAACTCTTTTTCAAACTGCTGCAGCTGGCACAGGTGACCACCGCTAGAGGAGATACTGCTATACAGTCTATGCACAGATATGAATTCAGCAGCCCACATGCCTCGAACGGAATATGCTACTTACCAGTATGCATCTGTTCTTGGCATGTAGGGCTGCTGACATTCATATCGCCCACCCTCCTCCCCGGTGCCTGTTACAGCTGTAGCATTCTCTCTTTTGCATGGACATTTCTTACTGTACTATACTCCATCTCTGCCACAATGGCGAAAAACAATCTAAAGATGGAAAGGATGCCCATGCGCACTGTAGTCCAAGGGAGGAGCCACCTATCTAGTGATACTTCGAAGACTCTTCCAGGACAACAAGGTGCAATCATGCGGACCCAACACTAGGCGGCGGTCTATGCACAGATATGAATGTCAGCAGCCCTACATTCCAAGAACAGATGCATACTGGTAAGTAGCATATTCCTTTCTGCCCATCTTCAAAGTTCAATAGTTCCTGTATTTCCATACTTCCATATCTCCATGCGTTGATGCTGAAGGCAGGCTCACCATAGTCCGTGGTAGACCACCTCCAGATGACAGCTGCACTTTTAATATTGTTGAGTTTGACCACAAGCAAGCCAAAGTCCCACCTGATTTCCTCACAGAGACTTCCATTCATCGGGATAACCCTGGACACTGTCAAATTCATGGTCTTTCCTCCAGCGCAGCAACTCTGAAACATTTGAGCAATGATCTCGATATCTTGAGTTTAGTCCTTGGTCTGGATGATGATGGCTTTGAAGCTTGTAGATCGTCTGGCCTTGTGTATCCTCAATATCAGCAACGCCAAGCAGCACATGTGCTCTGCAGTGGAATCTCAAATCCCAGTGGGCCAGCTTGAAGCCTGCCTCTGATTCCATGCAGATCTTGAGGGAGACGGGCCAGGATCTACCTTTGGTGGTGGCTAATCAATCCTCTTCTGCCCTATCGCAGACCCGCTCCCAGTTGTGACTGATCCATCACTACTTATTTGGAAGTCATTTACAGGAGGTGGAGTTCAGAGATCTCTCTTCTCTAGCGAATAGTTGGCTCCCCATCTAGCTCCTCGAGATTCGAGCCATTAGTTTCACCCTGAAGGCTTTCCTAACATCTATTGGGGGAAGCTGGTGTAGGTGCTCACATGCAACACCACTGCCTTGTGGTACTGCAACAAGTTGGGCAGAGGTGGATCCTGCATGCTAAGAGGGTTTGTCGCTGGAGGTGCCTTGAGCAGGAGAACATCTTTCTTTGGAATTTGTATCATGAGGTGATGCAGGGTGTATTTGATCAGTGGGGAGAGCCCTAGCTAAATCTATTTGCCACCATTGAAAATGCACAGTGCCAATAAGTTTGCAAGAGCATTCGACCGGGGACTTGTTACAATTAGAGTGGATTAAGGAACTCATGTATGCCACTCTCTCTCCAGTCCAGTGTTCTAAAGCAGATCAAGAATGACCAGTTCCCGCTTAACCTAATGGCCACAGACTGGGCCAGGAGATCATGGTAACCAGAACTACTGAGAATGAGCATCTGTTTTTGGGTTCAGCTACCACTTTGGGAAGATCTCCTGTCCCAGCAGCAGGGTATTTTATCTGATCCTCCATAACTTACACCTCCATGCCTGGAGATTGACAGCAATTGACAGTGATTTGCAGACCGATGTGGTGGATGACTCCCTTCCACTAAATCCTTGTTTTTTGTTCCGAGTTTGAATAAATTCGTTGTCTTGTGTGGTACCCGAAACACTGACCCTTTACAAGCTAACCATTGCAGTGAGTACTGTAAAAGGTTATTTGTGGGGGCGTGGCCAAGATGGCGGCGGAATAGGACGTCTTTCCCGGTCCCTCCGCTGCCGCTTCTACAACGCTTTGTGTTAGCCCTGCAGAGGACCTTGCTGCTGTCCCTAAAGCATCGCCGGCAGTCTGGGAGACGATCAGGCAGCCGCTGGTGTGGTTCCTGGCGCCCCAGCCCCAGAGTGACGGACGCGGCGCTGAGTAGCGGTAGGGCCGGCGCGGCGCCTGGAGGCCGTGGTTCGCGCACCCGGCGCGCCACCTACTGTGGGTCCCAGCTCAGAGGCCTACGCTGGTGCCGCATCGCGCGAGCCGCCATTGCTGTTGCGCTGCCTCGCGGCGGTGGACCACCGGCACCTGACGGCAGCACCCGGCGAGGTGAGCCGCGCTGTGGCCTGTGAGCCAGAATCGGCGCTGAGGAGGCGCTTGAGTGCCTGCGCCTGGCCGGTGTGGAGCGGCCCGCATGGCGCCATCCTGCATCCCCTCCCCCCTCCCGCCTGGGCCGGCGGTAGTGGCGGCGCGAGCACAGCGCATGGGGACAGTGGACCTGCCCTCCCTCCCGGCTCCATCAGCCTGACCAGAGCCTCCGAGTGGTGAGCCCTTGTGGGAGACAGCGGATTTGGCGCTTCCTGGCCCCTGCACTGCTCTGTTGCCCGGGACTCCGGGCGCGCTACTCCTGCGGTGCCTCCGGCCCGCCCGGCTGCACGGAAGCGTGCTTTTGGCGTCAGAGGCCCTGTCGCCGCCATGGCGGCCAACAGAACCAAAAAGGAGAAGGAGAAGGCCCTGAAGGAGGCCTCGCAGAAAAGCTCTCCACTGCGGTCATCGGCGGCAGCTGACAAGGCGGCGGCGCCGGAGGAGGGTGAGGCGCCGGCCACCAAAGCCTTCATGCGTGAACTTTTTGCGGCCATCAAGGAGGACATACAGGAACTCCGGGCGCAGCTAGCCTCGGACCTCCGGGAGGTACGCAGAGACGTCGATGCCATAGGGGAGAGAGTGGCGACTCTCGAGGAACACGACGTGGACACAGCGGGGGACATCCACAGGCTCCAGCAAGAGATCCTTCGCCTTAACACCCAGCACCTTTGACCTGCAGACGCACGCGGTGGATCTGGAGAACAGATCCAGGCGCAATAACATTCGTATTCGTGCGGTCCCTTGGAAAGGTGAGGGTGCAGATCTGCGCGAGTATGTCGACGGCCTGTTCCGCCATATCTTACAGGACGAGGAGCTTGGCGAGATTCAGCTGGACAGGGTCCATAGAGTCGGCCTACCGAGAGGAGCCAACTCACCCCCCCCCCCCGGACATCCTGGTGTGCGTCCACAACTTCCAGCTCAAAGAAAGGATCCTGCAGAAGGCCCGCGAGCATAACCCCCTGCTGTTCCGTGACCATCGGCCAGTGCTCTACCAAGACTTGGCGGCCACCAACCTGGCCAAGCGACGGGGCTTCCGGCCAGTCACAGCGTTTCTGAAGGAGCAGGGTGTCCCCTACTCCTGGGGGCACCCCTTTCGGCTGGTGTTTCGGTGGAAGGGGAAGCTGATACAGGTGCGCTCTGTGGAGGTTGCCCGTGACCTGTTGGGAATGGAGAGCACCGACCCTGCCGCTGAGCCTCCGTCGCCCTCTTCGAGATCTCGTCGCCACTCCGAGGAATGGCACACCGTGGGCAGGTCGTCCAAGCCATCGGGCCCGGATTTGTCTGTCAGCTTGCAGGAACGTGTTGCTGCAGTGGCCTCGGTGTCGAAGGTGACTGTTTCGCCCGAAGGGCCCTGAATGGTTCGGCTGAACATTGTTCCTCTGCACATCTTGGCTGACAGTGGAGGGACCGAGCCACTGGACACTGATGGGTAATGTACTGACACGTTCCCCGTGTATATTGTCCTGTATCAGGATCTGGGTGGCTGGTGGGAGTAAGTCCATGCCCCCAGCCCTTGGGACTTCACTGACAGACTCTTGTTCCCCCTTGGTAGTTCGCTCCCGGGGGCCTAGTCGGGGTTTGTTGTTGCTGGGGTGGGAATGTTTTGGGAGGTTGGACCTGGGGGGGGTTGGGGTAGTTGGGGCACTGGGGAAGGAGGGGGGGGGGGGGTTCTCCGCATCAGCCGCTGGTTTCCATCAGCAGAGTGCTTCTCTTGCTTTCTAGATGGGGAGAGATTTGAAGGTTGTTAGCTTAAATGTGAGAGGTCTCAACAGCCCTGTCAAGAGAGCAGCGATCCTATCCCTGTTGGAGGGATCGGGTGGCGACATCTGTCTCCTGCAAGAGACACACCTACTCGCCAAAGACACGAGGCGGATGAAGGACAGGCGCTTCCCCACCCAGATATGGTCCTCCTGTGGCACAGAGACAGGGGGTGGCGATATTGATTAGTGCGAAGGCCCATTGTAAAGTGCTGTCTCAGGTGGTTGATATAAGAGGGCGCTTTCTGGCGGTTAGGATCCAATGGGGGGGACTCCCAATTCACGGTAGGCTCCATCTATGCCCCCAATGTGCAGCAAGAAGCCTTTTTGACCTCAGCGCTTGCTGATGTGTTGGCTTCTCCTGATCCCTGGGTCCTGGTGGGAGGTGATTTGAATATGGTGATGGATCCGGCGCTTGACAGGTCTGAGGCGCGCTCTCACGCGTCTGGCGCGCTTTCCAAAGGGGGTCTGCTTTGGTTGCAGGAGGGGGGACTCCATGATGTGTGGCGACATTTGCACCCGGCTGAGCGCGATTTCACCTATTACTCTGCTGCGCACAAGTCCTACGCGCGCCTTGATCACTTCCTCACTTCCACTTCCCTGCTTTCCCAGCTCTCTTCTGCGGAGATAGCGCCGCGCTCCCTCTCTGACCATGCGCTTATCTCGGTTATGCTGTTGGGAGGGTCCGGGACACGCGCGCGCGGGAGCTGGTGGTTGCGCGACTCTTTGCTTAACTCCGCCTCGGTAGTGGATCGTTTGCAAGACACGATCAAGCATTACTTTGACACCAACGAGACCGACGGGATGTCGCTTAGCTCGGTCTGGGAAGCTCTTAAGTTGGTGGTGCGGGGCGAATGCATTGCGATCTCGGCCTCGTTGGCGAAAGCGCGCAGGGAGAAGCGCGAGGAGCTCGAGCGGGACGTCCACGTGCTGGAAGCGATACATAAACGAACCGGGGCGCAGAGGGTCTGGAGGGAACTGGAAACGAAGCGGCGCATGCTGAAACACCTTGACCTTGACAGGGCCGAATACGCGCTCCTCCGATTGCGACATAAATTTTATCTTAGTGGCGACAAAGGGGGTAAGATGCTGGCGCACCGTCTGAGGGCGCAAACGCAACAAACGATGGTGTCATCCGTCAAGGACGAACATGGGGTGGTACAGGTGGCCGACGCGCGCTTTGCGGACAGCTTCCAGCGTTTCTATCGGGCTCTCTACTCTGCTGACCCCCCGGACCCAGACAGGGTGCATGCGTACTTGGAGTCTTGTGACATCACTCCCCTGTCACAGTGCTCGGCTGCGTCTCTCGACGCCGAGATACGCATCGAGGAGGTCATCTCAGCGATTGCGCGCCTGAAGGTGGCTAAATCGCCTGGCCCTGACGGCTTTACGGCCGCCTTCTACACGAAGTTTTGTGCCGCACTGGCCCCCTTCCTGACGCGTCTCTTTAACTCCTTCCGAGAGTCTGGGAACGTGACGCCGTCCATGGCCGAGGCCGTGGTTACTGTTATTCATAAGGCAGACAAGGATGCCCAGGAGTGTGGCTCCTACCGCCCCATTTCGCTCCTAAATATTGATATGAAGTCATTTTCGGGCATCCTGGCCGCTCGCCTCAGCCCGTTTATGGACGGTATCATTGAACCCGACCAGGTGGGCTTTGTGCCGACGCGCCAGGGTGGCGAGAACACCAAGCGCCTACTACATCTGATGGACTTGGTTCACCGGTCGCGTACACAAGCATGCTTCCTCTCCATCGATGCCGAGAAGGCTTTTGACCGCGTTGACTGGTCGTATATGTTTGCGGTCTTGCGTGAGTTCGGGCTGGGGGACTCGTTTGTCAGCTGGGTCCGCTGCCTCTATGCCTCCCCCCGAGCCGCGGTTCGTGTGAACGGTTGTCGGTCTGATTTTTTCCCGATTACCCGGGGGACGAGGCAGGGATGCCCTCTCTCGCCCCTGTTATTCGCGCTCTATATGGAGCCTTTTGCGCAACGCCTCCGGGACAATGCAGACGTACAGTGGGTGCGCTTTGGGGCAGAGGAGCACAAGGTGAGCCTCTACGCGGATGATGTCATTCTATCCCTCACACACCCGCGCTCCTCACTGAGACATCTCTCCCGGGAGCTGGAGGAGTTCGGCCTGGTGGCCGGCTTCAAGGTCAATTTATCGAAATCCCAAATCCTGAACCTCTCGGTGCCGGAGGAGGAGGTCCGGGACCTCAGCGCCGACTTCGCGTTCCAATGGGTCCAGTCGGCCATCCCGTACCTCGGGATCCAGCTGGCGCCCACGCTCCCGCAAACGGTTGCTCTTAACTACAGGCTCCTCATTGACCAAACGGCTAAGTCCGTCTCGGACTGGTCCCGGCTGCAGCTGGCCTGGTTTGGCCGCCTCGCGGCGATCAAAATGACGATCCTTCCCCGCATCCTCTATCTTTTTCAGATGCTGCCTTTGCGCCCCCCCCCCCCCCCCCAACCCCCCCGGGAGCCCTACGAAAGCTCCAGCGGTTGCTGACCACATTTTTGTGGAACCATAAGCGCCCTCGCATTGCTATTGACCGCCTCATGGTGCCGCGAGATGACGGCGGCCTTAACTTCCCGTGCGTGGAGGCGTACTACCAGGTGGCGTGCCTGCGTTTTATTCTGGAATGGAATAGACCTCTGTCCAGCAAGCACTGGCTCTTCATGGACCAGACTGTGGCTGGGCGCAACATCTGGCGCGAGCTATGGCTCCCGCGCAAGCACAGGTCCTGGGGCCTTTACTCCTCCCCGGTGACCTCGCCGACCCTGGCGGTGTGGGATCGTCTAGCTCACAGGCGCGGCTGGACCACTTTCCCATCTCCACTGACGCCTATCGTTGACAACCCGGACTTCCCCCCCCCGGGTGCGCCTCGCCGGTCTTCCAGCGTTGGAGGGAGTTGGGTTGTAAGAGAGTGGGTCACCTCTTCCAGCCGGAGGGGCTGATACCGTTCGCCACTCTCCGCCGGGAGTATTTCGAGCTGACCGTGGCTGACGCCTTCCACTACTCGCAGGTAGCGCATTGGGTGACGCTTCCTAATAATATAGCGGACATGTCTCGACCAATGACACCTCTGGAACGCTGGGTGGTCTTCAAGAAGGACGATCGCAAACTTATCTCCGAGCTGTATGCCTTCATTATGAAACTCCACCACCCGCAGCGCTCCAAGGCACAAGTTCGTTGGGAGACGGAGTTGGGCCGTCCCCTGACGAGTAAGGAATGGGGCAAAATTTTCTATCGCGCGCACCACACAGCGGCGATTGTGGCGGGAGCAGAAGCGGCCTTCAAAATTGTAACTTACTGGTACCACACACCGGCGAGGCTCCATGGGTGGGACCCCAAGTGCTCGAGTCTTTGCTGGCGGGGCTGCGGCGCTACAGGCACTCTTTCCCATTTGCTCTGGCACTGTCCCAAGCTAGTGCGCTACTGGCAAGCAGTTTTAGATGACATAGACAATGCTTTCGGTATCACCTTTCCCAGGGCTCCGGAATATGTATTACTGGGCCTCCCTCACCCTAAGGCGTTTCCCTTGCGCTCCCCTCGCGGTAGACAGATTGCGCTGGTGCTTCTGGCGGCGCGCCTGGTGATCCTTTCGAAGTGGCGCTCGCTGGACGCCCCTGACCCCAGGGATTGGATTAGGCGCCTGTGGCTGCTTCTGGGGATGGAGCGGCTTTCCCTGTGTGTGGATGGTAAAGGGGACACATATGCTAAGCTTTGGGCACCCTTCATACACCTGTTATCTCGGGACTTGCGTGAGGTCACGTGCCCCAAATTCCTCCAGATTTTACAACTCATTCCCTTGGATCCGCCCGGGGCTGTTGCATGATGGCATGATTGTCTCTAGGTTGCCTTAGGGAAGTGACGGGGTCCCTTACCCCTGGACTTTGTGGGTTATCTGAACTATGCTGATGCGGAGAGGGTGGGAGGGGTGGGGGGTGGGGGCTAGAGTTGGCTGGGTGTTGGGGGGGCCGGGAGGGTCCGGTTTCTTTTGGGATTGTTTTTCTTTTCTGGTTTTGACAAAAAGCAGCCTCGCCTCCCTACATGGATCCACCGCATGGCTGTTAGCCCACCTTCGCCGGGTCGCCCTCCGGGTTGTAGACCGTATGGCTGTGTTATGTGCAATTTGACTCCGCTCTGCCGGCCTGTGGATGTAGGCAGCCCAGCTGTGTTCACTGCTACGTGTCTGCTGAATAAAATTGTTTGATTCTAGAAGGTTATTTGTCTCCCCTTTCAGCCTTTTTCCTTTTGCCTGACCAGCCGTCCTTGTTTAAATCATCAGGTGTGGTTCATTTCAGTTTGCCACAAATGTTACCTCCCAAACTATTTGTGATGCCCGAATGGGACCGTAACTTGGTCTTGACTATTCCTATGTGTATATCAGTCAAGCCTATGAAAAGTTATTTGCTGTGTCTTTTGACACTGAAAACATCAACCTCTCCATGCTTATGCTTTCTCTGGCAGCGATACAGATTTGGCAAGGCTGCACATAGTAACTTGTTTGCCTAGGTATGAGCTTGCCGTCTCCTCCTTTTTTCTCACTGATTAGTGCTGTGTAATCTCCGCATACACAGAGAATGAAGACGTCTGGACATAAAAGTAGTGTACAGATTTTATGGGGACTCCTTTACTAGTGACCTATAGGCTCTTTTCTATTATCAGCACCCTGCAGCTGATGCCACAGCCATCTTCCAAAAATAAAGTACACTGGCTAGAGCGCACATGTGCGCAGGAAAGAGGCATACCACTTAACAAATTAAGATTAATACACAGTACTGGTGCGCAAAGCTGTGATTTAACTTAGTTTCCAGTTCTGCCTTTAGATAAAATGACTACACACCTACTGGTAAACGGAAAGGGCTTGCAGATGGAGAGACAACATACCCAATGGCACTTGTGATGAAGTACCTGTCCGCCAAACTCTAAATCAGGCCCCAAGTTATAGTTCCATACCACTGAGCAATGACCCCCCCTTTGATTTACAAGGAAGGTTATTCAGGAGCCACGGCTTAGTTGCTAAAAACACAGTAAAAATAGATTTGAATACTTCTTGCACACAAGTGTGTATCTTGTGTCTGAGCCTTGTGCCGTGGGATATTCAAGATAGGAAAATAGGTATGATGGTGAAAAACGAAAACAGTTTCCTTGACAAGCACATTTTTTCTGAATTCCTGGAATTCTTTTGTTTGTGTAATCATAATTGAATATATATGTATGTATACACTATCACATTAACAGTATATAGTGACCGATCAAAGCTAATTATCTTTCTATATTGTCTCAGAAATAGCTTCAACTCCGAACAGTCTGCTCTGCGGCAGCAAGGTTACTATCAAGCGACTACAAGCTAGCTCTGTCAGATTTACCTATCAGACCATGTTCAAGGGGTTTTGGGGCAGGCAGGGGGGCTACTGAAGTTGGAGGTTGGGGTTGATTGCCTTTTCTGTCCTGGGTCCATCCTACTATGGCTCTACAAGCTTGGGCCAAGTACATCCCTTTCAGCACTTTGACTCTCGTGGGAGGGATGGGGAGTTTTCACACACTGGTCAGGGAGGTTAGTACTCTATTTTACGGAAAGGCACAATAATATATACTACAGCAATGCATAGATACACGATGCTCAGGTGCATCAAGAAAAGGCCCCTGCTAGGTGTCCGCACCCCTTATCCCTCCACTCTATGGGCTTGGGGTTCTGCTTTTGTAGTCTCCAGATCAGGTGCAGCTCTCTCTCTGTCTCTCTCTCTCTCTCTCTCACATCACAGTTACCCTGTGGGACAGAAAAGCCTATATATTCTCTCCTAGAGGGATGAAGCCATAACTGATCCCCTCAAGTAACACACAAGACAACAGGTAAGTCTGTGGTAGTCCTGCTCTGGTTGGGTCAGCTGCAGGCTGAGTCCTCTTAGGACAGCGCTGGAGTGGCAGCTTCTGACAGTGGCCCTGTTCTGGGCCCCGGCAAGGTCTCAGCGCGGACATGGCTCACAGGCTCAGATGAACTGACTCCTACAGTGAGGATGTTTTCAGTCAATCCAGGGCATCCCTGTTTGGAGGCAGATTACCGGTCCTTTTCTCTAGATTCAAGGCATCTGGCGATGATGGGGTACATCTGAGACCTGACTGGGCACAATGAGTCATCTGTTTTGGTTGCAGAGGTATTCAACATCTGGGTTGCCAGGTGCTAATGCTGCATTTAGTGCCTTGAGGGTACGGTGTCATTCTTCAGGGCTCATAGCCTGCTTGGTACCTTTGGGGTCCGAGCCGTCCTTGACTCTTGATGTGGGAGTATCTTAGGTGAGCACCACAACTTTGGAATCGTCACTTTCGGGGTGGCTGGGACACCACAGTACAGAGTCCTGGCTTCTGTGAGGCCAACCAAACTGGCACACATCCATAAGTGCCATGGCGGCGAAGACATGGGAGGCCCATCTGGCATGCTTTGGAAGTGCTGCGGTTCCTCCAAGGATCGCGGGGACTGGTCCACAACTTCAATCACACAGTCTGAGAGTATCTGGTAGGTGGACCCCTATGTGAGTGTCAACTGCTTCTTGCTCCAGCAGTCAGCTTTTCCGGCAAGGTTGGCTTGCTCTTTCTCTCTTGCTGAGGCATAGTTCAGTAGATTCTCAGGACAAGTCAATCTGTTCCTCCTTCAGATCACATGGTAGATTAATGTGAGGCTGGAGCCAAAATCTGAAGATCCGGATACAAAATACTTGCAGTCGGGCACGCAGGGCAGAGTTCGCGACTGTACACTACACCTGGGACATTTTGTCCCACCCAACACCAGGTGGCCTAATTGTGCAAGTAAAGGTTACTTTACTGGATGTCTACCTTGATTGGCTGTCTAAATGTACGGCTATTCTCTTCTTTAATGTCTATTACCACTTCCTGTATGATTGTCGGGTGTACCCTTGCTTTGTTGAAATTGGTGTCTTTAGCAACAACAGATGCATCTGAGCAATGCAGCCAGTGTTTAAAAGTTATTGCTTTTAATATTCCTGTCCCTCAGTTTAGCATCCCTGGCCTTCAAGTTACATCAGCAGTGTTGGCGTTTTAAAGGTGTTGTAGCCATCAGTTCGCCTGGCTGTAGCAGCCTCCTGTTCCTTATCAGCAGCTGCTACAACAGCCCTTTTGTGGCTTCTGGAATTAAATCTGTGGAACGAATTTACAAGCTGCAACCAATTCTTGATCTTTAACAGCCACTGTCTATCTAAAACCTCAAAGATTTCCTGCATGACCATTCTTTCCTGGTCGTTCAGCAGTCCTACAAGTCTGAGATTTGCTCCATGTTGCAAGGGGTGCCTCAGGGCTCGGCTCTGAGTCCGACCCTGTTTAATGTCTATATGTGCCCTCTGGCAGACATAGTGGAACGTCATGGGGTGAAGATATTTTCATATGCTGACGATACTCAACTGATTATCTCCTTGGCACAGAACGAAGCTGATGCTGCCCCAAAGTTTAGAGCGTGCCTGGTGAACCTTGCAAAATGAATGACTTCCAGCTACTTACAATTAAATGCTGAGAAGACTGATATTCTTTTGGTTGACAAGCAATCGTCCATTTGGTCCTCTGTTTGGTGGCCCCCTGAACTGGGGCAGGTCCCTGTCCCCAAACCTAAAATTAAAAATCTGGGGGTTTGGTTTGACGCTTCACTGTCCTTTGACCACCAGATCTCATCTCTGGCTGGCACTTACTTTGGCATCTTGAAGATGCTTCGCAAAATCTTAGAGTTGCTGCCAGAGTCAGCCAAGAAAACTCCATCCAGGCGTTGATAGTGTCTCACATGGACTACTGCAATGTCCTTTATCTTGCGGTCTCCAAGGGCAGATAAGAATGTTGCAGGTGGTGCAGAATAACACTACAGTATGCTCCTTAATATTCCTAGGCGTTCCCCTTTGGGCTTGGCTCTTGTTAAGATCCGTTGGCTCCCAATGCATGACAGAGTGGCCTTCTAAGCCTTACGTTACTGTCATATAATCCTAAATGGTAAGGGTCGTGGATTCCTGTTCCCCCTCGATTAAACTCTATCGGCCCCATCGCAGTATTAAATCGTCAGGAACAGCTGAAGTGACGATTCCCAAAGATCACAGAGCTCATTTGGGTGGTAAATCCTTTAGTCTGCTTGTGGCTAAAACATGGAACTTTCTCCTCCTGGATCTCAATATGCAGCCCTCAGAAGTGCTTCTTCGTAGGAATCTGAAAACCTGGTTCTTCAGGCAATCCACAGTCATTTAATGACTATGGCCAGCTAGTTGTATACGTTCTTATTGACGGTAAAGAAGAAAACCTAGCGTGGGACCCTCAGTATTGGCGTAACCAGGCGCTTTACCAAGTAATAACATAACATGACCCTGCAGCAAGCATACGTTTCCTGCAAGAGTAGCATTAGCTTTTGTCTTTGGATCTTCAGGATTGGACCATAGAAACGATCTCACATTCACTTTAGGGGTCATATATTTGCAGTTGAACGTGCTTCTTTTTGGATTGTCTCCAGCTGAGGGTATTTAGAAAGGTCATGACTGTAGCTGTGTCTTATCTACATTATACTGTATCTTTTTCTGTGATCTTCTCTAGATGACAGGTTGTTGAAAACGCCCCTGGGAGTCTTCAGCTTTTCCTGTAAGTTATATTTTGCACAAACTGCTCTTTTCCATCAATGTGAATAAATCTCATCTTGTCCTTTGTCATTGCATGCAATTTTTCATACAGCATTCCTCAGACCATTCCCTCTCCAAGCAGATTGCTGCATATTTCTAATACGGTGCTGAATTTTCTAAGTTGCCAGCAGCTGCTGGATCTGTGCTGTGTCTTTTAGAACTGCTGGCAGTCTGCATTTCTCTGATTATGTGTCCATGCTGCCGTCATGGACATCAATTTTACAGCAGCCTAAAGGAGGACATTGTTATTACTAATCAAATACTTCACACCTTGTGTTGGTTGACAAATGTGCCACCAGTGGAGAAATCACCCCTCAGGTCACACCTTTACTAGATGATAATAGTAACATATGTGTCTCTACACGTTTGGGCAGCTTATGTGGCAATTTTTCGATAAATGGTCAGCGGAGGCATGGAGGCATATAACTGTTCTACACTTGAGGGCTATTAAGTTACCTTTGAGGTTTTTCCTTTATCAGGTACAGATATTGACATACAACACAAGTGTATTTTTTTTAATATAAACAGGCAGGGCTCAGCCAAAATATGTAAAGAAGTGCTACAAATTTGAGATTGCTTCATAGATCAGAAAATGAGACTTATCAGTTCATACAGTGATTAGGGGGAATTGGATAGTGTCCTTCCTAAGCAGGTTATACTGTATCAGTCACTAACGGATGCTCCATCCGTAGGTAGATCTGTTTTGCCAACACCAAGAACAGGAAATGTTGCTCTTTAGATTGTCCCATCAGGGAGTCGTTAGCACATAACTCAGATTTTTCCATAGATATTTCATCTGCTTTGTGTGTCGTCATCCTCCTCTGATTCTGAGAGTTATGCATTTAGTTCATCTTTACAACTTGCATGACGTTCTTTATTGTTCCGTGGCAAGGAGGCTTTGTACCAAGGCATGTTACATCTCAATTGGAGACAGTTGTTTAGATTGGTATTGAGAGGACATCTACCTCAGGTGGAGTGGAAAGTTATTTAATTCCAACTTGATTACTCAGTTTGAAAGCCTGAAACGTAAGAGGTTTGCATATATTTTACCTCCGGAATTGATGGAATGTTTCTTAGTGAGATCACACTCTTCCATTAAATCAGTGTATTCAAGCAGATGGAAGGTGTTTGAGATTTAGTGTTCTCCTTCTGTTAATGATCCATTGTCAGCACAGACAGTGTATATGCTTCAGTTTGTCTTGTCCATCGTGTAAGAAGGGTTTAGTGTAGTGCACAGCGAGGGGTTGTTAGCAGTTCGACTGTTTTCTATGCCAGACCAAGTTTCGTTATTTAAGTTGCTTGTCATTTCTAGATGGCATAGAAATGTACGTAACTTGTTACCTCCCACTCCTTTTATTTTGCTGGCATGGGCTTTAATTTAGTTTTTTGATGTGCCATCTATTGGAGACCCGTTGTTCCTATTTGATAACATTTGAATCATGGAAGATGGATTTTCAGTTGGTCATCACATCTGCTAGAGTATTTAGTTAGTTGTAGGTTCTTTCCTATTTACTATGTTTTCTAAAAGTAATGTTACTTTAACCCATTTGGTGTGTCGGACGCGCAGGAGCCTTACGACGTAAGGGTACTTGTGTGAGTGGTGTGGCCCCCGCACACATCGCACTGGAAATCCCTCTGGTGCGGGCACAAGAGGGATTTCCTTTTTTCCAAAACAGCCTCGGGAGCTGCGGAATACCTTCTCCAGTTCCTGAAGCTGTTCTGGGTTTTCAGTGAAATGACGATCAGCGTGCTCGTTTCACTTTGACTGCCTAGGTGTTCGTTGGGCGATCTCAGACCACCAAGCACATAGGCAGACAGGAGAGGTATCGTTGGAAAGAAGAGAATCTTCCCTTTCAAATGGTACCCCTCCCTATTGGATCCATGCTTCGGGATCGCTGTAGGAGGGTGATTGCCAAGCAGGGATCCAAAACTAGACACCAGGGAAAGGAGAGTGCCCTTTGAGCAAGAGCTTTTGCACCCCTGTAATATTTTCGGCATATGCAGGCAATGGCCCCAGATCTGCCCCCACTGGGGGGGACATAAGGCCCACTATTAAGCCAGGGACTATTTTGTTTCATAGTTCAGGGGTGGGTAATGCCCAGAATGGGTATGCCAATGCCTCCACCCCCAAAACAAAATTCCCACAGCCTTCTACCCCCCTCCCATGGGAGGCAGATGGGACAATGGCCTCTGACCCCCCCCCTTTCTGGGGGCGAGGTCAGTAAGCCCCCTAGGCACCAGGGATTGTTTTCTTTTTATTATTATACGTAGGGGTGGGGCTGCCTAGAATAGGCATACCAGTGCCCCCCACCCCCTCAAACAAATTTTGACAGTCTTTCTGCCTCCCTCAGAAGGCAGATGGGGAGGAGGGGAAGAAAGCCCATTGGGCACCAGGGATTATTTTATTTTTATACATAGGGGTGGGGGCATGCCAGTGCCCCACCCCCCACCCCAACACAAATTGGACAGTCTTTCTACCCCCCCCCCCCCCGGGGGATTTGTTCAACTGCCCCCCCACGGGTGAAGAAAGACCATTAGGCACCAGGGATTATGTGTTTTTTTAATAAGTTTGGTGGGGGCTGCCCGCAGTGGGAATGCCAATGCCCCCCCCCCTCTAAAATACAAATGGGACAGTCTTTCTGCCCACCTTGGGGGCCAGATGGGGGTTATTTCAGAAATGTCTGGATTTTTAGGTTTCCATAGATGTCTGCAGGCCTGGGACTAAAAACACAGGTTCTATCACAAAACAACCTGATTTTCAAGAGGGTAACCTGTGTTTTTGGTCTCGGCTTGGTGACCATAGAGGAAAACCTACAAAAAACAGGCATTTATGAGAACTAGATACCCGTAGGAGTCTAGGGAGGTGTGGCTTGCGTAGATTCCCCAACGTTTTCTTATCCAGAATCCCCTGCAAATTTAGCTTTTAAAAAATCACATTATCCTTACATTTATGTGTGGGAAAGCTGTTGGATCACTGGACCCACTCAAATTTCCAGCCATCCAGCGTTTCCCCAGGTCTCCTGATAAAAATGCTACCTCACTTGCATGGGTGGCCCAAGTGCCTGCATCAGGGAAGGGCCCAAAACTTATTGTGGAGGCATCAGAATGATCAATCACAAAACAATCTGGTTTTGCAAGGGGGATCACCTGTTTTTTCGGTCCCGAGCTCGGCGGACATCTAGGGAAACCTGCCAAAACCAGACATTTCTGAAAACTAGACACCCAGTGGAGTCCAAGGATGTGTGGCTTGCATGGATCCCCCAATGTTTTCCTACCCTGGGTAGGAAAATGTTGTGGGAGGTCAGTGTAAGCCACGCCTCCTTTGACTCCCCCGGTTGTTCAGTTTTCAGAAATGTCTGGTTTTGGCAGGTTTCTTATTGAGTAAGGTCCATTTTTATCGGGAGACTTGGGGGAATGCTGGGTGGGTGGAAGTTTGTGATTACCTGCTGATTCCAGAACTTTCCATCACAGAAATGTGAGGAAAATGTGTTTCTTTTTACAAAGTTTGAGGTTTGCAAGGGAGTCTGGATAACAGAACCTGGTGAGAGCTACACAAGTCACCCCATCCTGGATTCCCCTGGATGTCTAGATTTAAAAAAATGTGCAGGTTTGCTAGTTTGGTACTGGCAGAGGTAGGGTCCAAAATCCTCAGCTAGGCACATTGCAATAAAAGGGTCAGTTTTCGCTTGAAAAATGTGATGTGTCCACATTGTGTTTTGGTCCGTTTCCTGTCACAGTCACTAGGTCTACCTACACAAGTGAGGGACCATTTTTTATCGGGAGACTCATGGTAACACAGAATAGTAGAACAAGTGGTATTATCAATTGATGTCCTGTGCATTACTGCCTTAAAATGTAAGACAATGTGTAAAAAATAAGTAATTTTGAAAAATGTCATCTAATTCACTTACTAGTATGGGTACCCACAATTTCGGAGATGTGCAATTACCACTGCTTCTAAACTCTATATTTTGTGTCGCATTTCGGAAATACAAGGGTGTCCTTGATACCTATTTTTTTATCTTTATATGTTACCAAATGAATTGCTATATACCCGGGACACAATGAAAACCCATTGCAAGTCGCAGCTTAGTTACTGGTTCAGGGTACCTCAGATCTTTATTTATTTATTTATTATTTATAAAGTTTTATAAAGCGCGAACATGACCAAAATGTTGGTGTCAAAGGGCTGTACAACCTAATAAATAGCATCAAATATAAAGGAGCAAAATATAGAATATACAGGATGAAAAGGTAATACAAAGAGACATAGTGAAAACACCAGCAAAGAAATCAAATTGGCATGGATAGTCGCCTCAGATAGGAAGGAGATTATTCAGTAGTCTCATTTTTACTTTGTTTTTTATAAGTACGAATGAAGGGATGGTCCAGATCTCTGGGGAAAGAGAGTTCCAAATTCTTGGGGCAATTTCAGAGAAAGATCTCTTATAGGTTTTCTTTTTGTGAAATGTTGGAGGTTTCAGCAGTAGGGAGCATGTACTACGAGAAGCCATATTACTTCTGGATAGCACCAGTTTCTGAGCCAGATAGCGGGGAGTGTTGTGTTGGATGCCTTTGTATGTCATACATGCTATTTTTAGGTGAATCCTATATTCATAAGGTAGCCAGTTCAGAGAGTGGAGAGCTGGGGTGATGTGATAATTTTTCTTTACGCCTGTGATGAGCCGTGTTACAGCAAACAAATGATGGATGGAATGCTAACAATGCAAACATTCTCCCCCAGTCAAAAGATCTGGTTAAATCCATTGTTCTTTTGCCCACTACGCCACCCCAGTTTGGACCCAACCATATGCAAATCAGTCTTGACCCTGTGCCCCATGGGAACAGAAAAGACTGAACTGCCAGGCTTGGTCCTCCCTGGACCGGAAACAAGCATCCTGGGACCGGTTTCAGGGTTTGTCAACCTTCAGCCAGGCTAGCTTGAATCCAGTGGCACAGTGAGCAAGGGACCCACGTCTGGGCATACCCATCCCACTTAGGGCAAAAAGTGTTACAGCAAACAAATGCTGTGCAGCAGCTTGGAGGGTATCAATCAGAGGTGCTAGTCTTATTTTCGGTAGGCCAATAAGGGTAGCATTCTCATAGTCCAGTTTGGAGATCACAAGAGCTTGAACCGCCATCTTGGGATCTGCATTGGGCAGGAAAGGCTTTAGTTTTCTGAAGACGTGGAGATAGAAATTGGTCCCTCTGGTTGTGGATCTGATGTGATTCATCATGGAGAGTTTGTGGTTTCGTGTTATTCCTATGCATTTTGCTGAATCAACAATATGTGGGGTACAGTTTAAGGCTGTGAGTAGTGGGAGCCAGTCTTTAATGTTAGAGGTGGGGTTGGGAGGCGAGATTAATAGGAATTTAGTTTTGAGGGCGTTAAGTTTGAGGTGGTGAAGTGTTAACCAATGTTGTTTTGTTTAAGATGTTATTGAGAGTGCTAATGTTGTTCGGGGAGGTAATCTGCATGTACAATTGCGTATCATCAGCGTATATATGGTAGGAGATGTTGGAGTGTTTGAGGATTTCAGTCAGGGGTTTATTGTAAAGATTAAACAGGGTGGACTAAAATGAAGAACCTTGGGGAACGCCAACAGTGACCGGTGTCTGATTGGATAAGTCATGATTGATTAGGACTCGTTGAGATCTGTTTTGTCGGAATGAGCAGAACCGTTTAAAGACAGTACCAGCGAGATCCGTTCTAAGAGGTTCAGGAGGGTTTCATGTTTGACTGTGTCAAACGCTGATGATAGGTCAAGAAGGATTAAAAGACGGGATTCATAGTGACCGAGAAAGCGTAAAGCATCATTGAGAATGTGAACCTACAAGTCTTATATAACCCCGCAACCAGTAGGGTCCAGCAAATGTAACTGTATATTACTGCCACACTTAGAAGGAGTTTCAGTTGAAAACTGTGGCACAAATGGCTGTTTTTTCCAACTCAATTTCGATCTTTTTTTATATCAACTGTTAGTTTCCATAGGAAAACTTTGAAGGATCTACACAAATGAGCCCTTGCTGAATTTAGAATTTTGGCTACTTTCAGTGGCGGCCGCCACATACAAAAAGTTGAGGGGAGGGAGAAGGGGTGAATGCAGGACTAAGCACAGTAGAGGGTGGGGGGAACATAATAAGAATAAGATTCTTAACATTAAAGTTATACTTACCTGCTACCGGCCACATCGCGCCTTGGTGCTGGGACTTCCTTGTCACAGCAGACACTGAAGACTAGTCACAGAGTCCCTGTGAAATACCTATGCAGCAAAGCAGCACAGGCATTGGCCTGAACAGGCTAGAAAGATGCCCTGCTCAGATCAGGGAGTCGGTGGGATGTCTCTAACCGTTAGAGAAACCGAAGTGTGCATGTGAGTTTTGGTCGGCCTGAGACGGCTGGCCAAACACACAAGAGCACTTAGGGAGTGCACTAGCACTCCTCCTCCCCCCTCCCATGGCTTAGCCCCCCTATCCCCCCCCCCGCCCGCACACGCTGGCTGATTCAGCGGCTTAAAAATAAAACAATACTGAAATATTGTTTTTGTTTTTTTTTGCTGTTGGCTCTGAGCTAGTGTGGCAATGCTCCTGCGCCATTGTCTACTTCTCAGAAATGTATAGCTTTCCGGGATACATTATTGCTTTTGCACTCATTTCTATCACTAACTGGAAGGAAGTTGAAAGCACAAAAATAGGAAAAATAGGCTATGTTCCAGTAAACTGCCAAAAACTGTGCTGAAAACTTGGGTTTTCTGACAAAAGTCTGTCTGTTTCCAAAAGCTGATAAGATGGTGATTTTAGCATAACAAATCCTTTGTTGATACCATTTGCAGGGGGAAAAACCAGACGCTTTCTTCTGCAGTACTTTTTTCCCCAGTTCCCTCCCTCGTAACCCCCGCTCTCATCCCCACCCACCCACCCACCCCCAAAAACAAAATGTAGGTGTTTTCTGGCTAATTTCTGGATCCCCTTCAGGAGAATACACAAGCCCCTGGGTACCTTTAGAATCCTCATGGCATTGGAATAAAAGGACGCAAATTTGGCTTGAATATCTTATGTGGACAAAAGGTTACAGGGGCCTAAGTGCTAACTATCCCAAATAGCTAAAAAAAGAATGGCTTTGCACTGGTGAGGAAGACAGGCCTAGCAGCGAAGGTGTTAAGGGTGAGACCTTTATTTTTTACTAAAGTGACTTTTGTATTTCATGAGTCCAGATGTTACTTTGCTTTTATTCCCCCACCCTAGTTCTTAAAAAAAGAAGACCATCTCTATACACTTGAACCAAGGAATGCGATCAATCATTATACCTATACTTTCTGAGTAGCTGACAATCTCTTCTTTGGGCTTGAGCCTACTAGGGTAAGGAAAAGTGTGGGCAAACAGATTAGTTCATGTGGATTTTATTGACATTTAGGCTCTGCTATGAGTTATGAACAAGGTTCCTCTGCACTCAAAGCTTATTCTACTATAGCTGTGACTGCTTCTTCAGCATTGTTAATACGTGTACCTGTTCAGAGGTTTTGTGAAGTAGCTATTTGGACATCTGTGTATTGTTTTGTTATCATTATTACTTGGACATTTACATGAGAGATGCAATCCTGTTTGGTAGTAATGTTCTTTAGTCTTTTTGTTGTGCCTCCTCATCCCACCTTTTAATAAGATGCCTTGGAATTCTTTCTCGTAAAAAATCTACTGAATGCCTCCTAAATCTTTTTACGTCTTGCGTGCGAACGCAGCGTATGTGCTTCTTTGCTTCCGAGACTCTATTGTTGCCGCTTTCCTTCTCGAAGGGAGACAGGAGATGACACGTGCGGACAGGAGATGTGCCCTGCATACGCGTGCACATCTCCTGTCCCCGGAGGCTGGCATCGCGCACTTTCCGTTTCCCTCCCAACCCCTTTTGATTTCTCTGTCAGGGCGGTCAGCTGGTCACAAGGAGCAGAAAATAAAGGCCGCCTCGCTTATGGTCTCTCAGAAAGACGACGAACAGTCTTATGGCTAATTTTACATTTGTCAGTGAACGATGCCCAATTGCTCTTAGATTACACCACGTCTCTGGTTCAGTGGCTGGCACAGCGTTTCAATTAGCTGCTGAGACGACGCAGGCCTGATGCTGGAAACTGTTCGTGAGACGCTTCCACACCGCGTGTGACGGGGGAGCGGGCCACCGCATAGACGCGGCCCTTGTTACAGGAGCGACACTCAGACTTCCCAGCAGATAGCCGGGGAGGGCGGGCCCTCGAGAGCAGGGAAGGAATATGTTAGATGTGCTGTTATGGCCTCCTTCCAAGCCAGATCCAATTTTTACGTTTCAAATGGCTTCTAACTTGAGTTGTGTGAAAGCAATCAGTCACCGTGCCCTAAACCACAGAGTTTTGCACAGGTCTGAATTATGGACTGTGAAATTACATTTTAAGTGACTATAATTTGAACATCGGGTCCTTATTATGTGTCATTTGCAGCGTGCAAGATTTGTTCTGTATGTTAATTTTGTTTTGTAAACAAAGCAAGTAGTATATTTTATTTATGCACCACTTCCCTCTTATATTTATCGTTGTATATCATGCTGTAAACATGGCAAGCATTTTTTTCTTCTGTTTGAATTGGATTCCCGATGCTTTGGTTTTTAGTTCCCTCTAGCGAACGAATTTTCTTAATTAGACTTTCCTATTTAATTTTATTTAAGTTTGCCATTAGGAAGTTCTTTTGTTATGGGGACTTCGGAGCGCTGTAATAAAGGGAATACGTATTGAGTTTTGACATTGCTGCAAAATTCTCCACCGACATGAAAGCAAGAGGGTGTATATTGTTATCAAGGATAAAGCGAGAATGACATTGAATATTCAGTGTGGTCATCTTTCTTACAAAGTTAAAAAAAATTGCTCTTGATCAATATATGCTCATTGTCAGGAAGGGCCTCAGTGGAGTTGCAGTTCTTCCTTCGAACAGTTAACCCAAATGTTAAACTGAAAACTCAATAAGGGTTAATATTTATCAAATAGAGCTCTTTGGTTCAAGGTATGTTAACTTCTCGTGTTTAAAAAGTTGGAGACCTATTCTTAATGTGGGGACAATATATTAAGATACAGATTCTATAAGTGTCATAATTAACTTGTGTCCTCTTGCAATGTAAACAAGCATTTGCAATGCAATAGGTCTCACATTTATGCGAGTTTGAGCTATTGGCTCTGTAAATGACAATGCCTTTTTTTCGTTTTTAAAACAAACTTGTTGCAAGATGTCCTAAACCATGCTTGGATGCCAGAGGAGGGGTCTGCTTTAAGTTCCTCACATTTAGAGAGAGTCCAGACTGAAATTCTCATTTTTTTTCCTTTACTGTTGGTACTGGACAGCACATATGTGGTATAAATGTGGATTATTACCTCATTCTGTTTGTTGAAGATGTAATGTGTATGATTCTGACCTCATAACATATTGTGGAGGTGTTTAACAATATTGGGCAAAGAAATGGGTAAACCTGACACAGTCAGTGTTACTTTAATTTCTTCCTCCTGTCTAACTTTATTGCATGACTTGTCAGACTACACTATCTCTACTAATCCCAGGTATAGATGGCTTGTATCCTCAAAAGAACAGGTGTTGCTGTGTGAAGCAGGTGCCTGTATAATGCATTATGTGGTTTTCCTTCCCTAACATATACTCTCACATTTTTCGGCACACTGGATTGTGCAATCCATTCTTAAAACTGTTTTTAAGGTTTATCATAGGATTTTTCAGGAAATAATTGAGCCGTTCATAGGCTATCACAGGGTGTTCATCTTCATCATGAGGACAGATGGACACAGACACCCTGTGTCATGTTTGAATAGAGAACACATCTATGAAAATTGCTCCAGGGTCCACGCACACAGCAGGGAATTGTTCTAATATTGTAACTAAAATGAAGAGTCCTAGGTTGCAGGACCAGGACTACAATTAAGTATTCTTTCTTTTCCACTGTCAAATGCTTTTTGGCGATAATAACAGAACAATTTCACTCCATCACTCAAGTTGGACGATGTTCTTGTATAAATTTATCTCATTGTCCCTGAGGACACCTAATGAAGAAGCAGATGTAACACAATAAGCAAGCAATAGATCAATTGAATATTTGTTTAGTCTCTAGTATAGTGAATTTTAATTGTGGGGTGGAGGGAGAGGTGGGCAGGAGGAACTATGATTTATTAAAGCACAAACTTTTTTTATCTACGAAAATGATAGGATGTGGTAAAAACGGGATAGGTTAGAGTGCAAGAGCACCCAAGTTTATGCACAATTTTTAGTTTTATTTTGGAATACATGCATTTGCTGCTGTCTGATATCAAAGTGTCTCTGGCATCAGGCTGTAGCCGAGAGTTTTATTGATTCTTCTCCCCACTTATACTTTAGGCAGGAAAACCAATTTGTTTCGTGAATACAGTTTATCAACATCGTCTGAATTTTGCAAACCCGATTCACTTTAA
The DNA here is from genome assembly GCF_964263255.1 of Lissotriton vulgaris. Lineage (NCBI taxonomy): Eukaryota > Metazoa > Chordata > Amphibia > Caudata > Salamandridae > Lissotriton > Lissotriton vulgaris. Next base: position 267,154,502 of record NC_141699.1, on the reverse strand, counting down.
TCTGAGTGCTTGACTCATAGGCAGTGAAATAATCTATATGGCCAAGTGAGGAGCGCAGAATTGTTAGCTGTGTCTGCTCAGACACTTAATGCTTATATTCCATTTCCAAAGTGTGAAGTACCAGAATTACACTTTGTGCCCTCATGCACTTAGATCTCTCTGTAATGCACCTGTATCTATGTGGAATGTCATCCCTTTACCCTTTTTGGTGCCAAATACCGGTTTGAGAGATAATCGAAATTTGCCTAGCGTAGTAACGGTAAGTTTCAATTCTATTAAGGACACGGAGGCGAGGATTATGCTTTTCTCTCTTCGCTGTTTATTCACATTACACCACACAGCAGCCAGAAAAGCATCAAAACTTTGAAAAAATGTTCGTATTCCAAACACAGGAATATCAGAAAACTTCGTAATAACATTTTTAATAACTACAAGTCCCATGAGATCAACATTAGGCAGTCCTTCCTTAGTGTCCATAAATCCCAATATAAGGCGTCCATCCTGTGAACTCCTCCTCTTTCTTCGTCGCGAGTCAGGCCAAAGTCTCAAGCATCTCGTTCCGCACCATCATTCCCTGGCGGAAAAAAGAACAACGTGAGCTAAGCCATACCCGCTGGGTTCGAAGGCAAGAGAACAAGACAATGCCACAAGTCAACGACATGCAATCCAGAACAAGAATCCACATTGAAATTCGGAAAAAGATTACTTACACCAGTACGGGTGGGATCTCCGCAGGAGGTATGGGTGGGATAATCCTCGCCTCCGTGTCCTTAATAGAATTGAAACTTACCATTACTACGCTAGGCAAATTTCGATTCTATATCAGGACCGGAGGCTTCGGATTATGCTTGTTCAAAGCTTGTCCACCACCAAACTAGCAATATCCACCACCGGCTTAAAATAGAACCTTTTGAAGGTGGAATCCGAAGACCAGTCCGCAGCGCGCATGTGGTCTTCCAAACGTGCCCCAAGGGCGAACGCTTTGGAGGCCATGGCCCCTCTTGCTGAGTGAGCTCCGAACTGCCTCGTATCAATACCAGCTTCCTGCATTACCCAACGCACCCACCTGGCTATAGTGGGGGAAGAGACAGCCTTGTGAGGTTTGCGCAGCGCAATGAGTAATTGCCGTTCGCCCGGAGGGCGAAGTTCCGTCGTGACCTCCTCATAGGATTTCAAACACTGTACCACACACAACTTAGGGGCATCTGCAAATGCCGGATAAGAAATAGACCTCGTAGCCGATTTCGTACGGCGGCCCACGGTAAAGGTAACCCCATCCGGGGAGAACGCTCTTGCCGTGACATCTAGGGCACGCACATCAGACACTCTGCGACAAGACACTAAACAGAGGAGCATCGCCAGTTTAGCTGACAGTTCCTTTAAGGAGAGATACTTGTTAGGCTGCCATGAAAGAAAAAGGTTCAACACCACGTTAACATCCCACAGGACAGAATATCGTGGCTCCGGCGGTAAAGCCAGACGCACTCCTCTGAGGAGCTGACACACGAGGGGATGTTCCCCGACTGCCACTCCATCCAACTGCACATGAGCTGCTGATATGGCAGAACGTATCGTGTTAATAGTCCGGTATGCTAAGCCGGCAGTAGAGAGCTCCGCCAGAAAATTCAGGATAGGAACGAGGCCTGCGACCATGGGATCCAAACCCCGTCGAAGACACCAACGAACCCACCTGGTCCAAGCCGATCTATACCTCTTGGCAGTGCTGCCTGCCCAGGCCTTGGACAAAAAGTGCTGAGCTGAGTTCGAAAGGCCAGGGAGCGACCAGCGTCGCCTGAAAGCCTCCATGCCATGAGGCGGAGAGAACCCTGGAGGAGATGGTGAGGGGCCCCGTCCGGATTGAGGAGAAGACGAGGAAGCCGGGGGAGTAGGATTGGAGAATCCCAGGAAAGTTCCAGAAGAACTGGAAACCACACTTGCGACCTCCACACGGGCGTCACCATCACCACGTCCGCCATTTGTCGGCGAATCTGGGCCGCGGCCCGCACTATCATGGAGAAAGGCGGGAAGGCATACAGTCGTTCCTGGCTCCAGTCTTGGAGGAACGCATCCGTTGCCTCCGCCAAGGGATCCGGTCTCCAGCTGAAGAACCTCGGCAGCTGGACGTCCAGACGGGACGCTAACGGGTCTATGGAAAAAGGACCCCAGCATGCCGCCAGCCAGTGGAACACTTGGACATCCAGCTTCCACAGGCTGGAGTCTCGAAGGTATCTCGAGTGCCAATCTGCCACTTGATTGGCCCGTCCCGGCAGGTATTATGCCGTTACCGAGACCTGATGGGCGAGACAATAATCCCAAAAGTCTTTCGCCAGATCCGCTAGGGCTCGCGATCGCGGACCCCCTAGATGGTTCACATACCGAACCGCCGAGACATTGTCCATCCGCAGAAGGACACATGACTTCACCGAGTCCCTCGTCCAGCAACGGACAGCGAACGAACCTGCTAGAAGCTCCAAGCAGTTGATGTGAAGTCGCTGTTCGTCGGACGACCAGGCGCCGCCTGTGGAGGAATCCCCGCAGCGGGCGCCCCAGCCGGACCTGCTGGCGTCGGACTCGATTACCAAGTCCAGGACGGAACCGAAAATCGCCCGGCCGTTCCACGCCTCCATGTGGGCGAGCCACCAGGACATTTTCTCCTTGACCTCCACCGACAGGGGAATCAAACGGTCGTAAGAGAGCCCCCTGCGCAAATGATGCGCTTTCAGACGCTGAAGGGCCCGATAGTGAAGAGGGCCTGGAAATATTGCCTGAATTGACGACGAGAGAAGGCCCATCACTCTGGCAACCTGCCGAAGGGAGGTGTGCGATTTGGAAATAGTTTGACGTAGCACATGCTTGATTTTGGCCATCTTCCTGGATGGCAGACTGAGAGTCGATTTTACCGAATCCACCACGAAGCCCAGGAACACCATTTGCTGGGCGGGCGGGCGTGAAAACCGACTTCTCCCTGTTGACGATAAAACCCAGACCTTGCAACAGGGAGATTGTCAGGGACAGATGAGCGGCCAACTTGCTCGGGTCCTGGCCCAGCAGCAAAATGTCGTCGAGGTAGACGATCAGCCGAATCCCCTGACTCCGCAGGGCTTCTATGGCCGGGTGCAGAATTTTTGTAAAGCACCAAGGGGCCGAGGAAAGACCGAACGGAAGGGCCTTGAACTCGAACATCATGCCTTTCCAGCAAAACTGGAGGAAACGGCGATGCGGGGGGTAAATGGGAACCACCAAATACGCATCTTTGAGGTCCAGACGGACCATCCAATCATTCGGGAGCAAAACGTCTCTCAACAGATGGATGCCCTCCATCTTGAAGTGGTTGTACACTACCCAGCCATTGAACTCCCTGAGGTTGATGACTGGCCGTCTGCCTCCGTCCACCTTTTCCACAAGAAAAATATTGCTCAGGAAACCCCCGGGGTGACGCGTTGTTCGACAAATAGCCCCTTTGCGCAGCAGCGCCGAGACTTCTTCGTCGATCAACAGCACGTCCGGCTGAGAAAAAGTTATGGGCCGAGGAGGCTGTAACTGGGACGGCTGGTCGTAAAACTCTATGCGGTACCCCTGCACGGTCTGAAGGACCCATGCGTCCGTCGTAATAGCCGCCCATGCCTGGGGGAAACATGCCAACCTCCCCCCAATAACAACCTGATCCGCAGGGATTACACTCACTGTGTGAATTGTTGCTGCCGGAGTTGTTCCGGAAGTTTCTGCGTCCTCGGAAACGCTGACCTCTGGTTGGGTAAAAGTTGTTGTAGTTCGCCGAGGAGTTGTAGCCTCCTCTGCCGGAGCCATGCCCTTTACCGGGCTGCTGCTGACCACCACGGCCGGTCGTGAGGCCCCTACCACGACCAGCCCCTCGGGGAAAACGCTGGTGGAAGACCCGCTTGATGGTTGACTGGGCCTTGTCCAGGGAAGTGAAGGTGGAAACAAACCTACCCAGCTCCTTTATGAACGGCTCCCCAAAGAGACCACCTTGAGCAACAGCGCCAGCTTCCGAGGAAGCCAAATAACCTAACTTGGGGTCCAGTTTGATCAGCAGCGACCAACGCCGTTCGGTCGAAAGGGCGCAGTTAGCATTCCCCAGGAATATAACGGCCCGCTGCGCCCAATTGGACAAGACCTCCGGGCATATGGCGCTGCCCGATACCTTGGCTTCCTCGGCCATATCCAGGATCTTGGTGAGGGGGCCAATGGTGTCCAATAGCTTGTCCTGACAGGAACGCCAAGAACGGTCGATCCCTTTACGGGGGTCCTTCACAAACTTCGCCATGAAGGTGGCCATCTTCCCATCGAGTTCCGGCGACATAGCCACCTTCCCATCCAAAGTCGGGCGGGGGCATTCGCCCCTTAAGCAAATGCGCGCCTCCTTCTCCAAGGGCTTGCGGAGGCGGCCCGCCACAAATTGCGCCACCTTGTCCCCAGGCGCCCAAGCAGCCGACCGAGGGTGCATGATCTCATCCGGGTCGAGCATGCCCGAAGTGTCCTTGGGCAACTCCGTCGAGTTAGATGCCAGTCGCCACGACCGTACGGAGTCTTCGTCGTCGTCCTCGTCTGTATCCGCGGGGGACACCCCCCCGGAGAGGCCGGGACAGCATCCGCCGGCGTCGAAGGAGTCTGAGGCGGGGGCGCCGCGGAGGCAGACCCGGATCCCTTAGCCAGGAAAGCGTCTCGAAGGCGCTCGAAAGCGTCCTTGTCCACGCCCTGCGCACCGCTGGGACCCGCGTCCCCCCGTGGCTTCTTGGCCGCTGGTGGCCGGCTAGGATCGTTGGCGGGCATCCCCGCGAGGCCCGGCGCCAACTTGGCACACTCCTCAACAATGCGGGCCGATAGCCTGTCCTCCATAGGCCCAACGATTTCCTGCACCCAACGGTAAATCGACTGATCCACAGCCGCATAGAATTCGTCGTCTTGGAGGTATTGGTGTGACTCCTCCTCCTCGACGTAGTACCCCTCAGCCATGGCGTCCACCACGCAGTCAAGAAGAGTCAGGTATCTGAGGGTTCGAAGGCGTAGACAAACAGCCACTTGTGGGCCAACCTGAGGTTAGCAAAGTTTGTAGGCCGGTGGAACCAGGCAGTCACGAAGGCAGCACTAGCCTTCTCAGCGCGCCGACCCTCTCTCCAGAGACCGGGTCGCACCGCCTCCCAGCGCGCCTGAGCGGGTAACACCCCAGCGGAAGCTGATGCAGGAAAGGTGCTGAAAATCGCCCGCGGGCGTCAACGTGGTCACAACCACCAGTACAGACCCCAACGGGGTGTTCAAGCACAGGACAGTACAACCCAAGAGGGCGTCAAGGTTAGGCGGCAGCAGGGCTCCGGCGACGTCGACTCCCCCAGCGCGGCTCCAATCAGCGAGACGGAAGCCGCGCGCTGGCAGACGAGACGCTACGGCGCCCTCTAGCGGCGAAATCAACACCGCGGAACACACGGGGACATCGCGTAAGGGGCGAAGGCGTCCCCGCGATGGAAGGGGCTCTGGAAGGGAAAAAACCCCACAGACCCCCCAAAGCAATAGCAAGAATCTAAGCAAATAGAATATCAAATTTTACAAGAAAACACAAGACCTCAGCAAACACAAAATTGTGAAAGAGAGGGAGAAATAGTACTTAACTGGCTGCGAAGCAGCGAAGAAAGAGGAGGAGTTCACAGGATGGACGCCTTATATTGGGATTTATGGACACTAAGGAAGGACTGCCTAATGTTGATCTCATGGGACTTGTAGTTATTAAAAATGTTATTACGATGTTTTCTGATATTCCTGTGTTTAGAATACGAATTTTTTTTCAAAGTTTTGATGCTTTTCTGGCTGCTGTGTGGTGTAATGTGAATAAACAGCGAAGAGAGAAAAGCATAATCCGAAGCCTCCGGTCCTGACATAGAATCCCAATACCCTCTTCTAAGATTCAATGACCTTCACCTCGATTCAGTATCGAAGGTTAGGTGGTGTTGCTTTAGCCCAATTATTTTAGATTTTTCCTGTTCTGTCCCTTCATGCCCATTAGACTTACGAGGTGCTGTGCCAGCCAGTAGGGAGAGGGAATCTTGGATGGAAATCCGGCATCCCTCTACTCAGGATCCCATGAGTCTTTCTGACATTCTCCTTTTGGCATGCATTGTTAATGATGTGAAACTTAAGTGCAACTATTTCTCATTGCGCAAATTAAAATAACCCTGTACTAAGAGTGGTGTACTCACTGGAGTGCAAGTTGATTTTCAAAAACTTCTCCGCTGATTAGGTTACATTAAGGCCATTTGTTATACATTGTGCTTTTTTGGAAAATAACACATTTACAACTCATCCGTGATTATTGTACTCCTGACATTTTTGGAAACAAGCGACTGAAAATGTGCAGACATTCTGGATACATAGTACCATATTTGCTGCAATGTTTAAGATTCTTTTTTTGGGGGGGGGCATCTTTTTATTGCAAACAGAATAGCAGTACATCCTCAATGTCATCAGTTTACATATAATCCCACCAAGTGGTTTATAATTTCTTTTCTTTTATCCGAGCCGTTCCCAACCAGTAATACTCCACCCTCCCAAAGTGCTTAAGGTCCTTGTTACAATCTCTGTAGGTTTGCCACTGCCCCCAGATCATTTCCCATTTCTTCAGGCAGCCTCTGTTAGATAGTTCGATCCGACAACCAGCATCTGTCTAGATCTCTTCTCCCCCAGTCCTCAACCCTTGGTAAAGCCTGTGCTCCCCAGCATCTGGCCAGGTTGCGTTTGGCTACCACCGCAGCCAATTCCAGCCAGATCCTAGTATATCTCGCCCAATCCTCTTCTCCAAGGATCTTGAACCATTTTATCTCCCTGGCGAACCTCCACCCCCACCACCTGAGTCATAAATCTCCCAATTTTACCCCAGTATATCTGTCTGTGGGCATTCACATATTAAGTGGTAAAATGTTCTTTCCTGGCCACAGTCCCTGTGGCACTGTGACTACTCTGCCCTAACTAAACGGTTTTAAAGCTTTCTGAACAATATGTGCGGTGGAGGACCTTTAGTTGAATTAGACGGAAACAGAAGCAAATTGCTATCTCTCTCAGTCCTTGTAAAGCCTCCGTCCAATCCTCATCCGGTCAACATCTCCCATCCAAGCCATTCTTAATGAACCTAGGGGGTCTGGTGTACAGTTTACCAGTCTTTTTTGTACACTAATTATATTGCCTTCCTTTCTAAGGGATCTGTTAAAAGTCTATCCTCCAAGTGAGAGGACTCAGCCAATCCATCACCCTCTCAAATACGTTCCCTGATAGCGTGGCCCAGCTGCAGATATGTCAACCACTCCCCTGGTCATAGTTCGTACTCTTGCTGGAGATTCTCAAATTTTATGAACGTGTTATATATCCAGACATCCCCTAATTTTTCAAGCCCCAGCAGTTCCAGTTTTCCAAAGCCCTGCAGTCTGCCCATCTTTTCTAGTTGTGCACATGCCCACAAGGTTGTCATCTCTAAGTTTTTCTCCCCAATCCAAGTGTTTTGTCGCCTCGCGCCATGCTCTAATTACCGTTTGTGTATGTATCGGCAGTTCTTTATTCACTTTTTTACCATAAAGTAATTGTACACAGCCCCTTGCAGCCATACATGTTCTTTCCACTCTACAGGCTGGTTAAGTCCTATCTCCAAACATCCAGTCATTCACCGTGACCAGTTGGGTGGCCCAGTAATAGTACCTTACGTCTGGTATTGCCTATCCTCCGTCATAGACCCACCTTTTTAGTTTATGTAAGGCAATTCGAGCCGCACCTTCCATCTATGAAAGGGAGTGCAATTCCGCCTCCACCATTCCCACAGAATGATGACTGAATCGGATAGGGGAAATTCTGCAGGACATAAAATAAGCGGTGAAGCGTCATCATTTTTAAATAGGGCAGCTCGGCCCATTAGCGTTAAGGGTAGAGTCTTCCACCTCCCTGCATCATTTTTAAATCTCTCGAGTTGGGGCAACGGGTTCCTCTCATAGAACTTCTAGGGGTCCCTTGTTATATTGATCCCCAGGTATCTAACCGCCACCAGTTCCAAGGGGGACCTCACACCACAATGACAGTTTAGGAATCCCAAACCTGCCAATGGAAACAGTAGGGATTTTTTTCCCAGTTAATGCGATAGCCCGAGTAGTCCCAGAGTATAAAAAAGATTTGCAGGATTCTATCAACAGACGGCCTCTGACACTGTACGTATAAAAGAATATCATCAGTATACAGGGATATCCGTTCATCCCACTCATCCCCTATTTGGATTCCCCATAACAACGAGTCCTGATGAACCCACGCCACCAATGGTTGTAGCGTCTAAGCAAACAATATCGAGGAGAATGGGTAGCCTTGCCTTGTTTCCTTTTGCATATTGAACTCTCAGGATACCGCAGCGTTAACTGTCAACCTTGCCAACGGCTGCTTATAAAGCAATTTAATGCATCCAATGAATGTCGGTCCAATCCCCATATGCTCTAGGACCACCCACAGGTAGTTCCATTCTATGCTGTCAAATGCCATCTTAGCATCCAAAGACCGAATTGCTGAGTATCCAACCCAGTGAATGCAGGACCCGAACAACCTACACAGGTTGAGCCTCTTATTTCTGCAGGGAATGAAGCCCGTCCTTAAGTGATTGGCTAGTATCTTCGCGCATACTTTAACCTCAAAGTTCAGTAGGGAAATGGGCCTAAATGATTCACAGTTCGTCAGGGGCTTACCCTCCTTGGGTATTACTGTATTCAGCACCAAGCGCTAATCTTTGGGCAGAATTCCGGTCTGACGTGCCTCCTGAAACATTGATAGAAGATGCGAGGCAACCTTGTCCAGTGTACATTTAAATAATTCTGGTGGGGGACAGTTGAGTCCCGTTGCCTTCCCAGACTGCAAGGCCTGATCCGCCGTGCTAAACTTTTCTACTGTCAAGTCGCTTCCAACCCATCTCTTTCCTCAGTCGTCAAACCCGAAAGCTTGCCATCCTTGAGGCATTCCATACAGTCTACTTCCGTATACCCAGACGTAGATGTATTTCGTTTTTCGTAATAGGATGTGCATGCCTCCGCAATCTCCTGCCCCATCACATGTCTCACTCCTGAGTCATCTAGTATCTCCAGAACCCATTTTCTTAAGGTCTCCTCCTTGTCCAGACAAAATCGGCTGGCTTTGTCCCCAGTTTAATAAATTGTGTCTTGTTGCCCTGTCCTCCAATAGCTCTCTGAGCTCCTTTTGTCGCAGTAGGAGTCTATTGCATGTCTCTCTTGATGTCAAATTTTCACTCCCTACCTAGGCTTCCAGCCCTAGAATCTTTCTCCAACTCCGTGCATTTTAATGCGTTCATTTTTTTGGAGGCAGACACTAAGGCCTGGGCATGTGCCTTTAGTGTACAGTCTTGTAAGCTTCCCAGAGTATTAACCCTGAGTTCACTGTCCCCATATTTTCTATGAAAAGTTGGTCCTTACACTCCCGGACACTGAACCTGAACTTCGGATACTTAAGGTGCCATGGATCTATCCTTGGGGGCAAACCATGGTCTCGTAGTGGTCCCACCAAGCTAGAATCCACTGGTGAGTGATCTGACACGCCCCGGGCCATTCGTCAGGCCTCCCTGGACTGTCCCACAAACTGAGCGTGTGTTATCAAAAATCCAACTGCGCTAGGCCTCCATGTGCCGCGGACAAGTGAGTATTATGCTCGGATTATGGCTCTGCCAAATATCGCCTAGATCCATGGAGGAAAGAAAGTCGCCTAGCCCCCTGCACTCCTCGCCGAAGTCCCTTCCCCCAGGGTATCCTACTCTAAGAGTACATCATACATGTCTCACCCCAATATTAACCGTCCTTCCGGTAGTTCCAGTAACAGTGGGCCTAGTTCATCCATTGTGGCTGTCTGCAATCACTGCAGGGCATACACCGAACATAGGTTAACCGTCATTCCCTCCCATTGCCCACTCAAGGCCACATATCAGCCCAGTGGATATGACCATGATTTCTCAGGAATAAATAGGAATGTCTTTCTGCCTAGCATCCCTACTCCTCTGGAGCCTGTGGTGTACCGAGCATGCGCGAGCAGGGCATAGCCATATCTATATAAGGCCTTACAGTGATGTCCCAGGAGGTGGGTTTCTTGTAGCAGGACTTTGTCTGGCGCGTATTTTTTTAATGAATTGCATGGCTATTGCCCTTTTCACCTTCCCATCAAGGCCATTTACGTTCCCGGACCACACTTTCATGTTTTGCGTTTGGTGACCAGCCATTCATGCTGTATAAGTATACCTCCTGTATCCAGATCCCTGCGGTCTATGTGAAGAAGGTCCCTCTCCTCCCCCTCCCACTGTGGTGTTCACCTGATGTGTGCATTTATCTACTAATGTTTACAATTCTTAACCATGATGATCTCCCACACTGATAAGTTCTTTCTACCTGTGCTCTTATAATGCATGTGTTGGAGCTCCGCATTACTGCTCTGCTCATTGATGTTTGAACACATATTCACATTTAAATGGTTGCGTAAATCTAAATTGTCTCCATATTTTCAAAAGGGATACCTTCCATGAATACTATTTCATTAGCATTTCATAAATGGGCTACGACACATTGCTAAAAAGGAAATAATGTCACAACTAATTGTGTTTTAAACTAAGCTATTTGGATAGTTTCAGAGGTGAATGGTGCCATTGAAATGCACAACTAGAAATGTGTATTTAGGCATGCATGGAACACCTAGGATCAAAGCAGTTTGCAGCAAATGTGTTGCACATGAGAGCTGATACTTATTTAGAGGATGAGAGAATTTAAAGGGATTCATGCAATAGAAAGATTTGAATGAGTGTAGAAAAAACAAGTCTTGAACTATGAATTGACCAATTTTTGCTTTTCTTTATTTCTTCTCTCACTCGTCATTGTCTCCGCCTCTCCACGGTGAAGGAATTGTGGGAATGTTTTCTGCTCCAGTTGCTGTAACCAGAAGGTGCCTGTTCCCAGCCAACAGCTGTTCGAACCCAGCCGAGTTTGCAAGATGTGCTACAGCAACCTGCATCCCAATGGAACCAACCTTGACCATGAACTGGAGAAACCAATTGCTGCCACTTCAAACTGAAAGCCACATTCTTGGGGCAGTTGGTCACAAAACTTTTGCTAGTCACATTCTAAGTGTTGATGATGAGACGAAAGACCTACAGATGAAGGGCGTGCATTTAGGACTGCTTTACACTGTATGGACTCAGCGGGACAGTGTAATTGATCGTGCAGCTCTCTCTTTAATTTTCTACATAGTGCTTTTTTCTGGTCCCCTTTGTCCCATTTGTATTTATTTTGGCTTGTTGGAGAAGGACAACAAGGGTGAGTAAAAATGGAAAGCCCTCCCTCACATCTGGCAGCTGTCCGTTATGTGGCAGTACCACAGACAGCTAAAACGTTCTGATGGTTGGGAGGTGTGTTAGGGGGAAAGAACTGGAGCAGCATTTGCGCACATTAATTCTTTGCAGCTTTTTTTTCTTGTGTGTTCTAGTACTGCTCTTTGTAGTGTACAGGGTCTCGAACGACTGAAGCACTTTGATTATGGTCCAGTGTACCACAGGAGCTTTAATTTCTCATTATATGTGACTAAAGCACTCTACCCCTCTTCGGTCCCTTCTCATGGTGTTAAACATACACACTCTGCCCATTCATGCACTCCTCTGCATATGTCTAGCACTGTGCTGTCATCTCTTTCAGTTGTACACTTTGAAGTTAGGTTTTTCTCAACATTTCTGGCACAAGAGCATTTCAATTGCTGTTTGTGAGACCAGGTCTCCTGTGCACCTGTGTCTTAGTTTTCACCTTGGGAATCTCGGACCTTATTTGTATACTGCTCATTTTAGCTGAAGGTAGCTTTTCCTTAAGACCCAGTAGAGCTCTTTGTTGGGGGAAGTTAATTTTATATCTTGTTCACAGTCCATGAATAGTGATGACAGTCATTCTTATTCCTCTGTATAATGGGATGATATTCGCCACTCAGACTTTGAATATCCTAGAAACGATGCTTAGGATGATTCACTGCTCATTGGTGATGGCCCTCATTTTGTGCTCTAGGTTTGAGGTTTTAGAGCTATTATGATTTCCAGCTCATTGTTCCATAAGAGGTGTCCCTCTTTGACAGCCTTGTTGGTTCTTATTTAGGAATATGCGGGTTGATGTAATGATGTTATCCTGGACTGTGAAGTTATTTTAGAGTAATTTATTTGCCATGCTCAGTGGTTGAATGCAGGGAGACCGCAAATGTGACCTGCTTTGGAATTTTGAGCATGAAGAGGGGTCAACTCTGGAGCGGTAGTTCCAAGGGTAATGAAGTTGTAATGTCAATCTGTGCTTACGGAATAGGGTTCAGATAGCAACAACATGCCTAGCTGTAGATGTGGGTTTAAAAAGGAGTTGAGACGAAGGCCTGCTTAGAAAATGTAGGCCTACTGAGAATATAGGCAGGAGAAGCTAAGAATATTGCCCTTATCTAGGACTGTGTGCTCAGAATAATGCCTTTATCTAGAATTGTGGTCTGCTCAGGGCACGTGAGCATGAAGATGGCCAGGAATGCAATCTGCTCTCTGCCTGTGTGGTTGAAGAGAGTTGCAATGAAGTCATGCCCAGAGATTATTTTCTTTGACATTGTCACAGTGATGCCCTACTCTAGGGCTTTATGATTCAGGGTAGTCCGGATGATAGCCTGCTTAGGGACCTCTGCTTTATGTTAGTTACAATGATGCCCTTCTATAGGCCTGTTTGCTTGTTAGTGGGCCAGAACATGCCATGCTCAGGGACTAATGATCGAAGGCCATACCCAAGACTCAGCCTATAAAATGAAAAAAAGGAGAGCTGGTTCTGAATTAGATTAGATGATACCTGATGACTGTATGAAGAAGTCGGATAGTTATGTGGGTGGTGTGTACTGGCAAGAGGACGGTGAGCAGAGGAGAGAACAAACGAGCTAGGTAATTCATTAGATTTTGGTACAATGAATTTATGGTACTGGCTATGTTGGTTAAGGAGATTCCAGATGATGCATGTCCCTGCAGATGTAGACAGGAGTGTTTTGGAATGGTTTTCCAACCTGGGAATGTGGGCAGAGGCAAAGTGGTTCAAGACTGTGATGTGCTCTTCAACTGTGGGCATAAAGCAGGGTCAGGATGATTTGGTGCTCTGGGGCTGTGCGTCCTAGGCAAGATAATCCACTGCTCTGCAATGCAGGCTGAAGAGTGAAAAGATGATTTTCATCTCGAGAGTTGTGGACATAAATATGCTGAATGATGACCAGTTAGGTGTCTAAAAGCAGTGCTAAGAGATGGTGCGGTCAGGGGACTGCTCTGCTACCCGGCTTAACGTAGGGCAGGCTTGTATACATTTGGGTAACAGGCACCAGATAGTCATGATCATGTAATACACCTTTGGTAACAGAGAAAGAGATTCTGTATTGCTAGATCAGAGCTCGATCGTGTGGGTGGAGGGCAAGAATGAGCACTTGTTCCGAGGTTTCAGAGAGACAAGAGATGAGATGTAGATGATGCACTTTCACCTCCGCATCACCATAAGGTACGTCTAGAAAGTTCCTTCTTATAAGAGTTGCTCATGCTGAGGAGATTGTTTTTCTGTGTGAGTGCAGTTTTGGCACTGCTGAAGCAGTGCTATGCCTTAAAGATACAACCCAGGAGCTGCATTGGGCTGATACGTGCAGGTGATGTTCTGCTAGGAAAGGTATCAAGATAATATATAAGACAAAGGTGACCGCATTCTGATGCGTGCATGCCATGCACATCATCTTTGAAACTCTATGAAACTGTTTATAGTTAGAGGAGATAGATCTTGATCTCTTATCCTAATAGGTGCTGGTCTTGGTCCTACTAGAGTGCACTTAAGAGCTAACCAAAACAAAATTCACCTCGCCCAACAATGAAAAAACAGGGTTTGTTTTGTGGGCTGAACAGTGGTGTTTGATGATGGTACCCACCCACTCCCTCCACCTAGCTGCGCCCTGGGCAGAATGAAAATGTCAGGAGACAGAGTTAAGGGAAGTGTATCTGGTGGGTAACATTGTTGCCAAGTAACATGCGTTCTGGTTACTGCCAAGGGTTAACCATTTTGAACAAAACAGAACCTCCGGTATGGCAAAATGAGTCGAAGTAGAGACCCAAAGGCAATATTGTGTGGCTTCTGGCTGCGTTTCTAGGTAGGTGCAATTACTTTTGGGATGGACACATGCACAGTTTGAATGTGGGTGCCAAGTGGAGGTGTTACGGGTTTTGAAGGACTGTGTGTCATGGAAAACGTCACTCGCAGCTCTTTGGCTTATCCTTTTAGCCAGTGAAGCACTTTCTCAATCACTCTTCTCCTCTTTCTGTGGCGGAGAAGAGATCTTGTCTCCGTAGCTGTAAATATATATAAATATATAAAGTCCACCTCTCCTGAAGGGGAAAGTGCTCCTATATTTTTCATTTTTTGTCAAAGCAAGAAGTAAATACTTTAGCATTGTTAAATCTATAAATAAAAGCAAAATAAAGCGTAGAGTTTTGCATGGTAGCGTTTGCCAACTTATTGTCTTTCTCCCTGACAACAAAATATTAGTCATCGGTGTAACTCCCCTCCATTTCCTCCAGTATCCCCCAATCTGAACTGCCATTCCCGGACTACAGAGTCTTGAAGTACTTCTTCGTAGTTTATACTGATTTTCATCAGTGCCTATCAGATGGAAGCCTTTACCTATGATAGCTATTTTACTCTGCTTCATGATGGAGCCAAAGACATTGATTTAACTCCTGCCATCTGCTCCAACGTTATTCAGTATGCCACTTTGAGGTTTTCAGAGTCCACCTTTGGCACTAACTCTGTTGAAGATAACTCTCAAATTAATATGTAATATACAGTTCTGGCCGCTTCACTGGTATCCGATAGAGAGTTCTAGCTGCAGATTCCTTACCTTTGAATTTCCCAGGCGTCGCACTGAATCCAGAAGTATTTTCGTAAGCAATGCCCCTGCGCACCGGTACGTGCCGTCAATAGGCACCACGAGCATTGTTGGCAACAGAAGTGATGTTATGGCACCTATATAGGCATCACCTAGTCATGTTGATCTCCGCTCTTTTCTTTCCACGCCATCCAGCACTGATCCAGAGAACAGCTACCCCTCAGTCACTGATTGATTGTTTTTTTATATTTTCTCTAGTGTTTTTTGAGGATTTTCCTCCTAATTTGTTAGGAAGATGTCATCTAGGAAGACAGGATTCTTCCCATAAACACACTTTGTCTGCCTGTGGTGTTTGGACCACGACCCAAAGTTGTTCTCCGATTGCCGTGCCATGAACCGTAAAAGCTTTGATGGAGTAGTCCCTAAAGCTGGTGGTGGTCGGCATGCATTACCCCATAAACAGAGGTTCTGGCCAATAGGAATGTCCCGGGAGTGCTTGTGGAGTCATAGGTAATTGTCTCATTCGCAGTCTTTGCGGAAACTGGAGTAAGTTGAGGCACAAGTAAAAAGTCTGCAAAGAGATCTTCAACTTCTCCTCGTCCTTTGACGGATGATGGTAGTCATATAGCCAGATGGGCGTCGCCCTATGCTGCATCGAACATGAACCTTCGTCGTAAATCAGAGCCTGAGCCCTATTCCCTTAGTTTAGGACTCGGGAAAAATGAGAGGGGTCGCTGGAGAATACCATTACTATGAGGAAGACCCTGACAGGGACTGGTGTGAGGAACTGGGTGAAGCCAGTGGTAGATACTTCTCCAGATATTGTTATGCTTTCTTCCCCTACCGTGTCTATGGAGGAGGGAGCTTCATATGCAATGGTAGTGTAGAAGGTGGCTGAGGTCTTTGACTTTCAGTTGCCCTCGGTGGCAGTCAACATCTTGACAGAGGTGCTGCAACCGGGAATCTTCAAATCTAAACCGCTACTTCTGTTCAATGATGCCCTCACTGATGTCCATTTGGGGACCTAGTCCAAACCCAACACAGGGGTCTGAGTACGATCTCCTGCTGCCACCACCCGCTCCAGGGGTCACAAGTTCCTCACCCAACACCCTGACTCGCGGAGCTTGATGGTCCAAGCCTCAACATTCCATGGAGCATTCCATACCACTCCCCCAAATAGGGAACACAAGAGACTCCTTGGGAAAGAAAACCATCTTTTCCACCAGCCTGACATTGCTGTCTTCGAATACTGCATGCCTTTTGGGCCATTACTCCCACACTCTGTGACACAGGGTTGCCCAGGGCAGGCTGTTGCCAGCAGGAGAGATGCAGTAAAGTTCAGACTACGATGTGGACATGATCTACCCGCCAGGCAGAGCGTTTTCTCAACAATGGCCCTGAGGCACCATGTCTGGTTGAGGATGACTAACTTTTTGGGGTATGTCCTAGCTTCCATTATGGACATACCAATTGACGGCACTTCTCTTTTCGGAGACAACGTGGATTTGACGCTTGAGAACTTAAAAGACAGTGCTTGGGCCTTTCTATGGCCCCACGCCACTCCAAATACACCTTTGTTTCCTATGGTGGCTACAGAAGGGGCTTCCAGCTTTGCCAATTCCCTCAGCCACTGAGCAGTGCCTGCTTCCCAGCCTCTGCGTGGACAAGGGTGCGGTAACCACCATCTCATGGGTCAGGTAGCCAGAGGTCTGGTCATTCCACTATTCCCCTGGCTGCTGCAGCCTCCAAACCTTCCTAATCATCCCATTTAACCAACATGAGCATCCAATTGGCAGCTGGATTCGCCATCACCTACCCCACTGGTAGTCCATAACAACAGATAGGTGGAGTTTGCAGATTGTCAATAGGATCTACTCCCTCGCCATCAAGGCTACCCCTCCCTCCATGCCTCCATCTCATGACCGACTGATGGAGGATCATCTGGCCGTTCTCCCTGAGGACAAGGGAGCCATAGAGAGGGTTCCAGGGCCCGAAGTAGGCCGTGGTTGCTATTCCTGCACTTTCTGGTCCCCAAAAAGGACAAAGACCTTCGTCCTGTTCTAGATCTGCGAGCCTACAACTTCTTCCTCATAAGGAGAATTAAAAATGCTCACGTTGGCTCAGGTCTTGTCTGCCCTGGACCCAGTTGGGCTTGCAGGACGCCTACTTCCATATTCCCGTTTTGCCTGACCATCGGCGCTACCCACAGTTGAGATACTGCTATTAACTATCTCCTTTGTGTACTGGTTGTGAAGGTGTTCCATCTTGGTTCTTTAAGCTCCATGTACTATATTTTGTAATGTCTGATGCAAACTACCTGTTTTTTGTTCATATCCTGTCATGCCAAGTGATTTCAAAAATTGACAAAACCCAATAAACATTTTAAAAAAAACATGCTGAAGTCACACCTGACTTTCGCAGACGCTTCCTTTCATTGGAGCTGTTCTGGACACAGTGCAGTTTCAGGCCTATCCTCCCGAGCGGAGAGTCCAGGATATTCAGGATATGACACTGAAGTTTCAGCCTCTATCCTGGATTTCAGTGAGAATGAGACTGAGGCTGCTGGTCCTCATGGTCTCCTGCATCCTGCTTTGACACATGACCGATTGGCATTTGCGGGCTCTGCAGTGGGACTGGAAGTTTTAACGGGTACAGCATCAGGGAAATCTCTTTGACATGGTCCAGATCTTGAAGGAAACAGCGAAAGATCTGTAGTGGTGGCTAATGATCCGCCATTCCCCAATCAGATGTCACAATAGTGACAGATGCGTCACTCCTGGGCTGGGGCAGTCAACTGTGAGAGGTGGAGACCAGAAGACTCTGGTCTCTGGCAAAATCTGGACTCCACATCAACCTGTTGTAGCTCAATTCGATGCAACTGGCATGGAAAGCCTTTCTACCCTCCATCAAGGGAAGCCTAGTGCAGGTGTTCACTGACAACCCCTTCGGCATGTGGTACTGCAACGAACAGGGCAGTGTGGGGTTGTGGCTCCTCTGTCAAGAGGACCGGCATCTCTGGACTTGGCTGAAACAGCAGGGCATATCTCTGGTTGTTCAGTACTTGGCAGGTTCCCTGAACGCCAGAGCAGAAGAACTCAGTCGTCGGTGCCTAGCGGATCACAAATGACATCTGCGTCTGGAGGTGGTGCAAGGGCTCTTTCAATAGTGGGGAGAGCCTTGGTTAGATCTGTTCACCTCTGTCAAGACCATGCAATGTCAGCAGTTTTGCACGCTGGAGTTTCCAAGGCAGCTGTCGCTTAGCGAAATGCTTTTCATCTCGAGTGGTGATCAGGCCTCCTGTATGCCCTTCCGCCCATACCACATCTCCCAAGAGTTCTCAAGAAGATCAAGAACAACCGGGCTCAAGCCATCCTTGTGGCTCTGGACTGGGAACGAAGAGTTTATTCCATGCTACTGAACATGGCAATAGATGTTCCCATCACGCTGCCCCTTTAGGAGGATCATCTATTGCAGCTGCTGGGGATGGTTCTCTACCCGATTTGCCCACTCGCCGCCTTCTTGATTGGAGATTGAGAGGAGACAGTTGACAGCTTTCGACCTTCCTCCCAAAGTTTGTAATGTCATTTTAGCAGCCTGGCGTCCCTCCACCAAGACAGTGAACACCTGCCATTGGAAAAGATTTTTGGCATGGTGTGCAGAAAAACACATTGATCCCCTTTCTGCCCCCCTTTCTGAAGTTTTACCCTTCATTCTTTCCCTCGCCCAGCTGGGCACTCTTAAAGGGCTTGCAGCTGCCTGACTAACCCTCAGTATTCAAGTCCCTTTTTATACATTGGTGCGTAAAAGGGCTTGTCCATCTCTGCCCCTTCACCATTTATTATGCACTAGTGGAACCTTAATTTGGTTTTGACTTTTTTTCATGTATGCTCTTTTCTAGCCTCTCCATAATTGTCCCCTCAGGCTTCTGACCGTCATAACAGCCTTCTTTTCAGCAATTACACCTGCCCGTAGACTGAGTGAGCTTGCAGGCCTGATCATCTAAGCCACCTTACCTATTAGTCTATCCTGACAAACTGGTGTTCTGCAAACGGGTATCCTTTGTACTGAAAGTGGTAACTCCATTTCATGTGGGCCAATCAATCACCCTGCCCACCTTTTACGCTCCTCCACTTCCCCCTAAAGAAGAGAGGTAACTCCATCTTCTGGACCTAAAAAGAGTGTGGTCGTTCTACCCTGACCGCACACAAGAGTTACTGGTGGGTCACCAACTTTTTGCGGGGTATGATGGTTGGAAAATAGGCCGAACGGTGCAGAAGCGAGCAATCTCTAGATCGGTCATGCTCTGCAACAAAATCTGCTAAGCATTGGCCAAGAAGCAACCTCCTGAAGATCTGAGAGTTCATTCCAATACCACTAAAGCTGCAACCAGTACGTTAGCATGCAGTGTTCTGGTCCTGGACATTTACCAGGCAGCAACAGGTGCTTCCCTGCGCACGTTCACCAAACGTTACTGTCTGGACATTCAGGTTCGTAGAGATGGGCCATATCGTGTGTGGTCTTGCAGGACTTCCTTGTGTGATGGGTGTTCGCGTACTCACCTCCGGAGAGTTATTGCTTGGGTATTTATTCAAAGGTAAGGAATCTTTGGCTAGAAGTCTCTATCAGATGAACAATTTACTTACCTCCGGGAACACCTTATCTGGTAGAGAATATATCTAGCTGCTGATTCCTCACCGACTCACCCATCCTTCCCACTCTGCAAATTGATTTGTAGGAATAGGGCTGATTCTTGCAGGGCCCTAGTTTTCTACACAGGTGCTCAGTGTTCTTCTTGGCTCCGCGCTTCTGGTGTAAAAGTCATGAAAAGAAACTGACGTTGGTGCGCCTAGACGGTGCCTATATAGGAGCCACGGACGTGACCTCTGATGACCAATTGATACCACCTACCGAAAAAAATCTTCCAGATACAGTCTTATGCCTGGGAAATTCAAAGGTAAGGAATCTGAGGCTAGATATAGTCTCTACCAGATAAGTAGTTACTGAAGGTAAGTAACTTGTTCTACAGTGCCATTGGCACCAGTTGTGACACCTATTTCGGCACTAGTTCTCACTTAGTGATCTGTGACCAAGCATATCATCTGTATGAATACAGGGTTGCAGACTTTCCCTTAGCAGAACATATACTTCCTTCTCAAAAGGTTGTACATTTGAAACTCAGTTTTTTCTTCATTCTGTCCGATGTCTTAGAAATGCCTATTGCAGTCAACATACTGAGGATGAACATAGTTATGGGGAATTATTTATTTGTTTCTGAGAACATCAAAGAGAGGTAAAATGCACACCAATATGCTCCCCATTTTTATTGTGAAACTTGACCTGTTTCTGAACTGTAAGGGCGTGCCTGCCCGATTCGCGCTCCGTCCCATTGTGCTTTTTGCAATATAACTGAAACACTAAGGGAACTCAATGTATGTTCCCCTTCGAGCAGCACAGCCAAAATGCTTGAAAGAATCCAACCAATCAAATCCTTTTTTTAATCTTCAACTTATTCCTTTTTTATCCAATTTCCTCTTCATCCCTTTAGTTTAATTGCTTCAATTCATTTTATCAATTCGAATCCAATGTGAAGGTGTTTTATACAAACACAGGAGGCAAGAGGGTTTCCACATGTCACGTCTTTTATTTAAAAATCGCCCAATGCATTTCGGGATTAACCCTTCTTCGGGGGTATCTACAATGCAAATAAAAAGAACAGTTAATGTGTAAAACCATCACAATTGTTACTCATTCAATGAACAATTCAACTAAAATTGCACCATTTATGACAACACAGAGTATTTTCTATTAAATAATATAGCCATGTTGCAGTTAATATCATTTATTTCTACATAGGTCACAGCGGAGCTATGTTTACTCAGAGAAGAGCACAGAGGATATTATATTCATGGACACAAACTGACTAAATGTAATAACATTTCATGCATACTTTTGAGGGTTAATATTCATTTTGCTTTAGTAAAATGTATGCTGATACTGTGGGTCGACTCTATTTGCACAAAAAGGTAATGAGGAGTTTGCAATGTCACGAGAAGCGCAGCATGGGGTATTCTGGGATACGTAGTATGTATTTAAACTACAATTTGCAGAGTGGTTTTTTTGCATTAAAAGTCCGTCGTTTAGTGTAATCTTTGCAATTAGTGCACGTGACAAACCATCTGGCTGCAGCAGGGGAGGAGTAACTGAAAGGTTAAATAGTGCTTGATAATTGAGTGAAGGATTTACGAGGAAGGATATGTGAGCTGCGGCTATGTAGAAATATTAACGTGACACAAAGATTTGGGGCTTGTGAAAAACGAGCCGGCATGTTGAGAGTTTGGGTTTTGAAATAATGGATACAGACAACATGTCACGGTAAGAGCATTAGAAGTGAAAGCAGCGAAAGGGTTTCCAGAGGTGTTCCAAATTAATTACATGAACGATGTGGCAGTGTATATTGATGTGCACGTTTCACAGATGGGATTACTTCTTTTATGATAGGCCAAATTAACGGTATGATATAAATGGTGTTAACTGCAACATGGCTATATTATTTAATAGGAAATACTCTGTGTTGTCATAAATGGTGCAATTTTAGTTGAATTGTTCATTGAATGAGTAACAATTGTGATGGTTTTACACATGAACTGTTTTATTATTTGCATTGTAGATACCCCCGAAGAAGGGTTAATCCCGAAATGCATTGGGCGATTTTTAAATAAAAGACGTGACATGTGGAAACCCTCTTGCCTCCTGTGTTTGTATAAAACACCTTCACATTGGATTCGAATTGATAAAATGAATTGAAGCAATTAAACTAAAGGGATGAAGAGGAAATTGGATAAAAAAGGAATAAGTTGAAGATTAAAAAAAGGATTTCATTGTTTGGATTCTTTCAAGCATTTTTGGCTGTGCTGCTCGAAGGGGAACATACATTGAGTTCCCTTAGTGTTTCAAAATTATTTATTTCCACAACTTAGCTCTTTTTCTAGCCTTTGCTTAGATCTTTAAAATGCAAGGGTGCTGGACACCTCACCCAGGGGTGTCATCGCTTATATGTCTGGACCTACTACAGAGAAGTTCAACTCCTTCACTTGGTTAAATAAAAAGCTGAAGTGATTGTAGAGCTTCCTGTGGCCACCGCAAACGTACGGTTAAATTTACTCATCAAAAGTATGAATGAATGAATGAATGAATGAATGAATGAATGGCATTTTTATACAGCGCAAAAACTTAGCCCCAAGGGGCATCAAGACGCAATACAGACAGACATGAAAGTCCTGACTCCAGATAACTAGACCAAAAGGCCGTTGGGAGAGCAATAATCTAATATGCTTGAGAAAAAAGCCAGGTCTTAAGAAGTTTTTTAAATATTGCTAAGGAGGATTGACTGGTAAGCTCAAAGGGGAGGGAGTTCCACAGTTTGGGAGCCAAGGTGGAAAAGGCTCTACCTCCCCATCTAACCTTAGCAAACCTAGGGACCACAAGCCTATTCTTCGAAGATGAACGAATCATTCTAATGGGGGTGTAGGCACACAAAAGAGATCCTGAGCCATGGATAGCACCATGGGCCAGACAGAGAATTTTGAAAGAGATCCTAGATGGAATCGGAAGCCAGTGAAGGTCCCTTCTGGCCATTGTTGCAGACGCTCTCCTAGGAAGGCTTAGAACCTATCTGGCTGCCGCATTTTGCACCATTTGGAGGCGATGGATGAAGCCTTTATTGATGCCACCATAAAGGGCATTACAATAATCTAGCCTCGATAGTACTAGGCCAGCTGTTGCTTGTTTCCAGGCTGCCAAGGACCGGTAAGGGTCAATTTTCTTTAAGATTCTAATGGTGCCACGACAAGTTGACACTGTCCTATTTACCTGGGGGTCGAAAGAAAGGGCAGGGTCAATTTGTACTCCAAGGTTCTTAGCAATAGGAGTGGGGGTCTGACAATCTTCCAGGGACGGAGGCCACCAATCCTTTGACTAGAGATTTTGGCTCCCTCCGAAGACCATAACTTCGTTTTTTTCCGCCGTTTAATTTAAAAAAAATTACACGTCATCCATTTGGAGACTGCCTCCATACAAGCTCTAAACTCTGAAGCGATCTCACAAACTGGCTGGGTGATGGATACCAATATCTGTGTGTCATCAGCATATGAGAGCACGTCCAGGCCAAAGGATCTTACCACCTGTGCAAGTGGGGTAACATAGATGTTAAACAGTAGAGGGCTCATTGAGAAGCCCTGAGGAACCCCACATTGCACCTTTTGGGGATCGGAGAGGAAGTTGCCCATTTTTACTCTCTGCTCCCTGTGATGGAGAAAGGAGGAGAGTAAACTGAGGGCAGAGCCTCCTAATCCGATGTCCTTGAGCCTGGAGATCAGTATTGATGGGGACAGGGTGTCAAAAGCTGCTGAGAGATCTAATAAAACAAGCAGCGAAGGGTGTCCCTTGTCAACCTCAGATCGAATTTTGTTTGTCACAACAGTGAGAGCAGTACCACCGAATGCAGAGCCTCTTGCCCTTATATCAGTCATTGCTTGATCCAATTTTGGCTGCTTGGAAAAAGCAATGTTCTACCAGTTATTATTATTATTATTATTATTATTTGAAAGTTTTATATAGCCCGAACAAGATCTTTGCAGATATCAGAGCGCTTTACAAGGACAAGGGGGTGATAGAATAATAGTATGTAATAGTTGAGTTAGTTAGGTACAAGGTGCATAGTTACATAAGTAGGTCAAAGTACAAGAGGTAGGTCAAAGTTGAGGTAGTGTAGGTACAAGGTGCACAGTCAAACAGATGCGCCAATAGTATAAAGGTACAAAAAGAAGGAGCATATACTTGTTTAAGCGTGCTTAAAATGCTTTTGGAGATAGCATAAAGATAGGCAAGGTTGAGGTAGGTGAGTACAGGGTGCATAGTCACACAGGTGCATCAATAGTACAAGAGTAGGAATAGTTGAGGTGGTGTAGGTACAGTATGCAAAGTCAAACAGGTGCGTCAACAATATAGAAATATACAAAGAGGGAACGTATACAATCAAATAAGTCGATAATACAGGTAATACAAATAGTCCAAGGGGTCAGGCAGGTAGTACAGAGCGGATTCTTGAGAAATACAGAATAAGAGATCGTGTGTATTTAGCCATGAGGATCGCTTTTACTTCTTTCTTAAAAAGTTTGTTGGAGGAGATGAGCCTGGTTTCAGGAGGGAGTGAGTTCCAGATCCTGGGCGCCATTCCTGAGAAGGAGCGTTTATAGGTTTTTTCCTTCCGAAATCTTCGAGGCTTCAGCAGAAGATTGTTTGTGCTTCTAGTAGTTCTAGAGCAACCAGAAATTGTCAGCTTTTGAGTGAGGTAGGCGGGTGAGTTCATGTGTACAGCCTTGTGTGTCATGCAGGCGATTTTCAGATGTATTCTGGCTTCAAAAGGTAGCCAGTTCAGGGATTTAAAGTCAGGGGAAATATGCGAGTGTTTTTTTGAGCCAGTGATGAGTCTCGCTGCAGCGTTAAGGGACGCTCTAGGGGTGCCGTTGTAGTTAGGGGGAGCCCGCAGAGGGCGGTGCTACCGTATTCTATGTGCAGGATGACTATAGATTGCACTGCAGTATGGAAGTCTTTGGCTGGAAGGAAGGGTTTAAGTTTTCTCAAGGTATTGATTTGGAAGTTCGCTCCTTTCGTTGCCATGCTGATGTGTTGCTGCATGTTGAGATTGGCGTCAAGTGTTATGCCTAAAGATTTTGCTGAGTCTACGATGGTAGGTTGTACATTTCGAGCCGTTAGGTGCTTAAGCCATGTTTGAGCGGTAGAGATTTTTGCGGGAGGTGAGATCAGGAGGAACTCAGTCTTCAGCGCATTGAGTTTGAGGTGATTCTCGGCAAGCCAGGATTGGGTGTTTCTGATCGTGGTGTTCAGAAGCATGATGTCCTTGGGAGATTGTATTTTGAGATAAAGTTGCGTGTCGTCGGCATACATGTGAAAGTGAACATTGGATGCTTGTAGCAAAGTAGTGAGAGGTTCCATAACTAGGTTGAACAGTGTTGGGGAGAGGGAGGATCCTTAAGGGACGCCTAGCGATACAGGTACCGGAGAGGACATCAGGTTGTTGCTTTTGAATCTCTGAGACCGGTTGTGTAGAAAGGAAGTGAACCACTTGAGAACAGTCCCAGATATGCCCATTATTGTGTTTAATAGTTCGAGTAGGTTCTCATGTTTAACTGTGTCGAATGCTGAAGGGAGATCAAGAAGGATGAGGAGGCAGGTATTGTTTTGGTCTAGGATTTGGAGGGCGTCGTCAACTATGTGAGTCATAGCAGTTTCGGTACTGTGCCCTGCTCGGAAGCCTGATTGATGAGGGTTGAGGAGATCAAACTTATCTATGTGTTTAGTCAGTTGTAGCTGTACGCATTTTTCCAACAGTTTAGCAAGAGTGGGAATATTTGTAATAGGACGGTAATTGTTTAGATCAGTGGGGTCTGCTGTTGGTTTTTTTAGTAGCGGTGTGACTTGTCCGACTTTGAGGGCGCTAGGGATGGATCCTTGTTGAAGAGAGCTATTGATAATCTTAGTCCAGAGTGGGAGGAGCAAAGGGGTAAAGTCTTTTACAGCGCTAGCAGGAAGGGGGTCAGTGAGGTGATTGGATGGTTTCAGGGTGCTGAGCAATCTGCCAATTTCTTCTTCGGAGTAGGTGCCAAAGGATGACCATGTAGCATTGTTCTTTGGTTCAGACGATGCTGTGTGTTGGGGGTTGGAGTAAAGGATTGCGTCATTGAGGAGATCGCTTCTTATGTTGTCGTTTTTTTGGTTAAAGAAAGCAGAGAAGTCTTCACAGGAAGGTGTATCGCCCATGGTGCTGAGTGTCTGGGGTTGTTCTTTGGATTGTGTCCTGATTAGCTCAAACAGTTTTCTTGGGCGTTTTTTTGCTTGGGCGAGCTGGAGGCTGAAGAAATCTCTTTTTGAGCGTTTTATTTTCCTGAAGTAGGCGTTTCTCTGTTTCTTCAGGTTTTTTAGGTGCAGTGCAGAGGGGGCTGATCTCCAGGCGCGCTCTGCCAATAGCATGGCCCGTCTATCTTCATTGAGGCTCCCGTCATACCATGGGTTGGAGATCTTGGATGAGACTCTTTTCAGTTGCATGGGTGCAGCCTCATTGATTATCGTGGTCATAGCATTGAGATAGTGGTCAGTCAGGAGTTGAACGTCCGTAGCGCCGGAAGGGGGAAGTAGGAGATTGCAGCTGTTAGGCGGTAAGGAGTCTGGGTTGAGTTTCTTCATGGCTCTTTTCCAAACTTTGGGCTTAGAAGGTTGAACTGGGTTAAATTAAATTTTTTCATTGATAAGGAAGGAGACAATATGATGATCTGACCAGTCACAAGGTTGGATTGACTCAAGTTGAATAGCGTCCTCTTTGGAGATGATAAGGTCGAGGATAGAACCTTTCTCATGGGTCGGGCTGTTGCATATTTGGGTGAGATCAAGGGCGTTGAGGAAGATTTTGAGGCTATTTACCACTGTGTCACTGCTGTCATTCCAGTGGAGATTGTAGTCGCCAAGGAAAATTTGGGTGTTTTGCCGTCCTGAGTTGGTTGAGATTGTGTCCATGAGTTGTTGGGAGAAGGAGAGCTTGTCCCCAGGTGGGTGGTATATGATGTGTAGTGAGGATACCGGTTTGCTTTCGCTGATGACATCAAGGCAGAGGTATTCACAGGAAGTAAGGGAGGGGGCGGACGCTTTAATAACTGAAAGGTTGCTTCTGTAAATACAGGCAATTCCACCGCCTGTCTTTTTGGTCCTGTCAAGTCTAATGATACAGTAGTTGGGGGGGACTAGGATATCCATGATAGGTGTAGAAGAATCGGACAACCATGTTTCAGTCAGAATGGCTAGATCCGGTTCCAGAGAAATGATGAGATCGGCGACCCCCACGGAATGTCTTTGGGCCGATCTGCAATTGAGATGTATGCATTTGAGTCTAGGGGTGCAGAGGGTGGAGGAAGGTTCTATAGTGAGGGTTTGTGAGGTTGTTGGGGACGGAGCCTCTGTTATGCGTGTGGTGTCTGAGAGGGTTAGAGATAATCGTTGGGATGGACAGATGGTTGGTGGCTAGGCGATTTTGGGGAGCCGGGACGTAAGAGTGGAGAAGGGTGTGTATGTCATGATCTGAGATCGTATTGGTAGTGCATCTGGGGCGATTGGTGGTATTGCGAGAGGGGATAGAGGTCCAGTGTGGGGAGTGTTGTGTGGTAAGGAGAGTAGGAGGTGAGGGGGAAGTGCTATTAGGTGTAAGGTTGGTGGTGGGAGGGGGGTGTCTGGGGTGTGTGGGGTGTGTGATGAGCAACTCTTTGATGGAGTGTAGTTCTTCTTTCATTTGGAGGAGGGTGGACATAATCATGTCCAGCGTGGTGTTGGGCGCGGAGTTGGGGAAGGGTACTGGCGGTGACCAGGCGTATAGGTTACTTGAGAAGGGGGGGGAATCGGGGTGGAGAGGTAGAGCTGGTGAAGGGGTTGGAAGTGTTCGAGAGAGGATTGGTGTTAGGGTTGGCATTATTGGGCAGGGCATCAGTGCTAAGAGGGGAAGGGTAAATGGGGGCGGTGTGGAGGCTGGGGGTTGCGGGGGTGGAGGTGGGATAGTGGGGACTGAGAGTGGGGGGTGAGAGGTTGAAGGAGGGGTGAAGGCAAGGCGTGCCGGGAATGCAAAGAGTGGGGGGGGGAGATAGGAGGAGAGAGAGTCATGTCGTGTGGGGTGGAGTAGGGGGAGGAGGGTTGTTCTGAGAAGTTTGGTATGAGGTGCGGGACGGGAGTGCAGGGTGTGGGGGGGGAATGGGAAGAGAGAGAGTCATGTTGCGATGGGTGCAATTAGGGGAGGGTGGGTGTCCTGAGAAGCTAGTCGGAGGTGTGCGTGGCGTGTTATGTGGGGGAGGGGGTGGCGGTGTGGGGGATGCTAGAGGAGTTGCGTTCGGCGTCTGATGCTGAAGGGCGTGATGTGTCTGTAGAGGGAGGGTGATAGAGTAGAGTAGTGGGGGGAGGGAGGGGGTGCGTGTTAATGTTAGGAGGTGGTGTGGAGTCCAGGATGTTGGGAATGAAGGCGGGAGGGTGTGGGATCAGGGATTTAGAGAAGTATTCTTTGAAGGTGGGGAACAGGTTGTCAAATAGGTGTAGGTTTCTGTCTGTGGATTGAATTAAGATGGTGCAGTTGTTGTAGATGGTGATGGTTGCTCTAGCAGGGTAGCGCTGGGATGGTGTGGTTGAGAGTGTTACACCATAGGCGCTTTTCCTAGTGGTCGAGACGGTGAGTAGGGTAAGGAGTGCTTTTCTCCATTGTGCTCTGCGTGTAGTGTATAGGATGATATCAGTGCTCTTGGTTCCATTGTTGAGGAAGAAGTAGGTGTCTACAAAGGGGGTTTCAGGGTGGGACTTCAAGAAGTTGTGCTTAAACCTTTTTGCGTTTTTTTTTGGTGAGCCCGGGGGGGTAATTTATTTTGTAAGTGTGTTTGCCCAAGGGTTCCATGTTGGGAGTAGGGGGACAGGTGGGTAAGGGGGATGCGTGGCTGGGTGTAGGAAAGGCGCTATGATGTGTGTGAGGAAAGAGTGGGTGCAGAAGTCAAGGAATGAGTGCGGAGGAGTAGTGATTTAGACTAGTCTAAGATGGCCGCTTCTTTAGGCGTGATGCAGTGATGAGGATTGACTAGCCTAAGATGGCCGCCAAGTTAGAGAGAATGAAGGGTATAGCAGTCCTTTGTTTATTGTTACGTAATGAGAACAGGGAGGTGAGCCAGTTTCAGAAGTTCAAGAAAAGGCAGTCCTATTTCTATCTCACTGGGTGGGTGAAGGGGAGTCCTATGCCTATTTTGGCGAGTGAGGGGAATTCGAGTGGGTGTTTAGATTAGTTTTGTGGGGGTCTGGCGCTTAGATGTTCTAGATTTATGACCCCAGCCATTTTGGGCGAAGGAACCGGTTTTATGTGGGTTTCAGGGAAAATGGAGGCCGGTGAGGCTACAAGTTTTATGGCCCCAGCCATTTTGGGTAGACAAGTCTGAGAAATAAACTCGAGTAATTCAGTGAAAAGGTGATGCAAATTAAATGAAAACACGATACCTTGTCCTGAACCTGGGGGCGTTTTACGAGTGAGGCGATTGCACTGCTGGCTGCATTCTGTCTCTTTTGAGCACTTTGCCAGCGTGAGGCATTCCTTCTTTATCCGGCTGAATCCATCCTTAAAACATTAGCGATATTGGGCACACGTTATCGGTGCTGTTTTGTGCCGTTTTAGCTTCCTTTCCTTTAGTGAGGGGGCTGGGTCGTGGAGCGACTTAGCTCCGTGTGTGTTGACGAGCTGTGGCAGCATGGAGGCTCCCAAAGCCTGCTTTTCCCCGGTGCGAGACCCTCTGCAGGAGGGGGGGTCTCGTCGTCTTGCTCTGCAGGGCGTCGGGGGCGTCGGGCAGACCAGCGTCCAAGCCACTGCCCGCAGTGTCTTGCGGGACCCGGCGAGGCTCTGAGCCTCCGCAGCCGCAAGGGGCTTGCTCCCGAGGCAGTTCAGGGTCTACGCCTCTACCTCGGGCAGCTCCCGGCGTCGCTGGATGAGGAGCGATGCCACAATCCAGACTAAAGGCTCTGCAGGGCATCGGGGCAGCCCGGCGTCAAAGCCATTGCCCTCCTCCTGGTCCCGCAGAGTCTGGCAGCAACCCGGCGAGGCTCGGAGCCTCCGCAGTAGCAGGGGACACGCTCCGGACCTCCGTTCCAGGTCCCGCGATGACCCGCAGCAGTCTGCGAGGTGGGTCAGGCTCCAGGCTGTGGCCGTCCAGCCGTGAGTGGACGTCGGGAGCCGGTAGACTCCAACCACCTGTCCCGTCTCCAGCCAGGTCCAGTCCGTCCCGGTGCCCCAGCTGATCAGTCCGGTCAGCGCGATGGGGGTGCCTGCAGTGCCGAGTGGGCTCCGGACCTCCGTCCCGGTCCCTCAGTAACCCGCAGCAGCCTGGCGAGGCAGCATCCCGGCGGTGTCGATGGCGAGGCAGGCTCCCGGACAGGGAGAGCACTTCCAGCGTGAGCGGGACAACGGGGTGGTCTTAGCGGAGACTGCAGGCAGGCAGGAGCAACTCCGCAGTGGGGCTCCCGTTGTCTGTCCGGCGCCAGCAGTGCTCCAGGTCCGGGTCCACTTCTGCGAAGTCCGGCGGTAGCGGCGGTGATTTTCGGCGTGTCAGAGACCTCCGGTGAAATCAACGAGCAGCAGTTGTCCACGGCGGGCTCCAGGGAATAAGCATCCGTTCCTTTTTCCCCCTTAAATGGTCAGGGAGAGCCCCGGGTCCAAAGAAGAGGGTGGGGGTGACTCGGTCTTCTCCTGCGAAGCTCAGCCTCCAGGCAGCGGGTTTCGTCCTCCGCACCGGCAGGTAAGGAAGATGTTCCAATCCAGTTACTTTCCAATCCAGTTACTTGTACTGCTCCAGTTACTTGCTCAATCCCGTTACTTGCGTGTTGCTCTGCGAGGCAGATGCTGCTGGGTGCTAAACAGGGATAAAATCCGGAGAAATGGGATCCCCAGCACTTGGAGCTCTTCCCAAGAGCTCCTACCCGGCGGCCATTATTGAATTGAATTGGCAAAATGCTAGAAGCAAATTACACGTCACCTTCAGGCCTAAGATTGTTTTTATCCATCCATCTCTGAAAAGTTTGGTGGTGCGAGTTTCTTTGGCTGAGTTTAAACCTTGTGCCTCACTTACTGTTTCCCGATAAGGAGCGAATTTTTCGGGATACTATGGGGGTGGAAAATGTTGTGTTTTTTTTAACTAGGTCCTCTATACAACCAGTACTTAGTGCTTATTGGCACCCAACAAGTATGTACTATGAGAAATAGCTACTTTAGTTAAAATAAGTTTCCCGGGACCTTATATAATAAACACAGTTTTTGTATGAAAAGAACGTTTCAAAATGCTGCCAAATTCTCGCAGCTCCTAATTTATGAATAGGTCACTTGACAGACAAAAGCTATTTGAAGACAATGTTGACTCATCACTGGAGTGTTTCAAGCAAAGCAAAGGTACAGCAAGGTTGTAGGAATTGACATCTTCCGCTTATTAGTTCCAATAGTCATATGCCATTCAGCAGGCCACAGCACAGGTTTATTGTTTCGTTTTGGATCATTAATGGCTGTACTGTTGTTTGAAAGTGTCACTTGGCCAGATAATTTTGCATTAACTTTCTTTTATGTTGAATCAAAGGAGTCTACACCTTCTAAACAGACCTGCTCCCGATCCAAGTGTCAGTCTTGGCTGCTATCCTCAGGTAGGTCGAAATGAAAGCAAATGACACCCCTCAAGGTAAACACAAATAAAAACTAAACGCAGACACTCAGACATGCTACTTTCACTCTAGGGAGAGGTTGGACACCCTGTGTTCTAAGGATCCGACTATGCTGCCATTATCCGACTCGTATCCCAATACACAATTGAAGATGATGTGCCTCGAATTCCCAGTGCCATCATCAACTCCGAAGCAGGTAGAGGCCTTCAAGGAGTTAATGCTCCAGCTTTTTTTAATGATTCCCTTTTCTTGTTGACACATCTCATGTTCTTCTTGATTTTGTTTAGCCTTCTGTTGATCATGCTGTTCGAAGACTGTGGCACAGCCACTTACCTGAAGTTCTGGTTGTCTGCAGGAGCGATGAACTGTCCCTTCTCCTCCTAGGACACCTCTGGGCTCTACTGAACTCGCTACAGGAGTTCCAGCAGGTGTCCCAAAAGGGAAGGTGAATGGGACGAGAAATAGAGAGAGAACACTGCTACTCCACACAGCCTGGTCCAGCCCGGCACCCACAAGGGGATCTGTTTGCTGAGTAGGGTCGCCTTTTTGAGGACTTGCGATTCTCTATAAAATAAGAGATGCAACAGATGAGTACACAGCCACTTCTGGGCCACCCAGGCGCACTCAACACAGAACATTCGTAATAAGCGATCTATGTTAGTCGCCTAGTCCTCAAGAGGAGCGGAGATAGTTTCTTAGCCCTTGTCTGTTGGTAGCAGGAGAACGCAATCCAAATAATAATTTCTAAGAACAATGCTGCCAAAAAGGAGCCACTGGCTATGATTGTGTCTTCTACAGCCAGGTAAATGAATGGCACCTAGACACTTCGCAAAACACCCATAAACAAATATGAAAAGGCCTATATAAGCCATTGTCCATACAATATGATGATCAGACGGGTAACAGGATGCTTCCATGTTCAAGGTGCGGTATCTAGTTCACAATATTTGTCTTAATATCAAAGTTGTGTGCAAATAGAGTAGAAACAAAACTCTCAGAAGTTGAAAATGAGTTGAAACACAAAAGGACCTAAGCTGAATACAAATATGAAATTAGTTCAAAACATAAAATGATGCTAAGCGTAATACAAATATGAAATGATTTCAAACAAAAAATTACCTTAAGCGCAAAACATATCTAAATGCCATAGTCTTGAATCAAAAGTCACTTGTGCCATATACCAGATGACCAATTCACATGGTAAATATCCAAGGACGAGCCTTCCGATATCAACAGAAAATGTCAAAGTCACATAGCCATCCACTTCACACGCAGCCTTAAAGCTCGCTGCACTTAGCTGTCCGATGCTTGCTGCAGTCCCGGCTTCTGATCAACGGTGAAGGAGGAAATCCTGAAGCAGTGGCAGAAGCAGTCTCCAGCTGAAGCAGGTACCAGGAGATTAAGCCATGCATTGACTTAAGGGCCTCTACAAAGACATGTAAAACACGGCACCGGCATGCACATCACCAGCCTGGCAGGAGTGGGAGACTGCACTAGGCATACCTATTACGCAGGAGCAGTGGACATTTTGCTGCGCACAGGTGCGCGACCTCTCCAAACTATAGGGATGCGCCTTATGCACTTTAATTTCTTGCATCGTACATACAGAACTCCTGCAGGGCTACTGAGACTAAGACTGGCCTAAGAGGCTCGTTGCCAGCGATGTAGGGCACCTGATGCAACTTTTCTACACCTAGCGTGGGAATGCTTCCAGGTCCATCCATATTGGGTGACTGTATTTGACGCAATAGACGAAATTACGAGGACACCGATAACTAGATTCACACTGACGGCGTTGCTGGGATACATGAAGGACATTCCTACAGAGGGTAGAAGGCTCTGTGTGCTGCTGCTCGCAAAAAGGCGCATCGCAATAACATGGGGCAGAACATGTGTCCGCAAAAAAGCGACGTGGCACAGGGACGCAGCGCATTTTGCTAAGTACAGCTGGCTGCCTTCTGGGATCTAATGCCTACTCAATCCTGACCTAAAGATGTCTGGTGCCCCCTGCAACTATATATCAGTGCACATGCATCAGATGAGGCCGACCCCCCCACTGCCCCCCCCCCCCCCCCCCCCCCCCAATGTCCTGGCCGTAGGTGAATAGCTATGATACCTGTCGAAATTGCCACAGAGTGTAAAATGAGACCCATTATAGACCTCATGGCCAGATAGTACCAACAGATCACGCTTTCCTCCCCTATTTTTCCCTTGGACTTCCCTAGCTCCCCTGAGCGGAATAGCAATTGTTAAATACATTGGAAATAATCCTGAGTTTGCAAATAGACTCCGCCTTGAGCCTAACTGATAAGCTAGCGTGAGAAACGCCAAGAGCGGATTCGCTCCAACAGGCCTCACTTGAACAGTACACAATGTAAAGTGAAATGTAACTAATGGAGAACTGTATTTGCAACCTTGAATGCGACAGCTAATGTAAATGAGAAAATTGAATAAAAATATATTTTTTTTTTAAAGCATTGGCAGGTGTGAGGCTTGGGCTTTTATAGCCAGTTCGGTAGCAGTTACCCACACATGGCTAGCCACGCCCATAAGCATGCCAGGTGCCTTAGCTACGCCATTAAGCATGGCAGGTGCACATTTCCAATAATGTGGCACTTGCTAGCACCCAAAACAACAAGCATTGGCAAAACAAGCACTGGCACCAACAAATACAGTAAAAAGAAACAAGCAGTGGAAAGAAAAGAAGAAAAAGGCCAACTTAGTGGACAGAAAATTGAGCAAGCATGGACTCCTGAGGGTACCGACATACCATACCAGATAGGACGGGCGCTCTCACAGTTTCCCCCCACCAAAGGTACTCGTAGGAGGCGGGCTTTGTGGGATGGCGAAGGTGAAAGAGACGCAAAAGACAAGGATCATTGACCGCAGAGACTGGTTTCCAAGAGTTGTCATCGAGACCATAGCCCTTCTAGGCCAGAAAATAATGCAACATGCCCCGGTTGAGTTTGGAATCCAGAACTATTGCCACCTCAAATTCCAACTGTCAATTCTCTTGAATTAGGGGAGGTGTTGGAGCTGAGCCAGTGGTAGGGTAATGGGGATGAAGCAAGGATATACCTTGTAGTCCTTGGGTAAATCAAGTTCCATGGCCAAAGGGTTCACTACCTTACGGATGGTAAAGGGAACAAGAAAGCGGGTGAGTAGTTTTTTCGATCCAGCCAAATGTAAATTCTTGGAAGATAGCCAAACACGATCCCCACTATGATGGTCAGGAGCGGGTATTCAATGTTTATCTGCTTATGTTTTACATGCCTCCTGATACTGAGCTATAGTCGTTGGACCCTGTTTTTGGATATTATATAATTTAGTGTGGTGTTCCTGCACCAACGGGACTTTTCCTGCTTTGGTAGGGTCAAGAGTAGAGAACATTCTAGGATGATAATCAGTCAAAAATAAAACTGGAAACCCCAGTAGAGGTGTACTTACTGTTACTGTAGAACAATTCAACCAGTGGTAAGACCTTGTCCCACTCAGAGGACCATGTGGAGAACAGACACCTTAGGATTTGCTCGAAGAATTGGTTTGTGCACTTCGTTTGACCATCCGTCTGTGGATGATACGCAGAGGCCAAACGGACATCTATCCCCAGAGAGAAACCTAAACCGCGCCAGAAGCACCAAATTAATTGGTCCACGGTCAGACATGATGGAAGAAGGTAACCCATGAAGACGCACTATGTGTTATATAAACAAAGTCACTAGCGCACTCTCTGTGGAAAGGGTTTTCATGGGAAATAAAATGTGCCATTTTTGTCAGGTAATCTACCACTACCCAAATGACTGTGTGCCCATTGGAGGAGGGTAGGTCAGTGATGAAATCCATACTTCTGATGTACCATGGTGTAGCTGGAACTGGGAGAGGTTGTTAAAGACCTGCTGGAGGTGTGTGTGGCGTTTTTGCTTGAATACAAGTAGGACGTCTTGACTGTATCTCTTAACATCCTCTTTTAATGTAGGCCACCTAAACCACCGTTGACATAGGTCAATTGTCTTCTTTTCCCCTAAGTGGCATGCAAGAGCAGAGTCATGTCCCCAGTGTAACACTGTTGGCTGCAATTCTTAGGTGGGAACAAAGAGTTGGTCACCATGATACAAGAAGCCCTGTTTAAGCACACCAGAGAGATAAGGAGTGATATATTTTACCTGAGCAAGTTTCTCATAAAATTCTTGTGAGGAACAGACTGTGATAATTCTCTCAACTGGTATGATAGGTTGCGTCTTGTTTTGATCAGAATCCGGTGGGGAGAAATGAAAATGTCTGCTTTTAGTTGTGAATTGCCCGGTCTATATGTAATAACAAAATCGAATTTGTTAAAGAAGAGCAACCAGCGGAGCTGTCGTGGAGTCAAGGCTTTAATGTTTTGGAAGAATTGAAGGTTACGGTGATCAGTATGGATGGTTATGATATGTCTTGCACCCTGAGAGATGACGCCATTCTTGGAAAGAGAGGTTTATGGCAAGCAGCTCCCTTTCTGCCACAGTATACTTGTGCTCAGCTGGTACATTTTTTTTAGAAACATAGCCAACAGGGTGAAAATTTCCTGTTTAATGGTCTTGTTCCAACAGGACACCACACACAGCAATTTGTGACGCATCAACCTCCACAAAAAAGGTTGAGATGACCTTGATGTCGAAGCAAGGGGGCTTCCGTGAAGACCTTTTTAAGTTGCTGAAGGCTTCATTAGCTTGTGAATCTCAGCAAAAGGGAACCCCTTTTATCAGTAAGCGGGTGAATGGTGACACCACCAAAGAAAACTGGGGTATGAAGATCTGGTATCTCTATTTCACAGATTTTGGAACCTTCCATTGTAAAATGGCTTGCACCTTGGAGGTGTCCATCGCAATCCCATCTGGGGAGATGACATACTCCAAAAATTCAATGGTTGTGGCATTGCTAGAGCGCGCAGCTTTCCCCAGGTCACCCGGGATACCAATTCTCTAACACGCACTGGGCCCTTGGCGTGAAGAACTCATTAATTTCGTTTGGGTGAAACTGGGTGAGGATTTCTCCTCCTACACGCTGCTAGGAGTAATCAGGTTTGGATTTACCTCTGCTTACCATGCACCCGACTTACCACAGGCGCAATTCTTTGACGGACCTGGAGCTGTTAAGGAAAAGTAGACAGGCCTAACATCCAATACACCTTAAAATCCGCAATATACTTTCCACAGTTTTTGTAAAATGACCACAGACACCTGATTAAGTTCTAGTTTTTTATATAAGAATTCAAAGTGAAGAAGCCAAAATAATAAGCGATACACAGAGTAATATATCAAACATCAAAATCAGTACCAAAAGGTAACCTTGCACAACCAATATGACCATTTAGAATATATGGGAAACTACAGGGAGAAGTTTAGCACATACTATTCACTGCAACTTTATACTAGAACATAGGAATGGGATGGGACCTAGAACATGTACTTAACCTAAGTATTTGAACTATTCTTGCTACTTTCACTGTAATCCACTAAAGGAAAGGGAAAAACGGGAACATGCTATGGTTTTATAACATCGATGAATTTCTAAAGGAGAGGGGGAGAGAAGGAACCAACTAAAATTCAGGCACATATAAGTTCAATGGCAATAAGGCAATAACACAGGTAAGAATGCTTTAACAGATCAGAGAGAGAGAGAAAGATACGCAAACCCACAATCTATATTTACCTAATTCAGATTGAAGACCAACCCTGGCCACGGGTCAGTTGGGAAGACGGGGACAGGGACCCTCAGAAAAGGAATGCCAGACTGTGAGCAGGTACAACTCACGGAGAATAAGGACAGGATACCCCTCAGGTTCGGATCAAGGACTGGGCCTCCCAGGGTACGACCAACACCCACAGCTTCGGACAGCAACGCCTGCGTTACCCCCTCCTGCAAGTAATCCGCCAGAAACCCCGATTGGATTTTCGAATTCCCCAGCAAAGTGCTTCGCCAGCACTTAGGATTTTCCACCCCTTGGGAGTTTGTGGAAAGTATGGACAAAGTGCTCCGCAGCACTTTCAGAATGAGTACCTATTGAGATCGTAGGGTCAGTGACAGGTCTGCTACTCGGACAAGTCGGACAATTTTCCTAAGCTAAACTAGGGTAATTATACAGTTTTGGGGACCCTCAGACCACCCCCTAATGTTGCAAGTGACAGTTTCCCATATTGTGATTGGTCAGGAGAGGTGGTGTGGTCGTTACCACCTCCTAGAATTCAGCTTTCACACGTTTAATATTCAATTTTGAATACCCGCCCCTCAGGTTCACGTTCCCATGCATAGAATACAGCAGTACAGGACAGTTTTCAATAGGTAGCAACAGTCTTGCTATTTCCAAGGTGAGGCGCCGTATTCCCAGCGACGTTCCCAAGCGCATTGTGCTTCAGGTGCCAGCTGGCTAGGCTTAGCTTCTGCGCAGTTGGAACTTTCTCCGGTCACGTGACAGTGCCCAGCAGAGCTTCAAGCATGGCTCCGCTCATGATTACCCAGCCCACAAAGACGCGGTACATGAAAAGTAAGCGAAAACAAATTAGAATCATACATAAAAATGATCGCACTGTATACCACGATAAGAGATAACCAACCCTTACTTTTATAATAACTATAGCATTAGGGATTAATGCGAAAGAATAGATAGGCTAAAAGCTGCTGCATTAAGCAGAGAGCGTGGTGAGAGACAAGCGGCCATATTCAGCATCAATGCGCATGAGCACAGAATCCCTCCAGAATGCGAGTGCGTCACATCACATGGGTATGACCGACGCATGCGCAGACTGAATTGCGGCAAAGCAGCCATTTTCAGTGCAAGCTTCGTTAGTACGTGAAAAGACAAACAAGCAAGCATCCTAGGGACACCCGCGTGTAGGGGAAAACACTTTACAAATGACGAACAATGGTGTTAATATTATTATTCCATTTAGACAAGGGTTTTGCATACGAGCAAAGCGCTATACGTGCGAATCCTTGCTCCATCAATCCCCTCTTTGATGATATTTACTATCATCACTACATGAAGGAAACAGATGCCAACTTTCTCATTCATTCATATCGTCCATTTCGATTTCAATAAACTTATTGTTTAGTTTTCTTTCAGCTTCCTTATGAGAGTGGTGATTTTTCGCCTTTTTATAAATTGCACTTTTCAGCTCTTCTAATTCTAATTCATCAATGTTTCTTTTCACCCCCCTCGGATTGACTGTATATTTCTTCTTACACTTCTGACATTTGCAGCAGATAAAAATGATCAATACAATCACACCTATTATGACTATTGGCATCAGTATTTTCCACAAAATATTTCTACCTAGATTAGTAAACCAACTACCTATAGAGGAGAGACCTCCAGTCAGTCTCGTCCAGGCACTGTCAACCTCCAATGGTTTGAGTTCCTTTTCCAAATTAGTTATGTTCCTCACATATTGTTTTAATTCGATACTCTTGTCAGGAATGTAGGTGCAACAATGTTGCGCTCTAAGCATTCTACAGACTCCGCCCTCTTTTGCTAATAGGGTG
The DNA here is from genome assembly GCF_964263255.1 of Lissotriton vulgaris. Taxonomy (NCBI): domain Eukaryota; kingdom Metazoa; phylum Chordata; class Amphibia; order Caudata; family Salamandridae; genus Lissotriton; species Lissotriton vulgaris. The sequence goes on along the minus strand of NC_141699.1, from coordinate 267,115,778 downwards.
TCAAGGGCAAGACGGTTTTGTAAAACCATTGATCTGATCGCAACCATTTCAGTATTGACCAGCAGGAAACCAGCAGCAGTGTCCGTTGATAACCGGTCCACTACTGTAGACAATTTGCAGATTCTATGGGTGTTCAGAACTACCCCCATTCCAGGTATCAGTGCGCTAAAAATATCACCTACAATTTCGCCTACACTTTCGCGTCTACTACGCACTAAGCCATTAGTTTCATCATCGCTTCCAGCTGCATTGTTCACATGGTATATTTTCGGGAAAACAATGCCAAAGTAGCAGCTCCCATACCAGTGATCCGGCAATTTGAAATAAGCCTTGTTCCCACATATATAATATATTCCGGGAAACACAGGTTCTGACCCATTTTTGAAACCCCAACCTCCAATTACCTTATAATTATGTTCACACTCGCTGGAACCGATGAATACATTGTTATAGTACTCTGTCCTTTCTCTATGAATACAAAGTTTCCCCTTTCTTTCAAAATCCAGCAACAAGGCAGGACTGGCTTCGCCTTCTGAGGTGTTATTCATGTGCTCAGCCCACTTAGGGATTCTATCCTTCTCGTCATTTGCCTTCTTCTGAAACTTTTCTCTCCTTCTGTCTGCCATCTTTATAAACATCTTTTCCTGCTCTTGCAGTGAACAGGTCAGATTGTCTTCCCTTGCTTGATCTAAGTCTATGTTACCTATAGTCAGGAAATATTCTCCCATATAGCGGGTCACGTCACTTGTAGTATGTACACGGTTCAAATGTCCTCTAACAGGAAGTTCAGAAAATACTACGTCATCATTTGAATAATAGTACTGCAAGGTGCTTCTATAGAACAAGCTAGCCAATATACTACAGGATATTCCATAGGTCAAAGGTAGGTGGTGGTATGTCACGCCTTCAGCCACTGAAGTTGGCAGCTTCATGCAGACATAACAGTCCTCTATTTCCATAGCTTCTACATAATGCACTAACAAGTTAGCAAAAACATTTAAGTGCGTCCTGTTCTTCATTTTGTGAAAATGTAGTCCATCCTCATCTGGTGCTTCTAAATCAGGTTGTGTGTGTGTCAGTCCTACTCTTTTGTCGCGTCTCTCTAGTCTTCGTGGTGTTTCTGCAGTCGGGACAACCCCTACATCCACTGCTTCGGGCTCAGTAGGGGACAAGTTAGGATTCTTACTTATCATAAAAGGTAGAAAAACTGTTAGTCCTATCCACATTACTATTAGCATAGCTACACTACACAAGCATATCTTACAACAGGTTTTGAGACACCCACAGCGGGATCTCCCAGAGACACTCGGATCAGACATATTTAGCTTACAGGTGGCTTTTGCTACCCCTCTTCGTTTCTCTGCACCAAAGGCTCACTTCGGGCTCTCTTAAGGAGGGTCTTCGTCCGAACTCCGATCAGCAATGGACTCGTGGTCACTGTTGCCACTGTGGTGAGGCTCGTCAATCTCCTCCAACACAAAGTAAGTCCACTCAGGGCTCCGATACAGTCGGTTCTGTTTCTTTATTCTGTCGCTCTTTCTCAGCGATTTGCCTTGGGCTGCATTCCTTTCACTTAAAGCCCTTTTTCGGTCTTTATCGTTTTCTTCGACTGTCTTTAGTCTGAGCCTTAGTCTCTTGACGTATCGAGGTGTACTTCTTCCTCCGTGCCTCCCAGTGGTTGAGGAGACTTCTCCTTCTTCGTGCACTCTTTTCACTTTTTGTTGTGGCACTTCTGTTTTCCTGCCTGTCTGACTAGTTCCAGGTCTTTCGTCTATTTCTTCTGCCTGGTCGCTAATCTGTCCCTGCTCAGATTCAAATCGCACTTTCTTTTTACTTTTTGTTACTGTTGTTTCCGTTGTCTGAGCACTTTGATCTAGTTCTATCTGTTCCTGTTCATGCTCTTCGATCTCTTCGTTTTCTTCTGCATGAACGTCAGCCCTAATTTCTAACTGTCCCTTTCTCGGCTCCGGAGTTTCAGGAGGAGTCTCGAGATCTTGATCTGACCCTACTTGGCCTATGTCCTGATCAGGTGTGTTGTGGCTTTCGTTGACCTGACCTGCTTCTTCTATTTCTGACTCACCTGGACTATCCCACTCACTGTCTAAGTAAGAATATTTCCGGGTTCGTATTGGATCATGAACCGGTTCGTCGGCGGGATACCATTCAACGTCTCGACTTGTGCTCGGCAGTTCGATGTCAGCTAGCTCCGGACTCTCTTCCTCGGAGGTCTCTTCAGCTGTGCTGCCTTCAGCTCCAGTCGCGTTTTCTCCAGATACCCGCTTTGTGTGGCTGGCGTGGATCCACTTCGGTACACCAGCGCACTTCACAGCAGTGGTAGTGACGAGGATCACTTGTCGTCGCTTTCCCCACCTTGGCTTCAAGCAGCTGCTCCGGGTGTGTTTCTTTAACACCACCCAGTCTCCTGGCTGCAGGTTGTGTGCTGGAGTCTTTGGCCACTCGTCTTCAGTCTCTCCAATCTGCTGAGAGAGAGAACGCACTTGGTCACCCAACTGCTTGCAGTATTCTAGCACCATATCATCAGAAATGCTTAGCAGTTTGTTTCCGGGTACCCATGCCTGGCGCATCACTCTTCCCATCAACACTTCATGGGGACTCAGGCCAGTCTTTCGATTTGGGATACTTCTCAAACTCATCAGTACCAGGGGTAAAGCTTCTATCCAGTTCATTTTTGTGGAATCACACATTTTTCCCAGTCTGGACTTCAGAGTGCCATTTATTTGTTCCACTACCCCAGAAGCCTCTGGGCGGTAGGCGCAGTGCAATCTTTGCTTCATTTTGAATGCTCTACAGAGTTCCAATAAGACATCGTTGGCAAAATGCCCACCTTGGTCCGTTTCGATTGTCTCTGGGATCCCATACCTAGGTATCAACTCCCTGAGCAATAGCTTGGCTGTGGTGATAGCGTCATTTTTCTTAGCTGGATATGCTTCCACCCACCTAGAGAATAGACAAACTATGACTAAAACATATCTGTATCCGTTGCATCTGGGCATGGTTATGAAGTCTGCCTGTATTCTTACGAAGGGACCTACTGCCTTTCCAATAGTACTCTGTTTCACTACAGTCTTCTTTCCTGCATTGAATTGCTGACACACTAGGCACCTCTGGCAAAACCTGTCCGCCTGGTCCCTGAACCCTGAATTGCAGAACACTTGTTCAAACACCCGACACATCGCATCTCTTCCCATATGTGTTGGCTCATGTATCATTCTGACCATGGGGTCGATCAAGCTATCAGGCAGGACAGGCACCCCATCCGGATTTACCACTACACCATCTTCTCGCAACTCGCATTCCTTTGCGGCCCACCTGCCTTTTTCTTGCCTGTCTGTGGCTTGTTGTATCTCTCTTAATTCTTCCCACGTTGACACATTATCAAACAACATAAGTTGGCAGCTGGTTCCATCCCACCGGGCAATTTGTAGGGACATCTGGTGTCGGGCACAAAACTGTGCAATTTTGTCAGCGTACCTATTACCGGCAGTCACGTCGTCATTTCCAGACCTGTGAGCCGCACACTTGACCACAGCCAATTCTTTGGGCAATTGGATAGCTTCCAGTAAGTTATGCACTACTTTCCCATTTCGGATAGGTGTGCCAGAGGAAGTCATGAATTCTCTTTGCAACCACAATTGGCCGAAGTCATGAACAACCCCGAAACAGTACTGACTGTCGGTGTAAACAGTAATTCTTTTGTTTTTTCCCCTCTTGCATGCTCGAGTTAACGCTATAAGCTCCGCCACTTGTGCAGATTTCACCTCGCGCATGTAAGATGCCTCGATGACTCCTGTCAGAGTAACCACAGCATAGGCAGCACTCAGACTCCCACTCTCATGTCTCAAACACGAGCCATCCACAAACATTGTTTTATCCCCGTCCCGTAGCGCTATTTCACGAATGTCAGGACGGGGCTTGGTGCTATATTCAGTCAGATCAATGCAATTATGTTCCCCACCCTCATCCGATTCTGCATCCAGAGGGACAGGTAACAGTGTCGCAGGATTTAGGACATTGCACCGGGAGATAGTTATATTTTCAGCACCAATCAAAATTCTCTCATATTTAGTCAGCCGACTAGGTGTGAGGTACTGGGTCCTAGTTCTAGTCAGTAGGATGACAACAGAGTGAGGAACATAGACAGTGACGGGATGTCCCATGACAATGCTCTCGCTCTGTTCCAGACTGACGCAAGTAGCAGCAACGGCTTTTAAGCAGCCAGGCAGTCCAGCCGCCACTGGATCTAGGGTGGCCGAAAAGTAGGCGACTGGCCTTCTGACTGATCCGTGCTCCTGGGTTAGGACTGAAAGAGCACAATTTTCTCTAGTGTCACAGAACAGTTCAAAGGGTCTATTGTACTCAGGCATACCCAATGCAGGTGCGGTACACAGACAGTTTCTCAGAGTTACCCAAGCATTCATACTTTCACTGTCCCAATGGACGGGGTCTTCCACTCCTTTCTTTGTCATATTTATCAGGGGTCGGGCTAGAGCCGCAAATCCTGCAATCCATTGCCTGCAGTAACCCACAACTCCCAAGAACATTCTCACCTCTTTCTGAGTTTTGGGCAGTTCCATTGCTCTAATTATTTTGATTCTTTCGGTAGTTACTTTCCTGATTCCTTTTTCTATCTGGTGCCCCAGATACTTCACTGAGTTTTTACAAAACTGCAATTTGTCAGGCGACACTTTATGTCCTCCCTTTCCTAGGTGATTCAGCAAGGCAATGGTGTCAGTGACACAGTCAGACTGGGTTTTAGATGCCACTAACAGGTCATCTATGTACTGCACCAAAACAGACTCTCTTGGCAGCACTAGGGATTCAAGGCACTTTTTCAGTATCTGGTTGAAAATCGATGGACTTTCAGTGTACCCCTGGGGGACACGATTCCAGACATAGATATGGCTGTCGAATTCAAAACTGAAAAGGAATTTGCTTTCAGGGTGCAATGGGATGGAAAAGAACGCGTGGCACAGATCGATGACAGTGAACCATTCAGCATTCCAAGGAATCTGGTAGAGTATTACTGCAGGGTTGGGTACAATAGGACAGCAAGGCACAACAATTTGGTTTACCTTGCGCAAATCTTGCACCACCCGGTACTTCCCACTAGGCTTTTTGATCCCAATGATAGGCGAATTACAGGGGCTGCTCAACACTTCTTCTATTATTTCTGCTTCTAGCAGCCTCGTTATTTCAGTCGCTACTCCTGCCTTCACTTCTGCACTCATCTTGTACTGTCTTGTTTTGGGGTATACAGCATTTGTTTTTATTGCTATTTTAACCGGGTCCACATTTGCCATCAGGCCTACATCTTTTCCCGTGAAATCCCACACTTCGGGTACTACTCTTAGCTGGAGTTCCTCAGGTAAATCCTCAATTGTCAAAAGCTTGATATCAGCATCTTGTCTGACTAACATTAGTTTGTACAGGCCATCTTCATCGGGGGTCTGAATTTCAACGCCATTTGGTGTGCAGTAAATGGTACAACGCATCTTGCACAACAAATCACGTCCCAGTAGGTTTACAGGACTGGAATCACAGACCACAAATCTGTGCATTTCCTTGAAATTTCCTATGGAAATCTCCATTGGTTCAGTTACAGGGGTACTTATTATCTGATTTGATACGCCCACTACTTGGATCGCTTCTCCCGAGAGGGGTAGGTTAGGAACATCCACTGTTCTTACAGTAGATCTGGTAGCACCAGTGTCCAACAGAAAGGTGACGTCTCTTCCTTCAACCTTTCCTTCAATGTATGGTCCAGTCTGGTCTACCGGTAAGGAGGCGCCAAGTACGCACTCCTCATCCTCCCCTCTCAGGCCCCGTCAATCTTGATCTTCACAAAGGAAGGTATCACTTAGCAGGTACTGTGGTATGACTGCATTTCTTTCACTCTCAACCTCCCATACTTCCGCCCTCTCATTCTGCTGACCCTGACTCTTAAAGTTCTGTCTAGGAGCGCGAGGTACTGGAGGTAATTTTACCTGTTGCTGGGTTTTCCTTGTCCCCTCTTTCGGCACCTGTGGATTTAAACCATTTACAGGGGCATTACCAGCCTGTAGGTGTGGACACTCGTCTCTCCAATGCCCCATCTGGCCGCACCCATGGCACGGAAACTTTTTCATGGCCTCCTCACGACTCATTTTAGGTCTGGGCTTTCCTCCCCCCCCAGAATTGGTATTCTGAACATTATTATCAGAAGTCATTTTACTTAACTGTTTTTCTTGCTGTTCAGCTAATTTCACCTGTGCCCACATCACTTTCTCCTTGAGGGCTTTCTTTTTATTTTCGATTTCATCTTCGCAGTATTTTGCATATTTCAGGACATCATCTATGGGCTTTCCCTGCCAACTGATTTTGTTATCTCGAATCCACTGTGATATTTCAGGCCTTAATCCTAGCACAAATCTGTAACTGAAATGGGTCATGTCTTTCATGTCCACATTATCAATACCACTGTAAGTTTTGAATACCTGTAGTAACCTTTCGTAAAATGAATGCACTGTCTCATCACGTTCTTGGGTTGTTCTATCTATTCGGGTCCAATCTGTCTCTTTGGCTGGCACCTTTTTCTTAAGATACTGTATGACCTGGTCATATTTCCTCATCACATCCGGTGAAGGGGCTCCCGTTCTCTCATCTCTGGGATATTCATCATTAGGCCAATCAATTTCTATCTTACATTCCGTCCACAGATCCACAGGGACCACAATATCGAAAAACCCATCCAGGTCTTTCAACAGGCATTTCTGAACCTTTATGAACCGCTCTACCTGTCGGTACCAGTCAACTGGTTTCTCACGTAATTTCGGGAAGTCATTCGTAAATGACACAATGTCTTGTCTGGACCAAGGGACATGGACATACTTTCCTCCCGGGACCTCCCTCATGGGACACAACTTTTCTGTTGGGGTTACTTCCTTTAATACAAATTCTGAGGTTACTGACCCAGCCCTGCTGCTTTCCTTTTTCTTTGCCCACCTTGTTCTCCACTTCCCCACTTCGCCCCATTTCTGCAGGAGTTTTAATAATTCCTTTACTTGGATCTGTTTCCCCATCACATTCAGGCTTTCTAAGTCTTTGTCTGAGAAGTCTACTCTGTAAGGTTTCTGAAGAATTTTGGAGCGACTAACATCAACTCCCATTTCTGCAGCGGCATCCATTATCTTTTCGTGGAGCACCCTAGCACTCCGGGTAAGATTTTTACTGATGAATAGTAACTCTTCTTCATTATACGAGCTCAGGCGCTCAACTCCCACGTTCCCAGCCATCATTTCTTCTATTTCTATTCTTAATTTATATATTTCCAATGTTTTAGGTTGAGAAGTGGTCTCTTTCTCTATCTCCTTTGTCCACCTGTCTAATTCTTCAGGGGAAACTAAAGAGGCGTTCCTAATTCCAGATGCACTTTCGATCACCACTTCCTTTTGTCTGGGCTGACTTCTTGTCCCTACTACACTGGCCCTCGACTCCCTTATGGGCAAATCCATTAAACTTCCAGATTCACACTCACTTTCCTGATCCTCATCTATGAATACTTCTTTCCTCGGGGTCTGGCAGCTAGGAGTAGGCAGTATTGGGGTGATGACAGGAGGAAGGGGACTAATCAAGTCATTTTTATACATTGGGATAGCAGGACCAATAGTTACCGGAATGGTCAAGGCCTCAGGATGGGGATGCATCTGTGCAATGGTTCTGGCTAAATCCTCTCGTTGTTTACAGAGGACTTCTCTCTCTTTTTCCTGCAACCCCCTTTCAGCAGTATTGCCATGTAATACCTGGGGTACTAAGGATGGATAAATACTCGGGGCAGTCGGGGTAACCAATCGAGGGGGACTTTCCCCGAATGGCTGATAATTCGGGACTGTGGACTTAGGTCTGCAAAACTCATCCCTTCCACTAGGTTTACTGCTTGTAGCTATCCCGTCTGTATCACTTTCCCTCCTACTCCGGGGGTAATTGGTAACAGAGCTTTGAGAATGCATCGAATCTGATTCTGCTACATAGGGAGGTGGATCCTTCATTAACAAGTCTTCCAGGTGTTCATCTTCTACATCCCCCATAGGTGCTAGGTGATGGGTTTTTGCTTTACATTTTCCTTTTTTCTCCTCTAATACTCCCATCATGGGAAACAGTCCTTCAGTTAACATAGACTGCCTCCACTGTTTCATTTTCTGCTCTTTGGTCGGCGTGGGAAGTCTGGGATACCACTTACTCACTCCTTTATCCATTCGGGGTTTATCTCGCTCTGCAGCCTCAATCTCCCATTCCTCCAAAGCTTCGTACTGGGTCAACCTAGGTCTAGGGTGTAATTCATTCATGCGGGTCCTTAAGTTAAACAGGATCCGACCATTAAATGTACCTTCAACAGGGAATGCCAGGACTCCGTCATCTATAGTATACTTTGCCCAATTTTCTAGCCAGACACAAGTATGATACCCTTTATCAAACAACATAAAAGAGGCAGGGGTATTTGGCGGGGGAATGAGTACACCTTCTCTCGTTCTAATGGGCTTGTCAGTTTTGAAAAAATTCTTTACTTTATCCGAAAATGACAATTTTCTCTTTATTCCATACATCATGTGCGGTCTACCTCGTATAAGCTGATCCTTATGAAATCCTAGGTACTTTGGATTCGGTATGAAGTCTGGATACCACATACAACTCTCCAGACTCGCTTCTAACTCGGCTTGATTAATTTTGTTTACTTTCGTGCTTCCAATGCTAGCGCGACTTTTATTTCGCGCCACCCAATCAGGTCAGAGAATACAACTACGGTCAACCAATGGGTGCGCGGCCTTTTCGCAAGACAGAGTCTCCCGTTTCGGCACTCACCCCTCCTTCACAAATTCAGCTCCGCTACACGCCCGCTGTCCTGACCAATACCAGCGCGGCACGAAGTGACGTCAGAGCAGCTCTCCGACCGACTCCCGCCTTCACAAGGTAACGGAAACTTTTTACTCTCTCTAAAGTGCGAGTGCACGTTTTAGTTAACAATACGCAACGTTTGCCACTATGTCTGAGTGTTCTAAAAAGAGAAAAGACTTTTCTTTCGCTACTAGTAAACCACTTCTGTCTACTTTTCATTCACTCTGGATAGACTTCTTTGCCTGTCCCTTCACACTAGTAACATAGAACCCGTTATTCTTCTGGCTCATCCACCTTAGTCGGGGATATGTACTGAGCCAGGATTTCACCAGCGAACTATTTTACTTACCAGACAAGCCTCGGAGACCCTACTACTCCTTCCGTATGCGACCCTTACTAGGTGATATCGCAATGAAAGTTTTATAACGGACTCGTAGCTATCATTCACTCCAGAAACAAAGGTTCCTAATTAGTGCTTCCAGTTATTCTTTTAACCCTGCACTAATACCTCAGGCTTAGTGACTTCAACAGCTAACCGGATTCTACTCACCGTTAGCTAAAATACTTCCCCGGGGATTCAGACTACACTGAACATTTACAAACAATTCTGGGTTGATTCAACATGCAGTATTTATAACAGCAATGCAAATTCATGAACATTTACATGTAAAAACACATTTCAAAATTATTGTAAAAATACAGTAACAATCAACAGCACTTTTTTGTATTCACGGTTTGTTTATGACTATCCTGTCTACCTAATCTAACTAGTCCAAACCATCCTCTGCTAGCCAGAAATTACTGCTAGAGCGCGCAGCTTTCCCCAGGTCACCCGGGATACCAATTCTCTAACACGCACTGGGCCCTTGGCGTGAAGAACTCATTAATTTCGTTTGGGTGAAACTGGGTGAGGATTTCTCCTCCTACACGCTGCTAGGAGTAATCAGGTTTGGATTTACCTCTGCTTACCATGCACCCGACTTACCACAGGCGCAATTCTTTGACGGACCTGGAGCTGTTAAGGAAAAGTAGACAGGCCTAACATCCAATACACCTTAAAATCCGCAATATACTTTCCACAGTTTTTGTAAAATGACCACAGACACCTGATTAAGTTCTAGTTTTTTATATAAGAATTCAAAGTGAAGAAGCCAAAATAATAAGCGATACACAGAGTAATATATCAAACATCAAAATCAGTACCAAAAGGTAACCTTGCACAACCAATATGACCATTTAGAATATATGGGAAACTACAGGGAGAAGTTTAGCACATACTATTCACTGCAACTTTATACTAGAACATAGGAATGGGATGGGACCTAGAACATGTACTTAACCTAAGTATTTGAACTATTCTTGCTACTTTCACTGTAATCCACTAAAGGAAAGGGAAAAACGGGAACATGCTATGGTTTTATAACATCGATGAATTTCTAAAGGAGAGGGGGAGAGAAGGAACCAACTAAAATTCAGGCACATATAAGTTCAATGGCAATAAGGCAATAACACAGGTAAGAATGCTTTAACAGATCAGAGAGAGAGAGAAAGATACGCAAACCCACAATCTATATTTACCTAATTCAGATTGAAGACCAACCCTGGCCACGGGTCAGTTGGGAAGACGGGGACAGGGACCCTCAGAAAAGGAATGCCAGACTGTGAGCAGGTACAACTCACGGAGAATAAGGACAGGATACCCCTCAGGTTCGGATCAAGGACTGGGCCTCCCAGGGTACGACCAACACCCACAGCTTCGGACAGCAACGCCTGCGTTACCCCCTCCTGCAAGTAATCCGCCAGAAACCCCGATTGGATTTTCGAATTCCCCAGCAAAGTGCTTCGCCAGCACTTAGGATTTTCCACCCCTTGGGAGTTTGTGGAAAGTATGGACAAAGTGCTCCGCAGCACTTTCAGAATGAGTACCTATTGAGATCGTAGGGTCAGTGACAGGTCTGCTACTCGGACAAGTCGGACAATTTTCCTAAGCTAAACTAGGGTAATTATACAGTTTTGGGGACCCTCAGACCACCCCCTAATGTTGCAAGTGACAGTTTCCCATATTGTGATTGGTCAGGAGAGGTGGTGTGGTCGTTACCACCTCCTAGAATTCAGCTTTCACACGTTTAATATTCAATTTTGAATACCCGCCCCTCAGGTTCACGTTCCCATGCATAGAATACAGCAGTACAGGACAGTTTTCAATAGGTAGCAACAGTCTTGCTATTTCCAAGGTGAGGCGCCGTATTCCCAGCGACGTTCCCAAGCGCATTGTGCTTCAGGTGCCAGCTGGCTAGGCTTAGCTTCTGCGCAGTTGGAACTTTCTCCGGTCACGTGACAGTGCCCAGCAGAGCTTCAAGCATGGCTCCGCTCATGATTACCCAGCCCACAAAGACGCGGTACATGAAAAGTAAGTGAAAACAAATTAGAATCATACATAAAAATGATCGCACTGTATACCACGATAAGAGATAACCAACCCTTACTTTTATAATAACTATAGCATTAGGGATTAATGCGAAAGAATAGATAGGCTAAAAGCTGCTGCATTAAGCAGAGAGCGTGGTGAGAGACAAGCGGCCATATTCAGCATCAATGCGCATGAGCACAGAATCCCTCCAGAATGCGAGTGCGTCACATCACATGGGTATGACCGACGCATGCGCAGACTGAATTGCGGCAAAGCAGCCATTTTCAGTGCAAGCTTCGTTAGTACGTGAAAAGACAAACAAGCAAGCATCCTAGGGACACCCGCGTGTAGGGGAAAACACTTTACAAATGACGAACAATGGTGTTAATATTATTATTCCATTTAGACAAGGGTTTTGCATACGAGCAAAGCGCTATACGTGCGAATCCTTGCTCCATCAGCATGAAAAATGCATTTCTCTTCCTTGGCGATGAGGTGGTGTTCTCTGAGTTTAAGGACCCCCCGTCATGCTCTGTGTTTTTCTAGAGATGAAGAATAGATCAAAATATTGTCACTGTAAACTATGACGCAGACATCAAGGATTTCCTGCAGCACTTCATTGATAAAAATTGTAAGGCTGCAGGGGTGTTGCAAAGACAAAAGAAAATCGCAGTATATTCAAAAAGCTCAAATTTGGTCCGGAACACTGTCTTCCACTCGTCTCCCTCCATAACATGAATTAGGTAATAGGCTCCCCTCAGATCAAGTTTCGTGTAGATAGTGGAGTTACGTACTTGGTCCAAAAGAACCGGTATCAGTGGCAAGGGATATCGTTTTTTTACGGTTGCCTTATTAATTGTGCAGAAATTATGCAGGCCCACAATTTCCATTCTTTGGGACGAAAAAGATGATGACACAGGGGAGGTAGAATGTCTAATGAAAACCTTAGCCAAAAGGTCCTCTATATACTGATGATACAAGGTTTCTGGTTCTGATAGAGCATAAACTCTGCTGCATGGTATTGCTACGTCTGAAATTAAGTCAATGCAACAGTCGTATGTTCAATGGGGTGGTAAGCTTGTGGCCTATTGTTCGCTGAAAACATCAGAAAAGTCACGGTATGGTGCAGGCAAGTCTCACCAATGGGTTGGTTGGAAGCACAATGTAACGGGATCACTAACTGGGGTGTCTTCTGATAACATGCTTGCCAACAATGTTTGGAATTAAGCCTAACTGTTCTTGCAACCCAGTCTATTTTGAGGTTTTGCTCTTGTAACCATGGGATACCCAAAATGGCTCCAAATACTGGGGTGTCTATTCGGTTGAACTGAATCTATTCAGTGTGATTGTTGGCACAAATCATAGTTCAAAGACCTGTCTCATACATGATTAATCCAGAGCAATCCACAGCTCGGACTGGCTCTGGGGAGTTTTTCTGGATCATGGTAATTAGGAGGGTCTTAGCTAGACTTAAATTTTAAAAAAGTTACCCGTTATTCCTGAGTCAAACAGTATGGGAAGGACCTTACATGCTTGGGGAGACAAAACCAAGGTCACAATCAAGGTAAGATGACGGGGTGAGGGCGTTTTAGTATTTGCTAGGAGATGGGAGACCATGTTCATGGGGGTGCTATATAAGGTTGTCTCCATCTTTACCGAGTCAGGTCGTCTTCAGGCTGCTCCATACCAAGTTGTACTCCTAATATTAATGCTACTCCCGTTTTTGAGAAACTGGGTTTATTACCACAACTTCGGGCGAAATGTCCGGCCTTTTCACAAGATGGGCAAAGATTACGTTTCCGTATTTTATCTTTCTTCTCTTTGGACACCGGGGTAATCGGATGCTTCCATGCGCAAGGCGCGGTATCAAGTTCACAATATTTGTCTTAATATCAAAGTTGTATGCTAATAGAGTTGAAACAAAACTCTCAGAAGTTGGATACGAGTTGAAACATAAAATGACCCCAAGCGCTAAGCTGAATACAAATATGAAATTAGTTCAAAACATAACATGACTCCAAGTGCTAAGCGTAATACAAATATGAAATGATTTCAAACGTAAAATGACCCCCTAAGCGAGGAGCAAATATGTAAATGCCATAGTCTTGAATCAAAAGTCACTTGTGACATATACCAGATGACCAATTCATATGGTTAATATGCAAGGACAAGCCTTTCGATACCATCAGAAAATGTCAGTCACACAGTCTTTCACTTCACACGCAGTGTTAAAGCTCGCTGCACTTAGCTATCCGATGCTTGCTGCAGTTCCGGACTGGCGCATGCTTCTGTCAAATGGTGAAGGACGAAATCCTGAAGAAGTGGCAGAAGCAGTATCCAGCTGAAGCAGGATCCATGAGATTAAGCCGAGCATTGACAGGTGCAAGGCTTGGGCTTTTATAGCCAGTTCAGAGGCAGTTACCCACACATGGCAAGCTACGCCCATAAGCATGCCAGGTGCCTTAGCCACTTCCATAAGCATGGCAGGTGCACATGTCCAATAATGTGTCACAGTTGCTAGCACCCAATAACAACAAGCATTGACAAAACAAGTACTGGCACCAACAAATGCAGTAAAAGGAAACAACATTGGCAGTGACAAGAAAAGGAAGAAGAAAAAAAAACTTAGTGGACAGAAATGTGAACAAGCAGGTACCCCTGAGGGTGCCGACAGGACAGGGAGCTCCTGACAGTTGTCATATTTTTCAGGAAACTGCAGACTCTACTTGTAAAAGTGGCCCCAGGGAGAGTCCTAGTGTCAGGGAATGGCGCAAGGTGCTACTCCTGGTACTTCCTGGTGTCCAAGAAAGATGGTGGACTGACACCGATCCTAAATCTTCAGTTACTTTACACTTTCCTTTGGAAGGACAAATTCAAGAAGGTGACTCCTTCAAGTGATTCCCCTAAAGTCTGTCACCTAGCAAGCTCCCTCAACATCAGAGCAGATCTGCTCAGCAGACATCATCTAGACCCAAGTTCTGGAAATCGTTAGAAGGGACTGGGCTCAGCATATCTGAATTGCCCTGGAACCGGCTCGGATGATTTGTCTTTCGGAGCTGTGGAGTCTGTGCATCTAATCTTCCTTGGTTTGTCTCTTCTGAAGGACCAGCTATCTCAACAGCACGGCAGGTGTCTTCATCCAAAACTCCTCTTCCATGTGTGGAGATTGAATGAAACCTGTGTTGCAGGGATTCTGCAAAGTGCCAGAACTATGCTTGGGATCATGGAAACTTAGTGGGCAGGGACTGAGTCATCCTATCACCTGAGTATCCATGAGCCCGAGTAGCGACTAGCTATAGTGTCTCACTTGCCCTCCTACTCACTCACAGAGGAACAAGTGGTAGATACTCCAGAACACAACACTCCTGACCCTCTCCGGAATTGTGGTTACAGGACACACCCTTTCGATCTCACTCTCATACCAGTCCACAATAGGACTAGACATAGACACAAGAAAAGTTTAAAATGTTTATTTTAACTAACGTATTCTAGTATGCAGTGTACGTGCCACAAGTAGAAAAATGCCTTCCACAAATACGGTCAGCATAGCTAGTAAGTAGTACATAAATCATAAAAGGTGTTATCATTGTATAAGACACTGAGACCTAACCTCCGGTCCCCTGTTTATATGTTAGAAGGTCTCTGGGTGTTTAGCAGCGGACCCCGTACCTCAGTCTATAGATAAAGGATCTACATCACAGGTGCTGTCACGCTCCCTTCTCTGAAAAGATCCCTCACCGACTGCCTGTGGCCCACCCTTCTATATGACCAAAGTACATGTTCCCAAACAACAGCTACATATGCGTGTTTTGTCTAGGTGCTAGTGCCTGACCAGAACAGAATAACTAAGGGCCTTGTTGTTCGTCCTTGTCTGCAATGTTCAGACACAATCCCACGAAAGAGCAAAACGCAAAACAACTGTATGTTCTGTATGAAAATTTGCATTGTGGCACAAAGCAAAAATATGTTTGTCTAGTGACGTGCAAAGCAGAGGGCTGTCTGGCTCTGGCTCATGCTATCTTAGGGAAAATGACAATAGCTACCTGGACCACATGATACCCGCAGAGTGTTTTTGATCTGCTTGTGGAAGTTCTAGATGTTATTTTATCTGCACATCCATTTGTTCACAAAGTCGAAGTATTCTGTCTGCTGGGCAAAGTTTGTGACTTGGTGTGAGGGCGCTTCTGGTCGATCCACTTCAAGCTACTTTTTCTGATGATATTCTATTTGTTCTGTCTTTGACCCGGCATGGTCGGGTCAAAGTTAAAGGCCATCAGTTAAAGGTTAACTGATGGCCATTTATGGCCTTTCTACGTTTGCCTAATTAGCCCTCTCTGTTTCAGTCACCGTTTGTGATGCATTGTATGATTACATGTTTCCTCCTGCACCTTTTCTTATGCCATATTAGGACCATAATTTGTTCCATGAGTTTTTGATTTTGTTTTTCTCCACCTTTTTAACCAATGCACAACTGGTTCTTTGAGGTTGCTTACTTAAGACTGCTGGTCCTCATTGTGATAACGTTGGCAAGCCACATTAGTGAGTTGCAGGCAGTGTCATTGCAGCCACCTTTTCCCCAGATAAGGAAGGTAGTGTTCCGGACTCTGGCTTCTTTTCTTCCGAAAGTGGCATCACCCTTCCATGTAGGGCAGTCCCTCACTCTTTTAGCTTTCTTCTCTTGGCCACACCCTTCTAAAAAAGAGATGCTTCATCAGTATGATCTGAAGCAAACACTTAGGGCCAGATGTACGACGTGCAAAATAGCGCCTTGCAAATTGCGATTCATTTGCGACTTACAATTTGTGATACGCAATTTGGCGTGTACAACAGTGTGTTTAACACTGATTGCAATTCCCAGTGGGGATGCAAATTGCGAGGCTCATGAATATTAGTGAGCCGCTCGCAATCTGCTAGCCTATTGGGAATGACAGGCCCTCCCATGGGTGGTGGCCTGCTTAGCTCACCAGACCTCCATGTGTGGGACTGCTTTTAAATAAAGTTGTTTTATTTTTAAATGCAGCCCATTTTCCTTAAAGGAAAATGGAATGCATTTAAAAACAAAATGAAACATTTTCGTTTCATTTTTTAAGGGCAGGTAGTGGTTCCTGGGACCACTGCCTGCCCTTAAAAAATGTTTTTAGATACAGTCACAAAGTGGAAGGGGTCCCCTGGGGACCCCTTTTAAATTGCGACTGCATTACCACCCTCTAGAAGAGGGTGGTAATTTGCGAGTGTTTTGTGACCGCAATTGCGTTTGCAAAACATTCATAGATGGAGTTGCGGCCGCTATTAGGAAGGTACCGACCCTTCCTAATAGCGACTTGCAATTCTTAAATAGCGAGTCGCAAATAAATTGAGACTCTTTATTTAGATATTGGACATAGCCCTTTCACATTTTGCATGCGCAAACGGGTCGCAAACCCGTTTGTGCATGCAAAATAGGGTTGTACATCTGGCCCTTAGTTTCCATATAGATCAAACTAAGTGCCATGGAATTGATGACAAGGTCTTTCTTGGATTCAGCAGTGCAAAGATGGTCAGAGTAGTTCAGAAATAGTCAAGTAAAGTCAGAACTGTCTGACCAATTTCCAACTCATTTTCTCACATGTAATAATGCATCTCAAATATTTTGAGTACTAAATTAATTATACAATCTACTTAGTGCTCTACAAACTTATATTACTTCCCTGGCACTCTGCAATTCATGTTCAAAATGTTTTTAGAGACCAAAATCTCTTTATCAATCTTTTCATAATGGCTAACACATCTAACCTCTCTCATGCTCATTGCTCTAATCTGAAAGAAACAGGTTAGTGTTAGATTCCTTACCTTAGAATATCCCCAGGCGTCAGACTGGATCCGGAAAGTTTTGCGTAGCAGTACCCCTGCGTGTCGGTAGGCGTCGTCTGCGGCTCCGCGTCAGTCGTCGGCGTCGCCGGTATGACGTCGTCGGAATACTTAGACGTCGCCCTCGTGCGATGACGTCAAATTTTCTTTTTCCCGGGCCAGCAAGCGCAGATCCGGGAAGAGCAGTACTCCTAGTCACTTTTTGACAAACTTTTTCGATCTATTTTGGATCTTCTCAAGTTGATTCTCGACTCCGGTGCCGATAGGGATGCCTGGGTTCAAACCCTGCGATGACTGTAACCGACTGATGTCTGTTACAGACCCCCACCATCTGTGCCTTTATTGCCTCGGGCAGACCACGATGACAAGTCGTGCCCTGGGCCTTGACGTCGAAGGCTAGGCGGGAGCGGTCCCGTAAGCGCCTTGAGATCCGGCAGTCGGCCCGCGCTGCTCGAGGTCCCGGTCCAGGAGGAGGTTGAGAGACCGGTTGCGGGGCCACAGTCATTACAGCTCGGCGAGTCGACACCACTCGTCAGGCTCCAAGTCCTCAGGTAAGTCAAGGCACAAGAAGTTGAAGAAGCAACATCGCTCTTCTGACCCCCCCCCCCCCCCCCCACCCGACGCTCGCGCGACGGGGCCTTTGGGCCCCGCGGACCCGTCTGGGAGCCCAAGCGGGCCGGCGGCTTCGGCCCCGGCGCCTACTACGGTCCCGACGCCGCAGGGTTCCTCAGGATCCAGGCCTGGATCCGTGACAACGCCTGTCGACCTTACGACCCCGCGGCCGACGTCGTCACCAAGGGTGTCGTACCCGGCGCCGTCCTCGGGCGACGGCGTCCCCGATCCCCACCCCAGTCCGCATCCGGCGTCAGACCGGCGCCGATCGGTGAGCCCTTCACCGACGACCCGGCTCCATCATGTCTTCCTGACCTTAAGGAGATGGATGACGTGGGGGATTGGGAGGGGTTTGAGAACCCTCTGGCACTGCAGTGCCAGTTAAGCCAGGACTGGGCAGACGACTGGGGGAGGACAGTGGTCTGGACACTTCGCCCAACACTGGTTTTGTCTCCCCTCCTACCGTGGCTACGGAGGAGGGAGCTGCTTACAGTGTGGTGTTGACTAGGGCAGCCAAGGCCTTGGCTCTTGAGCTCCCAGTCGCGGCCGTGAGGACTAACCTCCTCACTGAGGTGCTCAAACCGCAGGCAAGCTCCTCGGAGCCTCTCCTGCCGTTCAACGAACCCCTTACTGACGTTCTGTTCGGCACCTGGTCCAAGCCCTCTACAGGCCTCCCTGTAGATCGGAACGTGGCCCGACGCCACTGCCCGGCTCCGGGCGACTCCATTTTCCTGTCTGTTTACCCCACCCCCGAGACCCTGGTGATCCAGACCTCAACTTCCCAGACCGCATTCCCGATCGTCCCTCTGGATCGGGAATCCAAAAGGTACGACCAGTTCGGTAAGAAGCTGTTCTCCTCACTGAGTTAGGGGTTGCGGTCTGTCAACACCCTCTGCCTTTTGGGCCGTTACTCCCACTCTTTGTGGGATATGGTTGCGGAAGTGCTGCCGCAGTGCCCGGCAGAGGTCCAGGCAAAGCTTAGCCAAGCCCTTGAAGAGGGAATGGATGCAGCACGATATTCTATTCGGTGTGGACTGGATACCACGGACTCGCTAAGCAGGGCGATTGCAACGACTGCAGTTCGCCACCAAGCCTGGCTGAGGTCCGCCAACTTTTCGGACGATGTCCAAGCCTCTCTTATAGACATGCCCTTTGATGGCCGCCGCCTCTTTGGCAACAAGGCGGACAGCGCGCTGGAGCGTTTCTAGGACTCCAGGGCTACGGCCAAGTCCTTGGGCCTCGGCCAACGCCAGCAGACCTCCGCCTTTCGTCCCTTTCGTGGCCAAGGAAGGGGTGCCCCCACACGTCCAGCTAGCCACAGGCAGCAGGACCAACCTCAACATGGTCGCGGACGTGGTAACCGCCGTGGCGGTGCCGGGGGACACCTGCAAGGTCAGTCCACACCCGCCCCTCCAGCATCTGCCTCAAAATCCTCCGAGTTTTCAGGCCCATTCAACGCCAGTGGGGGGCAGGGTCACCATCTCCCCCCCCACTGGCGCTCCATCACATCGGACAGGTGGGTGCTGCTCCCTCCCCTTCAAGGCGACCCCTCCAGTCATGCCACTGCAGTACCACCGCATGTCGGGGGATCACTTGCAACTTCTGCAGGAGGAAGTTATGGCCCTCTTGGCCAAGGGGGCCGCGCGCGCATTCCTGGGCCAGAAGTAGGACGTGGTTGCTATTCCCACTACTTTCTGGTACCAAAGAAGGGCAAAGGGGGCCTACACCCTATCTTGGATCTAAGGAGCGTCAACGGCTACCTCCGGAAGGAAAAGTTCAAGATGCTGACTTTGGCTCAGGTCCTAGCTGCCCTGGACCCAGAAGACTGGATGGTAGCATTGGTCTTGCAGGACGCATATTTCCACATCCCCCATCCTTCCGGCACACCAGCGTTACCTGTGGTTCACGGTAGGCCACAAGCACTTTCAGTTTACCATGCTCCCCTTCGGCCTTACCAGCGCCCCACGAGTGTTCACGAAAGTGATGGCGGTGGTCGCAGCTCATCTGCGCAGATTAGTGGTTTCAGTCTTCCTCAATCTCGACAACTAGTTGTTGAAGGCGGGCACGCCCCACACAGTCATCTCCCCCCTCCAGACTACTGCCGACCTGCACTCGCTGGGGTTCTCCATCAACGTGCCGAAGTCACCCCTTTTCATCGGAGCGGTTCTGGACTCAACGCAGTTTCGAGTTTATCCCCCCGAACAGAGGGTTCAGGATATTCAAGCTCTGATTCCGGTCTTTCAGCCTTTATCCCGAGTCTCGGTCAGGTTGACGCTGCGGCTCCTGGGGCTGATGGCCTCCTGCATCCTTCTGGTGCATCACGCCAGGTGGCAGATGCGGGCTCTGCAGTGGGACCTGAAGTTTCAGTGGGCTCAGCATCCGGGCAACCTGTCCGACTGCGTCCGGATCTCGGAGGGCACTGCGAAACACTTGCACAGGTGGCTCACGAACCGCGATTGGGTCAGCGGCAGATCTCTCTCCCTTCCTCAACCGGAGCACGTAGTAGTGACAGATGTGTCCCTCCTGGGATGTGGAGGCCACATGGGAGAGAGGGAGATCAGAGGCCTCTGGTCTCCGGCGGAGTCCCGGCTCCACATCAACCTACTGGAGCTGCGGGAGATCAGGCTTGCACTGAAAGCATTCCTTCCCTTTGTCCGGGGAAGTGTAGTGCTGGTGTTCACAGACAACACCACCGCCATATGGTACTGCAACAAACAGGGCGGGGTGGGGTCGTGGACCCTATTTCAGGAGGCTCTGTGCCTCTGGATATGGCTGGAACACCAGTGAGTCACCATGGTGGTTCAACACCTGGCAGGTTCCCTGAACGCCAGGGCGTACGAACTCAGCCGCCAGTGCATGATGGATCACAAATGGCGTCTGAACTCGGACGTGGCGCAAGGTCTCTTTCAGCAGTGAGGAGAGCATTGGTTAGATCTATTCGCCACCGATGAGAACGCGCAATCTCATCAGTTCTGTGCGTTCAAATTTCCAAGGCGGCACTCGCTCGGCGACGCTTTTCGTCGCGAGTGGAGCTGCGGTCTGTTGTACGCCTTTCCGCCTATACCACTTCTGCCCAGAGTGCTGAAGAAGATCAGACGAGACCGGGCCCAAGTCATCCTTGTGGCTCCGGACTGGGCACGAAGATACTGGTATCCCGAGCTACTCAGCATGTCAGTCGATTCCCCGGTTCATCTGCCTCTTCAAGAGGACCTTCTGTCGCAGCAGCAGGGGACGGTCCTCCACCCGAACCTGTCCAGCCTCCACCTCCATATGTGGAGATTGAGCAGCGGCAGTTGAGGCCATTTGACTTGCCTCTTGAAGTCTGTGATGTGATTCTGGCAACCAGGCGTCCCTCCACAAAGTCTGTATACGCCTGCAGGTGGAACAAATTCGTGGCATAGTGCACAGCAAAGGCTCTCTGCCCCCCTTTCAGACGTTCTCCTCTTCCTTCTTTCTCTTGCCCACCAGGGTTCTGCTCTGGGCACTCTTAAGGGCTACCTCTCTGCCATTTCTGCCATCTTGAGGCTTCCTGATCAGCCTTCTCTTTTCAAGTCCCCTGTTGTAAATAGATTCTTGAAGGGCATCACGCACATGTTTCCTCCTGTTCCTTTCGTGATGCCTCAGTGGGACTTGAACCTTGTTCTAACCTATCTGATGTGCGCTCCCTTTGAGCCACTTCACAATTTCCCTCTTCGTCTTCTGACTCTCAAGACTGCATTCCTGGTTGCCATCACCTCTGCCAGGAGAGTGCGTGAGCTCCAGGCTCTATCTTCTAAGCCTCCTTTCCTTTCTGTCCATCCGGACAAGGTTGTTTTAAGAACGCTTCCTTCTTTCCTGCCCAAGGTGGTTACGGCCTTTCACATCGGACAGTCCATCACCTTGCCCACCTTCTTTCCGCCTCTGCATCCCTCGAAAGAGGAAGAGAGGCTCCACCGTCTGGACCCAAAACATGCGCTCTCCTTCTACCTTGATCGCACACGCCTGTTCCGGGTGGATGACCAGCTCTTTGTTGGTTACGTGGGCGTGAAGAAGGGACGGGTGGTGCACAAACGGACCATCTCTCGGTGAGTTGTGTTGTGCATCAAGGTCTGTTACTCCTTGGCTAAAAAGGAGCCCCCTGTTGGGCTGAGGGCCCATTCCACTCGGGCCACAGCGGCTACTACTGCCCTGGGTCGGGGAGTCCCCTGGCAGGAAATCTGTCAGGCAGCTACGTGGGCCTCACTGCACACGTTTGCTAGACACTATGCCTGGACAGCCAAGTCCGGAGAGATGGCTTTTACGGCCGTTCCGTTCTCCAGGACTTTCTGGTGTGATCTTGGTCCTCATACCCACCACCGGGGTTGGTATTGCTGGGGTATCTATTCTAAGGTAAGGAATCTAACACTAACCTGTTTTTCAGATGCACAAGTTACTTACCTTCGGTAATGATATATCTGTAAGAAACAGTAGTTAGTGTTAGATTCCTTACCGCCCCACCCATCATCCCCGTTCTGCGGACCGATATCTAGGGTTAAGGTATTTCCCTTTGAGGGCCCTAGTTTTATGGCGCCAGTGTCGGTCTCTAGCATGGCTCTGCATTCCTGGCGCGGAAAGCTATGTACAAGAATGGACATAAGCGTGCGAGGGTGGCGTCTAAGTACTCTGACGTCATCCCGCCGACGACGGACGCGGAGCCGCAGACGACACCTACCGACGCGCAGGGGTACTGCTATGCAAAACTTTCCGGATCCAGTCTTATGCCTTGGGATATTCTAAGGTAAGGAATCTAACACTAACTACTGTTTCTTACAGATATATCGTTACCAAAGGTAAGTAACTTGTGCATTTGGATAATTCCATTTGTAGTACTTATTTGTGTCTTTCAGAATTTCAATCAACCACCATTGCAGATTCTTCAGACCCTAATTTCTATAAAGTCAAGATCCCCAGAAAATCCAAACTCTGCTTTCCTTGTACTTTTTTAAGAGACCATGCAACTCTCTGACTTTTTCATTAGTCCTTAAATGTTCAACTGGACTGGAAACTGGACATTCCATGGCATTGATGTAGCACAGGGCACTGTTCAAAACAAGTTGAAGTGTTTTTTTTTTTTACCAGGGAGGTATTGCTGCTCTTATCTTACTAGATCTCTCCACAGCTTTAGACACACTGTCTGTATACGCTAGTGGGGAATATTACAGGTGGTTAGTAATCAGGGAAAGCAGACTAGTGTAGTTCTGCTTCTTTGTAACAGGTCTCACTCAATAGGTTTGATTGCCCTCCTTTAAACCTTCTGCTACCCAGTTGTTCTTGGGGGTCCCCCTTTGGCTCTTCCCTGAGCTGCCCTCTATTAAGTCTGGAATGTGGCTCCTCTTGCAGTGCTTATTGGATCTTCTAATGTCTCTTGCATGTGTTGTGCTGAAGATACACAGGTGATTCTCAGGTTAAAGGCAATAAGGCACAGGCTGACAATGTCCAAAACAGCCAGGAGTTAAACTCTTTAAAAGCCAAGGTAATAATTGAGGATAACTGTCAGTCTGGTCCTCAGGTTGGTGTCTATATATTTGGTCCGCTTCCTGTCCCTCTCCGTGACTGTTAGGAACTCAGTTCATCAAGGTCTCTGATGCATATTTCCATTTTAAGGTTTTGAGACTAATCTTACCTTTTCTTCAAGTTGACGCTGAAGGAAGTGAACCGATTTGGGCCACCTGGGTCTCTCGAGACCACCTCTCAGCCTTCCATACAAATGAAGAGTCGGTCAGGCAGTAGAGAATACAAGCCAAAGTTATTTATTAGTCAAACACTCAAGTGGGGTCCAATCTGGCCAGCCTTCTTAGAAAGCTGTAGACGGACTGACCCCTGCCAACATGGTAACACAAGATGTGCATTTCTAACACCTCTAAACACCCGCCCGACTGGAATTTTCCAGTCTGGGCGCTGATGAACAAAGGAGGTACAGAAAGGCTAGCTACCATCCGGAGACCAGGCACATGCTAACTTAGTTTCAAGGTAACTCTGCCCGTGCCTGTGAGAATGGGAGCAGGGTTACCTGCTGGGAAAAGCATGCAAAGACCAAACCATCAATTCATTAGTGCAGTGAAGCTCAACCTTGAATTAAAGAAAAACAATTGAGGCTGCTCTCTGCTAAGGCAGATAGTATGGTACAGAAGCTTACTTTTGATCATTGTACAAAATGGCAGCTGAATGCAAATTGTGCTGCAAAGGCTAACTTAACTCGCACAATGCTATAAGGAGTCGGCTGGACGCACTCTCCGTCCAACAGACCCTCCTTTTAGCATTTGCTAACAATTTTTGTCTAGTGCTAGGAAGCCAATAACTACATGCATATGAAGAAAAAACATTTTATATACACACACTATCAATATTCAAAAATACCTTCATCAAAAGACATTAAATCGTGGACAGCCTGTATCATCATGGTCGAAGACTTAGCATCATGTATTGGGGCTTTTGATGTGGGTGTCAACATTTCCAGCACAGCAAGAAGGCAGTCAATGTACGCACAGGCAACATGTGAAGATGACACCTACTATTATCAGGATAATAAGAATTTGCCACCCCCAGGATGTTAGTAAACCGCAGAACCAACCAGAGGGAGTCCAGGTACCATTCTCTTGGTGGATGTCCGATGCGAGCCTGTGCAATTTCTGGATAGCAGTGTATACATTAGGGGTGTGGTCCTGTAAACTCAGCAACTGCTACCAATATTGAGACAGGCTCCTCCCCGATCTGCAAGGATGATGTCCAACACTTTCCTGTTCTGAAGAACTACAAACCTTGTAGCCTGGAGCTTATCTGTAATATTTGTCAAAATCCCTGCTGTGGTATTAATGACCCCTTCCACAACTCTGGTGAGCTGAAGAATGTTGAGGCTAATGGACAAGTGCCACCAAAAGGGTCAAATACCCTTCATAGCATCTGTGAAGTGTTGCATAGTAGTCTCTGGTCTATGTCTTCAGTGTTAACCCTTTTTATTCGGAACAAATGGGCACTCCTACGTTGCAGTCGATGGTCCCTATGATAGTTGGATGGTGCTATATACACTGGGGGAAGGAGGACCATCCCCTTGGAACCCACACATAAGCTTGAGATCCACAAACAAAATAAATATTATGCGATGGAACTAGAGGAGGGCTATTACTCGTGCTCAATGTGGAGGTATAGTTGCAATTACTCTCACCCACTTTTACCATCCCATCCCACGTACACAAAACCCAACTGTTGTGTTGACTACCCGCACCGGTATTGCCTCAATGTGAGTAATATTGCGCATCTGGAATGAACGAAAGTATTCAGTGACATTAAATCCCTGAAAATGCAACATTTATTTTTGGAGCCATGTTACATTTTTCTCTTTCATATACATTCATGCAGGCTGTTGGGGGTAATGTATCAAGGGTCCCTTGTTCTCCTGGGGTAAATCCTTGGTGGGCACATATATATTCTAACACTGTGAAATAATCAGCAGATGTCTTATTCGTGATACAAGAATGATAATGGATTTATACCATAGAGAACAACCCAAAGCAGCCCTCACAGCTGCCCAAATAAGACATAGACAGCGACAAGAGACTGTCAGTCCTATGTGTAACAGAAGGGAGCAGGCCACAGATCCAACAGTTTGTGACATTCAATCTGATCTGTCATGTGCTTGGTAGAGTGTTTGCAAGAGTACATTATCTACGTATGTTTTTCGGTGTTCACCTTTATGGGGGGCCAAGGTAACAAACTTCTGTTCAGGGGGAACAGGCGTTGTACCAACCAAAGAGTGCACAGGATATTTCTCTTCAAGAAACCATACTATTCAAAGTACTGCTATCAGGGATATCAGAGCAATTACCACAAACACTATTTTACTTTTTGTAGACCAACTGGACCAACCACTCACTCTTCCCAACACGTGGTGCTGCGAATGGCTGTTCCTCCTCCATAATGGGGCTACCAAGTGGATACATTGTGACCAGAGGAAAGGACATGCAATGGAGCCAATGACCAGAAAAACCGAGGAAAAGGCAAATGTTCCTAGTGTCTGTCAGAGCCTCACTGGCAGGCTCCTATTGTTCATCAGTTGGCGCTGTTGAGCACCAGCAGTGGAGCTATTGGATCAGCTCTTGAAGAATCCCATGGCGCTCAGAATGAGGCACCCCCCACCCTTCCTCGGGAAGCACACCCGATTAATCCTGTCCAACGCCCGAACAATGCACCAATCTCGTCTCCCTATGCTACTGTTGCCTGACTTATCGAGTCCTTCCCTGCTAACCTAACTTTCCCTCTGGTGCACTGTTCCTCCGTCGGGGCCACAAATTACACCTAGCTACTCCAGGGACAGAGGGGTCTGTAAACGGGCTAAGACACAGAGGGGTCAATGGCCTGGGGCTCGGGCACAGATGGGTCAGCAGACTGGGACTCCTGGATGGCCCTGATTTCAGGAGGCACTGCCTCGTTCAATACTGCATCATTTTCTTTCTCAGTTTGTGCCCACGTCAGCCTAGCATCCGAGAAAAGAACAAAACGAGGCACCTTCTTCATTTTGGAGTCACCATCAAGCACCCACTGATCGTAGGGTAATGGAAGGGTCCTTGCTGCAATGATCTGATAGAGACTACTAGCCGCAGATTCCTTAACGTAGAATTATCTCCAGGTGTGAGACTGGATCCGGAAAACTTTTTGCCACAGCATGCCTGCGCGCAGGGGGACGGCACCACATGACTCCGTCCTGACGTCCACTTCGTGACATCAGGGAGGTCACATAAGTCCCAGCCCGGATCACTGACATCAGTTTTCCTTCTTTTCCACGTGCAACGCCGATCCGGATTGTGTTCCCTTGACTTGTTTACAGGCCTTCTTTTAATGCTTTGCATTGAGGAACAGTGTGGGAATGCCTTCGGGTTTCAAGACGTGTACTTCTTGTACGCGTCAGATGTCGTCGACGCACCCTCACCCTATTTGTGTGTGGTGTTTGGGCGAGCACCATGACTCTACAGACTGCAATGCTTGTCAACATCTCAAGCCGAAGTCCTGGCGGGAGCGCTGGATGAAATTGCTTTCGGCCCGCTTGTCCAGATCGGTCTCCTCGCAGCGTCTGTCCCCTACCTCGGAAGCCAGAATCTTCTGATTCTGACTGCGGCATCGTCCTTCACTGAGGCCCCACGGGTGTCACTCGCCCGCTGGTAAGTCCTGCAGTTTGTCACCAAGGCCTTGTCCTCGTTCTGCATAGGGCGCGGGTTCCCCTCGGGACATGCACCCTCGCCCCCCTATCCGCCGTTTCCTGGCGTTGGGGCAACTAGGGCCCAAATCAAGACCTATGCTACGGCTCTGCAGACTTCTTTGGGCCCCCCTCCTATTTCTGAGACATCCGCGGCTCTTTGCCATGCGCCGGGCCTTCACGGACTCGCCGGCGGATTCGACCCCTGCGCCGACGAGTTCAGCTTCAGGTTTTGGGGGTGTGGTGTTGTCGAGGTACAGCCCTACGGGGTTCCCCTTTTCAGACCACGGAGTTCCTGCCTTGCCGCAAATCCCTGCAGGGTTCCCTGTGGTGTCGCAGGAGGTTACCGGGACTCACAGCTCGTCCCGAGTCTCCCTTGGTCCTCTGGGCAGGCGGTTGCCTTACTGGAGGCTGAGCTGACGCCTTTCCATCACCTCGGGTGGTGGCTGGGACCCGGGCGCCTCCCTGAGTCCCTCTCGGTCCTCTACTCAGGCGGCTGCCTCGTCAGAGGTCAAGCCTGTGCCTTTTTGGTGCAGTTCATCAGCCGCTCCCGCCCTGCCCCATTCTCCTAGGAAGTACGTGGTGGTGGTGGCCGACTCTGCGCCCCTGATGGCCACTTCGGCGCTCTCGAAGACACACCAGTGCCTATTCCGGACTCCCGGGCGCCGCGTCGGGTCGCCAACTCGTCTCCGGAGCTCCCTTCCTCTCCAGAGGTTTGTCATCTCCTTGTCTCCTTTTTACCAGAGACTGGACGCCGCGTCGTTGCTTTTTCCCCTGCAACTTCCAGAGAGAGCTCCACCCCGTCTCCACGGCCACAGCCCCCAGACCCTCTCTTCCGCAACTCGCTGTTGGTTGCCTCTCCGCCTTTTCCCGAGACCCATCAGACCCCTCACTCGTCCATGGAGCTTCCATCCTACAGGGGCTGGGGATGGGCGGCTTAGTTTGCAGCCTTCGCCCACGGAGGAATTGCTCTCTCCTCCGCGACGCCCTACGGAGGCAAGTACAGCTTTTGTCAGGGCCATTTCCATGGCCGCTGGCATTTTGCAAATGGGCAACCTGGTCACACCATTCCCTACGGACCATTTATTGGAGGTTCTCCACCAGGGCTTTGGTGGTGGGGAGCTGCTTCTTCCATTTGAAGCCTCGCTCCGCAACTCTCTTCTGGGGGCCTTGGGGCTTTCTGCCACGGGAGATCCGGTGCCTCAGCCACTCCGCCACCATCCTGCTCCGCACGATCCAGTCTGCCTTTCTTTCCACCCTTCTGCCCAGGGTTCTCTCCTGCAGACTGCTTTTCCTTCCTTCTGTTGCTCCCTCCGTCACAAGAGGCCCGGTGGTTGGACTCCTGGGGGCGTAACATCTTTGCTTCCACTAGTGCTGCTTCGTGAGTGCTCAACACACTTTGTGTGTTGGCCAGGGTTTCCTCCAGCCTCTGGGATTCCGCTGAGTCTCTTCTGTTTTGCTCCTCACATGAAGGTGTCTGCGCTGATCTGCGGCACCATGTGCTGGATGGTGATGCTGCATTCAGTCTCCGTTCAGCCTTGGATGTTTGATTGTCTCGGCGTGTTATGGCAAGTTCTGTGGCTCTCCGCCACCAGGCTTGGTTGCGGAATAGCGTTTTTCCGGAGAATATTAGGGATGGTCTTGTTGACCTGCCTTTTGATGGGATTCTTTTGTTTAACATCCACGCGGACTCCGCCATTCAACGACTCCTTGCGGGGCTCCGTCCTCCTCCCCATCCGTAAGCTTCGGATTGTCGGTCCTCAGGTGCCTTATGGGAAGCATTCATCCCACCTTTCTCTTTGGGTCTAGTGTTTCGGTTGGCCCGTCTTGGAATGCCTTCAGGGTCCTTACTTTTAACCCTTGGTACTGTTGCTGGTACAGCCCTTTGGCTTTTGTGGTGTATTTTTTTTTTGTAAAATTTTTATTTATTCAAGAATTTAAGTAGAAAAAAAGGAGGAGAAAAGAAGGTGAGAAAAAGAAGAGAAGAGAATAAAGGAACAGGCGACATCCCGCCATAAAACTCCACACAGGGGGTACTGGAGAACAGTGCTGCAGAAAAAAATCAAAATACATAAAGGAAGACGGCCATTAGCCTGGCAGACGCAGTGCAAATGTCATTGTTCGCCAGACTCCATCGATCGGAGGGAGCACCAACGTCTCAGCAGACAGTCCAAAGTTCTCAAAAGTAGGTGGTGTCCCAATCAGGCTCACAATCATATACGAAGGCCGTGCAATCCGTCTTCACATGCAAAGTTTGTCGCAACCAAAAGTAGATCAATAACCCCAACCTAACTACCCCCTCACCCCCACCCCCCACCCTGTCCCCGGTGGTGGCGACCATCATGCACTCAAAACAATGTCATACAAGCAGGTGGTTACATTTGAAAGAGATGTAATGCACGAAGAGCTGAGGGGCAGACCGCAGATGGCAAACCTCGAGACAAAAACCTAACCAAGGGGCCCCAGTGAAACATGAAGTTTTTAAAATTCCCAAGAAGATATCTGACAATCACTCCAGACTCAGTAGTCGCCATAACCGTGCGTGCCATAAAGAAATGGCCGGAGCTGTCGGGCTTTTCCAAGCGGCTGCTAAAGTCAATTTGGCCGCTCCCAGGCACAGCCATATAATGCGTTTGTCGGCCCTAGTTTGGTGTTCCAACAGCGGGTCTCTAAGCCCCAACAGGACATACTCCATTGATTCCGGAATTGGATAGCCCATCACATCCTTGATGTGGGATAGGATCTCAGACCAGAATGGTCGGATGGTAGGACAGTCCCACCAGATGTGGCGGAAGTCAACCAGCATACCACAGCCACGCCAGTACTTATCGGAGGTCGTCGGAAATATCCGATGTAACTTAGATGGATACAGATACCAGTCAAATATAAGCTTCAGATGGGCCTCTCTAAGAACTGTTGAATGATTATGTGCCGCTACATCTCGCCAAAGGCTCCTCCACTCGTTGTCAGAAATGTCCCTACCCAATGTGGTCTCCCAGTGGTCCATGTATCGAGGTCAAGGGGACACCGTGGTGTCTAGTAGCATTCCATAAATGAAGAAAATCGTTCCCTTCATAGTGGATGTGCGAAGAATAAAGGCCTCAAACTTCGTCAATGGTCTAATAGCGGCATCCACCACTCCAGGCGACGTCGCCCAGTGTAGGAGTTGGAGGTGCCGAAAGCACTCAGTGGGCAAAACCCCATAATCCCGCATACAGTTATGGAAGGTAAGAGGCGCCGTACCATGAAACAGGTGAGTGAGGGCTCTGCAACCACCCTCTCTCCAGACACCAAAGGGTCCATCCGTCAGGGCCGGAGGAAAGGCCGGGTTGAAGTGGATGGGAGTAAATGGGGACGGGAAGGTGATCCACCGGTCGTCGCCACTGACCGTGTCCCAGACCTTCAACACCGTGCTGGTGGGGGTGCTAATATACGCGTTTCTGGGCCGGTCCGCCTTAGGTTTCCAGGCCAGGTCCCAGATGGATGTTCCGGCCACACTCCGATCCATATGGAGCCAGTGCTTCTCTGAGGGCTGTTGGGACCATTCCACCATTACTCTTAATTGGGCAGCTTTATAATACAAGTGCATGTCTGGGAACCCCACCCCCCCTTCCATTCGTGGACGTCGAAGCACTGCATAGGAAAGTCGCGCCCGGCCGCTTTGCCATACAAATTTCAACATCAGGGTCTTTAATCGACGTAAATAGTCCAATTCCACCGGAATGGGCAATGCCTGGAAGAGATATAAAAGTTTTGGTAGGAGGACCATTTTAAGCGCATGAATCCTACCCAACCACGAGATGTACTTCGGCTTCCATCTCTCCAGCTCTGCGCGTATCGCCGCCAGCATCGGGGGAAAGTTGGCCTGGAACAGTGCGCCTAGAGTAGAGGTCAGTCTCACACCCAGATATAATAGGGACGAAGTCGACCATGATAGTGGTGTAAGCGCTTGAGTCCGGTGCACCTCTTCGGGAGGTAGAGTTAGGTTCAGAATATACGATTTGTCGAAATGGACTCTGAATCCTGCCACCGTCTCAAAGTCCGAGAGTACTGTATGGACATGGGGTAACGATAATGCCGGATCCCTGACTGAAAGTAACACGTCGTCCGCGAAGAGCGAAATCTTATGTTGTTCACCTGAGAAGGGGAGGCCCAAAATGTGTTAGTTCTCCCGAATCGCTAGGGCCAACGGTTCAATGCTTAAGGCAAAGAGGAGTGGGGAGAGCGGGCACCCCTGACGAGTCCCACGGGAATGGTGGAAACTCACGGATCTATGGCCATTAATCAGCACCCGAGAGGTGGGGTTGTTATAGTTAGCCTCAAGCATTCTTATGAAGTGGGGTGAAAAGCCGAAGGCCTCCAGCGTGCGATGTAAAAAGCCCCAATCGACGCGATCAAAGGCTTTCTCCGCGCCGAGTCCTACTAATACCGCCGGTATGCGAAATCTATTAGCCTTCTTGATTAGATGGATCACGCGCCTCAAGTTGTCATGAGTTTGCCGACCTTTTATAAACCTGGACTGGTCCGAGTGGATAAGGGCCGGCATCAAATCCTGTAGCCTACCAGCAAGAATAGAAGAATACAACTTAGCGTCCAGATTGAGGAGCGCTATCAGGCGATAAGACGCGCATTTAGTAAGATCCTTCCCCGGTTTGGGGAGGACGGTAATTAGAGCCTCGGCCATAGTTTCAGAGGTTCTCCCCTCAGATGCCATTGCATTAAAGAGGGAAACCAGGTAATCGCAGAGGTCCGACGCAAACGTCTTGTAGAACAGGGCTGTGTAACCGTCAGGGCCCGGGGCCTTGTGGAGTTTCAGAGCCTTAATGGCGTCAAACACCTCCTCCCTAGTGATGGGGGAAGACAGTAAGTCATTCCATTCCCTGGAAACCCGTGGTATAGGGAGACTATTCAAGAACGCAGATTGGGCATCTGGGTCAAGGGCGTCGCTCGAATAGAGATCTGCATAAAAGCGGCCAAAAAGGGCTGCTTTGTCCGCATCCCTGTGCCGAACAGAGCCCGTATGGTCCTGTATGCCCCCAATATAATCCTTCTCACGTTTATCACGAAGCTGCCGGGCCAGGTGACGCCCCACCTTGTTCCCCTGAGAGTAGGAGACGCGTCTAAGGCGCAGGAGGGTAAACTCAGCCCGGTTGTTGTAGTGGGCTTTCAATTTTCCTCTCACCGCCGTTAGTGGTCGGAGGGTCACCCTAGAGGGGTTTGACTTGTGCGCCTGTTCCAAAGCAGCGAGTTCCGTCTCCAGGGCTTCCCTCTCTTTCCTCCGAAGCATGTTAAGATTCGCATTGAGGGCGAGGCATGTACCCCGTAGTGAGGCCTTGCATGCATCCCATGTAGTATACACTGATGTATCAGAGGGCGGGTTAAGAGCAAAAAACTCTCCAATAGCCTTTCGCAGCGCTTCACAAGACCCCTCATCCCGTACCAACGCTGCTGGGAAGTACCATTTCCGCCAACCGTCCCCCCTTACGGACCAATGCAACCCAAGAACCACCAGGCTATGGTCAGAGACTGAGAGTGGGAAAACCCTAGCTATTCGGACATCCCTCCTGTGGGCCTGGCTTATAAAAATATGGTCTATACAAGAGTACGAGCGATGGACATGTGAGAAAAATGTATAATCCTTGGTCTGGGGGTGTAAGAAGCGCCAGCTGTCCACCAATCCCAAATCGCCTATTTGCTGCTGCGTTTCTTCTGAAAAGACCCCAGAATCTGCCCTGCGCGCCCCGAACTATCCAGATCCCTGTCCAACACCATATTGAAGTCCCCCAATAGGAACAAGTGCCCTTCTATAAAGTCCCCCATCTTGTCCATCAAGCCTTGTAAAAAACCATTTTGTCCAGCATTAGGAGCATAAACCACCACAAATGTACATTGTCGGCCATATAGTGACCCCTTCACCATTATCCAACGACCCTCCTTATCACTACTCACCCCCAGAGGTTGAAAGTGGAGAGACGCCCTGAACATGAGGGCCACCCCTCTATGCTTGGTGGATGCTGACGCCCTATAAATAAGGGGGAAATGTCTATGTCGGAGCCTTAGTTCATCTTTCCTAGCTAAGTGGGTTTCCTGGAGGGCAACTACATCAAGATGGTGATCAGACAGGTACTTCCAGAGTTTCTGACGCTTTTGCGGGGAATTGAGACCCTTCACATTCCATGTACCTATACTAACAGGCATAATGATGGTGGGAAACTCCGCTCTGTGTGCTTGGTAGAAGGATCAGAGCCCAGACCCCGGTCACACCCCTGGGCCCGACTCACACCCCTGGGCCCGACCCACCCCCCAACAACCTCCTCCAATCCTCAGATCTCCCCCTTCCCCCAGCAATTCCACATCATCGGACCTCCCAAAGTCAGGCAGATAAGACGTCCCGCAGAGCACCGTACATTGAGAACAATCGGATAAAGACACCAAAAACAATGCCCCAAGCGCCCCCTGCCCATGGGGAACAGTACACACCCCTTTCCAGAGTTCCAGACAGCCCCCCTCCATGCAAACATCAGAAAATGTATTCTCATCATTAAGGCTCAAGATAGCGATCGCAATGAAGAACATCACCCGCGCAAACAGTACCTCACACACACAGTTTTCGGTCACCACCACTCTACCCCCCCCCCTTCGCCCCACACCCCAACCTCCCCTTTGTACCCCTAAACCCTGAAACCCCCCATCTTCCACCCCCCCCTGCAACCAAAAACCCAACAAGGCATAACTCAAAACACTGAACCTGAACAGAGTACTCAGCAGTTCCAATGGACTATAGTTCACAAGGTCCTCTTCGGACTGGAATCGGGGTGGGGGCACCAACTCCGGGACCCCCAGGGCCACGGTCCGGGGTGTCTTCTCCAAAAGTACAATAGTACCCCGGGACCTTAGGGCCAGAGTCCCTCCGGCGCCCAACCTTCATAAAATCTGGGATCACGCTGCTCCAGAGCTTTGTTGAGAATCTGCTACTGTGGCCGATGCCACCGCATCCCCTCTTTCCTGCAAGCTGGCAGCGCGATCCGGTCGCCGCCGGTTCGGGGACGAACCAATTCTATGCCAGGAGGAAGACCGATGTCGTCTCCTCGATGGCGAGGAACGTGTTGCTTGGGAGGGAGGAACGTCCTCCAGACCCAGAAGATCCTTTGCCACCTGCAGGGAGCGGATTTGTGCCAGCCTGTTTTGCCACCGGAATATGATACGGAAGGGGTGCCCCCAGGAGTACGAAATGTTGCGTTCCCGCAGGAAGGAGGTTACGGGGCGGAATTCCCTCCGCTTCTGGAGTGTCGACGCCGCCAGATCCTGGTAGAGCTGTGGGCGGTGGTCCCTGAATTGCAAGGAAGTGATGGCTCTAGCCTTTCGCAAGATGTGCTCCTTCAACTGAAAGTCATGTACACAAACGAGGATGTCCGGAGGGGGGACCCCCTCCCCTTCTAGGCAGGCCGACTCTGTGTACCCTATCCATTTTAATTTCTTGCACTCTTCCTCGTCTAAAATCTGTAGGAACAGGGCTTGGACATAGCCACGGAGGTCCCCAACTTCTCAGTCCCATGGGACCGCCCTAATGCGAATGTTATTCCTCCGGGAACGATTCTCTAAGTCCTCTGTGTGGGTCTGCAGGTCCAAATTCTGTTCAGTAAGACGGATGATGTCCTGTTGTAGTTGGTGCACGTCGTTCGCTACACTCGGATCATGATCCTCCAACGTCGCCACACGTTCACCAATTCCATCTACCTCTCTCCGCACCTCCCGGAGATCCGATGCCAACTGGGCGCGGAGCTCAGAGATGTCCTCTTTAATAGAGGCGAATAGCTCAGTCATAAAGGCCTTGGTAGCGGGCGCTTCATCATCCGACTGCTTGGATGAACCACTGGCCCCGGGGGAGGCTGGCTGCTGCGTGGACTTAGAGGTGCCGTCCTTTCCCGGCCTTCCCTTACGAAGCGTGTTAGACATCTTGGATTTCCGGCTGTGGCGCGGGACCAGGGCCGTCGCTCACTCCCCAGGAATAAGGGGCGCTCAGGTGCAACGCCAGATCTCACTAGGTATCTAGTCTCGGCCCCCACGTAACTGCGCTACAGTCAGTGGCTGCCCAGCCAAGATGGCGTCGTAAAAGCTTCCCGCCGGGAGGCGCCTTCCAAAGTCAATGCAGTGATACGTGCGACCGGCAGTCAAGGCCACAGAATGCGCTGCGCCCGTCCCTGGGACCTCTGCTACTGTAGATCGGGGCCACCAGTCCGGACCCCTCTGCTCCGGCAGTGCTCCCCTGCACTCCTCTCAGGGCTATGTCACGGCCTCCGCCGGAGGAATAGACCAGGCCAGTTCTTCAGGCCGCAAGGCGATGTAGGCCGTACCGCTACCGTGGGCCTTGGCGTGTCTCTGGCCGCCAGACTCCCCAGCCCTTTCTCCTAGGGAACCAAACGCCGCGTCTCGGCTCCGGATGGTAGGCAATTCGACCAGGGGGCCCCGAGTCTTCTTACCGCGGAGCTCCGCGGCGTCCTCAAGGCCCGGGTCCGCTCTCACTCCAGACCGGTGCTCTCGGGTCCGGGCCTGCCCCTCGTCACCAGCTGTTCCACACTGCGGTCAGGGCACCAGAAATCCCAAAGGTGCTCTGCAGTAGGGTCGTCCCCCTCCTCCAGTGTCTGCAGTAGGGTCGTCCCCCTCCTCCAGTGGCTGCAACCAGCACCTCCGGCGTGCTCCTCTAATGGCCGCTCCCAGCCTCTCTCAGCTCCGCCGATATCCCGACCGCACTCCCCACGTGGTCGGCCGGCTTCCAACTCCCCACAACCGACTGTAGCCGAGCGTCCCAAACCGCCAGGCCTTCTTCGATGGTGTGCCACAGAACTGGTAGGCCTTATGGAAGGCAGACGGAACCCGCGGCTCAGCGGCTCTTCGACACCACGCCCAGTCGGCTCCGGGTGCCTCCGCACGCCAGGGCCGGCCTCCTTCTCACGCGAGTCCGGTGCTTACAAGGCCGGAAGTCGCCTCTCTCCCAAAGGTGTTCTCTGGCCTCCTGCTGCCCCGCTGGAGGCGCCGGACCGCTCCACTCGATGTCAGTGGCCTCTGCAAGTGTCTGGAGGCCGATCAGCACCCAGTGGACGATGCTATACACGCTAAGCTGGTCGGGCGCCGGAGGGACTCGAAAGTGCGTCTTACTCCGACGCCATCTTGGCCACGCCCCCTGTGGTGTATTTTTTGACTGTTTGTGAAGCCGTATAGGTCCTAAGGTTGGGCCATCTGTGTATTTTTTGGCTGTTTGTTAAGCCGCCTGTGGTGCTAACTGCAGGTCCTTTATGTTCTTGACCTCTGCTGCGGGTTTTTTCCCTAAGAGGTGTTCCCATGTTTTGGTTTGGTACGTACCATACCCTAGGTGGGGTACTTGTAGCTATTGTGTAGCTCTATCCTAAGCTGGGCAGGTTTAGATACCTTCTCAGGTTCCTCGCCTTTCCTGGCGTCACTGTATGCCACGTGGTACTGTCTTTTTTTCTTCTGTCATAGCGCAGCTTGTGCTGCTCCAGGGTCTGTCCTGCTCAGTATCTGCTAAATCGCCAGACCGACTTTGGCATGCCGTGTATGGCGTTGTCGTTTATTGGTTTTTCCACCTTGTTATCCGACATTTCGGCCTGGTCCTCTGCCTTGTGTTAAAAGGGGGCTAGAATACTCCTGGAATTCTCCTGTGTTCTGCTTGACGGCTTTAGGTCCGTTCTACGTATTTCTCCTCTTTATCTTCTGGCTGGTCCCACTTCTTTTCGTGGGTCAGGTTGTGTCACTGGAATGTTCCTTCTCTGGGGCTTGTTCCGGGGTTCCCTTGCCTCTGCCTTTGTCTTGCGCTTGGCTTGTTCTGGGCGCACTGCTTCATGGTATTTTCCAGCTGCCGGCTGCGCATGCCTGGTCGTTATGGTCCGCCTCCGTGGGCCTTGGCGTGTACCCTTGTACTCCTGCCCCATGCTCTGCTGGAGCATTGCGCGACTGTGTCTTTCTTATAACGCCTGCACTTCTCGGCTGTGGGGCCGTTCCTGCCTTGTACGCTGCCTCGGGCTGATGCCAGTTCAGTGTCCCCTTCGCTGTGTGTGTGTTCTCATGCAGCGGGCTCTGCCTTTGTTTCCACCTCTTCTTCTTGGATTTGGGTGGTACTCATTTGGCGCTGTCTGTCCCTCCGGGGTTTCTGGCGGATGCCCTTTGTACCTCGGGTAGGCTTGGGGTATCCTGGCCTTCCCTTCTCCTTGCTTACTTCTGCTTGGTGGGGGCTGGGCCATCCTTCCTGTCCCCATGACGCATCCCCTGATGGGGCCTTGTGTTTTTCCCAAGCTGGTGAGGTTCTCTCGCAGACCCTCCTCCCCTCTGGTTATGGCTAGGGTATCTACTCTACGTTAAGGAATCTGCGGCTAGTAGTCTCTATCAGATGTACAAGTTACTTACCTTCGGTAACGATGTATCTGGTAGAGACGATTCTAGCCACAGATTCCTTCACGGCCCGTCCTTCCTCCCAGGACCTCCAGCTTGGTCTTCTGCACTCGCCTCCCTCCGGGTGGCTTTGTCTTCTGTGAGTGCCCTCTTTCACTTCCTCCCTGACAGGATGCTTCGTTCTGTTTATTTGTTCCACTCCTTAATTTCTGGTAGTGAATGGTAGGTTCATGTTTACTTCTGCATCCCTACACCCCGGTTATTCCAGTGTGGGGGCCTACTCATAATCTTCTCCCTTTTTCATTGCTTGGGGTTTCGGACTCCTGCAGTCCTCTACGTTGAGGGTCTCTTGGCTGTGCCTCAGCCCCTTAGTTTTTACAGGGGCTACGACTCTCCTTGATGGTGTTGTCTTGGGGTAATTTGTCGTTATTCATCTGTTCCGGACTTCTTGCCCTTCACTGTTATAGATTGTGGTTGCAGACTTTGTCATCTGCTATGACATTTTTCACATGTTTTTCTGTCTCCAAGGTTGCGTCTCAGAGCGGTGCTCTGCTCTTTCCCTTCCATGACTTTCAGTAACACAGTGCCTGGCACTGTCCCTACTGGTGCTGTTCCTCACCATTCGCTTCTTCCGTTTCTGTTTCACTGATTTTTTCGCACTGTTCCCATATGCTCACAGTTTTGTTTGTGATGGCTCCGCGTTGTGGCGTGAAAAAGTTCTCCGAAGAAAACTGATGTCAGCGCTGGGGTGGGACATATGTGACCTCGCTGACGTCACGTACGCGGACAACGTCAGGGCGTAGTCACGTGTTGACGTCCCCCGGCGCGCAGGGATGCTGTGGCTAAAAGTTTTCTGGATCCAGTCTCACGCCTGGGGATATTTCTACGTTAAATAATCTGCGACTAGGTAAGTAACTTGTACATTAGAGTGAATCCAAATCTTCTTGCCGGCCACCTTCACAGCCGTGCGAGTGGCGAGGAGGACCTGTGTCTGCCCCTTCCAGCACGGCTCCAAACTGCCTTTCCTCTGAAAATGCTTAGTCAGCACATAGTCCCCAGGCAGGATATCGTGGCCTTGCCCCTCGGGAGCTAGTGGTAGGGCTTTGTGGATCTGTTGGTGAATAGAATGCAATGTTTTAGTCTACTCATATAGGTAATCCACAAGCAAAGGGTATTCAATTTCTGAGAACCGTCATGGGACGCCCCAGACATTCGCCGGCATGCGACCATGACTTCATGCGGCAAAAATCCTGTTCTGTAGTGAGCCGTAGCTCTTGTAAACCAAATAGCTAATGGTAAAGCATCCCGCCACTGCAATCCTGTGCTCTCTTTAATCTTTGGCAATTTCATTTTGACAGTACCGTTGTACTTCTCAACCAGACCTGCTGACTGGGGATGGTTTGCAGCATGGAATTTCTGCTTGATTTGCAGACTGTCGCACACCAGCTGGATAACCTTTGAATTGAAGTGCCTTCAGTTGTCACTCCAAATCAAATGTGGCAAACTAAAACGCGGGAAGAACTCCTTTAGGAGTGCCTTCACTGTCGGCATGGCTGTGTTCGCTTTAGTGGGGTAAGCCTCAACCCATTTACTGAATGCACAGACTACTACTAACACATATTTCAGATTGATTGACTCGTTCCATTTCAATGAAACCCATCTGGAGAACTTCGAAAGGGAAGGAAGGCGGTGCAAAGTTACCAAGGGGTGTAGGGTTGCCTTTTCCAGGATTATACATCATGCATACCATACAGTACTTTACTAAATGAGCAGCAACCTTGGGAATGTTATCATTCTGCCATACACGATCTAACAGTTCACAGATGCCTTTTGCACTAATGCGGGCTGGCCCATGCCCTATAGTGACCACAGGGAGGACATCTGCATCTGGTAACTGTAGGAGAGTAGGGTCTGCAATCCTATGATCACCCCAGATTTTTGCTTTTTGCTTCACTGGTTTACGACTTCCCTGGCTGTGGGCCTGCTAATCAGACCCACAGCCTAGCTGTTCTCTCACTAAATTGACACGTGTACCTTAGGTGCATATACCAATTGGTACTGGGCCACCTTATCAGTCCCTGTACCCAGGGCATAGGTGTACCCAGGGCCTACCAGGGGCTGCAGCATGTATTATGCCACCCCTGGCTGGCCATCTAAATCTGACACAACTGGCTGCACGACAGCTGGGGCAAAGTGGTGTAATCACCCTTTGCTATAGATATAGTATACCTATATCTAACCCTAAAATGGACACATGTATTCCTATCAGTCACTCCGATGGCAGGCCTTAACAATCCTGAAGACAGAGTGCTTGGAATTATGTGAGATGGTGCTCTGGCATGAGCTGAGCCCGTTTGCAGCTTGCGGAACCAAGTCCTAATAGCTGTTCCATGATAACGCGTACCATATACTCTTAAGTGCATTATAATCCTCGCGGTTATTTGCCAACTTTGGTATCGCTTTATCAAAACATGTCGAGTAAAGTGTCATACGAATTGGAATACTAACCCCTCGCCAATTCTGGCGACGGGGTTAGCATTCCACCCTTCTAGAGGGACACGAAATGTATGTAACTGTGAACCCCGGTTAAAGTTAACTCGAGCCTCAGCATCACAAAATGGATGCTGCCACCACAGACACAAGTCTGACCTCCTGCTGCTGGGAGTTCTTCCAGCGAGGAGAGCTTGGACAAAGGGTTTCCTGTCTGGGCGGTGCTAGCCCCATCCCAGACAGGGTTTTGTGTATCCCAGGTAGGCAGGGCTGAGAGGAAGGTGACTGCAAGTGGCACTCCGGTGCTCACTGTGTATATGCCGGCTTGAACCAGTTCCAGGGGCACACCAGCCCCTGAGCTGGGGAAAGTCCGGACAGGGGAGAGGGGTGTAACTACCCCCTTCCTGGTCCCACCCATGGGCAGGACCTAGTTGCGTGCCAGCCCCTTTCTTTAGTATAAAGGTAGGAGCGGGCCCCCTTCCCAAATTAGATAATTCTGAATCTTGATGACTTTCCTTTTTTTTTTTTTTTTTATTGTTAGCAGGCTGACGAAGAGAACAACAAACAAAGAGCAAATCCAGAAAAAAGTAATGATAGTACGTAAAACACAATACATATATATAATGACTATCATACACAACGTATACACGATTAGGTCGGTACTGCAATTGAAAGCAAAAGAAGGGCGAAAAGGAAATAAGGGCAGAAACAATGAAGAAAGGAGCAATTTCTTGTTAACAATCTCAAAACACAATAGTAGTTATCAGATAACATAATTTTTCATAAGTATAACATCAACGTTCGATGAAAGTTCCCCAATTTTTTTCATATTTTTTCATTGCCTTTATGCCCCTAATGTTTGCTAAAGCGAGCTCCATTGAGTGTACTTCAGTTACCAATGCCCACCAATCCCAAATTTTTGGTGTTTCTGGACTGATCCAGGCTCTTGCCACAGTTAGTTTAGCACAAGATATTAATATTGTAATCAAGGCGGCATGTGGGAGTGGGGCTGGATAGATATCTAATAAAACAGACGCGGCTGTTAGCACTGGTATCTGAATCTGCTTCATATACAAGACTTTTTCAATTTCGCACCAGAAAGTTTTCAAATTCGGGCATGAGAACAGCATATGTATCAGGTCTGCTGCTTCAGTAGAACATTTAGGGCATTTAGTACGATCACTATAGGTATTGTTGGAGGACCATTTAGAGATTCTTTCGGGGGTGTAGTATAGCATACATGTTGTTCTGAATTGTTGAAGTCTTAAGCTGGATGATCGTACTCGTTTGTTAATATTCGTCAAGGAGCTTGTTATCTGTTTAGAAGTTATATTTGATCCCAATATTCTGCTCCATTTATCAGCAAGCTTACTGCAATCGTTAGATTTGACAGCAGTAAGAGTTCTATATGTCTCACTTATAACAGATTTGTTTTTTGATGAATGTAAGCAAATCCAGATGTCACATTCAGGAGGAATTTATATCTCATATTTTCAGATAGATTGTATAATTGCTTAAGGGTGTTGAAATCCATGAAGCCCTGTGTATTGTATAAGTCCCCTAAGGTAATAATGCCTAATCTGGACCATCCGTGGACAGTGTTATCATTGAAGATATTTGGGAGACCAGGTTTTCCCCATAGTGGTAAATTTGAATGGAAAAAGTTAGTATCACACAAAGAAAAAATATTGCCCCATATCTTTGTTATATCTCTAGCTGTCTTAAATTTGACTCTTTTGTAATAATTGGGATCATTAGTTCTAAATAAAAATAAATTTGAATCAGATTTTAACATAAAATAATGAAAATATAAAGCCCTTCCTTCGTTGAGTAGGGAACGTAAACGGTTAATGAAAGCAGACCAAAAGTATAGTTTAAAATCCGGAAAATTAAGCCCACCTTCATGTGTATCATTTTTCATAAGGTTTAATGATCTTCTCGCCTTTTTATACCCCCATATAAAACTGCTAAATATTCCATCCAGTTTCTTAAAAAATTGATTGTTTAATGCTAATGGTATAGATCGAAATAGGTATACATATTTAGGTAATACCTTCATTTTTATCAGATTAATTCTGCCAATTATATTAAGAGGTAGCCTATGCCATTTTTTTAATAGTAAACTAGTAGATTTGAATAATTCATCATAATTTATTTTGTTAATGTCTTGTACTTTGCCTGTTATTCTTATTCCCAGATAAGTGGCTATTTTGCATATCTCAGGCACTATCACAGGTGGGGCATAGTTAACTATTATTTGCGTTTTTTGTAGATTTAATTTATAGCCCGCTACCTTGCCGTATTTCACTGCTTCTAAAATTATTCCCTTTTGGGCCTCTACAACATCTTCCGTGTAAACCGCTATGTCATCAGCGTATGCTGTTATTTTTAATTCTTGGTGTCCTGATTTAAACGGTATGATCTGGGTTTGAGATTGAAGGGCTAATAAAAAAGGTTCTAAAGAAAGTGCAAATAAAAGAGGTGATCGAGGGCAGCCCTGTCGAGTTCCTCGTAAAATCCTGAAATCTGAAGATACCAGCCCCCCATAGCTAGTAAGAGCAGTTGGTTTGTCATACAATGCTTTAATACATTTCAGAAATTCCCCCCAAACCTTCATTTGGACAGTACGCACCAAAGAAAATCCCACCCCACTCGGTCAAAAGCTTTTTCAGCATCTAACAAGATCATACCGAGTGGGGTGGCATCCGTCTCTGCAACGTCGAATGCTGTTATGGCCGTATTAACATGTATGGTGGTGTCTCTCCCAGTAATGAAGCCATGTTGCTGTGGATCGATAATCATGGGCATAATGGGGGCCAGTCTTAGAGCTAGAATTTTGGCAAAAATTTTCGCATCAGTATTTATCAGCGAAATGGGGCGATAAGACCCTCTTTCTTCTTTCGGTTTGTCCTTCTTCAGAAAAAATATTATTTTAGCCCTGTTCCAAGATTGTGGTGTTTTTCCTTCAAGGCCTACAGATTGGATTACTTTCAGCAAGGGTTGTTCAAGCTCTTTTAAACATATTTTATATATTTCTAATGGTATAGTGTCTTCCCCTGCTGCTTTTCCTGAGGGTAATGAAGCAATAGCTTGATGTAGTTCTAGCATTGTTATCTCATCAGACAACGAGTCTATCTCTATGATATTTTGAGTATCTATGGTGTAATTTTCAATATATTTCTGTATGTCATCTATGATAGGGGTCGTTTCTGGGGTGTATAAATTCTTATAATAATCAGCAAATTGTTCTAAAATGTCTTGAGGTTTATTGTAGATTTTGTTCCCTCTCCCCCGTATATTTGTGATTGTAGCATTTGCTCTGTCTTCAGCAGTTTTATAGGCCAGAATTTTCCCAA
The DNA here is from genome assembly GCF_964263255.1 of Lissotriton vulgaris. Taxonomy (NCBI): domain Eukaryota; kingdom Metazoa; phylum Chordata; class Amphibia; order Caudata; family Salamandridae; genus Lissotriton; species Lissotriton vulgaris. The sequence continues at coordinate 267,072,565 of NC_141699.1, read as the reverse complement.
TTTTATCCCCACCTTCGTATTGATTTATTTTAAATTTATGTAGGCTGTTTATGCTTTTTTTGATAAATTTGGACTTTACTTCATTTTTCAGTGACATGAGTTTAAGTCCTATTTCTATGCTCGATGGCAAGTTAGACTGGAGAGATGATGACAATAGTTCCTCTTGGATAGTTATTTTTGACATCAAAGTATCATTCTTTTTTTTTTATTCTATGTTTTGTCTAATCACGTAAGTTTGAGTATAGCCTCTAATACTAGCTTTACAAGCATCCCAAACTATTGCTGGTGATGCTGAGTTTGAGTTTATATTTATGAATTCTGTGAGATGTAATTTTAGCTGTGTTAAATAATCTGTATCCGATATTAAATGTCTTGGGAAGGAAAAAGCCTAGGCGTGGTTCTAATATTTGTTGTTTTAAATTATAAAATTATAGCATTGTGGTCAGAAGAAATGCGTGGACATAGGATCATAGAGCTTGTATTCAATAAGTTGTCGCTTATAAGTGCCATATCAAGCCTTGAGCATAATTTATGGGGTGCAGAGTAGTAGGTATATCCTGGCTTACTAGCATATAGATTTCGCCAAGCATCTTTTAAATTATGTATACTGCATATGTCAGATATAGAAGCCCTTGTCTTATCCATTCTTTGATGTCCCCCAGATCTAGTTGTATCTATTCTATAATCCATGATGCAATTAAAATCACCCATAATAATAAGTTCTCCAGTCCAATCTAATAGCTTAATATTCAATTCGTCAAAGATAGTAGGGTCATCTATATTGCATCCATATACCACGCATAAAACATAATTGGCATTCTCAAACCGTATCTGAGCAATAGCCCATCTACCATTTTTATCGCAAGATGTTTGTATTATCTCAGCCTTAAATCGTTTATCTTTAAGTATAGCAACTCCCCTAACAGATTGGCCATAGGTTGAGCTGATGATGGCATTGTATCCTAGATGATTGAGAAGTTTTCTATCCTTCCCTGCGATATGTGTTTCGGATAGAAGAGCAACATGAGAGTTATGCACTTTTAGTTCTTCTTTTATCAAAATTCGTTTATTCTTGCTATTCAGCCCAGCAACATTCCAGGCTAGGCATTTTATTTCATACATCTATAAAGCAGTTTAAAAAAGTAAAAAAGGGACAGAATTAAAGCTTTGCTCTCGAAGCTTATCTTATATTGATCAGAGTATTGCCCATAATAGTAACTTAATCTCATGTATTGCGTTCTACGAGTACGTTTAATGTACAAAAAAATTCCAATATCATTGTTTAAGTCCACCACCTCAGCCTGCAAACTGTTTTCTTTATTGAATCTTGATGACTTTCCACGAAAGAACTCTTGAACCTTTCTGAAGACTCTCCCTTGTGGCTAAGGAGTAGCCACCCTGCACCAGCGGGCACCATCTAAGCGCATGCGGTTTGCTGCAAGTCCATCCTCCGGATCAAGACTGCCCAGCTCGACGAGACCCGGATTCCCTGGCACCTCTGACCTCTACCTACATCATCAGCCCAGCTGAGATTCGTGGGTGTGACGAAACCTGAAGGGACCGGCCATCTTCAAAACTGCACGACGCTTATCCAGCACGACCGCCGAGGGATCCTCGAGTGAGTGCTTTGGGGTTTGAGAAGCCCTAACCCTGAGCAGCTCCAGCACCGAAGTCCAGCCCCCCAGCATCCACGAGATCTGCGTGGGGCCCTTCTGCTCTTTGCTGCTCACCGCGTTGTCCGGCTACTGGCCTGCTGGCTTGTGGCCCTCCTGACGACGAACCACGACACTTCCATCGCTGGTCAGGTTGTTCCAGACTGGCCCTTGCTCCCCTCCAACAGAGGAGCACCCCGGACCCTCCTGGTCCACTCCAGACGCCATTTTGAGTCCACCGCGTGGGCTTGCCTTTGCCAAGGTTTGTTGCCCCAATCCTGGGTCCAGCATCGCCGACAGCAGACACCTTCGTGGGACAGCTCGCACCTCCATCCTGGTCGCCGACAACGCCTCCTGGTCCGAGAGACTGCAGAGCCCAGCGTCGCCCACTCACCTGTTCGAGGTGACTTCATCCGGTGTCATCCTGGTGCCCACCTAATCACTGGCTAGTGATTAAGAACTGAGTCCCCTCTGCTTTCAGGTCGTCTCCAACATCGATCCAGGCTTGGATCACATCGAACTTCATCGCTGGTCGCCTGCCAGCAACTTCTTCTTTCAGGCTCCATAGACTGTAACGAGGATTCCTGACGTCTTTTGAACCCTATGCAGCCGCAGCCCCTGGGCTAGGTAACTTGAGCATTTCGGTGCTCCAACGTAGGTTCACTATCTAAGTGTCCAGATCCTTTTTCATTTTCAGCCTAAATAGTCAGATTCGTCCGAAAACACTAACTTTACGAAATCTAGCATCCATAGACTTTGTCCCGCATCCCGCGTGAGAGTGCACACTCTGCACCCGATCTCCCTAGGCCTCCTGCTCCTAACCTGAAGGTTCAGTAGTGTAGTCCTAGCGATCCTGAAGCCTCTGGATCTTGTTACTTACCTGCTAGTATTTCGCATTCCACTTTTGTTGTATATGGTTTTTCGTGCCCCTCGGGTATTTGTGTAAATTGTGCAACTTAAAGTATTTTCTTAAGAGTTTTGTTATGTGCTTAGCTCCCTGACTCATAAAGAGATCAGGGTAGACTTGTTATAAATAAATAATTAGGGTGTTGCCGCGCTGCATAGTACTGCCGCAGGATAGTAGCGCGTTGCGCTAGCGAAGTACATATTTTAAAATAATAATTCCTAATTTTGGTATTTGGGTTTAATATAGTTTATTTTACCTTGATTTTAATTGCGCTGTGATCGCGCACGCCGCCCCCCACTTGCACTTTAAAAAATCGCATTGGCGAACAACTCACCGCTTCTAGAGCGGGCCCCGGATCACCTAGGACGCCATATTAGTTGAGGAAGCGCAGTTTTCCGGCCCCATCTTCTTCAGTAGCGCTCTAGCGCTCACGCGCTTGGGAGGAGAGCCTACATAAACGGGTCATGAGGACGCGCAGCGGTAACGCGCAGCGGGAGCGCCGGAGGAGCGCCAGAGGAAAGCCCGTTTGCGCCCGTTCGCACACGATCGGGCCTCGGGCTCAGACACACTGCTCAGGTAAGAGTCTATACTCGTGATGACCTTCTAGCTTGCAAGGGAACAATCATTTCCCGGTGCTTACATACGCTAGACCTTACGAAAGGCCATCAAGCATGTAATCACTGCCCTTTTCAAGTAACGGAACAGGCTTTTGACGAAGCTAAACAGACTACAACCCTGAAGATGGCCTTACTTAACTGTCGATCCCTGCCTGGACATAAGGAAGAAATTTCACTCTTAATCACCCTCGGAGATCTCGATGCCCTGTTTCTTGTGGAGACTTGGCTGGGGGCACATTCTGGCCCAGATCTGGTCGAGGCACTACCCCCAGGATATATAGCCCAGCATAAAGACCGTCCAGGGAGGGTAGGAGGAGGGATTGCAATTATCCATAGGGAGAATATAAGCTGCCGACTACAGGATACTAGGATTCAGGGATGTGAAAGTACACATTTCACCCTCCATCCCTCATGTGAGAGCTCGATAGCAGGGATGGTGATCTATCGACCACCAGGCCCCCTTGGCACATTTCACGAAAGCTTGCTGGAGGCGGTGATAGGAGGGGTATGTGCGGTCACGAACTTCCTGCTATTAGGAGATTTCAACCTCCATTTTAACAAGCCAGGAGATAGGGCAGCTAAAGACTTAGAAAATGACCTAGAGAGCTATAACCTTAACCTTAAGGTTCGGCGCCCCACGCACAAGTTAGGAAATACTCTTGACCCCATTTTTACTAACATTGCGACTATAACAGTCCTGGAGCCTTACCCTGTCCCCTGGTCGGATCACTGAGTGATTCCTTTTCACTGGAGAATTTCCAGGACGAGTACTACTACTTCCTCAGACAGAGGACTAATAAGACCTGACGAATGGAAGGGACTGTTAGAAAGCAGTAAGCCACCGGATAATCCTAATGTGGAAGGGGCTGTCAATAATTTTAATCAGTGGATCACCCAATCCCTAGATACGCTTATACCGAAAAAACCCTCAACAATTAGGAAGGGAGAGCTTAAACATCCATGGTTTACCTCAGACTTAAGGATACTAAAACAAGAATGTAAAAGGGCAGAACGACACTGGCGGAAGGATTTTAGCGTGAAAAGGAAGACCAGTTACAAAGCCACACTGAAGAAATACAAAACCACTCTTATTACCACTAAAACTGCATTCTTTGCGAACAAAATCGAATCCGCCACCAATGCCCCCAGGGAAATGTTCAAGATTGTAAAGCTCTTGACAAAAATCCCAGATCCCCCCGTAAAAGCAGACGAGCAGGACACAAGATGTGCTGACATGGCGAACTACTTCCAGACCAAAATACATAAAATTCTTGAGACGATCCCGGTATCGGACCCGGCCTCACATCATAGTGTACCTCCCCCGGAGGAAAGAAGTGAATGTCCAACACTCTCCGAGTTTGCCCCCCTCATGGAAGAGCTTCTCCCCTCTCTGTTGAGGAGTATAAAAAGTGGATCACCACGAGACCCAGTCCCCATGAAAATACTTAACCAGGCACTTCCAACCATCAGCAAACCCGTAATTAAGATGGTTAACACCTTCCTGGAATCGGCTACGGTCCCAAAGGCATGGAAAGTGGCCATGGTCAGATCCCTGATTAAAAAGCCGAACCTCGACCCAGGAGACCCGGCTAACTATCGACCGGTATCCTTGTTACCTGGGATGGGGAAATTGACCGAAAAATTGGTAAACATCCAATTGGCGGCATTCCTGGAGAAGTACAATCTTCTCCATCCATCCATCCCAGACGGGGTTCAGGAAGGGACAAGGCACCGAGACAGCACTGTTGAGGGTGGTAGAAGAGGCCAGAAGGATTTTGGATGCAGGTGGCAGCGCTGCCATTATCCTTCTGGACCTCAGCGCCGCCTTCGACACGGTAAGTCATCATCTGCTTCTGTCTCAACTCCGGAACATCGCGGTAACCGGGAAAGCCATGGAGTGGTTGAGATCTTTTCTCGAGGAAAGATATTTTCAGGTGTTTGAGGGTAACAACTGCTCTCGCCTGTTAGCGTTACAGTGTGGGGTACCACAGGGGTCGTCCCTTAGCCCCACACTGTTTAATGTCTACATGGCCCTGCTGGCGGAACTAGTTGCTCCGTTTGGCATCCAGTTAATAAGCTACGCGGATGACACCCAGCTGGTGTTTTCCTTGCAACAAACAGATGCTCCCCCGAACAATCTGGCTAATTGTTTGGAGGTGGTAGTAAACTGGATGAATTCGTCTCAGCTCAGACTTAACGGAGGAAAAACCGAGCTGATGCTCTTAGGAAAGCATGATATCCCCGACTGTCTAGCTTGGCCCACTTGTATGGGTGCCATACCACCACCCAAACCAGAAATAAAAAGTTAAGGCTTCTGGCTCGACAACGCTTTGTCCTTCGAAACACAAGCCAGAAAGACCTCTGCAGTTTGTCATGGGATACTCAAATCCCTGCGCAAAATCCTGCCCCAACTCCCTGAAAAAGCAAAGAAGACCGTAGTCCAATCCTTGGTTTTATCACGAATTGACTATGGGAATGCTATATACCTTGGGGCACCGGCATCCACTTTTAAAACCTTACAAGTGGCTCAGAACTATGCCACCAGGATTTTGACTGGAACTAGTCGATATATGTCGGCAAAGCCAGCTCTAAGATCACTCCATTGGCTCCCTGTGAAGGAACGGGTGCGATTTAAATCCCTATGCATCACATACAAGATCATGCATGGAGAAGGCCCTTCCATTTTGGAAAATATGATAAGTCCCTACAAGCCCCAACTTAATCTCCGCTCGAGTGACCACAACCTGGCAATCATTCCCAGGATAAAGCGAGCCCGCTCGGGCTGCCGGCTCTTTTCTCTGCAAGCAGCAAGAGAATGGAATGCCCTCCCATCTAACTTGAGGCAGGAACAGACCTTCCTTCAGTTTAGGAAGAAACTCAAAACCTTCCTATTCCCCAGAAATTAGCTTGCAGTAGGAATGTAGATCGGACTAGCCCAGGGTCACCGTTGCCAAAAGCACTGGGATGCCTACGCGTAGCCATGCGCTATATAAGTGATTTTACAATTACAATTACAATTACCCTTTTATTTTCATAACAACTTGTGTGGTGTCCTTTCACTTGGTGTTCAAGGGGTATATGTGATGGTATAACAGCTGGCTTAACACTCCCTCTAGAGTTTAGCCTAAAGACTGCTCTTGTCCATGCTACTAGGATAGCTGGTCTATAAGGTTGACTTACAACCAATCATCAATAAGGATCATTTGGAATGATACATAGTGATCAGTAGAATAGTGAGCACTGCATATCAGGCCAACTTCTCACATTGGTGGCAGCGGTGGGATTTGAGCTTGCTGTTGTTTTACCACACGTATCCTAAGAATATCATTTGAAAGATCACATAAGTACCAAGGTACATATAACTTAGCTTAGAATACTCTGAGTTCTACTGAACCAGCTGTTGTAGTTTAACAGGGCTTAGCACACCCTGACTACAACTCTTAGCAAGGGATCAGTAGGCAAACAAATAGTGTAGGTAAGTGCACCACTTACACCTCACTAGAAAAGCATGTCTGACAAAGGAGAGAACTCAAAAGCTCCCCTTATGTCAGTTGACCCTCCACAGGTCATGTCAAGATATGCAGCTCTTAGCTTCCAGGAGATGAGACAAGTGTGTACCTCCAGGAAGCTAAAACAGGGTTCTAACCCTACCATCCCATTTCTGATAGGTCTCTTAGAGGCTTATGATGCAAGGAGGGCTTCTAACACAGGCACTTCTAATCCAGATGGGAGCATGCCCCCCTTAGAGGGAACCCTTGGGGACCCTGACCTCAACCTCAATGGAACAGTTAGTGAAGGAGAGGAAGAGGATCAGGAGTTGTCAGGGGATGAGGCAGACAAGGGTCAGGTAGAAGTCAGTGGACTCACCAGGACCAACTTAAGCAGGCATGAAAATGGACTTGGGGGACCCCCAGGCCCACTCTCAGGCAGGCTTAACATTGGGAGTGGACGAGTTAGGTCTCTATCCAGAGGCTCTAACAGATCCATTCGAACCAATGGCTCTCAGACCTCTTCTCACAGAGGGATGACATGCCCTCAGAGGAGAGAGCATGAGGCCAAGATGAGGGAAGTCAATCTGAGGATTGAAAGGGAAGAACTTGCCCTGGCCAAAGAGAGACTTGCCTTTGCTAGAGAGCAGAAATTGAGTGGGGCAGACCCCACTGGTGGCAGCATTTTACCTAGAGAAAAGGACAGGAGTTTAGACACTAGACACCTGAGTAAGATAGTGCCCCCCTTTAAACAAGGGGATGACATCCACAAATGGATGACTGCTTTGGAAAGGGCCTGCACTGTCCAGTGCGTCCCCCAGAGTCAGTGGGCAGCTATCTTGTGGCTCTCCTTTGAAGGCAAAGGTAGAGATAAGCTCCTCACTACTAGAGCTGAGGATGCTAACAATTACCAAGTCCTGAAGAATACACTGATTGATGGGTTTGGCCTAACAACTGAGCAGTACAGGTTGCTGTTCAGAGATACCCAGAAAACTCAGTCTCAGGATTGGTCTGACTTTGTGGATTGTGCCACTAAGGCTTTGGAAGGCTGGTTGCTGGGCAGTAAGGTTACTGATTACACAGGGTTGTACAATCTGATCATGAGAGAACAGATTTTAAATAACTGTCAGAACCAGTTGTTGCATCAGCACCTTGTTGACTCGGATCTGACCTCTCCCCAAGAATTGGGAAAGAAGGCAGACAGATGGGCCAGAACAAGGGTCAAGCAGAACCAGGCTCAGAACCAGGGTGGTCAGAAGAAAGCAGACCAAAAGGGTAGTAATAAGAGTGAACAAAATGACCAGACGTCTTCGACAGGTCCCCAACAAACCAAAGAGGGTGGGGGTCAGGCTTCACAGCAGAAAAAGAAGACTCAAGAAGGCCAGTCAAAAAGGTGGTGCCAATACTGTAAAAGTAAAACTCACTGGTATAGTGAGTGCACCAAGAAAGGAGGGCAAACTCCTGCCACTACAGCCCCTAAGGCACCTGCACCCCCTAGTACAGTCAGTAGTGGTAGTGCACCTCCCAAGGGATTAGTTGGGTTAACCTTTGGATCTGAGGGGTATGACAACCTAGTTGGCACACTCACTCAGGCTGTCCTTGTCTGTACAGGGGATGTGGATATATCCCCTGATGCAAGCCCCAATACTTTTGGCAAATGCAGGCAGACACCTTTTATTAATGGAAAAATGGCTCAGGCCTACAGGGACACTTGTGCCAGTGTCACAATGGTGACACCTAACTTTGTGGACCCTGGACAGATCATACTAGGTACAGACTACCTAGTGACCAATGCCAGCAATGTCACTACCCACCATAGTATGGCAATTGTTGATTTCTCCTGGGGAGGGGTAAGTGGCCAAAAGAAAGTTGTGGTTAGTTCAGACCTCCCAGTTGAATGTTTGTTGGGCAATGATTTGGAAACATCACTATGGTCAGAAGTGGAGCAGAGGACTCACATGGAAATGTTAGGCTTGCCAGCACATGTCCTTGCTGTGACTAGGTCACAGGCCAGAAGATGCCCCACTGAACAGGTGCTGGATCCTGGAACAATGGACCAGACACCTTCCAAGAAAAGGAGCAGTAGGGTTAAGGCATTGCCTTCCCCCTTGCCCCATGTTATGGATCAAGTCTCAGAGGAGGCTGACCTCAAAGAACTGAGGGAAACTGAGCCTAAAGAACTTGAACCTGATCAGGTTGAGTTTCTGGGTTCAGGGGGACCCTCCAGAGAAGACCTGGGGAAGGCACAGTTAGACTGCCCTTCACTTGAACCCCTCAGACAGCAGGCTGCTGCTGAGGCTGCAGGGAACGCCACAGGTGCCCACAGGGTATACTGGGATGATGGACTCCTGTACTCTGAGGCAAGAGACCCCAAGCCTGGTGCAACCAGGAGGCTGGTTATCCCCTTGCCTCAGAGAGGTTTCCTTCTTACCTTGGCCCATGAGATTCCCCTTGCATGACACTTAGGCCAGAATAAGACTTGGGACAGACTTGTCTCACACTTTCACTGGCCTCACATGAATGAAGATACCAGGGAGTTTTGTCGCTCCTGTGTCACTTGCCAAGCCAGTGGTAAGTCAGGTGGCACAACAAAGGCCCCCCTTATACCACTACCTGTGGTGGGGGTACCCTTTGAAAGAGTGGGGATTGACATTGTTGGTCCAATGGAACCCCAGACAGCATCAGGGCACACGTTTATACTGGTGGTGGTGGACCATGCCACCAGGTATCCTGAAGCTATTCCCCTTAGGACCACTACAGCACCTGTTGTGGCAAGAGCCCTAGTTGGAGTGTTCTCCAGAGTGGGCTTCCCTAAGGAGGTTGTCTCTGACAGAGGTGCAAACTTCATGTCAGGATATCTGACTGCAATGTGGAAGGAATGTGGTGTCAACTACAAGTTCACCACACCCTATCATCCACAGTGCAATGGGCTTGTTGAGAGATTCAACAGGACCCTCAAAGGGATGATTCATGGACTACCTGAAAAGCTCAGGCGTAGATGGGATGTCCTGATACCCTGCTTTTTGTTTGCTTACAGAGAAGTCCCACAGAAGGGGGTTGGCTACAGCCCTTTTGAACTTCTGTATGGGCATCCTGTAAGAGGACCCCTTTGTTTGGTGAAGGAAGGATGGGAGAGACCTCTCAAAAAGCCTGCAACCAACATTGTGGACTATGTACTTGGTCTCCGCTCCAGAATGGCTGAGTACATGGAAAAGGCATCTAAAAACCTTGAGGCCAGCCAAGAACACCAAAAAGTTTGGCATGACCAAAAGGCTGTCCTGACTGTGTACAAGCCTGGACAGAAGGTGTGGGTGTTGGAGCCAGTGGCCCCAGCAGCACTCAAAGACAAATGGTCTGGGCCCCACACAATCATTGAGCAAAAGGGAGAGGTCACCTACCTGGTGGACCTTGGAACTCCCAGGAGACCCCTCAGGGTGCTCCATGTGAATAGGCTCAAAGCATATGTCGACAGGAAGGACATGAGCTTGCTCATGGCCACAGATGAGGGACAGGAGGAGGAGAGTGACCCTCTCCCAGACCTGCTCACTCAGAACCCTGATGATGGGTCAGTAGATGGTGTTGTCTTTTGTGGCAGCCTCTCTGAGCATCAGCACAAGGATTGCAAACAAGTTCTTCAATCCTTTAGACATATGTTCTCTCTGACACCCAGTCAAACCAATTGGTGTACCCATGAGGTTGACACTGGGGACAGTCTGCCAGTTAAGAGTAAAATCTACAGACAGCCTGATCATGTCAGAGACTGCATTAAGACAGAAGTGCAGAAAATGTTGGGGCTGGGAGTCATTGAGCCCTCAGATAGCCCTTGGGCTAGTCCAGTAGTTCTAGTGCCAAAGCCTCACACCCAGGGTGGTAAGAAAGAGATGAGGTTTTGCGTAGACTACAGAGTCCTCAATGCAGTCACTAAGACTGATGCCCACCCAATACCAAGGGCAGATGAACTTATAGATAGATTGGCTTCTGCCAACTACTTAAGCACATTTGACCTGACAGCTGGGTATTGGCAAATCATGTTAGCTGAGGAAGCCAAGCCCAAGACAGCATTTTCTACCCCTGGTGGGCATTATCAGTTTGTGGTAATGCCCTTTGGTTTGAAAAATGCACCTGCCACCTTCCAAAGGCTGGTGAATCAAGTTCTCACTGGGCTGGATGACTTCTGTGCAGCATATCTTGATGATATAGCTGTCTTTAGCTCCACCTGGGAGGATCACCCAGTCCACCTGAGGAAAGTGTTACAGGCACTGCAGAAAGCAGGTCTCGCTATCAAGGCCACAAAGTGCCAGATAGGGCAGACACTGGTTGTATACCTGGGCCACCTTGTAGGTGGAGGCCAGGTTCAGCCACTGGAGAGCAAGATACAGTCCATCAAGGACTGGGCTCCTCCAACCACCCAGACTCCGGTTCGAGCTTTCTTGGGCCTGACTGGTTATTACAGGAAATTTGTCAGAAATTATGGATCAATTGTGACTCCACTTAATGACCTGACAAGTAAAAAGATGCCAAAGAAAGTTCAGTGGACAGCAGGCTGTCAAAAAGCATTCGATGACCTAAAGCAGGCCATGTGCACAGCACCTATCCTAAAGAGTCCAGACTACTCCAAACCATTCATTGTCCAAACAGATGCTTCTGAGTTGGGTGTGGGAGCTGTTCTATCTCAGCTGAATTTTGATGGTCATGACCAGCCCATTGCTTTTATTAGCAGAAGGCTGACCCCCAGAGAGAAGAATTGGTCAGCTATTGAGGGGAGGCCTTTGCTGTGGTTTGGGCCCTGAGGAAACTGAGGCCATACTTGTTTGGCACTCATTTCAAGATAAGCCCCTCTTGTGGCTAAATCAGATGAAGGGTGAAAACCCCAAACTACTGAGGTGGTCCATTTCCCTACATGGGATGGATTTTACAGTGGAGCATAGACCTGGCACTGATAATGGCAATGCAGATGGGCTCTCTAGGTATTTCCACTTAGAGCAAGAAGACTCACCTGGTCAAGGTTAGTTTATCGTCCCAAAGTTTGGGCGGGGTCATGTAGGAGAGTAGGGTCTGCAATCCTATGATCACCCCAGATTTTTGCTTTTTGCTTCACTGGTTTACGGCTTCCTTGGCTGTGGGCCTGCTAATCAGACCCACAGCCTAGCTGTTCTCTCACTAAATTGACACGTGCACCTTAGGTGCATATACCAATTGGTACTGGGCCACCTTATCAATCCCTGTACCCAGGGCATAGGTGTACCCAGGGCCTACCAGGGGCTGCAGCATGTATTATGCCACCCCTGGCTGGCCATCTAAATCTGACACAACAGGCTGCATGACAGCTGGGGCAAGGTGGTGTAATCACCCTTTGCTATAGATATAGTATACCTATATCTAACCCTAAAATGGACACATGTATTCCTATCAGTCACTCCTATGGCAGGCCTTAACAATCCTGAAGGCAGAGTGCTTGGAATTATGTGATATGGTGCTCTGGCATGAGCTGAGCCCGTTTCCAGCTTGCGGAACCAAGTCCTAATAGCTGTTCCATGATAACGCGTACCATATACTCTTAAGTGCAATATAATCCTCGCGGTTATTTGCCAACTTTGGTATCGCTTTATCAAAACATGTCGAGTAAGGTGTCATACGAATTGGAATACTAACCCCTCGCCAATTCTGGCGACGGGGTTCGCATTCCACCCTTCTAGAGGGACACGACATGTATGTAACTGTGAACCCCGGTTAAAGTTAACTCGAGCCTCAGCATCACAAAATGGATGCTGCCACCACAGACACAAGTCTGACCTCCTGCTGCTGGGAGTCCTTCCAGCGAGGAGAACTTGGACAAAGGGTTTCCTGTCAGGGGCGGTGCTAGCACCATCCCAGACAGGATGTTGGGTATCCCAGGTAGGCAGGGCTGAGAGGAAGGTGACTAAGTGGCACCCCGGTGCTCACTGTGCATATGCCGGCTTGAACCAGTTCCAGGGGCACACCAGCCCCTGAGCTGGGGAAAGTCCGGACAGGGGAGAGGGGTGTAACCACCCCCTTCCTGGTCCCACCCATGGGCAGGACCTAGTCGCGTGCCAGTCCCTTTCTTTAGTATAAAGGTAGGAGCGGGCCCCCTTCCCAAATTAGATAATTCTGAATCTTGATGACTTTCCACGAAAGAACTCTTGAACCTTTCTGAAGACTCTCCCTTGTGGCTAAGGAGTAGCCACCCTGCACCAGCGGGCACCATCTAAGCGCATGTGGTTTGCTGCAAGTCCATCCTCCGGATCAAGACTGCCCAGCTCGACGAGACCCAGATTCCCTGGCACCTCTGACCTCTTCCTACATCATCAGCCCAGCTGAGATTCGTGGGTGTGACGAGACCTGAAGGGACCGGCCATCTTCAAAACTGCACGACGCTTATCCAGCACGACCGCCGAGGGATCCTCGAGTGAGTGCTTTGGGGTTTGAGAAGCCCTAACCCTGAGCAGCTCCAGCACCGAAGTCCAGCATCCACGAGATCTGCGTGGGGCCCTTCTGCTCTTTGCTGCTCACCGCGTTGTCCGGCTACTGGCCTGCCGGCTTGTGGCCCTCCTGACGACGAACCACGACACTTCCATCGCTGGTCTGGTTGCTCCAGACTGGCCCTAGCTCCCCTCCAACAGAGGAGCACCCCGGACCCTCCTGGTCCACTCCAGACGCCATTTTGAGTCCACCGCGTGGGCTTGCCTTTGCCAAGGTTTGTTGCCCCAATCCTGGGTCCAGCATCGCCGACAGCAGACACCTTCGTGGGACAGCTCGCACCTCCATCCTGGTCGCCGACAACGCCTCCTGGTCCGAGAGACTGCAGAGCCCAGCGACGCCCACTCACCTGGTCGAGGTGACTTCATCCGGTGTCATCCTGGTGCCCACCTAATCACTGGCTAGTGATTAAGAACTGAGTCCCCTCTGCTTTCAGGTCGTCTCCATCATCGATCCAGGCTTGGATCACATCGAACTTCATCACTGGTCGCCTGCCAGCAACTTCTTCTTTCAGGCTCCATAGACTGTAACGAGGATTCCCGACGTCTTTTGAACCCTATGCAACCGCAGCCCCTGGGCTAGGTAACTTGAGCATTTCGGTGCTCCAACGTAGGTTCACTATCTAAGTGTCCAGATCCTTTTTCGTTTTCAGCCTAACTAGTCGGATTCGTCCGATAACACTAACTTTACGAAATCTAGCATCCATAGACTTTGTCCCGCATCCCGCGTGAGAGTGCACACTCTGCACCCAATCTCCCTAGGCCTCCTGCTCCTAACCTGAAGGTTCAGTAGTGTAGTCCTAGCGATCCTGAAGCCTCTGGATCTTGTTACTTACCTGCTAGTATTTTGCATTCCACTTTTGTAGTATATGGTTTTTCGTGCCCCTCGGGCATTTGTGTAAATTGTGCAACTTAAAGTATTTTCTTAAGAGTTTTGTTATGTGCTTAGCTCCCTGACTCATAAAGAGATCAGGGTAGACTTGTTATAAATAAATATCCTTTTATTTTCATAACAACTTGTGTGGTGTCCTTTCACTTGGTGTTCAAGGGGTATATGTGATGGTATAACAGCTGGCTTAACACGCCCTCTAGAGTTTAGCCTAAAGACTGCTCTTGTCCATGCTACTAGGATAGCTGGTCTATAAGGTTGACTTACAACCAATCATCAATAAGGGTCGTTTGGACTGATACATAGTGATCACTAGAATAGTGAGCACTGCATATCAGGCCAACTTCTCACAGTAACATCCTGTTTTCCCGACTTTTCCGTCCAACACCGATCCTCATCTAAGTGTGATGTGCTTTCCTGCCATACTGCTAACTCCTCAATCGTTGCCTCACTCTGGATTTCTTTCACATTGTCTAGAGTATCCTCAAACATAGTGGCCTCTGCCACCCATCTGGCAGGTCCTGCTACAAACATATTTTTCATTTTAGTTTGAGCTGCCTCCTTAGCTGTCTGGTATGCAAATGCATTACCTCTTCCCACATCATCAGTAATTGCCTAGTGGGCACTGTCCTCTACTATAGCCAATTTCTTAGGAAGTGTCTAGGCGGAGAGAAGCCTATGTATAAGAGGGCCATGCTGGATACCCGTCCCATGTGAAGTAAAGAACCCTCTCTCTGCCCAGAGCCGCCCAAAATTATGGGTGACCCGAAGGTGTACTGACTGTCAGTATAAATATTATCTGATAGAGGCTACTAGCCGCAGATTCCTTTACATAGAATTATCCTCAGGCGTGAGACTGGATCCGGTAAACTTTTTTGCCGAAGCATTCCCACGTGCCGGGGGTATGGCATCACGCGACTCTGCCCAGGTGTCGTCCGCGTACATGAGGTCCGCGAGGTCACAAAAGTCCCACCCCGGCACGCCTACGTCAGTTTTTTCCTTTTCCGGTTCATGCTCTGAGCCTTTTCCTTCGCTATTGCGTGTATCTGTGGGAACTGTGTGTGGATGCCTTCGGGCTTTAAGACATGCTCGTTGTGTGGGCGCCTTATGTCGGCGACAGACCCTCACCTCATTTGCGTGTGCTGTTTGGGGGAAGATCACGGCTCCACTGATTGTGAGGCCTGCCAACAGTTGAAGCCGTAGTCATGGCGAGAGCGCCGGATGAAACTTCTCTTGGCTCGTCTGTCCAGGTCGGCTTCGTCACCTCGATCAGCTTATGTGGAAGGCTTTCGAAGCAGCCATCATCGCCGTCGTCCCCATCCTGCTCCTATGCTGCAAGATCGTTGCTCCCCTATTGGTAAGTGTCGCAGTTTGTCACAGAGGGCTGGTTTCTGGCCTGTTGGGGGCGTGGACTCTCCACGGGCGATGCGGCCCGCGTATCGCGCCCTACCCACCGTTTCCCGGTGAGGGGGCATCGAGAGCCCAGATGGAGACATGCAGCGGCTTTGCAGGCCTCGCTGGCTTCTCCTCTTCCTCCTTCCCCTCCTTGGACGTCGGCAGATCCCTTGAGTTTTGCAGGGCCCTCCGCTGCAGCTCCGGCCCTGACGCTGACTGGCTCAGCTCCAGGCTTGGAGGATGTGGTGCTGGTGGGGTGCGGCCCTGCGGGGGTCCCTCCTTCGGATCACGGCGCCTCTGTCTCACCGGAAACTCCTGTGGGAGTCCCTGTGGTGTCGCGAGAGGTTGCTGGGGCTCAGGTCACATCCCCGAGGCCCTCTGGACAGGCGGCGGCCTTGTCTGAGGCGACCCCGCTGGCAGCTGCTGGCCCTGACGACATCACAGGTTGGTGGACCCCCTTCGTCTTGTTATGGGTCGGGGCTGGCAGGGGACCCCTCGTCCCCCTCCGGGCTCCTCTCGCCCCTCCACGCAGGCGGCTGCCTCATCGGAGGTTGAGTCAGCCTTGGTGGCGTCACATGGGTTTGCAGACCCCCCTCGTCCAATTATGGGTCGAGGCTGGAGGGGGTCCCCTGTCACCCCGAGGCCCTCCACACAGGCGGTTGCCTCGTCTGTTGAGTCAGCACCGTTCTAGCGCCGTCCCTTAGCCACCTCGGCTCCGGCCCAGCCCCGGTCCCCTGAGCTGTGTGGTGTGGTGAAGGCCTGTCCGGCGTCACCTTTGGCGCCGGACAAGGATGACGTCTTGCCTCGGGCTACGGACTCTACGGCGCCGGACAGGCGTCGGGTTGCGGACTCATCCTCGGATGCCCCCTCTTCTCCGGAGGTTGGACGCCTGCTGGTGTCGTCCTCACCGGAGACTGGACGCTGCGTTGTGGCTTTTTCCCCGGCGTCATCGAAGGGTGGGTCCTCTCCATTGCCGCGACTGTGATTTTCACCGGAAGAGCCACAGGTCCCCCACTCCTCGATCCCTTTTTCTCCTTTCCGAACCTGGCCTTTGCCCGCTCTGATTGGCTTTGGGGACAGCCGCCTTAGCTTGCAGCCGTCGCCCACGGAGGAGCTGCTTTCCCCACCGCTGGGCCGTACGGAGGCGGGTGCGGCCTTCGCTCGCGCTGTGTCCACAGCTGTGGGTATTTTGCGCATGGGCGATCCGGTTGCCGATTTCCCCGCAGAATACCTTCTGGAAGTTCTCCATCAGGGCTCTGGTGGGAGAGAGCTGCTGCTTCCCTTTGAGTGTTAGCTCCTTTCTTCCCTGATGGGGATGTTAAGGAATTTGCGTCTAGAATAGTCTCTACCAGATACATCGTTACCGAACGTAAGTAACTCGGACAACAGCCAGTCCCTCGCTCAATTCACAAGCTATAATAATAGCGAATAGCTGAGCTGCCTGGGCGGACTGATGAACTTGTGATGTCTCAACTACTGGACACTGCATAGTAAGCGCATATGCTGTGGTGGTGGTGGTGGTGGTACCATCTGGTAATTTGGAACAAGAGCCATCGAGATATAGTTCCCCTTTGGGGTCAGGTAAGGGAACATCAGTCAGGTCTACCTCTCCTCTCGTCTGTCCGAAAAAGATAATCATGTATGTCTGTTTCCTCACTCTCAGAAGGGAGCGGTAGTAACGTGGCAGGGTTCAGAGTGGCACAACTTTTTATCGTAATATGCGGGGCAAAAAGAGTTAGCTCATTACCAGACGTGTACTGGTAAGGCGCTGTGTCTTGGTCTTATTCATTAGGTTTTCCACAGCATGAGGCATCATTACTGTGAGGTCAGTATCAAGTACGAGCCCAGCCGATTGCCTTATAGCGTTGGCCACACCTGCGGCCGCTCTTAGCTCGGGAGGGGTCTGGTGACTGGATCAAGCAAAGCAGAAAAATAAGCACACAGCCGTTTGCTTACCTTCAAAGGCCTCTGTTAAAACAGAGCGCACAACCAGCCATCTCATGTACATTCAGCACAAATGGCTTCCTATAATCAGACGTGCCAAGCACAAGGGCAGAGCAAAGCGCAACTTATAATTGCTCAAAAGACTGCGGACATTCAGGCATCCAAGGCAGAGGCTCATGCACATCTGTAGTGGTTAATGCAAGCAAAGTCTTTATTAGTAATTAATAATTAGGGATCCAATGGCGACAGTAATAAAAGTATGCACAGCTAATAAAAGTGTGCACATCCCTCTGAGTTTTTGGGATAAGCATTTTAACAATGGCGCTAATGCACTCAGAGGTAGGAGATGGACTCAGAGGTCCATCTCCTACCCTCCTTCGACATTAGGTGACCTAAATAGGTGACCTTCTGTCGACAGTTTTGAAATTTTTAAAGGGACACTTTATTTACATGGTGAGCCAAATAGAGCAACAACTTAACCGCACTTTTCAGTGTCAGAAGATATTAGTATGTCATCCACATACGCAAATCAATCACAAAGCAATAAACATCTGGGTGGTCATCGGGGGAGTCTTGGATATGCCTTTTTAAGAATAGGAAGAATAGGACTGTTATACGCATTCGCTGCGGTCTCCTCAACTACCCCATTCTCAATCAGATCTTGTATAATTCGCAACAAAACTTGCTCTCCCGCTTGAGGAATTTTGCACTGGGGAATACGGGGCAAAATAGCTTTGTCTTTAACTTTAAAGGAAATTGGGGGAATTTGCAATAGTCCTACATCCGTGTCACCTGTTGCCCACAAAGTGGGCGGCACAGCCTTAAACTCAGCAGGAAGGGGCGTATCTTTGGACAGGCACTGCTTGAAGCCTATCACAGTTGACCCCATCGTCATGTAAACACCTTCTGGAGAGCAAAAAATTGTTGCGTGCAATTTCTTTAAAAAATCTAGGCCCATTAAATTTTTGCCACAATTGAATGTCAATAGGAATTGTGAATCCACAGTAGAAGGACCAATAGTCAAGGCAAGAGGTTTGGAAATGGGGCTTTCAACAGGTACGCCTGAAAATCCTACAGAAACATTAATTTGGCCAGACAGAGTTGCCTCAGGGAACTGCAAACAAGAAACAGAGCTATTCATTGCACATGTGTCCACCAAGAATTTCTTAATTGAACATTGCTCATCCAGATCATAGTCGTTTTGATAATACTGTTTCTCTTGAGGGTCACTAAAATAATTCTGGTCCTATCCTCCTGAACCCATTCTTGGTCACTTTCTTCACAACGCCGTCCACGCGAACCTCGTCCCCTGGAAGTTGCAGCAACTTTCTGCAAAACAAACGGACACTCGCTATGCTAGTGCCCCTTCTCCTTGCAGTATGCACACTGATTCGGCCCTACTGGCACAGCATTCTTGCTAGTACGAGGAAGCTGCCGGGCAGGACCAGCACCACGTCCCCTTTCACTTCCCGTAGATGCCTGCTGCAGCAACACCTGTGTCTTCACCTCCTTATGCTTCTTTTCTACTTTCTCCTCATTCTTTCTTTTTTTTTTTAAATCTTTTTATTGGGAGACATGGCAAGTAAAAAGGTCAAACAAAACTGAAAATAACCTTAGACTTCATACATGTCATATATCCACTTTTTAGAAAAGGAAATTTTCCTTTCCCCCCACAGAGGGTCCGAACAGGGGAACCGGGGAAATAACAGAAATAGATGAAAAACAGGATTGTACATAAATACCGATAAAGACATAAAATAGATGCCTGGGAAAACAAAGAAGAAGAAAAAAATAGGATTCTCATTGCTCAGAATTTAACAAATTTCTTAAAGGTTCCCACATCCGCTCACTTAATCTCCTGGCCCGAGTCCTCTCCTCTTATATACAGACTTTTCCCATTTGTAAATATTAAAAAATTTACTAAACCATATATGGATCGTTGATGGTACAGGATCTCACCAAACTGTCGCTAAACTCAATCTCCACACAGTCATTGCAGCAAATAAAAGTTTGCACTCCGGTTCTAACATATTTTGCTCAGACACACCTATCATAATTAGCTGAGATGACATTTCAACTGTAAAACAAAGAATTTGGCTTAAACGCTGTTCGATTTTATGCAGCAGTTGACTCAAGGAAGGGCAGGAGGAAAACATATGTATACTATCTGCAGCTAACTCACCACAGTGAGAGCAATTAATCCCCGCAGTCCCTCCCCATTCATAAATTCGGGAGGGGGTTATATACAAATTAAACCAGGTTTTATAGCATTGGACCTGAATGTTAGCAGAAATAAATATAGATTGACTAAAAAAAAAGTGAATCTTCACAGGCCCCTTGACCAGCTTGAACCCCTGTCTGCCAATAGGTAAAATGCTTAATCAAATCATCGGGTCTCTTAGCATTCAAAAGTTTGTAGATGGAGAATATAGTTGATTGATTCCCATTAATAGCTTCTACCAATGGGATACGTTCCCAAGAGACAGTCCTTTTGGAAAAAAAATGTCTAACCTGTAAATATTTAAAGAACTGTCTATTCCCTAGCCCGTATTTATGTTTTATCACTTCGAAGGACAAAAGCCGGTCATCCGCCATTATATCCTTAACCGCGGTAACCCCGTGAGCCAGCCATTCATTAAAGTAAGCATCTTTAAAGATTACAGGGAAAAGAGGGTTCATAAAAAATGGTGTATATACATAATCTCCCTATATCAAACATTTTTCAGACCGACGTCCAAACTTTAAATGCTGCTAGGAGAGTTTTGAAACTAACCCTTTTGAAATAAGCAAAATCCATATGCTTATTAAAAGCCCCCGTGCCTCCTCGCCCGAAATTAAATGATAAATCGAGCTATCAGAACAGTCTGCAGAGCCAATATCCAGCATCGATGCTATATGTCTAAGTGTTATGGACCAATAGTACATCTAAAAATTTGGTACTGACCAGCCCCCCCTTTCTCTGGGCAAAGTCATATATTTCAAAGCCCGCCTGGGACCTTTACCAGCCCAGAGAAATTATGAAATACTCCGATCTAATTTTTTTAACCAATGGGGTCGATCAGTATAGGAATAGCTCTGAGGCAATATAGAATCTTTGGTAGGAAAGTCATTTTCACCACATTGCATCTGCCCATTAAAGTTAAAGGCAAGTTATTGATCCTACGCACATCTAAGTCTAATTGCTTAACTAACAGTTTAAGATTAATCTCGACAATCTGCTCAATTTCCGAACTAATCTCTATCCCTAAGTATTTAGCTTTATTAATGATTTGGGGGGTCTACCAAATTAACTTCATCATTACATATAATTTGGGTTTTGGTTTAATTAAGAAGATAACCCGATATTGAGCCGAACTGAGATGTTAGGATCCCAATTTGTTGTAAAGCGGCCTGGGGAGAGTCAGTCAAATTAGAGAGATCATCCGCATATCCCAACATTTTAGTTATTCCATCTTTAGTCAACACCGGATGAATTAAAACATCGTCAAAACTCTTCTGAATTAATGGATCTATATAAATTGCGAACAATAAGGGAGAACAGGGACATCCCTGTCTGGTTTAATTGTCGGTGATAAATTCCCCATCACAGAAACCTAGGCAGTAGGCTGAACATACATACTTTTAATAGCCCTAATATATTTTTCACCAATGCCGTAATGCTGTAATGTAGCCCATAAAAAAGGCCAGGAGACCCTATCAAAACCTTTTTCTGCGTCTAGCAGGATTACAACCATAGGGTCTCCTGTAAACTTGGCATAATCGAACAACGTGATCGTGCAACGTATATTTTCGATGGTTTCACGGCCAGGAACAAAACCATGCTGTAGCGGAGAAACTTATTTTTATACTACCCCAGCTAATCGATTAGCTAACACTTTGGAATAGATTTTATTATCACTAATAATCAAGGTAAAAGGGCGATAGGAGCCAGTATCTGTAGGGACCTTCCTCTTTTTAAAAAAAGTAACTATCCTTGCCTTCCGCCAAGAATCCGGGGGGAGTATTGCCATTTTGTACATCAATAAATAACTTGAGCATTACCGGGATTAACTGGGCAATCTTATAAAACTCTTCAGGTAAAAAATCTTGACCGACAGCCTTCCCAGTTGGGATAGAATCTATAGCTAGCCCAAGTTCCTCTGCATTAATCTCAGTATCTCACATGTTCAGCTCATCCTCTGATAAAGCCCCTACCGCCATTCCCTCTAAATATCTGAATTTCAGCCTGAGTCTCATCATTATCCTCAATATCCTCATCATATAATGTCTGATAACATTTTTTTAAAAAGCCAAGACAATCGCCCCTTCATCCGTAACCAACCCAGTATCTGGATCCATGATGTTTTTTATGCGTGTGGCGGCTACCTTTTCTCTGATTCTGGCAGCTAGTATTTGTCCAGCTCTTTCGTTACTCTCATATACTTTAGAGCGCCAAGCGAGAAATCTGCTTGCAGCTTTGGCCTGAGAGATTTCGATGATGGCCGATTCGACAATTATGACCTGAATTTGTGCTGAATCACCATTCCCTCCACTCAATAAATCCCTAGCAAGCATTTTCTCGGCCTCTTCTAGCCTCGAATAAAGCTGCTCTAACTTCACTTTCTCCCTTTTCTGGCTCTCCCAGCCATAGCGAGTGGTCTCCCCCCTTATCCCCGCCTTAAGCGTATCCCACACGTTCTGGATATTAGTGCTGCCTATATTCTCGTTAAAGAATCTAACAATCCACGATGCCATAGCTTCCACATAGCGACTATCTTTTAACAAACCTAGATTGAATGTCCAAGCATCCGGTTTCCTGGGCCTGGGCTGAATATTAACCTCCAATACTAAGGGATTGTGATCAGACTTTACTCTCGGATATTTAAAAATTAGAGACCCCTGTGCCAGACTTGAAGAAATAAAAAAAAGTAATTAATCTTGAATGGATTTTATGGCGGGCTGAAAAATACATAAACCTAGGGTCCTGCCTCCTAGACAAAGCCCATTCATCAACCAAACCATGAAGTTCCTGAAGTTGACTCAAAGATCTATAAACTTTTGGTTTACGACCACCATACCAAACATCTGGCTGGATGGCAAGCTCGCACCCGATATTAATATTGAAATCTCCACATAGTATACACGGGGAAGGCCAGCCGACCAATTTGAGATTAAGCCCGTTATAGAGTTCAGGGTCATCAAGCACTGGGCCATATACAGAGCAGAGTGTAAAAGCTCTATTTTGTAATTCCATGTGTATAATGACCCATCGACCAAACTCATCCGCCAAAGAGTGGGTTATATTCACAACCCCCCTGCGGACAAGGATAGCAACCCCTTTGGTCTTGGCCTCCAGTTTTGTCCAAGCAGCCAATTGGAACCCTCCAAACTCGAGAAGCTTATGGCGACTTGCCTCGATATGCGTCTCCTGTAGACCGATGACACTTGCCCTCAAGAAGCAGACATCCTCTCTAAACCTACGTCGCTTAACTGGGTCATTGAGACCACAAATGTTTATAGATGCTATCCTAATATTAGCCATCCCCAAAAAAGTCTTCTAGCAAAACAGAAAAAAAGAAAAACCGAATCAATCCTGTCCCCAATAAAGCTTCCTTTCATAACCTCCTGCCCCTCCCCCCTGCACCAGACCCCACCCTCACCTGGACCCCACCCCCCCTTGACATCCACCCCCAACAAACAGGCAAGAAAGGTCCTCAGACCCTTGTGAATTCCTCTAAACCAAAAAGGAGGAAGAAAAGAAGAGAGAAAAAAGACGAAATCGGCCCTTAAAACAGAAGTGTTAAAAGAATCAGAAATCCACCCCCAAGATTATCCCAAAACAGTCCTTTTCCACACAAACCTATGTATTTATTTATTTATTAGTCTTATAAAGCGCACTATCACCTTGCAGGCATCCTGGCGCTGGTGGCTCAAAAAAGGACGGACGAGAGTCGGACGGGACAGGAACAGGACAGTCCGATTGCATTACTTGGGAAAAAGCCAGGTTTTAACCTTTTTCCTAAAAGGGAGAAGCTCCCCAATTTGCCTAATCTCGCACGGGTGTAGATTCCATAATTTGGCAGCGGCCACCTCAAAGGATCTACCCCCTGATCTAACCTTCCTAAACCTAGGCACTCTCACCAGCCTAGCTGCTGAAGAGCGAAGCCGCCTGGCTGGGGTATACCAGGCAAATTTAGATCACAGGGGTAGAGGACCTATTCCATGGAGAGCCTTGAAAACGAGGCAGAGCGCCTTAAATTGTACCCTCTGTCTCATTGGGAGCCAATGAAGTTTCACCAGGGCTGCCGGCGCATGTGCTCTCCTCGGAAGCCCCAGGACCAACCTAGCGGCGCTGATTGCATTCTTTGAAGCCTATCCAACAAGAAGCCAGGGGACTCCAATAGTAGAGCATTACAATAATCTAACCTGCTAAGGATAGTACACCTTGCCACTTGGGCGCGCGCCTGAAGTGGAAGTAATGGCAGGATCTTCCGCAAAGACCGCAGGATAGCAACGCAGCAGGAGGTCGTTTTTTTAACATGAGTCTCCATGCTAAGCTTCTGATCAAGCATAACCCCTAAGTTGCGGACTGATTCCACTGGCCGCACTTGTCATGTCAAGCAGAATCAAAACCGCTGCCTGTCCCCTGTCTGCACGCCTTTGAAGCTCGTCCACGGCGATGGCCAAACCGTTTCGGTCCCATGAGCCGGCCGGAAGCCAAATTGATCGCCCTCTAATAAGTGATGCTGTTCCAGATGTTTTGAGAGTTAAACTGACCATGCGTTCGACAATTTTGGCTGGGAAAGGCAGCAAGGAGATTGGTCTGTAATTTTTAGAACATTCAGGGTCTAAAGAAGGCTTCTTCAACAGGGGAAATATCACAGCCTGCTTCCACTGGGCTGGAACAATCCCAGTGGCAAGAGATTGATTACAAATTAGGTGGAGAGTCGGAAATAGTTCCTCCTCATACTCCTTCCAAATCTTGTGTGGCACGGGGTCCAAAGGAGATCCAGAGGAAATACCCCGTGCCAGCCCACCAAAGGCTTCTTTCATCAGATGTGGGAACTCTAGTAAAGGTTCACCCAGCGACCAAACTGGATCATTAGTCTTATCTACTGGAGACCCGTGTCCGGTGGCCGAGGGGCCACCAATCTCAGGAGAGTCCTCCAAATCCCTAATGATTATCTCTATTTTCTCCTTGAAGAATTTGGCAAGATTCTCACAAAGTTCCTGAGACGGGACAATGGAGTTCTTAGCACACTCAGGGCTGGTAAGACTATTTAGTATGTTAAAAATACTCCTAGAGCTGTTGGTAGCATTACAAATCAAGGACGAAAAGTAGTCAGACTTAGATTTCCTAATCAGACTCTTATATTGAAGTATTTTATTCTACCACTGCAGCCTGTTAGATTCCTCATATTCACGCCTCCAACTTCTCTCTGTTTGTTTACAACCCTGCTTCAAGTTTTTCAGCGTGCCCTTAAACCAAGGGGCAGACGTTTTCCCCTTGCAACTACGTACTTTAAGGGGAGCTTGAGACTCCAGTGACACCATAATTTTTGCGCAGAGTGAGGCATAGTTCTCCTCCACTTGCTTATCCAAAGCAAAACACTCTCCAACTTTGAAAACCAAGTCAGAGGACTTCACTCGAGCAAGAGCCTTCCGGTCTCTGCACAAAAACTCCTTAATTACCTGTGGAGCCCTAGTCTGGGAACCTAAAAGATAAAAGCCCAAACATCCTCTACATTATACCCCATTGTACACCAGCATGTGAAAGGAACAGCACATACATAATGCATTCTGGGCCAGCAATTTTGTGAAAACCGTGCATATGTTGGACAGGCTGTATATCGAAACAAGCAAATCAAACACATATTTCAATTAACCGTCAGTAAATTCCTTTAAATAGTTATCCGCTTGAATTTCAGAAACAAAAACCCTGGTCTTCCCTTGATAAATAACCTTCAGTTTTGCGGGATTCATCAGGTAAACCTCACACCCCTTTTTTTTAAACGGGGTGATCAGCATTCGCAGCCGCCACCTCCTCTCTACCATAGCGTGGCAGAAGTCAGGGCGTACAAAAAAGGAATGACCTTCCGCCGATTTTTTTAGAGTCTGGTCTTGCCTTTTCGAAAATAGCTTGGCGCAGCAAAAAGTTACAAAAAAAATGTAATATTGCACGAGGTTTAGTGTCAGGACCAGTGTTCTTTTTTAAGAATAGAGGAAATCTATGGACTCTTTGTGTCTCAGTCTCCCAGGACCAATGGGCAAGCTCCGGGAAAGCTGTTTTAAACAATTTTAAGACGAACCCCCTTATATCTTCCCCTTCAGCTTTCTCTTCAATCCCCAGAAGACGCAAATTATTTCTTCGGAGCCGATTTTCGGAATCTTCCAATTTTCATAGTACGTCTGTATATCTTTCATCATTAGCTGATGTCTTGGCTTCTACAGTCTCGAGCCCTGTTTCCAAACCAACAATTCGTTCTTCCAGGGCAGTAGTCCTGGCTATCACCTCTGCACAGGCTTTTGTATTTTTACGAATAGCCCCCTGAATTTTCATTGTTGCCAACTGTGCTCTTTTATGTTCTTGGCTTGCTTTAGATTGTATTGATTTAAGCATCGCATAGATCTGAGCATTTGAGGGAGATTGGATAGGTTCATTTCCCGGTTCTACAGATTGCTGCCCTGAGTTACAATGTCCTCCAGTGCCCGCTAAACTTGTTGTAGCCACAGAGTAATCTCACTGTAGATTATTGCTGGCTTCCGAGCAGTTGCTCCCACGTCGCCTTTGACTGTCAGAGGGGGTTCTCCTGACTTTGCGATGGCGGGGAATGCCACTTCTTAGCGTGTCTGCAGTAGTAGGTGCGCACCCACTATCTTCCCCTGAAATGCCCTCCAAGTTCTCAGTCAGTGGAGCCCTCAATCTCTGATTCCTCTGCCAGAGAGAAGAAACTTTCCCCGTCATGCGTATCTGGGATACTATCTGTGCCATGCTCCGTATCCGACCGACCTCCAGCTGAAGTTTGAAAAAAAGACGCAGTCTCGAGATTAAAGGCCGGTAGTTGAGTCGAATCCCCAGAAACAACAGTGTTAACTGCCACAGTAACCTCCGGGGCAGCAAGGGTCTCAAGCGCATCAACATCTTTCACCGACATTTCCTCCCCAATAAGCTTAGTGGAGTCGTTATCCCCTTCCTGTAAGAGTACAAGATTAGGGGCGCCAGGAGAGCTTTAGTAAGTAAGGATAGATTTGACATTGGTTTGGTACTTGTGGGCTTGGAGGAAAACATCCCAGGGACTATGGGTACTTTGCCACAGCCATTGCCAGGTTGAAGTGTCTGGGTGCAAGATGCCCCCTCATTTCTAGCCCCAGCCCCTTGAGATGCAACTGATATTTTCTCAGTGCCTTTCACTTTAAGGAAAGCCCCTCTCTTGGCACTCACCACTGCGCCCTTTCCCACAGGCTTCTCCGCTGCTTTGTCTGGATTGCTAGGCTTCTCCTCAATCAGAGCTGGCTTCTTAGCCCCCATCGTTACAGCCGACCCCTGGACTGCTCCGGGCACTTTGATTACATGCGCCGGCAGGGTTCAGTTTTTATGGGGCGGCATAGTCCCGCTCAGTGCTCCAAGTGATTCGGCGTCCCGCAGCAGATCCTGCTTCCAGTCGGGCTTCGCAGCAGATCACGCCCGCCAGGTCCACAGGTGAGCGCGGCTGCGAAGCTCCGAAACCGTTAACCTGACGGCCCGCAGCCACGGTATATGTCGCTCCAAATCAATCAACATACGGCTCGTAAGTCCGTTTGGAAGTTTGAGAAGTCCATAAACCAGACTTTCTCTATTCTTCACCGTTCCTCCTCCAGTAGAACCATATATCTCAACACATTACTTTCCAGGGAGTGACGCCCGCACGATTCACGCGGCCACCATCTTGCCTCCTGGTTAGTCGGCAGCCCTTCTCCTCATTTTCCCTGTGTTCATAATACTGTGCAATACTCAATATAACAGAAGGGGAGGATGTTGTCCAAGTGCTCTCCGAAGCCTGCAATCAATCTGCAATCTCAGGAAGCAGGTTCATCATGAATCTATTAACAAACAACCAAACACCCTCTTCCATCAACAAGTCCTGTCCACTAAAATCCAAAAAGACACCCTCAAACTGGGTGAAAAAGTCTGACCCACTTTCATCTTTCTTCTGACGACATGGCGTTAACTTGTCCCAATCTACCCTCCTCGGTGGAATGGGAGAGTGCATGTACGTAATAATTCGGCCAGGCAAAGCTAGTATCTCGGCCTTTGGCTTTTCCTCAGGTTTCCTGTCCCTATACCATTCTTTAATCTGATCCCAGGTACCACCCAATTCCACGACGTGGTCCTGCATGTGCACCTGCCTCCAAATGTTGACGGGTACCAGCAGACCAAAGAACATTTCAATGTCCGCAAGCGTCATTATAGTTGAAGAAGCTGCCTCAGTCAATTCCTTATAATATGCAGTAGGATTTTTCCTCGGGTCAGGTAGCTGAGTCTTAAGTGGCAAAAAACGACTCTTTTTCCACAGAGTGTAGACCCATTGTTCTTGTAAACTGGCTTCTACTCTCTGTCTAATAACAGTATTCTGCTGATCCCGTAGCTCCGGTAGTTCAGGGTGATATATGGGGTGAACTTCCCTCATCGGAAACTGTTGCAACATTACCGTAAACCACCTCAGGCGCCATACCAGCAGCGTATACATTGTCCCTGATTTCATGAATAATCTTGTAGTGTAGCTCCTATTTCCCTTATAGGCTCTGCGCATTGGAATAATATACACTATATATTTTTTGCATAGGACTCGGGTCATTATGCCTCTATTGAGTATATTAAACTTAATTACTTTGTGTGCCAGCTAACTCCGAGGTCACTAGAAACTTCTCGAATAAACAAGAAGGGATTAGTTTCTGACAACTGCATAAACATGACAACTTTCTTTCCCCTTAGAATCTGAACAGTTCTCAGAATCGTGGAAACAATAGATAGCAGTTTCACTCAGTCAATCGTGCATGCTTAGTTTCTTCAAAGGTACACAGAAATAGACAGGTGGGCATTTCAATAAAAGGATTTATTGAACAGTCTTACTTCTTGTGCAAAAGATATGAGCTGTTACAATCGGAAGACAGTATGCGAAATATAAGAAGTACAGCGTAAGCAGTAAGAAGAAGAAATATTGCAATAGCATGGTCTTTTAGCTATGACATATAGTCATATATGCATACATAAATAACACAGACTAATATGTGAATACTCATCTGATGCTTCTAAGTAGGTCTACCCCAGTGTACCTAACCTAAGTGGAGTACGAGGTAAGAAGTAGGTGCTGTTTTCTATAGTATAGTATAGTATTGTTTAGCTATAGTTTTGTATTGCCAAGAGTCCCTCTAGGTTCTAGTCTGCTCCATTCCTTAGAGGTTGGAATCTCTTTCCGGATCGCAATCCCTAACACCCAGCGAAGGGAGTCAGGACACTGGATTCTCTTCGAGCAGGATGACAGCGTATGGTCAGTGCATCAGACGGGGACTCGAATTCCTTTTGAACTTGCTGTGGCGAGCTGTATCGAGCTGTGTAGCCGAGCCATGGTGTGTCATAGTAAGTGAAGGTATATTCATACCTGGAAGATCCCTAGGAATGCTAGCATTGACGTAAAGTCGGGCAGAGAAGAAGTCATGTATGAACCCCTAAGTAATATAGTTGTTCATGCATAATAAATGAGTTCTTGGAAAAATCAATAATCCAAGCAGGGAATGCCCCATGGCTTAAGGGTATGGTTTCTAAGAACTCGTTGAGACGTGGGATGGCCGGATGTAGGTGACAATGCTTGTATTTGGATAGCATGGCTGATGCCTAAATAAGGACTGGGATTCTATGCCTAAATAAGGGCAAATTGAGTTGTGCCTATAAAAGGGCATGATTCGGAGAACCTATGTACGGGTATGTAAATCGAAACACAACACCCACTCCAGTTTGTAATGAGCGACATTACTGTGATCTCGGCCCACGGGACCTCCGATCCCGAGACGGCCCCTCACCTCTGTTGCCCCATCGCACCACAACATGTCCGGGTAGACGCGTAGAAACCCCAACAACAGCGTCCATGACGACCGGAATCCCGCCCCTCTCTCCTTTGCAGGGTCCAATCAGGTGTAACGGAGGACCGGAAGGACTACCCCACGAACCCGGAAGTCCCGCCTCTCTACCGACGGCCGGATACAGAAAAGCCGGAAGGGAAGAGACAGTCGTCGTCGAAGGATTGTGGCAGGAGCTTTCGGCTAGATCGGTGACGGACGGTGAAGACGGGAACGGAGACAGCGAGGAGTGGTCCGAAGAGTGGTGGAGTCCCACGGAGGTGGCTGGAGAGCGGCCGTAACTCGGAGGAGAGTTACGGCGGAGCGCGTGAGTACCAGTTACCCCCTTGAGCACATTAGGTGCACTGTGTACATAGTTAGAAACCCCTCCCAGTGTAAAATTGTTCCCGCTATCCTAGGCACGTCACCAGTAGGCACTAGGTAGTTTGTAAATATACAGTTAGCACTGTATAAAGAGCACCCCTCTCCCCACCTCCCTGTGCACTTCCTTTCCTTTCCCTTCCTTGACTCATACCCATACCTCCCTCACATGCTCTTCACTTCCTCACCCTACCGGGTAACGGTGGCGGGATCGGATTTAGAGTCCAAGCACGGCTAACGGCTCCCTCTTTTCTCTTGTTTGCCCTCCGAGGTGTTCTCCGACCATATTGAGGCAGCTACACCCAAGACCCGGACGCCCCTTGGACCTTCGTCGGACCCGGTCGAACAGAGAAGAAGACTTGCACCTTTCCCTGAGTGTTGGACCTGAACTCTCCTACTGTCCCCATAAAACCCTGTGTAAAGACCAAATAAATCACTATCGCCCACTATATCCGGCCTCCTCGCCTGCTTTACCAGTCCGCCGACCGCCCACGATCACAATTACTAAATGCTAAACATACTAAAATAGAGTTACACATGAGTTGCTAAAAACATGTCTGAAACATTTTAAAATGCATAAAAAACTGTTGCCATGCATGAAATGCAATGGTGCTGTAAATATTAAAGTAATGTTTAATTCTAAGCATATATTTACAGTGAATGCTAAGTGAATGAACATATATATATATATATATATACATACACACACACACAATGAAATGGCTTGTAATTACAGAAGAAAAAGTTTGAAACCATTTCATGTTAGGTTACATAAATGAAATTGTTGGGTTACATAAATGAAATTGCTTGACAAGGTGACAAATTGTCTCTGGAAGTGTTCAAAGAATTCCGTTCTCTATGAATAGTTCTACTGTAAGCAGATTTCTTTGCCAAAAAAGAAAAATACAAATTTGGAGAAAAAAAAATTAATCATAGGAAAAAGTCCCAAGTTTAGTCTTTGTTTTGAAAAATGAAGGCCAAATTCAGAGCCTTCCCGGTATACTGTGTGCTGAATCAAAAGTCAGTGTATGGGGATGTAGAAAACATGAAATCCTCTATTCCTGTAGACAAAATGTTGTCTACCGTTGTAGGTGAAAGTTGGATTACCTTGTTTAGAAGATTAGCCGCACATAGATGCAAAGCATCGCCTTCAGCATTGGAAGGATCAGCAATGTCCGTTTCTGATGTTACCTGCGTGCCTGTTGTTTTCCCTCGTACCTCAGGAGTAGCAATTTGCATCTGTGAGATCTCAATAGTCTTTGGACGTCACACGTTCTTCTTTGTGATCCGACTGTCCTCTTCTTTTGAATGTCTGTGACGATATCTGAAAGGTACGAGAGGAACGTGTATCAGCATCTTGATACCTGTCAGGTTTTTTCCAAATTATCCCTATTCCTGAGGTTATAAATCCTTTCAGAGGGCTCCTTTTGAGGAGACCTACCTCGGGATTGAGAACGTTTCTCTTTTGAATGTTTATTTTCTCACTTCTTTTTAGAAGATGTAGGATTGTATATATTAGAGTCTTTTTCAGGACCTTCAGACAGTTGTGGTTTAACTGTGCAATTCTATGAATTCTTGTATCTGATTAGGTAGTTCTTCATCTGACATTGCTTCAATGTCAGGATGAGGTGTGTAGCTGGCTAAAATCGGCCCTTTTGCTCCTGGTCTACCTAGTGGACCGAGCCTGGTAATGTGATTGAAATGTTTTAGGGCACCTTTAAACCATAGATTATGCTCCTGGTATGTGAGTGAAATTTCAATATCCTCGAAAGGAATATATTCCTCAGGTGGATCATCTTCTTTGTTGAAGTGAAACTTAAGTGTCACTGGTTTTGATTCTGGGAATACTATCCATGAATAGAATACCTCTGAAAAGATTCATTTGCCCCTCTCACAAAAACTGCTCTACCACCTCTCGGTGTTAGGCCATGTTTTATAAATTTTAGAGTGATGGCTCTCCTAAAATTTGGAGGGATGTTTATAACATCCTCATAGGTTTAGTTAAAACCTGTATGATTAAAAGTGGTTTGGACTGGGTCAGCCGCAGCTCCACCGGTCAAGGTGTTAGTCTTGTTATCGGATATTGTTTAATGAAAAATGCAGTGCAAGTTTCAAGGGAACAAAGGTAAGGTGCAAAATATTTTTGGAGCACTGTATCCTTCAACGTTGAACAAACCAAACAGCTAATACATAGGATTTTCGTCTTACTCAGCTATGGCGGATATTATCCCTACCCATTCCAGTTGTCTTATGGAGAATTATGAGTAGGGGTCTCTGAGAAAAGCACGACTGAGTTATTTCAGTATCTAGCGTTAAATTAGTGCCTTACCAAACCGTTGGGGGCCATGTAGTGTAGTTCCTATTTCCCTTATAGGCTCTGCGCATTGGAGTAATCTACACTATAGTTTTTGCATAGGACTGTGGTCAGTATGTCTCTATCGAGTATATTAAACTTAATTACTTTGTGTGCCAGCTAACTCAGAGGTCACTAGAAACTTGTTGAATAAACAGGAAGGGATTCATTTCTGACAACCGCATAAACATGACAACTTTGTTTCCCTTTAGAATCGGAACAGTTCTCAGAATTGTGGAAACAATAGATAGCAGTTTCATTAAATCAATCATGCATGCTTAGTTTCTTCAGAGGTACACAAAAATAGATAGATGGGCGTTTCAATAAAAGGATTTATTGAACAGTCTTATTTCTCGTGCAAGAGATATGAGCTGTTTCGATCGCAAGACAGTATGCGAAATATAATAAGTACAGCATAAGCAGTGAGAAGAAATAATACTGCAATAGCATTGTCTTTTAGCTATGACATATATTCTTATATACATACATAAACAGCACAGGCTAAAATGTGAATACTGATCTGATGCTTCTAAGTAGTTCTACCCCAGTGTACCTAACCTAAGTAGAGTACGAGGTAAGAAGTAGGTGCTGTGTTCTATAGTATAGTTTAGCTATAGTTTTGTATTGCCAAGAGTCCCTCTAGGTTCTAGTCTGCTCCATACCTTATTAGAATGAGAGAGGTTGGAATCTCTTTCCGGGTCTCAATCCTTAACACCCCACGAAGGGAGTCAGGACACTGGAAGCTGGATTCTCTGTGAACGGGATGGCAGCGTCTGGTCAGTGCGTCATGAGGGGACTCTTAATTCCTCTAGAACTTGCCGTGGTGAGCCGTGCTGTGTAGCCGAGCCGTGGTTTGCCATGGTACGTGAAGGTATATTTATACCTGGAAGTTGCCTAGGAATGCTGGCATTGACGTAAAGTCCGGCAGAGAAGACGTTATGTATAAACCTCTAAGGAATAGTTGTTTATGCATAATAAAGGAGTTCTTAGAGAAATCAATAATCCAAGCAGGGAATGTCCCATGGCTTAAGGGTCTGGTTTCTAAGAACTCGTTGTGACGTGGGATGGACGGATGTAAGTGACCATGCATGGTTGATGCCTAAATAAGGACTGTTATTCTATACCTAAATAAGGGCAATGTGAGTTGTGCCTAAAAAAGTGCATGATTCAGAAAACCTATGTACGAGTATCTAAATGGAAACACAGCAATCTGAGGCGCTGCAGTGTTGAAGCACTGTTCCCACAATCCAATCAGTGTAACCGACATGTGCTTAAGGGCATCCTGCTGCACAAACGGCTCATAATCTCTCATCACACTGCACACATCTTCTGTACTACAGTTGGGGTGACGATCCCACTGAGTGGCCTGATTGGCTACTGCCTTTTTCTCTTATCTCCCACATACGATCGTATCAATATCCACTCCAGTCGCTCCCTAACAGTTGCCCAGTCCCCGTCCCCTGATCTCCGTACAGGCGTCCCGCTACTCAGTACCGTCAGGGAATGAAGGACAAGGGAAGGAGTAGTTACAGAAGAAACAGGCACCAAAGTCTGCAATGGCTGGGTTGTGGGTGTGAGGGCTGGGGAGAGGAGTGACGCTGACATAATAGGCATAGCAGGCAGACTAACAGTTATCACAGGCGCAGAAGGCGAAGCCATAGAAATGGCAGGAAGCGCAGCGGTCAATGCAGCTGAGGCAGTAACTGAAAAAACAGAAGCAAAAGGGGCAGAAGAGACAGACGACTGGGGTTGTGGTACAGCAGGGTATATTCTCTGTGGGCGTATGGAGGCTGAGGTTGGGTGTCTAACAACTGCTCCACAAATGTATCATTTTCTTCTCAAACCACATGAGACTTTTCACATTGCAATTAAAACCTCCTATCGGCACACTCTATCCTTCTCAGTCTTCTCTTTATCATATGCAACAGCTTTCTGAGTCACTGCATGCATCCTTCCCTTTTGGACCTCCTTTTCTGCTTTCATTCATCTCTGTTTAGCTTCCTTTTACCAAGTTCTAATAGAATAAAACATTGACTGCCCACATTCTCTTCGCAAACAATTTATCCTGCTGGAAATTATGCTTTTGTTCATTAAAAGTGCCTGTCAGCAGCCACTGCAACTTGGCATTGTCCCTCGGATATTTGTGCCATAATCTATTAAACATAATTGGGCCAAGGCCGTGTTTCACATACATCTCAAAGTTTGGCATGCCTTCCAGAGGCGCAGGCTGACTCTCTTCTAATAGAGCATCAGCAGAATAATGATGACAACTCACACAGCAGAATTTGCTCAAGCAGGGCATTTTCCAAACAAAACGTGTTCACTATTTATGCCGAGCAAATATTTGCAAATATCTTACCAAAGTTGGTCCTCAGACCTCACCAAATCAAAGTGGTACCATGTTCACAAAGAACTCAAGCAAATTCAAGTGCTTGTCCAAAAACGATCCTCAGACTGTACCAAACACACCCCAAAGTGGCGCCATAGCCAAAAAACAAAACAAACACACCTGGTGCACACAGGTCAAACAAAGTTATTCTCCACTGCTGACTCTTCGGACCAAACGGTCAGATCCAAGGGCTTCACCTTTCAGGACCCCAGTCGGGATGACCACTGGGTGAGACACTACCTGGTCTGACAGACGGGGCAGTTGCAAGTACTAGGCTCTTTTGTACAGGGATCCCCGGTCCGCCCATCAGACCCAATGTGGCCCCGTCTTCCCCACCTGTCCGCGGGCGAGGATGGGTCACCCGATGAGGTCCCTGTTTTAGGGCACCAACTGAAGGAAGTGACCCGATTAGGGCCATCTGGGTAACTCAAGACCACCTCTCAGTCTTCCATACAAATGAAGAGTCGGTCAGACAGTAGAAAATACAAATCAAAGTTATTTATTAGTCATACATTCGAGCAGAGTCCAATCTGACCATCCTCCTTGGAATGCTGTATAGGGACTGACCCCCGGCAACATGGTAACACAAGATATGCATTTCCAACACCCCTAAAGACCCTCCCAAACTGGAATTTTTCAGTCTGGGCACTGATGAACAAAGGAGGTACAGAAAGACGAGCTACCATCCTGAGACCGGGTACATGCTAACTTAGTGTAAAGGTTTTGCCGTCTCTTAAAGTGGGAGCAGGGCTACTTACTGGGAAAGGCATGCAAAGACAGAATGGTCTATTCATTAGTGCAGTGAAGCTCAACCTTGAAAAATAACGAAAAACAATTGAGGCTGCTTTCTGCTGAGGCAGAAAGTATGGGACAGAAGCTTACTTTCGATCATAGTACAAAATGGCGGCTGAATACAAAATGGTGCCGCAAATGCTAACTTAACTCTCACAATGCTAGAAGGAGTCGGCTGAATGCATTCTCAGTCCAACAACACCAACTACGGTATTATCCAAGAAGTGATGGGTGGCTGACTGGATTATGCCAACATGCTGTATCTTTGGTTGCCCAAAAGTATGTTCTCGCAACTTCAGTTGGTGCAAAATGCGACTGCTGCCTACTACTTAAAATGCATTGTTATGTTTCCATTACTAGCCATTTAAGGACCTTGTATTGGCTCCCTATACAATTGTCTTTTTTTATTGAAAAGCCTCTTTATTTGTTTTTTTATCATAGTGGTCAGCTTTTTGTGATTCTTGCTAGAATGTATTAGTGCAAATTCCACTAGAGGTATGACTTGTTTTTCTGCTTTCCCTAAACTCCCTAGAAGAGTCCTCAGTCAGGTAGCTTCCAAGCGACATGATCATCGCTGCGTACTTCTACAAATGTCAGAGTCTAGAAGCGTGGGATGTTTTGAAAGGGCAGGCCATGAGGATTTCCTGCTTTAATTGTCAAAGATTTTCTTTTGTGGGAACCACATTGATACTTGGAATCATTCATGCTGGTCAGATTCCATGGGCATTCATACCCCCGGTACCAAAGTGACATCCTTCTGAGTTAAATTTACTACTTTTCTCTCTGCCTTGAGTGAAACTCTCTTAAGTGGGTTACCACTCCCTGCATTACCTGGGCTTCTACCTTTGAAATAATTTGCTCATTCACTTAAGAGGCACCCCACTTTTAGGAAAATTCTTACCTGTATTTTTGTTAGACTGCTCTTTTCCTGTTCCCTTCACTCAGTTCCCTGCTATGACATACCTGTATGAGTGAATGTTAGAAATGGAGGTCTCTAGTTGGCAAGGGTTTGCACCTTTGTCCAAATAGGGACCCTTCTTTCTAGTCAGGATAAGGGAGTTACACTCCTAAAATAAATCCTGCTCACCCCCTTGATAGCTTGTCACGAGTAGTCAGGCTTATCTTACAGGCAGTGTGTAAATCATTTGCACATAACCAACAGTAATACAGTGTAAGCAACTCAAAAGGACACCACACAAGTTTAGAAAAATATCCAATACTTTTATATACGTAAGACAAGACCAAAAGCAGTACTTCAAATTCTTTACTTAACAAAATATGCTTTAAAAATAGTTCCTTGATGTTGATAGCTCTGTCTGGGGATATCACGGAGTCGTGAGCAAACAAATCCAAACAGTGATGGCTGACTACGCCGTCGCGGGCCAGCTAAGGTGCTGGGAAGACCCGCAAACAGTACTTTTTAGAAATGCAGGGCGTCGATGACCTCTTGTTGGGCTTCCAAAAACTCGGCGTCCACAGGCGTCTGCTCCGGTGGTCGGTACAGGAGTCGTCGGTGCCCTTGAAGTCAGACGCGTTGAAGGTAGATCTCCTCTCCGATGGAGTCAGGAGCGTTGGTGTTGGCAGGCGTCGTGTGCTGAGGTGCAAAGTGCAGCGGTGGGCGTGCGGTGCCCTCAGGTCGCGGTGCGAGCAGCGGCTTGGTGGCGGCGTCAGATGGCGGCAGTGGTGAGACCAGGGTCGAAGTGCGAGATGAAGGCGGTGCTCGTCGCGGTGCTGGCAGGTCATGGTGCAACCAGCTGCGTCGTCGTTGCTGAAGCATTGTCGTCGGCTGACGAACCGGAGTCGATGGAGTCCACGTCGGGAAGCCAAGACTGCGGTGCTGGATGAGGGCGATGCGTCGTGTAACTTTACGAGCAGGGCCATCGAACCACGGTGCAAGTAGCGGCGTCTATTTCAGCGTGGAGCTGTGGCGTTGGGGATAGCAAGGCGGTGTCGTGCGGTGCCACAGGCCGCTTTGCGAACAACGGCTCAGTGGTGGCGTCCGCAAGCAGCATTGGTGAGACCGGGGGCGGTGTTGCGGCAGTGCCCTCTGCGGTGCCAAGGCATTGTCGCAAAGCGGTGCGGAGTGCGGTTCCCACAGGTCGTGTTATGAGCAGCGGCTCAGTGCGGCGTCAGCAGGTGGCGTCGGTGAGAACAGGGTCATGTTGCGGTGTTGCATCTGAAAGAGACACGTTAGTGATAGATTCCTTACCTTAGAATATCCCCAGGCGTCAGAATGGATCTGGAAACTTTTGCGTAGCAATAACCCTGCGCATCGGTAGGCATCGTCCGCGGCTCCGCGTCCGTCGTCTGCATCGTTAGTGCCGGAATGACGTCGCTGGAGTACTTAGACGCCGCCTGGCACGCTGATGTCAGTTCTTCTTTTTTCCGCACCAGCTAGCGCAGATCCGGAGAAGCTCTACCCCTTAGTCACTTTTTGACTAAACTTTTTTGATCTTTTGATCTGTTTTTCTCTAGTCGTTCGACTCCTACGGTGCCGGTAGGGATGCCCGGGTTGAAACCCTGATCCAAGTGTAGCCGACTGACGTCGGTTACCAACCCCCATCGCCGGTGTCTTCAGTGTCTAGGCCTCGACCACGACGACCGAACCTGCTCCGACTGCCGGGCCCTGACGTCTAAGGCTAGGCGAGAGCGGTCCCGCAAGTGGCTTGAGCTCTGGCAGTCGGCCCTGCGCTGTTCAAGGTCCCGGTCCCACAGAAGGTCGAGGGACCGGTCGCGGTGTCGGAGCCCTCGTAGTTCCGAGAGTCTGCATCGGTCTTCGGGATCAAGGTCCTCAGGTAAGAGGCATGAGAGGTCGGAAAGGCGTCATCGTTCTTCTGACCCACCCCGACGCTCGCGCGACGCAGCCAGGGGTTCCTGTGACACCACCCACGCGGCTCCGATGGAGTCGCAACCTGCCCCCTACCTTCCGGTCCCTGGGCACGATGCGAAGCCAGAGGAGATCGAGCGGTACCTCATGGCCATGAGGTCTCTCCCTCCTCCGCCAGGCTCCGTGGCGCCTTAGGGTCCAGTGGTCCCGGCTGGGGGGCCTAGCGGGTCGGGCGATTCAGCTCCGACGCCGTCGGGTGCTTCGGCCCCGGCGCTGCCGGCGACTTTAGTCCCGTTGCCGCAGGCCCTCACTGGATCCGGTTCCGGGTCGTCGCCGGTCGACCTCACCGACGCCGGCCCCTAGGGTGTCGCTCCCGGCGCCGCCTACGGGCGACGCCATCCCCGATCCTGCCCTTGATTCGGTTCCGGTGCTGGAGCGGCACCCAGACGTCGTTTGGAGACTTTTACTTCCACGAACCGGCCCCATCCTTT
Organism: Lissotriton vulgaris; assembly: GCF_964263255.1. Lineage (NCBI taxonomy): Eukaryota > Metazoa > Chordata > Amphibia > Caudata > Salamandridae > Lissotriton > Lissotriton vulgaris. The sequence goes on along the minus strand of NC_141699.1, from coordinate 267,033,871 downwards.
GAACCTGAGTTTCAGGTGATGGGTGACGAGGGAATTTGGGAGGGGTCTGTGGCCCCTCTGGCACAGGAGTGCCAGTCTCAACAGGACTGGACATGTGAGCTTGGGGATGCCAGTGGACTGGACACTTCGCCCGACACTGGTTTGGTCTTCCCTCCAACCGTGGCTACGGAGGAGGGGGCTGCCTACAATGTGGTGTTGACGCGGGCGGCCAAGGCATTGGGATTAGAGTTCCCCGTCGCGGCCGTGAGGACTAACCTCCTCACTGAGGTCCTTAAACCGCAGGCAAGCTCAGCTGAGCCTCTGCTGCCGTTTAATGAGGCCTTGTTAGACGTTCTTTTGGGCACTTGGTCCAAGCCTGCTACAGGTCAACCTGTAGATAGGAACGTGTCAATACGCTACCGCCCAGCTCCCGGCGACCCTTGCTTCTTGTCCAACCACCCCACCCCCCGAGAGCCTGGTTATCCAGGCCTCTACTTCCCAGACCGCATTCCCAACTGCTCTGCAAGAGGTACGAGCAATTCTGTAGGAAGGTCTTCTCGTCCCTGAGTTTGGGACTGCGGTCAGTCAATACCGCAAGCCTCTTGGGCCGCTAGACCCACACTCTGTGGGACACAGTCGCGAACGTGCTGCCACAATGTCCGGAGGAGGCCCGGACTAAACTCTCCCAAGCCCTTGCGGAGGGTCGAGATGCAGCAAGCTATTCCATCCGGTGTGGGCTGGATACGACGGACTCACTAGGCAGAGCGATGGCAACGACGGTGGCGGTTCGACCCCACGCCTGGTTGAGTACCGCCAACTTTTCAGCTGATGTCCAGGCCACCATTCTGGACATGCCGTTTTGATGGCTGTCGCCTCTTTGGCGACAAGGCAGACCATGCGCTTGAGCGTTTTAAGGACTCCAGGGCTACTGCCGTGTCCTTGGGCCTCTCGGCCCCACCCAGCAAACGGGTGCCTTTGGCTCCTTCCGTGGCCAAGGAAGGGGCGCTCCCACGCGTGCTGCCAGCCACGCACCACAGACTAATACACAGCGCAGTGGCGGCCGTGGAAACCGCCGTGGCGAAGGTCGGGGACAATGGCGAGGCCAGGCCACACCTTCCCCTGCAGCATCTGCCTCAAAACCCTCCTAGTCCGTGCTTTCATGCCCATGTGTCGCCAGTGGGGGGCAGGGTTTGCCATCACCACTACCACTGGCGCACTGTCACGTCGGACATGTGGGTGCTGCAAATCGTCCAAAGGGGCTACTCCCTCCCCTTCGAGGCGACCCTTCCAGCCATGCCACCGCAATATCACTTGCAACTTCTGCAATAGGAAGTTACAGCCCTCTTGGCCAAGGGGGCCATCAAGCGCGTTCCTGGGCCGGAAGTAGGGTGTGGTTGTTACTCCCACTACTTTCTGGTACCCATGAAGGGCAAGGGGGGCCTGCGCCCTATCTTGGACCTACGGAACGTCAATGGCTTCCTACGGAAGGAGAAGTTCAAAATGCTGACATTGGCTCAGGTCTTAGCTGCCCTGGACCCAGGAGACTGGATGGTAGCGTTGGACTTGCAGGAAGCTTATTTCCACATCCCCGTCCTGCGGGCCCACCGGTGCTACCTGCGGTTCACGGTAGGCCACTAGCACTTTCAGTTTACCGTGCTCCCCTTCGGCCTTACCAGCCCCCCACGGGTGTTCACAAAAGTGATGGGGGTGGTCGCAGCTCATCTGCGCAGGTTAGGGGTTTGAGTCTTCCCCTACCTCGACAACTGGTTGTTGAAGGCGGGCTCGCCCCAGACAGTCATCAGCCACCTCCAGACAACGGCAGACCTCCTGCACCAGCTGGGGTTTTCCATCAACGTGCCGGAGTCACACCTGTGCCCCTCTCAGAAGCTCCTCTTCATCGGAGTGGTCCTCGACTCGGCGCAATTTCGGGTTTATCCTCCCGAACAGCGGGTCAGGGATATTCAGGCTCTAATCTCAATCTTTCAGCCTTTATCCCAGGTCTCGGTCAGGTTGATGCTGCGGCTTCTGGGGCTGATGGTCTCCTGCATCCTTCTGGTGCATCACGCCAGGTGGCAGATGCGGGCTCTGCAGTGGGACCTGAAGTTTCAGTGGGCCCAGGATCAGGGCAACCTGTCCGACCATGTCATGATCTCGGAGGGCACTGCGAGACAGCTGCAGTGGTGGCTCACGGACTGCGATTGAGTCAGCGGCACATCCCTCGCCCTTCCTCAACCGGAGCACGTAGTTGTGACGGACGCGTCCCTCCAGGGCTGGGGAGGCCACATGGGAGAGGCGAAAATCGGAGGCCTCTGGTCTCTGGCGGAGTCCCGGCTCCATATCAACCTTCTGGAGCTGCGGGTGATTCGTCTAGCACTGAAAGCATTCCTCCCCACTGTCCGGGGGAGTGTAGTGCAGGTGTTCACGGACAACACCACCGCCTTGTGGTACTGCAACAAACGGCGGCGTGGGGTCGTGGACCCTCTGCCAGGAGGCTTGGCTGGAACATCAGGGGGTAACCCTGGTGGTTAAACACCTGGCAGGTTCTCTGAACGCCAGGGCGGACGAGCTCAGCCGAAGGTGCATGATGGATCACGAATGGCGTCTGAACTCGGACATGGCGCAAGGCCTCTTTCTGCAGTGGGGAGAGCCTTGGTTAGATCTATTGGCCACCGAAGAGAACGCGCAATGTCATCAGTTCTGCCCGTTGGAATTTCCAAGGCGGCACTCGCTCGGGGACTCTTTCCGTCGCAAGTGGAGTTGCAGTCTGTTGTACGCCTTTCTGCCTATACCACTTCTGCCCAGAGTGCTGAAGAAAATCAAGCGCGACTGGGCCCAAGTCATCCTTGTGGCTCCGAACTGGGCGTGGAGGTACTGGTATCATGAGCTACTCAGTTTGTCAGTCGATTCCCCCGATTCGTCTGCCTCTTCAGGGGGACCTTCTGTCGCAGCAGCAGGGGACGGTCCTCCACCCGAACCTGTCCAGTCTCCACCTCCATGCTTGGAGATTGAGCGGCGACAGTTGAGGCCATTTGACTTGCCTCCTGAAGTCTGTACCATGATTCTGGCAGCCAGGCGTCCCTCCACAAAGTCGGTATACGCCTGCAGGTGGAACAGATTTGTGGCACGGTGCACAGCAAAGGCTGTGGATCCTCTCAATGCCCCTCTTTCTGAGGTTCTCCTCTTCCTTCTTTCTCTTGCCCAGCAGGGCTCTGCTCTGGGCACTGTCAAGGGCTACCTTTCTGCCCTTTCCGCCTTCTTAAGGCTTCCTGATCAGCCTTCTTTGTTCAAATCCCCCATTGTCAACAGATTATTAAAGGGCATCACTCATATGTTCCCTCCTGTTCCTTTTGTGATGCCCCAGTGGGACTTGAACCTGGTTCTAACTGACCTGATGTGCGCTCCCTTTGAGCTGCTTCATAACTGTCCTCTCCGTCTTCTTACGCTTAAGACTGCTTTTCTGGTTGCCATCACCTCTGCCAGGAGAGTGAGTGAGCTCCAGGCTCTTTCCTCTAAACCTCCTTTCCTTTCTGTCCATCCGGACAAGGTTATGTTGTGGACAAAACACTCTTTCCTGCCCAAGGTAGTCACAGCCTTCCACATCGGGCAGTCCGTCACCTTGCCCACCTTCTTTCCGCCTCCGCAAGACAGGTTCCACCGTCTGGACCCAAACGGGTGCTCTCTTACTATCTGGATCGCACACGCTAGTTCCGGGTAGATGACCAACTCTTTGTTGGTTACGTGGGCGCTAAGAAAGGACGGGCGGTGCACAAGTGGACCATCTCCCGGTGGATCGTGTTGTGCATCCAGGTGTGTTACTCTTTGGCTAAAAAGGAACCTCCTTTTGGGCTGAGGGCCCACTCCACTCGGGCCACGGCGACTACTACTGCCCTGGGCCGAGGAGTCCCCTTGCAGGACATTTGTCAGGCAGCTACGTGGGCCTCGCTGCACACGTTCGCAAGACACTACTGCCTGGACAGCCAAGTCCGGAGGGATGGCTTCTTTGGCCGTTCCGTCCTCCAGGACTTTCTGGTGTGATTATTGGTTCGCAGGGTTGGTATTGCTGGGGTATCTATTCTAAGGTAAGGAATCTATCACTAACGTGTCTCTTTCAGATGCACAAGTTACTACTTGTGTAACAATATATCTGTAAGAGACATTAGTTAGTGATAGATTCCTTACCGACCCACCCATCCTCCCCGTTCTGCGAACCGATATCTAGGGTTAAGGTCATCCCCTTTCAGGGCCCTAGTTTCATGGCACCAGTGTTGGTTCTATCATGGCTCTGCGTATCTGGCGCGGAAAAGTTGTGTATAAGAACTAACGTCAGCGCACAAGGGCGGCGTCTAAGTACTCCGGCGACATCATTCCGGCGCTAACGACGCCGACGACCTAAAAGTTTCCGGATCCAATCTGACGCCTGGGGATATTCTAAGGTAAGGAATCTATCACTAACTAATGTCTCTTCCAGATATATTGTTACGCAAGTAGTAACTTGTGCGACGGTGCCTTCAGGAAACGGAGTTGGTAGCTGCTTCGTAGAGGTCGTTGAGTTGCTTTTCTTCTGTTGCAGCACAAAACACACAGTTCCCAGTGCTGAGGGCAGAAGAGCTTGAAGTCTTTGCTGTTTCTGAGACTTCTTGAACAGGGGGCAAGCTCTACCTCGAGCCCTTTGAGAAACTCACAAAAGTAGATTGCAGAAAGTTCAGTCCAGTCCTTTCACTGCCCAAGACAGAAGCAGCCACTGCAGGCCAACACAGCAAAGCACACAGCAAAGTGGTAGTCCCTCCTCTCAGCGTCACCAGCTCTTCTTCTTGCCAGTCTTCTGGATCTAAAAGAGTTTTAAAGTTCAGGGGGCAGGGCCTCAATATTTATATCCCAAAATCCTTTGATCTCTTAGGCAGACAGCGCCTGTGCCCAAAGCACACAAAGAGTTTTAAATAGGGTCGGAGGCTTATTATAGTATCTGGCCTCGGGGAGTCTATACCCATAAAGGCCACTTGTATTTATAACTAATTTGCTCACTGCCAAACCCTAGAGTTCATGACTAAGCACTATATTCTATAGTCCTATTAGCCTCATTAATAACCATCTGGGAGCTTATGTCAATAGCTTTGTTTGTTCTACATCTATACATTAGCCCTTCATCATACTAATACACATAATGACTTTGTGGCAATGGCTGATAGTATATGACAAAGTTAACATGGTTTCTTCACCACCCGCGAATCTCTTTAACAGAGCCTAGATATTGCAGACTACATATCTCATGTTTCCCTGGGGCATCTTGTAGTCGTGTGCGTAGACCTGCGAGATTTTGAACGAACTCTCGCGACTATCGGGACTACGCTAGCAAACAACGTGGAAGTGACTGGGAAGTTGCCAAGAGGAGCGGGGTCTATTTATTGTGCATCTCTTTTCCGTTCGGTACATCCCCGACGGCTCTGAAGACCGTCAGAGGTACCGACGGATAGGTAAGAGTTAGCACGTCTAAAGGATACCTCACGCTGACATTTTTAACTTTAACTTTAGAGATCTCGAACGCGAGTTGCGATGAATGCGATATTCTGTATTGAGCTATCTAACTACGATGTATCTATAAGGGGACAAACTTGATTTTGTTAAAGGAGATGTGGCTGTGATTTGACTGACAGATGCACACACTATTACCAAAAGTCACATTGGTCATTAGAGTACCACGATATTCTCTGGTAATTTATCTGAGTTGGCGGACCTAATGGTTAGCGTTTCCTCGTAATACCATTACTATCAGAGTTGCTGCGAGCTGAAGGCTGTGATCACATACGACCTTCTTGTAATTAGGACACCTTAACAAGGCTTATGGTCACCAATACGACTCTTGTGGCTATATTACTGTTTGAGGAGAAATGTTTTATTTATGGACAATACATTACATTCCCTCGAGGAGGGATAGTGTTGTTCCACATGGGAGAGTGTGGAGTTGCATGAGCCAGGAGTGCTCTACCATATACCTTTGGTATTTGATCTGTTTTTAACGTTGAAGGTTGTTTGTCACACCGCAGAAATTTTTGTTTGGTGTACTTTTCTTTCTAGAGCAGTGCCTCCTTTGCCCTGAGCTGTTGCCAGGTGGGGTGAGGCCTTTTCCTCCATACTCACGAGGTAAGATGGTGGTTATAGCTCAATTCTTGGGCGTGAGTGTGATGGTTTAATCTGTTACCACACAGTTAATTGAGAATGAATGGGAATATTCTGTTTTAAGATTCTGTAGTATATTTTGTCACTTTATTTATTTATTTTTCCAGACTACTTGTGAGCCAACGAGGAATTCTGGACTGTGCGTACATTGACTCACATTGTATCCTTTTTTTGTTTGCATACACTTTTGTTTAGCTTACACTTATAGCAGTAGCTTTATTGTATACAAAGGTCCTGATGAAAGCACAAGGTTTATCTTCACCGCCAAGTGCTGAAACATGTCGACCGCTTTTGTAAAGGACGGCTATTTGTTAAAACCGGTCCTGAACACTGTTTTTAACTTTTGATCGTAGCAGACATCAATAAAATTCACAGTCTGTCTACGCATCAATTTTATTCTTCACTTCACTTTTCTCACACTGCACTTCTATTTCTGACCCATACACTACACAATTTACATTCTGCTCATCTTGGCATCTATACCTTTTTGACATTCTAGAACGCCGATATCAATGGAGCAAGAATGTCAGTCTTTAGAAAAAGGATACCCAAATGATGAAGCTAATCACCAGGTATGGTGAGTGATGGGAATCCATTCACATAAAGCATATGTTTTTCTTATGAATCTTGGGCTCTGGTGAGCTATTCCTTATCTTTCGCTGCTTCTTATACATTGGGATATATTTTGTATTTAAGCGTCTGTGCCCAGCCAGAACCAGTTCTGCCTTCTCTGGCGTGATTTCCAGGCAGGAGGTGGAGACGGCATTGTCAGAGGCAGACCAGGCCCTTTGAAGTGCATGGAAATCTCATCCCTCTTCCCCCATTGCAGCCCAGGTCTATTAGGCCCTTTTGTGACCCTACCTAGACTATCTGGAACCACTCCTGCTCCCCAGCCTTCTGTCATCCAAAACCCAGACAGGCAATCCACATTCCAGCAGAGACACACGGGATGACTGAGCAAGAAAATACCTACTTTCTAAAAGTGGTAGTTTCGGGGGGGGGGGGCTAGCAGCCGATCATGGTGGCAGCCTAACAGCGAGGCTCCAGGAGAGAGGCGGCATCCCACGGCAATCCTGCATATTTATCCGGTACAACATTAACTCCGAAGGGGCGAACCGGGTCGAGGACCGAGTGGTGCCCAGCAGGGAGAGTCTACGCACCGTAGGACCCCGGGAAATGCGGAAGTGAAACTCTGCGGGGCGAGGCCTGGAAGCGGCCGCAGACAGTGGACTATCCCACAGAAACAGGCCGAGCGGAAGTGGAGGTGCAGCGGGACACCGGCGCCGGAAGCCAGCTCAGGAAGAGAAACCGCAAGTAAGACCGGCGGCGGAGGGGAGCGAGCACAATCTACTGCCGGACGGAAGATCAGCCGAGGATGCCAATAATAACGGGGGCCCATCGGGCAGCAAAGAAATGGCGCAGCAGCACGGAGGTGCAGGGAGCAGAGAGGGAGTGCTGTGCGCCCCACGCCGACATCAGGGAAAGACCCAGCGGGAGATCGGTGATCGGCAGGGGGAGCGGTGACGCTGTTACTCCCCCCACAAGACAACTCGGAAAGATAGCGGAGAGGAGGAACACGGCGCAACCGACTGCGCCCTAGCAGTGGAGGAAGGAGGGGGACCGCCGCATTAATAGTACCGGCAAACTCAGAGAGGGACGCCCCACTGTCGGCTCGCCAGCGCGGGGGGCCAATCTCCCATCCGACCCCAGATGAAACAGTAGTAGACAGAAACGTGCTGGCAGCGGGACAGTGGGGGTACGCAGCCACACCTGGAAAACAACATGGAGAGTGGGAAGGTAACAGCGAAGGTCAGCAGTGTGGAGTAAAGGGACCTGAAGGGCGGTGAATAAACGACTGGAGCTGCACCGCGTCGCGGGGAGGTTGGAGAGGAGGCACGGGCAGAGGTGGCCATTGTGCACGGCGAATTTGTCAGTCGAAAGCACTGTAGCGCGAGGGCATTCCTGGTGGCCCCACATCACAAGGTCACAACGATATTGGAGCCTTTCTCCCCCCCCCCCCGCACAAGTCCGTGGGGGATACATTGGTGAGAGCGGTACCACCACATAAGCGCAGCACGCGAAGAGGCGCGCTCCCTGTAAACCCTGACCAGGTCCCACAGACTGATCGCCCCACATCTAGCTCTGGTAAGCAGGGGACATCGAACGACCCGGAGCTTGCGGTCGGTGAGGAGAGTAGGTGGACCGCAGGAGGACCCTCAGGAAACGGTGAACACACAGCAAGGTGGTGAGGCGGACTCAGGCAAGAACATGACGGGCAGGGGCTCTAAACACAACTAGACACAGTCCAAGCTCGATAAGTTTGCCTATGATAGAAACAACCCTCCGCAGGCGGAACCCCGCAATTCAATGGGGAAGACACCAGAAGGAGAAGGGGGCGAAAAAAGCAACGCTAGAAGATGTGATGCGTGCCCTGGCTCAGGTACAAGCCACAGTGGGAACCAAGGCCACAGAGGTCGCCCTGATCAGAGCAGACTTCCAAAAAATGAATGAGAGAGTGAAACAAGTGGAGCTGGTGATGAAATCCCTGGTGGAGGACGTGTCGGAACTGCAAGTGGCGATGGAGAAGATGGTGGCTGAAAATAAATCCTTAAGGGACAAGATGGACTATCAGGAAGGGCGTTCGAGGAGGAACAACGTCCGAATATTGGGGGTTCCGGAATCAGAAGGTAAAGGTGCCATGGACCTCTACGTGGAGGAACTGATTAAGACGCACTTAAACCCCAAGAGACTCTCACACTTTTTCTCGGTGGAGCACCCAGAGTACCCGGTGGAAAACCGAAACCAGGGGCCCCACCGAGATGGATTCTAGCGAGACTCCTTAACTTTCGCGACCGTGATGCAATTCTACAGGCAGCCAGGGTGTCTCCAGCCGTCCAAATCCAAAATCCCACGGTTGCCTTCTTCCCGGACTATACTGCCGAAGTGGCGCGCCGAAGAAGAACTTTCTTGGATGTAAAGAGGGCGTTACGGACGAGAGAACTGTCTTACTACATGCTGTTCCCGGCACAGCTTCGAGTGGTAGCGGAGGATAAGGTCTGGTTCTTTGATACACCGGAGGCGGCACAGGACTGGTTGGAGGGCTGGAGGACCGCAGGGCAACCCCACCGCCCGCACAAAAACACCCGGAACCACCGAGAGAACAGCCAGGCGGGCTTGCAGATGTCAGGAAGAGATGGTCTACCCAAGTCACCAACGCATGGATCCCTGGGAGCGGAGCGGAGAACCCTGAAATCCCGGTGCTAGATGCAGTTCTGTCCGTTGCAAGACTTCTACCGGATAGGCGCTCTTGGACACTGGCCTGGGGAGCACGGAGGAGGGCAGGGTTGCCGCCTGCTCCGGAGGACACTCCACCCCAGCGCGCAAGTAAACTGTTAAAGGGAGGGATTAAGCACTCTGCTATGTTGGGGAGGCGGGCGGTTAAAAGCCCGTTAAGCAGGGAGGGGGGAAATGGGGGGGGGGGGTTTGTTTGAAAGTTTCTGAAGTTCCACAAGTAAGGTCGAATAACGCAACAACAAAAATGTATTATATGGGACATGCTAAAGGCGGGTGCACCCCGGGAGTAAGACCCGGTTTCCACTACCTTAGGCGCATGTTCGACAATACACGACTCTCACATACATACAACTGAGGAGGGATTATTGAGATCACGGGTAGAGCCTCTCCGATTTATGTCATGGAATGTAAAAGGATTGGGAGATAAGATAAAGAGGGGGTTGGTGATAAAGGCGGTCAAGAGGCAGGGGCCGGCATTAGTGCTTCTCCAAGAAACACACCTCACCAGGGGGGGGGGAGACCAAGGCCCTAGATAGAAGGGGATACAGAATGGCGGTACATTCAGAGTTCACCACGGGTTCAAGGGGCACAGGAATATTAGTTAAGAAATCGGCACAGTTTATCACATTAAGCACTAAGGTGGACGCACAGGGATGCTTCGCAGCGCTCATGGGGCAGTGGGAAGGGAGGCTCCTGAATGTGGTATCGGTATACATCCCCCCGGCACTACACTCTGTCACGCTACCAGCGCTGGGAGATTTTCTACTAGACCTACCAGAAGGAGACATAATACTCGGAGGGGACTTCAATGCCACGGTGGATACCCTGGTGGATAGGTTCCCGGCAGTACCTCAGACTGGTGGTCTTTCCCGATTTCAGAGATTCTTGACCGCAATGGGCCTAGTTGACATATGGCGACACACACACCCTTCCGCGAGGCAGTACACGTATCCCTCCACGGTCCACAATAGCCTGTCACAGATCGACTATTTCCTAGCGCTGGGTGGTGGGTTGCAATACGTAGACACTATTGACATACACCCCAGGGGAATATCAGATCACTCCCCGGTTACATTCACAATGTCCATGCAAGAGAAATCACGTAGAAGAATTTACCCAATACACGCCACATACCTCAAGATCCCCAAGGTGCGAAAGGCACTTAAAGTGGTGACATCGCATTACTTTGCTGAGAACTCTGAGTCAGTACAGTCCTCCGCTATCCTGTGGGAGGCGTACAAGACGGTGCTAAGGGGACAGGCGATAACGTCCATAACTGGACGTAAAAGAGAGCGACAGTGTAGGAGAGTAGGGTCTGCAATCCTATGATCACCCAGATTTTTTGCTTTTGTTTCACTGGTTTACGACTTTCTCTGGCTGTGGGCCTGCTGATCAGACCCACAGCCTAGCTGTTCTCTCACTAAATTACAACGTGTACCTTAGGTGCATTTACCAATTGGTACTGGGCCACCTTGTCGGAACCTGTAACTCAGGGCATAGGTGTACCCAGGGCCTACCAGTGGCTGAAGCATGTATTATGCCACCCCTTGCTGGCCATCTAAATCTGACACAACTGGCTGCACGACAGCTGGGGCAAGGTGGTGTAATCACCCTTTGCTTTAGATATAGTATACCTATATCTAACCCTACAATGGACACACAGATTCCTATCAGTCACTCCTATGGCAGGCCTTGACAATCCTGAAGGCAGAGTGCTTGGAATCGTGTGAGATGGTGCTCTGGCATGAGCTGAGCCCGTTTGCAGCTTGCGGAACCAAGTCCTAATAGCTGTTCCATGATAACGCATACCATATACTCTTAAGTGCATTATAATCCTCGCGGTTAAATGCTATCTTTGGTATCGCTTTATCAAAACATGTCGAGTAAGGTGTCATACGAATTGGAATACTAACCCCTCGCCAATTCTGGCGACGGGGTTAGCATTCCCCCCTTCTAGAGGGACACGACATGTGTAACTGTGAACCCCGGTTAAAGTTAACTCAAGCCTCAGCATCACAAAATGGATGCTGCCACCACAGACACAAGTCTGACCCCCTGCAGCCGGGAGTCCTTCCAGCGAGGGGAGCTTGGACAAAGGGTTTCCTGTCAGGGGCGGTGCTAGCACCAATCCAGACAGGGTTTTGTGTATCCTGGGTAGGCAGGGCTTTACAGGAAGGTGACTGCAAAGTGGCACCCCGGTGCTCACTACGCATCTGCTGGCTAGAACCAGTTCCAGGGGCATACCAGCCCCTGAGCTGGGGAAAGTCCGGCATGGGAGAGGGGTGTAACCACCCCCCTTCCTGGTCCCACCCCTAGGGCAGGACCTAGTCGCGTACCCACCCCTTTCTTTAGGATAAAGGCAGGAGCGGGGACCCTTCCAAATTAGATCATCTTTGAATCAAGATACTACTTTCTACGAAAGGAACTCTCGACTTCTTCTTAAGATTTCTCCCTTGTGGCTAAGGAGTAGTCACCCTGCACCCGCAGGCACCATCAAGAACTCTGCGGTTTGCTGCACGTCCTTCCTCCGGAATCCGACTGACCAGCTCGACGAGACCCGGCTTCCCTGGCACCTCTGACCTCTACCTACCTCTACAGCTAAGCTGAGAACCGTAGGTGCGACAAGACCTCGAGGGACCGGCCATCATCAGAACTGCACGACTTCTTTCCAGCACGACCGCCGAGGGATCCTCTGGTGAGTGCTTTGGGGTCCTAGAAGCCCCGACCCTGAGCAGCTCCAGCACCGAAGACCAGCCCCCCAGCATCCACGAGATCTGCGTGGGGCCCTTCTGCTTTTTTTTGGCTGCTCACCGCCTTGTCTGGCTACTAGCCCGCTGGCTTGTGGCCTTCCCGACGACGACCAACGACGACAACACCACTGGTCTGGTTGCTCCAGACTGGCCCTTGCTCCCTTCCAAAAGAGGAGCACCCCGGACCCTCCTTGTCCACTCCAGACGCCATTTTAGGTCCACCGCGTGGGCTTGAATTTGCCAAGACTTGTTGCCCCAATCCTGGGTCCAGCGACGTCGACCGCATCAACCATCGTGGGACAGCTCGCACCTCCATCCTGGTCGCCGACAACGCCTCCTGGTCCGTGAGACTGCAGAGCCCAGCGTCGCCCACTCACCTGGTCGAGGTGACTACCATCCAGTGCCATCCAGGTGCCCATCTGATCACTGGCTAGTGATTAAGAACTTGGTCCCCTCTGCTTTCAGGTGTCATCCATCTTTGATCCAGGCTTGGATCACTTCGAACAATCTTCACTGGTCGCCTGCCAGCAACTCTTTCTTCAGGCTCCTGGTTCGTCAACGAGGATTCCCGACGTCTTTACAGACCTATGCAGCCGCAGCCCCTGGGCTAGGTAACTTCGGCATTTCGGTGCCCCAGCATAGCCTCACTATCCAAAGGTCCAGATCCACTGTCGTTTTCGACCTACCTCATCGGGTTCGCCCGAGAACACTCACTTTGCTTTTACTAGCTCCCATAGACTTTGTCCCACATCCCGCGTGAGAGTGCACACTCTGCACCCGAGTCCCCTAGGCCTCCTACTAGTAATCTGAATGTTCAGTAACGTAGTCCTAGCGATTCCAAAGCCTATTAGTCCAGTACTTACCTGCTAGTAATTTCGCATTCCACTTCCATAGTATATGGTTTTCCGTGCCCCTCGGGCATTTGTGTAAATTGTGCAACTTAAAGTATTTTCATAAGAGTTTTGTTGTGTGCTCAGTACCCTGTCCTCATAAAGAGTACAGGGCTGTTGTGATCTAAATAAATACACTGTTTATTTTCATAACACTTGTGTGGTGTCCTTTCACTTGGTGTTCAAGGGGTATATGTGGTGGTATAACAGCTGGCTTAACACGCCCTCTAGAGTTTAGCCCGAAGACTGCTCTTGTCCATGCTACTAGGATAGCTGGTCTATCGGTTGACTTACAACCAATCACCATAAGGGTTGTTTGGACTGATACATAGTGATCACTAGAATAGTGAACACTGAATATCAGGCCAACTTCTCACAGACAGCGTGAATTGTCCGAGCTGGAGCTGGCCCTGCATGACGCAACTGTGGCATATGAGGCGAGTCCTACACCCGACACGTCCCACGTCATGATCCTAAGGCAACAACAATATAGGGAGCACGTGAAGCAGCAGTCAGTTACTCAGATAGTAGAGATGACACATAGAATCTACGACATAGGAGACAAGGCAGGGAAATTGTTGGCCTGGCTAGACAAGAGAGGAGGTAGTGCCAGGGGTATACAGCAGATTTATGACAGGCAGGGGACAGAGCGCACAAGCCCTGTGGAGACCCTTGCTGAGTATTTTGAGTATACACTCCGGCCAATGAAGTGTCGGCAGAGATGGCCCGTGCAGCGCTAGGTCACATCCCCACTCAGACACTGATGCCGGAAGCGGTCGCGGAACTAAAGGCAGACATCACGGAGGAGGAAATACAAAGGGCAATTCATGCAGTAAAAACGGGTAAGGCATCAGGACCGAATGGTATCCCGATAGAGTAGTATCAGGCCGCGTCGGAGGGACTCAGTGGACCCTTGTCGGCTATGTATGCGGACAGTCTGGTGAGGGATGAACTTCCGTTAGATCAACGGACGGCGACTATCGTTGCGATCCCCAAGCCCGGAAAATCACCGGAAGAATGCACATCATATCGCCCTATCTCCCTTCTCAACGCCGAGGTTCAAATCTTGGCTAAGCTCCTTGCGACCCGGCTGATAGCGCACCTCCCACAACTCATACACCCCGACCAGTCAGGCTTTATGCCACACAAGAATACCGCTCTCAACCTGCGCAGGGCACACGTGTGCTGGCCAGAGCGACCTCATTATCGGACCCGGCGGTTATAATGGCCCTTGACGCAAAGATGGCATTCGACATGGTGGAGTGGCAATACCTATTCGAGGTCCTGGTACACATGGGATTTGGCCCAAAGTTCGTTGCCTGGGTCCGGCTACTGTCAGGGTGGTCCGCTGTCGCCGCTGCTCTTCACGATTGCACTAGAACCGTTGGCTACTCTGATACGACCTACCCCATTACTGAAGGGGATCACCTGGGCAGAGGGGTGGGAAGACCGCATATCTCTGTACGCAGATGATATGCTGGTGTACCTGACGGAACCGGAGCGCAGTATACCGGCGCTACTGGCGCTGTGCGACGAACAGGGAAGAGTATCAGGCTACACTCTCAACTGATGAAACAAAGTGAGAGGTACCCCTTAAATAAATTCAAGGGAAGTAGGGTTAGACAACCAATACTGAGAAGAAGTTCCCTTGAAAAAATATTCAATAAAACAACTTAATTTTACAAATCAATTAGGACAATAAAGTTAAGAAAATTGTTCACAATTTATTAATATTACAAAATATGTTAAAAAACACAAGTGGGCAAAAGCACCACTGTACACAAATAAAAACAAATAAATTGGAGGAAAAATTGTTAAAACGGTTTCTTGACATACATGGAAATCAAAATCGACCAGCAATATTGATACAAGGAAAGGGGAACAGACAACAGTACGACATCCAATTATACAGTACTAGGTGTATATTCAAACTCAATGTGATACCCATGTGCTGTGCACAGTTTTTATAGTGTATCAACACAGGTATCCGAGTCTAAGAATTATACTTAAAAATGCGTCGACTCGTTTCGGTGGTTGAGATAGTTTTGGGCCACCTTTATCAAGACTCTATCTTTTGTCTGTCGTGTATCTGGGGTCAAAAACGATCACCCTTTGAATTCTTCTTTGGATAAACTCCCTGTACGTTTAGTTGTGGAAATGTGCGCTTAAGGATAAGTGGGTTGACATCAGTTTTCCTTCACACTTTTATATGACTGGCTTCAGTTTATCGGTTTAAGAATCCTGCAGATAAACGTGATGCGCTTGGCAATATTGCTCGTCAAGGAGCGTCTTTTTCTTTTTTTAAAAAAAGTGGAAACCAGGGGCGCTTTCGTCTTGTCCTCCCGGCGGAAACAATCGTTTCACTATTCGGCCGAAGAGAACTGCCTGCTTCTCTGGTTTCAGTCCGGACTGAAACCAGAGAACCAAACGATTGTTTCCGCCGGGAGGACAAGACGAAAGCGCCCCTGGTTTCCACTTTTTTTTAAGAAAAAGACGCTCCTTGACGAGCAATATTGCCAAGCGCATCACGTTTATCTGCAGGATTCTTAAACCGATAAACTGAAGCCAGTCATATAAAAGTGTGAAGGAAAACTGATGTCCACCCACTTATCCTTAAGCGCACATTTCCACAACTAAACGTACAGGGAGTTTATCCAAAGAAGAATTCAAAGGGTGATCGTTTTTGACCCCAGATACACGACAGACAAAAGATAGAGTCTTGATAAAGGTGGCCCAAAACTATCTCAACCACCGAAACGCGTCGACGCATTTTTAAGTATAATTCTTAGACTCGGATACCTGTGTTGATACAATATAAAAACTGTGCACAGCACATGGGTATCACATTGAGTTTGAATATACACCTAGTACTGTATAATTGGATGTCGTACTGTTGTCTGTTCCCTTTTCCTTGTATCAATATTGCTGGTCAATTTTGATTTCCATGTATGTCAAGAAATCGTTTTAACAATTTTTCCTCCAATTTATTTGTTTTTATTTGTGTACAGTGGTGCTTTTGCCCACTTGTATTTTTTAACATATTTTGTAATATTAATAAATTGTGAACAATTTTCTTAACTTTATTGTCCTAATTGATTTGTAAAATTAAGTTGTTTTATTGAATATTTTTTCAAGGGAACTTCTTCTCAGTATTACACTCTCAACTGGGCAAAGTCGGAGATATATGTCCTACAAGGCCCGGCCCCCACACTGTGCGAAGATTGCCCCCTGAAGATGGCAGGGTCCTCATTTCGATACCTGGGTGTTCATGTCACTAAAGATCCAACTGAATTCTTTCAGAAGAACCTAGCACCGCCGTTGGAGCGACTGAAGTAAGATGTTAAATTCTGGGCAGCGCTGCCGCTGACACTGTTAGGCAGAGCAGCGCTTTAAAAGATGATGTCCCTGCCCCGGTTTTTGTATATCCTAGAGAATACGCCATATCCTGTGACACCGGGGTACTTCAGGCGGGTGTCTGCGTTGATGGCCGGCCTCATGTGGAACAATCGCCCGGCACGCATAGCACAGGCAAAACTACACAGGGGGTGGTACGATGGAGGGATTGTGTTGCCGAACCTGCAACTATACTACTGGGCCGCCCAACTGAAGCCCATTAATCAGTGGCTGCATTCACCTCAGGAAGACCCGGCATACAGGGCATACAGGGTGCAATTGGGTACCAACAGCATACTGACGCCTCTTTATGACTGGCGAAGAGGCACACACTCACGGGACCCACGAAACTTACCACATCACTGTGGCATACGGCACAGACAAAATTGGGATGGAATGGGAGACTCACTAAACTCACCCCATTGTGGGACAAGCGGGCCCTGGGCAATCTGAGACGCAGTAAGGGATTCACGCGCTGGGATAATATTGGTTTATCCACAGTAGGAGATCTATGGTAAAAGGGCACAGTGATCCCCTTTGACCAGCTACGACAGCGGTATGAGCTGAGGCCCACGGAATTGTTCCGATATGCACAAGTGTGGCACGCTCTGCTAGCAGTCATCCGACGTGACACAGCGATCCCAGAGGCATCTCCCCTGGAAGATCGTCAACTCACAGACTACATGCAGGAAAGGGCAACGTCACTCACTTATCGTAAATTGCTTAATAATTTAGCGGATCCGACAGTAAAACCGAGAGACAAATGGGTGGAGGACATAGGGGAAATTGACCTGTCAGAGTGGAACGAAGCGCTAGCGTCACCTAAGGAGGTGGGCATATCGGCCAAATTTAGGCTTGTGCAGCTTAAAATTTTACACAGGGTGTACTACACGAGGAAGATGCTACACACAATACAGAGGGCACAACATCCATATTGTCTTCGTGGATGTGGAGAGGAGGGAACACTGTTTCACACTATCTGGGAATGTCCTCGCATTCAGGAATTCTGGAGACAAACAATGCGTACTATTTCACAAACATTGGGGGTATCCTTAGTCCCTGAACCATTGAAATGCTTGCTAAACATATGGGGACCTAACGACCTTTCCAGACACGGACAGCAATGGTCCTCCATGATAGGCAGGATAATAGCAAAGCGCGACATAGCACAGAAATGGGGAGCGATAGAAACCCCCACATTGACACAATGGTGCACAAATATGGACAGGGTCATGATAATAGAGAGGACAGTATACACCAATAGAGCGTGTCCACGTAAATGGAATAAGTTATGGAGCCCGTGGAATGTTCACAGGGGGGAAATATGTGAACCCCTGGTGGAAGATGACTCATTGACATCAGAAGAGGAGGGGGAAGAAGACTAGGGGACAGGATAGTGGGGGAAGGGGTAATGAACCAGGTGAATAACCAGAGGCAGGAGTAGGAAGGGGAGGGGAGGGCGGGCGGATTAACCTATAACATCTGATTGCTAAACTGAATCGCCGACTGTGAGGGAATATGGTAATGGCAGACTAAGTGGTCTTGGATCTACTCTCATATACCAGACGCTCGAATACTGCAAGCCGGAATAGGGGAAACGCACTTGTTACTTGTATGACTCATGAGCGAATGTGGTAACTTCTTGTTAATATTGTTCTACGTTATAAAATATAAAACCAGACCTACATGAATTCGTATGCGAAACGCGAACTGTATACACACTTTGATACACAACGCCGCCGTACCCCGGGGTTGTCGGCACATGGGCTGTGTACTCCAGATAATATTGCATACACGAGAAAATGGTGCAGCCGGCCCCAGGGGTTGTAGGCCAGAAGCTGTGTGCATTTTTAATGATAAAATAAAGGTCTTCAAAAAAAAAAAAGTGGTATTTTCAAACACAGAATGTAAAAATCACCTTCACTAAAATATGCATCTTTAGATTCTGAGTTCAGGCATACCAAAGCATAAGTTACTTACCTTCGGTAACAATATATCTGTAAGAAACAGTAGTTCGTGTTAGATTCCTTACCTTAGAATATCCCCAGGCGTCAGACTGGATCCGGAAAGTTTTGCATAGCAGTACCCCTGCGCGTCAGTAGGTGTTGTCTGCGGCGCTGCGTCCATCGTCGCCGTATTTGGCGCCCGAATGACGTCGCCGGAGTACTTAGACGCCGCCCTCGCACACTGACGCGCTGACGTCAGTTCTTATACACAGCTTTTCCGCGCCGGGAACGCAGAGCCATGATAAAAACCCAACACTGGTGCAATAAAACTAGGGCCCTCAAAGGGTTGTACCTTAACCCTAGATATCAGTTCGCAGAACGGGGAGGATGGGGGGGCGGTAAGGAATCTAACACTAACTACTGTTTCTTACAGATATATCGTTACCGAAGGTAAGTAACTTGTGCATCTGAAAGAAACAGGTTAGTGTTAGATTCCTTACCTTAGAATAGATACCCCAGCAATACCAACCCCGGTGGGGGGTCTGCAAACCAATAATCACACCAGAAAGTCCTGGAGAACAGAACGGCCGAAAAAGCTGTCTCTCCGGACTTGACTGTCCAGACAGTAGTGTCTAGCAAACGGGTGCAGCAAGGCCCACGTAGCTGCCTGACAAATTTCCTGCAAGGGGACTCCCTGACCCAGGGCAGTAGTAGCCGCCGTGGCCCGAGTGGAATGGGCCCTCAGCCCAACAGGAGGCTCCTTTTTAGCCAAAGAGTAGCATACCTTGATGCACAACACGACCTACCAAGAGATGGTCCGTTTGTGCACCGCCCGTCCCTTCTTAGCGCCCACGTAACCAACATAGAGCTGATCGTCCACCTGGAACTGGTGTGTGCAGTCCAGATAGAATGAGAGCGCATGTTTTGGGTCCAGACGGTGGAGCCTCTCTTCCTCTTTTTGAGGGATGCGGAGGTGGAAAGAAGGTGAGCAAGGTGATGGACTACCCGATGTGGAAGGCTGTAACTACCTTGGGCAGGAAAGAGGGACGCGTTCTCAAGACAACTTTGTCCGGATGGACAGAAAGGAAAGGAGGCTTGGAAGAAAGAGCCTGGAGCTCACTCACTCTCCTGGCAGAGTGATGGCAACCAGGAAGGCAGTCTTAAGAGTGAGAAGACGAAGAGGACAATTGTGAAGTGGCTCAAAAGGAGCGCACATCAAATAAGTAAGAACAAGGTTCAAGTCCCGCTGAGGCATCATGAAAAGAACAGGAGGAAACATGTGAGTGATGCCCTTCAAGAATCTATTTACAACAGGGGACTTGACAAGAGAAGGCTGCTCAGGTAGCCTTAAAAAGGCTGAAATGGCAGAGAGATAGCCCTTGATGATCCCCAGAGCAGAGCCCTGCTGGGCAAGAGAAAGAAAATAGAGGAGAACCTCTGAAAAGGGGCAGAAAGAGGATCCATAGCCTTTGCTGTGCACCATGCCACAAATTTACTCCACCTGCAGGCGTATACCGATTTTGTGGAGGGACTCCTGGCTGCCAGAATCACATCACAGACTTCAGGAGGCAAGTCAAATGGCCTCAACTGTCGCTGCTCAATCTCCACGCATGGAGGTGGAGACTGGACAGGTTCGGGTGGAGGACCGTCCCCTGCTGCTGCGACAGAAGGTCCTCCTGAGGAGGCAGACGAATCGGGGGGTCAACTGACATGCTGAGTAGCTCGGGATACCAGTATCTTCGTGCAGAGTCTGGAGCCACAAGGATGACTTTGCCCCGGTCGCGCCTGATCTTCTTCAGCACTCTGGGCAGAAGTGGTATAGGTGGAAAGGCGTACAATAGACCACAGCTCCACTCGAAACGAAAAGCGTCTCCTAGCGAGTGCCGCCTTGGAAATTCCAATGCGCAGAACTGATGACATTGCGCGTTCTCTTCTGTGGCGAATAGATCTAACCTAGGCTCTCCCCACTGCTGAAAGAGACCTTGCGCCACGTCCGAGTTCAGACGCCATTCGTGATCCATCATGCACTGACGGCTGAGTTCGTCCGCCCTGGCGTTCAGGGAACCTGCCAGGTGTTGAACCACCAGGGTCACGCCCTGATGTTCCAGGCATTGCCAGAGGCGCATAGCCTCCTGACACAGGGTCCACGACCCCACCCCGCCCTGTTTGTTGGAGTACCACATGGTGGTGGTGTTGTCCATGAACACCTGCACTACACTCCCCCGGACAGAGGGAAGGAATGCTTTCAGTGCAAGTCGGATCGCCCGCAGCTCCAGAAGGTTGATGTGGAGCCGGCACTCCGCCGGAGACCAGAGGCCTCTGATCTCCGCCTCTCCCATGTGGCCCCGCCAGCCCAGGAGGGACGCATCCGTCACAACTACGTGCTCCGGTTGGGGTAGGGAGAGGGATCTGCCGCTGACGAAATTGCGGTCCGTGAGCCACCACTGCAACTGTCTCGCAGTGCCCTCCAAGATCAGGACGTAGTCGGACAGGTTGCCTTGATGCTGGGCCCACTGAAACTTCAGGTCCCACTGCAGAGCCCGCATCCGCCACCAGGCGTGATGCACCAGAAGGATGCAGGAGGCCATCAGTCCCGGAAGCCGCAGCATCAACCTGACCGAGACTTGGGATACAGGCTGAAAATCGGAATCCAAGCCTGAATATCCCAAACCCGCTGTTCTGGAGGATAAACCCGAAACCGCACCGAGTCCAGAACCACTCCAATGAAGAGGAGCTTCTGAGAGGGACACAGGTGTGACTTTGGCATATTGATGGAGAACCCCAGCAGGTGCAGGAGGTCGGCCATAGTCTGGAGGTGGCTGACGACTGTCTGCGGCGAGCCCGCCTTCAACAACCAGTCGTCGAGATAGGGGAAGACTGGCACCCCCAATCTGCGCAGATGAGCTGCGACCACCGCCATCACTTTCGTGAACACCCGAGGGGCGCTGGTAAGGCCGAAAGGGAGCACAGTAAACTGAAAGTGCTCGTGGCCTACTGTGAACCGTAGGTAGCGCCGGTGAGCCGGCAGGACAGGGATGTAAAAACAAGCGTCCTGCAAGTCCAACGCCACCATCCAGTCTCCAAGGTCTAGGGCAGTTAAGACCTGAGCCAAAGTCAGCATCTTGAACTTCTCCCGGAGGAAGCCGTTGATGTTCAGCAGGTCCAAGATAGGACGTAGGCCCCCTTTGCCCTTCTTGGGAACCTGAAAGTAGTGGGAGTAACAACCGCACCCTACTTCTGGCCCAGGAAAGCGCTCAATGGCCCCCTTGGCCAAGAGGGTCGTAACTTCCTCTTGCAGGCTGTTTTTCCTGTAACTGACCGCACGCTCCCGCACTCCCTGGACTACCCGCTAACGTGGGAGGAGGCTGACTTTAAATACTTGGGTATTTGCATTACCAGGGATAAAGAAGCCTTGATGAGGACGAACTACGGGCGTGCTATGACTAAGGTGACTGATAACATCACGAGTTGGCTTAGGCTGCCCCTCTCGATGGCTGGGAGAATATTACTAATTAAAATGGTAATAGTGCCTACATTTCTGTATTTATTCATAAATATCCCTTATCATCCGGGTGCTCACTTTTTTAAAACTTTGAAAACTCAATTGGTCCGGTTAATATGGGGGGGTAAACCAGCGCGGCTGAAGCTGGACACCCTTATGCTGCCATATCGTTATGGGGGATTCGATGTGCCTGACTTTAAACAATACAACCGTAGTGCGCAGACACACTTTGCAGTGTACTGGTTTCACCCTCCCCCATACATGCCCCATCTTGCGGTAGAGGACGGGCACAAGGCCCCGGTCCCGACATCGGGATATGTGCTCACGCCATACAAGGAACGAGATAGGGACCGATCCACTGTAGACTGCACCGTCAAAGCGTGGCACTGGCTGGCCCGAGCTGAGGGAGTACACAACTATATTCCTCCAGGGTACCGCTATGCTCTTGCCCTCTGGTGCCTGTCACAACTGAAAAGATTTGCCGAAACCTGTTAACTAAATTGCACTATGTGACTTGGGGTGACCTTTATCTCGGGGTAGGGGATGTTTCGTACCAAGGACCAGTTCTTTGGGGAGACTCCGTACTCATTTATGGACCTTTTCCTTTACACCAGGCTCAGGCAGAGTGTACGGGCCAAGACCCCTGACTTTTCGGAGGAGCCGGAAACATTTATCTCCCTACACCTGCTGCTCCAGACGGATGCTCCATCGCATGTCACTTCTATACAGTATGCACGAGTATGCACCGCACCCCCAAGTTCCCAAGTGAGGGCTAGAATCGAGTGGGATTGAGACCTAGATGAACCACTCACTGATGATCAGTGGGAGATGGCCTGCCAGCAGACTGAACTGGCGTCTGGGAGCAGTATGCTGCGACTGTTACATTTTAAATTTTTGCACAGACTGTACCACACATCAGCGCGATTACATAGGCTTCATCTCAGGGATGATGATAGGTGCTCTAGATGCGGACAGGGCCCAGCGGATTTCATACACCTGGCATGAGCATACCCTCAGGTG
Source organism: Lissotriton vulgaris (assembly GCF_964263255.1). Classification (NCBI taxonomy): domain Eukaryota; kingdom Metazoa; phylum Chordata; class Amphibia; order Caudata; family Salamandridae; genus Lissotriton; species Lissotriton vulgaris. The sequence continues at coordinate 267,010,923 of NC_141699.1, read as the reverse complement.
GCGGAGTACTGGAGGGAGGTTTTCTCGGGACTAGCAGAGATGCTGGGGACCCCTATTGAGCCACACCCTGTCAGGGCCCTACTGGGCATGGTTGCGGATATAAAAACGCCCTATCGCAAATTCCTAACCATGAGCATACTCCTGGCCCGACGACAGGTCGCATGTAGATGGGACAGGGGCAGAGCGCCTAAATTTAAGGTGTGGTTACAGGACATGTCCACTTGGCAGGAATACACACACCCCTATGCAGACCAACTACCAATGAAGTCCCGGCCGAGGGATATCTGGGGGCCCTAGATGGCTTACCTCATGGGTCAGCAAGTGGGGGATGAGGCTACCACCAAGGGAGCAGAGGCAGAGTCTGGGGTTGGCTGAGATGTGTGATTGTGTAGTGAATTGAGGGGGTTGACGAGTGGTGGAGAAACGAGGGCCAACGTGGGGGGGGGGGGAGGGGGAGGTGTATCCTAGCTACCTGTAGTACTGTACTGCCTCTGTGTTTTGGGGCAACTCATTGATGGAGGAATGTGGTTATGAAATTTGGGTTTTGGTCTCAACTACGATTACTTTGGTCGAAACTCTTCAACTCACGGACTTTCACTCTCTTGAGACACTAGAGGGGACTTGTTGGGGGTTAGGGGAAGAGGGAGGACGATGGGAGGGGGAGTTCGTTTGGGGGAATTATATAAGTGAACTAAGATAATTACTGCAAATGCATATATGTGGACTGATGTGCCATGCATTGTAATATGTTAAATGACTATAAATAAATTTTAAAAAAAACCTTCCTCTTGCATAAGTTGCAAGTGATCCCCCGACACGCGGTGGCATGGCTGGAGGGGTCGCCTCGAAGGGGAGGGAGTAGCCCCTTCGGACGATTTGCAACACCCACCTGTCCCATGTGATTGTGTGCCAGTGGAGGTGGTGATGGCGAACCCTGCCCCCCACTAGCGTCGAATGGGCCTGATAGCTCAGACTAGGAAGTCTTTGAGGCGGATGCTGCGGGGGTGGATGTGGACTGGCCTCGCCGCTGTCCCCTGGCACCGCCACGGCGGTTACCACGTCCGCCGCCTCGCTGGATGTTAGTCTGAGGCCTGTGGCTGGCAGGACGTGAGGGGGCGCCCCTTCCTTGGCCACAAAAGGAGCAAAAGGCAGAAGTTTGCTGGCGCTGGTCCTACAGGCCCAAGGATTTGGCTGTAGCCCTGGAGTCCTTGAAACGCTCAAGAGCACTGTCTGACTTGTCGCCAAAGAGGTGACGGTCATCAAACGGCATGTCCATGAGGGAATTCTGGACATCAGCCAAAAAGTTGGCGGACCTCAGCCAGGCGTGTCGGCGAACCGCCACCATCGTGGAAATCGCCCTGCCCAGCGAGCGTGTGGTATCCAGCCCACATCGGATAGAATAATGTGCTGCATCTCGCCCTTCCACAAGGGCTTGAGCGAGTTTGACCCGGGCCTCCTCCGGGCAAACTGGCAGCACTTCCGCGACCGTGTCCCACAGAGAGTGGGTATAACGGCCCAAAAGGCAAGCAGTGTTGACAGACCGCAACCCCAAACTGAGTGAGGAAAACAGCTTCTTACCGAACTGCTCATACCTTTTGGATTCCCGATCAGGTGGAACAGTCAGGAATGCGGTCTGGGAGTTAGAGGCCTGGATAACCAGGCTCTCGGGGTGGGGTGGGTGGACAGGAAGCTAGGGTCGCCCGGGGCCGGGCGGTGGTGCCAGGCCACGTTCCGATCTACAGGGGGACCTGTAGCAGGCCTGGACCAAGTGCCCATCAGTATGTCAGTAAGGGCCTCATTAAACGGCAGTAGAGGCTCCGAAGAGCTTGCCTGCGGTTTAAGGACCTCGGTGAGGAGGTTAGTCCTCATGGCAGCGACGGGGAGTTCAAGAACCAAGGCCTTGGCTGCCCTAGTCAGCACCACGCTGGAAGCAGCCCTCTCCTCCGTAGCCACGGTAGGAGGGGCGACCAAGCCAGTGTCAGGCGAAGTGTCCAAACCACTGGCCTCCTCTAGATCCACTGCCCAGTCCTGATAAGACTGGCACTCCCGTGCCTGAGGGTCCTCAGACCCCTCCCAATCTCCCTCGCCTCCCATCTCCTGATACTCGGGTTCAAAGGATGGGGCCTGATCATAGGAGAATTGCTCTGCTCTCGGCGGCGAATGCAGCGTCGAGCGACGCCGGTCCGACGCCGGATCCGGACTGGGACAACGTCGTCCGGGGACGGCGTTGGGGGCGATACCCTGGGAGTAGGCACCGGCGGAGGGGTCATAAGGTAGACCAGTGGCGACCCGGATCCAGAGCCAGATCCGGTGGGGCCCTGCGGCGTCGGGACCGAAGTCGTCAACGGCGCTGGGCCCAAAGCACCCGACAGCGCTGGGGCCAAAGCACCCGCCGGTGCCGAAGCACCCGCCCGCATGGGTTCCCAGTCGGGCCGCGGGTCCCGAAGGCGCCACAGCGGGACTCAACAGAGGCATTGATCTCCGGCGTCTCGTTCAGCCCAGGGACCGGCGGGTATGGAGCTGGCAGCGGCTCCAGGGGTAGGGGGGGAGTCGGAAGAGCGATGTCATCTCTTTGACTTCTTGTGTCTCTCACCTGAGGACTTGGAGCCCGACGAATGGTGTCGACTCGCCGAGCTTCGATGACTGTGGCCCCGCGACCAGTCCTTCGCCCTCCTCGACCTGGACCGTGAACGGCGCGGGGCTGACTGCTGGAGCTCGAGGCGCTTACAGGACCGCTCCCGCCTAGCCTTTGACCCCAAGGCTATAAAGGCACCGGCGATGGGGGTCAGTAAACGACATCAGTCAGTTGTAATCGGCACAGGGCTTGAACCCGGGCTTCCCTACCGGCACCGATAGTCTTACAACTCGAAAACAGGATCAAAAAGATCGAAAAAGTTAGTCAAAAAGTGACTAAGGAGTACTGCTTTTTCCGGATCTGCGCTTGCTGGCGCGGAAAAAGAAGAAATTACGTCAGCGCCCGAGGGCGGCGTCTAAGTATTCCGGCGACATCATCCCGGCGCCAATTTACCGGCGCCAATTTACTGCAGGAGCACTTGCACTTTACCACTGAGCAGCAGTGAGAAAAGTGAGCAGAAACACTACACTAGCAAAAACAGAGTAAAAACCGGGAAGGCAGAAAGCAAAAACTCAGGGGAAACATGCCAATAGATGCCAAGTCTAACACATGTCCCCTCCAGCTGAAAGTAGGGATGATGATGATGATATGTGGCTTATTAAGCGCTCGAATGCCGAGGGGTCTTGGCGCTGTAGTGTGTATGTAGGAACTAAGACACGCTGAATCTACTCTTGGGAGTTCTCTTTACTGAGGCGGAAGAACCTGGACAGACCATCTGCATTGGTGTGTTCTGCGCCAGGATGGTGTTCCACTGTAAAGTCCATTCCCTGAAGGGAGATGGACAACCTCGCAGCTTTGGATTCTCACCCCTCATTTGCATTAACCACCTAAGGGGCCTGTGGTCTGTCTGAACGCGGAAATGAGTCCCAAACAGGTAGGGCATCAGCTTCTTCAGTGCCCAGACCACAGCGAAAGCTTCCCTTTCTATGGCACTCCACCTCTATTCCCTGGGGAGTAGTCTCCTGCTAAGGAAGTCTACAGGCTGGTCTATGCCCTCTTCGTTCAGCTGTGAGAGCACAGCTCCCAGACCATGCTCTGAAGCATCAGTCTGCACAACAAATTCCTTGGAGAAGTCTGGTGCCTTGAGCATGGGTGCCGTGCACATGGCGGCCTTCAGGGCATCAAAAGCCTTCTGGCAGGACTTAGTCCAGAGCACCTTCTTGGGCTGCTTCCTGGAAGTCAGCTCGGTTAAGGGGGCAACAATGGTGCGATAACCCTTAACAAATCTCTGGTAGTACCCAGTGAGTCCTAAGGAGGCCCTCACCTCTGTATGGGTCTTGGGGGGGCTCCCAAGCCAGAATGGTGTCAATCATGGGTTGAAGGGGCGCCACCTGGCTGCTTCCTACCTGGTGTCCCAAGTACATCACCGAACCCTGCCCGATCTGGCAGTTACTGGCCTTGATCGTGAGGCCTGCCCTCTGCAGCGCCTACAATTCACTGAGGTGCTGCAAGAGTTCTTCCAGCTGGAACTGAAGTCTGCAATGTCATCCAGGTAGGCGACACTGAAATCCTCCAGCCCAACCAACACCTGGTTGACCAACCTCTGAAAGGTGGCGGGGGCATTCTTCAACCCAAAGGGCATCAACCGGAACTGGTAATGTCCTTCGGGGGTTGAAAATGCTGACCTCTCCTTGGCCCCATTGGTTAAGGCAATCTACCAGTACCCGGACTTTCAATTAAACGTGCTGAGGAACTTAGCAGCTCCCAACCGATCAATGAGCTCATCAGCTCTGGGGATGGGGTGTGCGTCAGTCCTGGTGACGACATTGAGCCAACGGTAGTCCACACAAAGACGCAGTTTTGGAGTGGCACTGGGGGCAGCAGCCTTTGGGACCAAGACCACTGGGCTGGCCCAAGGACTGTTGGAAGGCTCGACCACCCCTAACGCCAACATCTTAGGGACCTCCTCTTTGAGGCTGGCCTTGACCCGGTCAGTCAACCTGTAAATACTGTGCTTCACAGGCGGGCTATCACCAGTGTCCATGTCATGGGTTCACCAGTGAATAACACCGGGGGTCAGGGAGAATAGTGGGGCAAACTTTCCCAACAACTGGTGACAGTCGCTCTGCGGTAAGTGTAGGGGAGAGGATCACACCTTCCACTGACCCATCACCTTCCTTGGCATACAGGAGGCCAGGAGAGGCTCACTCTTCTCTTCCACCCGTCATTTGTCGCCAAGAGCATGCTCACTTTGAACTCTCAAAGTGGTGCTTGAGGTTGTTCCCGGGGAGGACCCTCATACGGTTCCTGGGAGCCTGCAAATCCACCAGGTAGGTGACATCACTTTTGCGCTCCACCACCTTAAATGACCCAGTCTACTTGTCCTGCAAGGCGCGTGGTTCCACTGAGGCCATGAATCATACTTTTTGTCCAGGTTGAAATGCGACCACAGTTGCATTCTGGTAATACCACTTCTTCATTTCTTCCTGGCTTGCTTCCAGGTTCCCCTGAGCAAGTTTCCTAAAGCGGGCAGTTTGGTTTTGGAAGGCCAGCATGTAACTAGACACATCCTGGGAGCTGCCTCCCAGTCTTCCTTTACCAAACTCAGATGTCTTCTCACAGGGTGACCATACAGAAGCTCAAAGGGACTGAAACCAAGAGACTTCTGTGGCACCTCCCTGTATGCAAAGAGAAGGCACGGCAAGAGGACGTCCCACTTGCGCCTTATGGGTTCTGTTAGACCCTTGATCATGCCCTTCAAGGTCTGGTTGAATCTCTCTACCAGACCATTACCTTGTGGGTGGTAAGGACTGGTGACTTGTAAGTTACACCACACTCCTTTAACAGGGATGTCATATACTTAGGTATGAAGTTGGTCTCCCTGTCAGAAACCACCTCTCTGGGGAACCCCACTCGGGATAAGATCCCCATTAACGCCCGGCCCACCACTGACGCTGTCGTTGTCCTGAGAGGGATTACCTCTGGGAACCGGGTGACAGAGTCCACCTAGACCAGGATGTACCTGTTGCCCATGGTGGTCTTGGGATCCAGTGGCCCCACAATGTCCTTCCCCACCCTTTAAAAGGGTGTTCCAACAACTGGAAACAGTTGGAGAGGAGCTTTGACCTTCCTCCCACTCTTACCACTTTCCTGGCAAGTTTGGCAAGACCGTCAATGTCCATCTGACTACCTTCACATTTGAGGCCAGAAAAAGTGGGGTGACAAGCCTGTCAAACTCTTGTCCTGCCCCAAATGTCCAGCGAAAGGCACGGTTTGAGCCAGACCCAGTAGGAAGGTCCTGAAACTCTGGGGTACCACAAGCACATGGGCTGACCCAGGCTCAGCGACCTTAGGCTCACTATACAGGAGATCATTCTCCCAGTAGATCCAATGTGATCCGGACTGATCGCCAGCTGCCTGGGCTGCAGCCGCCACTGCAGGCCCTCTAGAGGAGGGCACTCTTTCTGCTCCTTGCAGAATTCATCCCTGGTGGGACCCCCTTTTTGCTGCCAATGGGTCAGCTCAAAGATGTTCCCCCAGTTCAGCTATCTGCTTCACTGTAGGCACCGGGGCGTCATGCTCAAGGTCCACTTCCTCCCAGTCCGTGGGAACTGCAGGGGTTGGTTTCCTGCACCCCTTGCCCCTTCTCTTGGCTTTCAGGCTCCACGTCCTTCCACAAGGACTGCTCCAGGTCGTTACCTAGCAGACAATCTACAGGCTTGGAAGGGCTCACAATTACCCTCAAGGGACCTGAGACCCCCTCACTTGAAGGGACCCTGCGCCACCAGACACTGGCGCTCTAAATTGTCTACCATAATTATTTGGTGGAATGCCCCTGGGACTACCTGCTTTTCCGAGACCAGGTGACACCTTTTCCCATTGATGATCACCCAGGTGGTGCATTTCTTTGTGTTAGGGGGCACCTGGTTTCCTGTGACCATCTCACTGTCCCCTGGTGAGACGAGGGTCATTTCTGCGGGCACCGTTCCCTCTAGGGCGAGCGCGCACCTCTCCTTACATCCTCGTGCACCGACTCGCTAGTAGCGCGCACACACAGGACGTCGCGCGAGAGAGTCGCCACCGACCGCTTTGAAGAAGCAAGCAGCGGGAACATGACGAGAGTAGGTAAGGAGGTGGGGGAGCTGGTGGCTATGTAGGAGAGCGGGGCAGACTGTGGCCTTTTGTTTAAATATTGTTGTTAATCGGAGCCCCTTCACGGTCTCCGATTAGCAATACTTAAACAAAAAGCCACAGTCTGCCCCGCGCTTTACTAACAAAAGCGTAGACACTTTCCAAACACAGCGTGTACTTTAGCACACGCTGTGTTTGGAGTCTGTCTCTACGCTTTGGTTATTAAAGCGTGGGGCAGACTGTGGCTTTTTGTTTAAGTATTGATGTTAATTGGAGCCTGTGAAGATGCTCTGATTAACAGCAATATTTAAACAAAAGGCCACAGTAGGCAGTCAGGAGGATGGGGCCGCAGGGGGCACAGCGGCTGGGTAAACGAGCGACAGAGGGCAGAAGAGCACAAAAGGAGTGGGACAGATGGCAGAAAGGCACAAAAACGAGTGGGACAGATGGCAGAAGAGCACAAAAACTAGTGGGAAAGAGGGCAGAAGGGCACAAAAACGAGTGGGACAGAGGGAAGAAGGGCACAAAAACGAGTGGGACAGAGGGCAGAAGGGCACAAAAACGAGTGGGGCAGAGGGCAGCACAAAAGTGAGTGGGACAGAGGGCAGAAGGGCACAAATACGAGTGGGGCAGATGGCAGAAAGGCATAAAAACTAGTGGAACAGAGGGCAGAAGGGCACAAAAACCAGTGGGACAGAGGGCAGAAAGGCACAAAAACGAGTGGGACAGATGGCAGAAGCGCACAAAAACAAGTGGAACAGAGGGCTGAAGGGCACAAAAACGAGTGGGACAGAGGGCAGAAGGGCCCAAAAACTAGTGGAACTGAGGGCAGAAGGGCCCAAAAACGAGTGGGACAGATGGCAGAAAGGCACAAAAACAAGTGGGACAGATGGCAGAAGGGCACAAAAACGAGTGGGACAGAGGGCAGAAAGGCACAAAAACAAGTGAGACAGAGGGCAGCACAAAAGCAGAGGGCAGAAGAGCACAAAAGGAGTGGGACAGAGGGCAGAAGGGCACAAAAACGAGTGGGGCAGATGGCAGCACAAAAGTGAGTGGGACAGAGGGCAGAAGGGCACAAATACGAGTGGGGCAGATGGCAGAAAGGCATAAAAACTAGTGGAACAGAGGGCAGAAGGGCACAAAAACCAGTGGGACAGAGGGCAGAAAGGCACAAAATCGAGTGGGACAGATGGCAGAAGCGCACAAAAACAAGTGGAACAGAGGGCTGAAGGGCACAAAAACGAGTGGGACAGAGGGCAGAAGAGCCCAAAAACTAGTGGAACTGAGGGCAGAAGGGCCCAAAAACGAGTGGGACAGATGGCAGAAAGGCACAAAAACAAGTGGGACAGATGGCAGAAGGGCACAAAAACAAGTGGGACAGAGGGCAGAAAGGCACAAAAACAAGTGATTCAGAGGGCAGCACAAAAACAGAGGGCAGAAGAGCACAAAAGGAGTGGGACAGAGGGCAGAAGGGCACAAAACGAGTGGGGCAGATGGCAGAAAGGCATAAAAACTAGTGGGGCAGATGGCAGAAAGGCATAAAAACTAGTGGAACAGAGGGCAGAAGGGCACAAAAACCAGTGGGACAGAGGGCAGAAAGGCACAAAAACTAGTGGGACAGAGGGCAGAAGGGCACAAAAACGAGTGGAACAGGGGGCAGAAGGGCACAAAAACGAGTGGAACAGGGGGCAGAAGGGCACAAAAACGAGTGGGACAGAGGGCAGAAGGGCACAAAAACGAGTGGAACAGGGGGCAGAAGGGCCCAAAAACGAGTGGGACAGAGGGCAGAAGGGCCCAAAAACGAGTGGGACAGATGGCAGAAAGGCCCAAAAACGAGTGGGACAGAGGGCAGAAGGGCCCAAAAACGAGTGGGACAGATGGCAGAAAGGCCCAAAAACGAGTGGGACAGAGGGCAGAAGGGCCCAAAAACGAGTGGGACAGAGGGCGGAAAGGCACAAAAACGAGTGGGACAGAGGGCAGAAAGGCAGAAAACGAGGGGGACAGAGGGCTGAAGGGCACAAACACAAGTGGGACAGATGGCAGAAGGGCAAAAAAACGAGTGGGACAGATGGCAGAAAGGCACAAAAACAAGTGGGACAGAGGGCAGAATGGCCCAAAAACGAGTGGGACAGAGGGTAGAAAGCTACAAAAACGAGTGGGACAGAGGGCAGAAAGGCAAAAAACGAGGGGAAAATGAAGTGGAACAGAGGGCAGAAAGGCACAAAAACGAGGGGAAAACTAAGTGGATAAGGCAGAAGGGCACAAAAACGAGTGGGACAAAGGGCAGAAGGTCACAAAAAAGAGTGGCACAGAGGGCAGACAGGCACAAAAACTAATGGCACAGAGGCAAAATATAGAATACAGAAATATAGTGGCAGCTAAGAACAGAAGGCAGAACGGGCAGAGAGGCACGGGCGGCGAGGCGAATAGAAGGGGAAACTGGGCAGAGACACAGGCAGCGAGGGGTACAGAAGGAAAGACCGGGCAGAGAGAGCACAGGGACAGCGAGGGGAACAGAGGGAAGAAAAAGGGGCACGGACCATGTACAGGCAGCGGGGAAGACAGACAACAGCAGTCAGAAACACAACAATGAAAATACAGGCAATACAATAAATTTGCAATCCGACTTTAAGACCCTAATTTTGGCTCTGTATGTGTGAAAATGCACCATCTTTACACTTTTTAAAGTAAACGTTTTGAGTGCCATTTGGCACCGCAGACACGCACGGTTTGGTTCCTGGCGCACATAGCTGTGATTGCAACGCACAGAGACCCTCCACTGCCGCACACAGAGGAAAAGAATTAGAGGGAACATTGCCTGTGGGTACTCCTCCTCCTCAAGCGCTACACTAGCCAATACTTTGGACTGCCCACCGGTGGATGGCTGAGCCCCTTTGAGCACCTGGGTTACCCCTTCAGGTGCCCCACCTGGTCACATGCAAACCACTTGCGGGGGCCGGTCTCGGTAGGCTTTCCTGATGAGACCTCTTGTTTCTTTTCTCCGGGGGGATGGGAACCTTTACCCAGGGTATTTAGTTTGAGGCCCTTTGGAGAACTCCTGTGCTTTACCCTTGTCCACCCCCTACTTTTCTGCTGGGGATGCTGCCCAACCTTTAGCTGAGTATCCCCCAACTGCCTTCTTGTGGACCCTGGTTCTCACCCAGCGGTCAGCCACCATAGCAAGCTTCCTGGGGGTCAGTCAGCTTACTATCAACTAGGTGCTGGTGCAGATCTGCAAAACATAGACTAGACAAGTGCTCCCATGCAATCAAATTGTAGAGCCCCTGAAAATCTGTCACATTACTGCCCTTCTCTCTGCGATCCAGTCACTGGCAAAACACATCCACACATTCCAACTAAGTGTTGGCATCAGACTTCTTACTGGACCTGAACTGATTCCTGTACTTTTCAAGAGTAAGACCATACTTAGTGAGAAGGGCGTCCTTCATGACTGGATAGGTGAGGTGATACCCCTTACCCAAAGCTATTGAAGTATCCCATGCTTCTTTTGGGAAGATATGCCACAGTCCTGCTCCCCAATTCTCCTCAGGAACCCCATTCATGTGGATTTCTGCCTCGTACCCCTGATACCACCTTTGTATGTCATTCTCCTTCTTGAATTCCTTGCCTACATTCTTAGGGATATGCACAATACTGTCTGCCTGTCTTGATGGGTTGCTGCCACCCTCTGAGCTGGCTCTACTCCGATCCAGCTCCTTTATCCTGATCTTGTGATCCAACATCATCCTTTTCTCATCCATGGCTAACTTAAGCTTCTCTAATTCCACTGCCACTCTCCTTGCTTCCCGCCTGTACTCCATCTCTTATATAAATTACAAACAAAATATACACTTTTCACACATATACTAACATACAAAACACTTTAAAAAATTTGATATTAAAAATTCGATATATTTTAATAACCTATATTATATACTTCGATATTTTGACTTTCTATATTTATAAAAATCGATATTACATTACTTACCATAAATTCAATATATATATATATTTTTTTTTAATTTTTAAAAACCTTTATTGTGCAGTATCAGCAAACAAATACGGGCCCACAACCATCCGGCCGGCCTCAACGTCATTTTAAGCACATTTGCAAGTTATACGGCGACTCAGCAGTTCCTCAATACAAAATAACAATCAGTCCGAGTTACACTGGAGACCATCGAACTACCGAGAAGCAGGAGAAATTAAGGTTCAGTTTTTAAATTTTTTAAAGTGTATTTTAAAATATAGAAACTAAGAAGGATCAGAGTCCATACACCCACCAAGGACAAGAGTGGGCAATGTCTACCAAGGATATCCAACAAGCAGAAAAACATAATCAGAGTAGCGGCACAAGGATACATATGAAAGGATAAACAGTCACAAATTATGTTTCGTGCCGGTCGTTACCCACCCCATACCGAGCCACCCTACTGACCCAAAGAAGAAACAAGAAGAAAAAAAGATTTAAGAAAAGGAGAGAAAAAAAAATAAGGCCCATAGAAACTTAAAATGGACAAAATAAAACCACCCCCCACCCTACACGCATGCAGAGGCTACGGCCTACCCCCCCCCCCCCCCCCAGCAGTGTGCCTGTCGCCCAAAAAAGAGTACCCGAAATACAGAGACAGGAAGAAAAGGAAGGAAAGAAAAAGGAAACATATAAAACCGGAGGAGGGCCAGACATATGTGCTCCCGGTCTCCCCAGCCACGCATTTATTCTCCACCCCATAAGCAAAAATCAACAGCAGCAAGTAACAGTTACGGTAGTGAATGGGGAGGGTTATCACATAGTGCGCAGCCGAATGTGTCATAGGAACAATCCAACCCGATTCTCCGCCAGCCAGGCAATCACCAATCGTGAAAGGGAACCACTTAGCCCTGGCCTGTTCGTGGAAGTTCCCCTAAACATGGCCCCTGAGGAAAGCCCGTCCCAACCAAAACTAAGGAACAAATGTCCTGTGGCAGAGGAGAGGCATGTGAATACAAAATGGACGTCGCCAATCATCAATAGATCCACCTTCCCCGACGAGCAGCGCCCCCAGGTTCGCCCGATGACACGCATTCCACAGCAGGGAGAGCAGGGCTTCCGAGGAGGAGGCAGTCAAGGGGACCAATAGCTGCAAAAACGGTGTACGAGTCAACAGTGGCGATAACATGAACGAAGTCTCAATCCTCAGCTGAGAGAGAAACACTGTAGCACAGCTGAAGCTGGCGGACGGCTGTCCGCAGGCACTAATACAATCAGGGATAATCCGCTCCCCTCTGCACTCGTGTGGAAACATAGTAGCCTCCTCAAGAACTGGCAAAGGCAAATCAGCACATCGCTGGGAACAGGCCGGCCGTGTTCGCCCCAGTGTGAGCGCGATGTCGTCAAGCTTCTTACCCAGCTCTCGGTAAACCATCTTTCCACGCAGATCGTAGGTCATCAAGAGCAGCAAGAACGGCGCCACAGGATAGCGCAGGCTGCAGTCCCCACATCTCAGCATTACGAGATGATTCGCGCAATCCATCGCACAGCTCATCATTAGGCAGGGTAATGCAATCCTTCCCATTCAGGGAGCCATCAGACATTTCCGCCGCGTTGGGAAATAATGATAAAATGGAGGCGAGATCGGCACAGGCAAACCGCAGCCCGAGTTACTGATGCTAACATGGCACACTTCTAATGAGCGACCCTCGGTAACAGCCATCACTTCCTCGACTCAAGTCTGGGGCAAATTCGGGAGTGGTCCGCAAATGCCGGGCAAGGTCGAAAATGAGGTCGTCACAGCTCACCTCCAGCATACCACAAAGAAGAAGCATTCCCAGTGAGCCCCCACCTCGCAGATGCACTCCGGTCGCGTGGTGCGAGGAACCGTGCTACGGCAAAGAAATTCTTTTCCTTTTCCCCTTCAGCAGGCAATGCGTCCCAAAGGACCAGCTCCGCCCAGGCTCAGCTGGCCGATGTCGATCAATCAGCAGCCGGCGGTGTATGGCAGCACAGGTCCCGGCTCCAGGGCTGTGGAGGCCGCCAAACAACTTCGTAAATATCTCCGGTTACCAGGCAGGCAGAGACATCGGGAGAACGCGAGCAATGACAGCGCGCAAACACCGGCGTCCCGCTGCAGCGCAATCCCAGGATGATGGTCAGGATTTCAGTGCGGGGCTCGAGGGGTTGCGGAGCCGGGAGCCTACGCTTCTGCTCCAGTTGCCATCTTGGCTCCTCCCAAAAATTCGATATTTTTGATGACTATATTCTGTCCATTCGATATTTTGTCCATTCTATATTTTGAAGTCGATATTTATGTAATTCGATATTTTTTACGCGCTATTTTGTCTGTATACCGCACTTGATTCCTGCATGATGAAGTAGCAAGTTCAACCTGGCAAGATCAAAAATAAAAAGAATCCACAGGATGTGTGGTATAGTGTGGTCCCTACAATGGTGGGGAGCACACAGTGTTCTTTAAAATCCCTCACACACCAAAAGGGCACTTGGTGTCATGCCTCATCATAGGGTTCTTCGCATCCCTCTACGGAACACGGCGTGCTACTGACCAACAACTATGCGGGAGCACTGATTTTGAATCTATGTGTGGTGTGTGAGGGTATAGAATGATAAGTGAGTGGTGGGGTCAGAAGGTGAATAATTGTGTGAATGTTAAAAAATACCAGGTATGTGATGTCTAAAAAAACGTTAATGGGCCTCCGTGCTGGTATTGTTAAAAGGGGTTTGGTGGAGGCATTTTGTATTTAATGTACACTACCTCTCGTGTGCGTCGACATTTTGCGAAGCAGAGGCTTCTTCTTCAGGACTGTGTGCACAGATCCCCACCTTACTCGCCTCAGGGTGTCAATTGGCGATAATATACCAAAACACTGTATGTCTATTAAAAGTAAGAAAGAGACTAAATGTGTCTACTTGTTTGATTCTTACTCAAAAGTACCTGCAATGAGGACCTGGAATGAAAAGGAAAAAGAACACAAGGAAGGAGGAAGAATATGCATGTGGTATTTTAGTTATAATATCCAGCATGATAGGACAGTGACCCAGAAAAAGTGAAAGCAGCACTCTCTAGGAATATTATGTCATCCTATTTCAGTGTAGTGCCCTGTAAAAAAAGACAAGTACAATACAGACTCACACAAAACATAAAGCACACACTCTATTCAAATTCCACTGGTGGTTGTTGTGATCTAGGATTCAGATAAGTTCAATTGTTTGAGTTAAAACAAAGAATGTTAAATGTAAATGTGTGTGTCTTGTAAAGCGCACTGCTACCCGGAGGCGTCCTGGCGCTATAGACCGCTGGGGAACCCGTCCTGGCTTTCCCTGTTAGATGTTCCCTCCTGGGTATCTCCAAGGTGAAACCAGGTATCCCCGGCGTTTGTGGGGGGCCGTTGTGGAGATGAGGCAAGCTAATGCCCAGAGTTGCTGAGTGTGATCCCTGGTTAGAGTAGGCACCGAGGCGAGAATTATCGAGTCCGCTGACCCTGGTTCACGACCCTGCCGCGTCGGGGATTGAACCCTGGTCCCACGCCGACCTCTGCTTCCGGGTCTGCCGCCTCTAACCAGTGAGCCACACCACTCCAAATAATGCATACTTGCTACAATTTAGTTGGCTGGCATCATGAGCCTGAAAAACTGAGGGATCACGTGCTTAATTGCAACCTGTAACATGAGGCGCAAAGGACATATAGTTTTAGTTTGGTATTCATTGTATTACTCACTTGATTAGCCTGTAGTCTTGTTGTTTGTGTCTCGCCTATGCTGTACTTACGAAACAGGAGATTCCCAAATGGCCAACTATCCTGTCCGCGTCTCCGTGGTTGTATGTGGAGCACGGTGGGACCCGGTTAAATACCCTATTTAATTGGATTATTGGAGAAATCATCCGGAGTAGTCCGGAAGCGCCCCCAAGCCATCTATGGTATCTCCGTTATGAGACAGTGTCTCATATAACATGCGTACTTCGTTGCAGTCCCAATACTACGGAGAGGGCGCGGGATGTCCTGCGATTGTTCCATTAGGCTGACCGCGCATCTGGTAGCTGTTCCATTTTCACTTGGCAGACGCGCAGAGTGAAACAGAGCTTACTAGCCCATGCGTGATAGCCAGATGGCTCGCACATGCGCATCGTCATAACAAATGTTAGGCAATGCAAGTGCTATGTCACGCGGTGCCAAGAGAAAGGCTGAGTTTTAAATGAAGCAATGGGAAACACGGGGAACAACAATACATTTATGATATTCAAGCGGTATGAATGTTACCCAAATTGCAAGGGTGTTACATATGTTGACAAATTTCCCCTTTTTATAGAATTTTTTGGGGGGATGTATTTACAGGGTCGTGGACCATTGTCCCATAATCGATGGTCATGGTGTAAAGACTAACTAAGAGGTTTGAAGGGGTACATGTTTAACCATTCTTGGGGGGTTGGGGGTGTTCCCATGGATTAAAACACATAGTTTGAAAAAGATAACCCCATATGTCAAGCTAGCTAAGCTCACTCCACAGAATATCCTCATTCAGCCCAGCAGTATTGGTCCCTGGGCGAAACACCCAGCGTTGTTCCTTTTCAAAGAGGCCATTTTCTGAAGGTAGCTGTTCTATTATTGTCCAATTAAGATCATTCACTGTATGGTCTCAGTTAGAAAATGGGACGCCATTTTGGTCATGCTCTTTTTACATCTCACATTACTTTTGTGTTCTCCAATTCTAATCTTGGCTGGTCTTGACGTCATGCCAATGTATTCAAGGTCGCACAGGCATGTGATCATATACACAACATTCTTACTGTTGCAGTTGGTGAATTTCCTTTGTTGCCATTCACTTCCATTCCGGAATTTTAGTCGTCTACTCTTTTTTGTTAAGTGGCAGCTGCTGCAATTGCCACAGGGATGATGTCCCTGGACCCATTGTACAGTAGCTTGCTCCGGTTGGTTTGTTCGTGGTCGGGTATGGACCAGGATGTTTTTGAGGTTCCTGCCCCTTCTGTGGGTGAACAGCGGTTTCTCCAAGTTAAGGTCGCCGCACACAAGGGTTCTCCAGCGTTTGTTCACAATTTTAGAAATATCGTTGGAGTGGGTATTAAATGTGGTTACACAGATTGGTCTTTTGTTAGGTTCTTTTTGTACCCTATTTTCCAACAGTGCATCCCTGTTATTATTGCGTGCCCTTTTTATGGCCCTGTCTATCACTGGTGCTGGGTACTTCCGGTTGTGCAGCTTGTTTTTGAGGTCCACTGCTTGTGCCTTGAAATCCCTCAAATTGGAGCAGTTCCGTCTAAGACGGAGGAACTGGCCATAGGGGAGATTTTCACGTAGGTGTCGTGGGTGGAAGCTATCATATCTCAGGAGACAGTTTCTTGATGCAGGTTTGAAGTGAGTGGTAGTCTTCAGAAACCCTCTTATTGGTAGATATTGGGATCTAGAAACACCATCATATCATGTGATGCAAAGCTGGTGAATTTTAAAAAGGTGTTCTGTGTGTTGAGCCATACCATGAAGAGTTCAATGGCTTGATAATCACCTTCCCAGATGACAAAGACATCGTCTATGTAGCGGTGCCAGGATTTTTTTTGTACCCTATTTTCCAACAGTGCATCCCTATTATTATTGTGTGCCCTTTTTATGGCCCTGTCTATCACTGGTGCTGGGTACTTCCGGTTGTGCAGCTTGTTTTTGAGGTCCACTGCTTGTGCCTTCAAATCCCTCAAATTGGGGCAGTTCCGTCTAAGACGGAGGAACTGGCCATAGGGGAGATTTTCACGTTGGTGTCGTGGGTGGAAGCTATCATATCTCAGGAGACAGTTTCTTGATGCAGGTTTGAAGTGAGTGGTAGTCTTCAGAAACCCCTCTTATTGTTAGATATTAGGATCAAGAAACACCATCATATCATGTGATGCAAAGCTAGTGAATTTTTAAAAAGGTGTTCTGTGTGTTGAGCCATACCATGAAGAGTTCAATGGCTTGATAATCACCTTCCCAGATGACAAAGACATCGTCTATGTAGCGGCGCCAGGATTTTATGTTGTGTTTGTAGGGGTTACTTTGGTGGAGGATTCTGTGAGCCTCTAGATGGTGAACATAGAGCCCAGCCAGACTGGGAGCAAAAGTGCTCCCCATGCTGGTCCCGTGGCTCTGTAAGTATAGGGTTTTATCCTACTGGAAGAAATTTTTTGTCGGTGCCATAGCGATGCACTCCATCACAACGTTCCTCTGGGTCTGGTATTCTCATGGTGTAGAAAACAAGATCTCCTCTATGATATTAATTGTTTCGTCATGAGGCAAGCTGGTGTCCAGACTCAGTAGTAGTTGATTGGTAGGATTGAAAGGTAAATTCTGTAAAAGCTGATGTACTGCTTTAGTATCTTTCAAATAGGTATCTATAGCTTGGACCAGAGGACATAGAAAGGCTTCCGCAAATCTGGACAAAGGTTCCAATGATCAAAAATAGGCAGAAAAGAAAAAGAACCAGTATGTGCCACGTAATGGTCTGCGATATGGAAGTAGTGAACGCCAATCACGAAGTCAAGTGCAAACGCAAGTCCTATCCTCACCGCTGACAACCAATGTTAGAAATGGGCAAGGGTTTGTATCTTTTTCCAAATAGGGACCTTCTTCCTAGTCAGGATAACTGAGTTACACTCCTAAAATAACTCCTGCTCACCCCCTTGGTAGATTGGCACGAGCAGTCAGGTTTCTCTTATAGGCAGTATGTAAAGCATTTGCACATAACTAATAGAAATACAGTGTAAGCACTACAAAAGGACACCACACCAGTTTAGAACAATATCCAATATTTTTATATACTTGAGACAAGACCAGAAACGATAAAAATCCACAATAGTACTTCAAAATCTTCACTTATCAAACTATGATTTAAAAAGAATTCCTCGATGTCGATAGCTCCATCCAGGGCTATCACAGCATCGTGAGCAAACAAATCCAAACAGTTCTGGCTGACCGTGGTGTCGCGGGCCAGCTACGGTGCCGAGAAGACCCAAAAACAGTAACTTTTAGAAGTGCAGGGCTTCAATGACCTCTTGTTGGGCTTCTGAAAACACGGCGTTGGTTCCGGAGGTCGGGCCCTTGGAGTCACACGCATTGCAGGTCAATCTCCTCTCTGATGGAGTCCGGAGAGCTGGTGTTGTGTTCTATGGTTTGAAGTGCAGCGGTGCGTCGTTTGGTGCCCTTAGGTCACGGGGCGTGCAGCGGCTCAGTGGCGGCGTCAGATGGCATCGTCGTTGAGACCAGGGTCGCGTTGCAAGATGAAGGCGGTGCTAGTCACGATGCTGGCAGGTCACAAGCAGCGGTGTCGTCGTTGCTGAAGCGTCGTCTGCTGACTGGATGAGGGCGATGCATCATGTAACTTTACGAGCGGGACCCTCGAACTACGGTGCAAGCAGCAGCATCTATTTCGGCTTGGAGCGGCATCATCTGGGATACCAAGGCATCGCTGTGAAGCGGTGCAGAGTGCGGTGCCTACAGGTCGCAGTGCAAGCAATGTCTCTGTTGTGGCGTCAACAGGCGAGACCAAGGTCGCGGTGCAGTGTTGAGGGGGTGTCCTCTGTGATGCCAAGGCATCATCGTGAAGCAAAGTGGTGCGGGATTGCGGTGCCCACAGGTCGCGGTGTGAGCAGCGGCTCAGTGGAAGCATCAGCAGGTGTCGTCGGTGAGACCAGGGTCGCGGTGTGGCGGTGCCTTCAGGACACGGAGGCGGCAGCGGCATCGTAGACGATGTTGAGTTGCTTTTCTGCTGTTGCAGCACAAAATACACAGTCCCCAGTGCTGAGGGAAGAATAGCTTGAAGTCTTTGCTGTTCCTGAGACTTCTTGAACAGGGGCAAGCTCTACCTCAAGCCCTTGGAGAAACTCACAAAAGTGGATGGCAGAAAGTTCAGTCCAGTCCTTTCACTGCCCAAGACAGAAGCAGCCACTGCAGGCCAACACAGCAAAGTGGTAATCCCTCCTTACAGCGTCTCAGGCTCTTCTTCTTGGCAGTCTTCTGGATCCAAAATAGTTTCAGGGCCTCAATATATATATCCCAAAATCTTTCGATCTCTTAGGCAGACAGTGTCTGTGCCCAGCCTGAACCAGTTCTGCCTTCTCTGGTGTGATTTTTTGGCAGGAGGTGGAGACTGCATTGTCAGAGGTAGACCAGGCTCTTTGAGGTGCAGGGAAATCTCCTCCCCCTTCCCCTGTGGCAGCCCAGGTCTATTCAGCCCTTTCCTGCCCCTACCTAGACTATCTGGAGCCACTCCTGCTCCCCAGCCTTCTGTCATCCAAAACCCAGATAGGCAATCCACATTTCAGCATAGGCATATGGGATGTCTGAGCAAGAAAATACCTACTTTCTAAAAGTGGTATTTTTAAACACAGAATGTAAAAATCACCTTCACTAAAAGATGCATCTTTAGATTCTGAGTTCAGGCATACTACCTTTATTTTCCCACCTAGTTCCCAGGGCCAGTTATGTTTATGAGATGTTATAAACAAACTTCCCATTCTATCCTATGGGGGACAGGTAGCCTTGCCATAGTGACAAGCATTGGCATAGCCAATAGGTCTCGCTTTTGGGATCTTATAAGTGTTTAGCCATGCAACAGTTTATGTTGTTGCACCAAGGATATTGTGCTGCATAACGGCGAGCTGTGAACCTGATAAGTGTTAGGACCGTGCGTGGGGCAGGGGGGTAAGCACGGCCAGCTTTGAACCTGATGATAAGTGTTAGGACACAGAATGGGAAGGGGGTGAAGGCACGGCGAGCTTTGAACATGATGATAAGTGTTATTACAGAGCATGGGGAAGGGGGATAAGCACGGCCAGCTTTGAACCTGATGATAAGTGTTAGGACAGAGAATGGGAAGGGGGTGGAAGCACGGCGAGCTTTGAACATGATGATAAGTGTTAGGACAGAGCATGGGGAAGGGGGATAAGCATGGTGAGCTTTGAAACTGATAAGTGTTCGGACAGAGCGGGGGACAGGGGGGTAAGCACGGCGAGCTTTGAACCAGATGATAAGTGTTAGGACAGAGTGGGGTGCAAGCACAGTGAGTTTTGAACCTGTTGATAAGTGTTAGGACAGAGCGGGGGCAGGGGTATAAGCACAGCGAGCTTTGAACCTGATGATAAGTGTTAGGACACAGAATGGGAAGGGGGTGGAAGCACGGCGAGCTTTGAACATGATGATAAGTGTTATTACAGAGCATGGGGAAGGGGGATAAGCACGGCCAGCTTTGAACCTGATGATAAGTGTTAGGACAGAGAATGGGAAGGGGGTGGAAACACGGCGAGCTTTGAACATGATGATAAGTGTTAGGACAGAGCATGGGGAAGGGGGATAAGCATGGTGAGCTTTGAAACTGATGATAAGTGTTAGGACAGAGCGGGGGCAAAGGGGGTAAGCATGGCGTGCTTTGAACTAGATGATAAGTGTTATGACAGAGGGGGCACGGAG
This sequence comes from Lissotriton vulgaris, assembly GCF_964263255.1. Classification (NCBI taxonomy): domain Eukaryota; kingdom Metazoa; phylum Chordata; class Amphibia; order Caudata; family Salamandridae; genus Lissotriton; species Lissotriton vulgaris. The sequence goes on along the minus strand of NC_141699.1, from coordinate 266,990,774 downwards.
GGGGTAAGCACGGCGAGCTTTGAACCAGATGATAAGTGTTAGGACAGAGTGGGGTGCAAGCACAGTGAGTTTTGAACCTGTTGATAAGTGTTAGGACAGAGCGGGGGCAGGGGTATAAGCACAGCGAGCTTTGAACCTGATGATAAGTGTTAGGACAGAGCGGGGGCAGGGGTATAAGTACTGTGAGCTTTGAACCTGATGTTAAGTTTTAGGACAGAGCGGGGACAGGGGTAAGCACGGCGAGCTTTGAACCTGATGATGAGTGTTAGGACAGAGCGGGGGCAAAGGGGGTAAGCATGGCGTGCTTTGAACTAGATGATAAGTGTTATGACAGAGGGGGCACGGAGGGGGTAAGCACGGCGAGCTTTCAATCTGATGATCAGTGTTCGGACAGAGCGGGGGGCAGAGGGGGTAAGCACGGCAAGCTTTGAACCAGATGTTTAGTTTTAGGACAGAGCGGGTGGCAGGGGGGTAAGCACGAGGAGCTTTGAACCGGATGATAAGTGCTAGGATAGAGTGTGGGAAGGGGGGTAAGCACGGGGAGCTTTGAACCGGATGTTAAGTGTTATGACAGAGCGGGGCGCAAAGGGGGTAAGCACGGTGAGCTTTCAATCTGATGAACAGTGTTAGGACAGAGGGGGCAGGGAGGTAAGCACAGCGAGCTTTGAACCGGATGATCAGTTTTAGGACACAGCGGGTGGCAGGGGGGTAAGCAGGGCGAGCTTTGAACCTGATGATAAGTGTTAGGACAGAGCGGGTGCAGGGGGGGAAGCACGGCGAGCTTTGAACATGATGATAAGTTTTAGGACAGAGCGGGGGTAGGGGGTCTAAGAACGGTGAGCTTTGAACCTGATGGTCAGTTTTAGGACAGAGCGGAGGGCAGGGGGGTAAGCACGGCGAGCTTTGACCCTGATGATCAGTTTTAGGACAGAGTGGGAGACAGGGGGGTAAGCAGGGTGAGCTTTCAACCTGATGATAAGTGTTAGGAAAGACCGGGGGGCAGGGGGTAAGCACGGCAAGCTTTGAAGCTGATGATCAGTGTTAGGACAGAGCGTGGGGCAGGGGGGTAAGCAAGGTGAGCTTTGAACCTGATGATAAGTGTTAGGACAGAACGGGGGCAGGGGGGGTAAGCACGGCGAGCTTTGAACCTGATGCTAAGTGTTAGGACAGAGCGGGGGTAAGGGGTAAGCACTGTGAGCTTTGAACCTGATAAGTTTTAGGACAGAGAAGGGGCAGGGGGGTAAGCACTGTGAGCTTTAAACCTGATGTTTAGTTTTAGGACAGAGCGGGGACAGGGGGTAAGCACTGCGTGCTTTGAACCTGATGATCAGTGTTAGGACATAGCGGGGGCATGGGGTAAGCACGGCAAGCTTTGAACCTGACGATTAGTTTTTGGACAGAGCGGGGGACGGGGGTTAAGCAGGGCAAGCTTTCAACCTGATGATAAGTGTTAGGACAGACCGGGGGCAGGGGGCTAAGCATGGCGAGCTTTGAAGCTGATGATCAGTGTTAGGACAGAGCGCGGGGCAGGGGGGGTAAGCAAGGCGAGCTTTGAACCTGATAAGTGTTAGGACAGAACGAGGGGCAGGGGGGTAAGCACGGTGAGCTTTGAATCTGATGATTAGTGTTAGGACAGAGCTAGAGCAGGGGGTAAGCACAGCAAGCTTTGAACCTGATGATCAGTGTTAGGACAGAGCGGGAAGCAGGGGGGCAGGGGTGCAAGCACGGCGAGCTTGGATCCTGATGATCAGTGTTAGGACAGAGGGGGTTAGCACGGCAAGCTTTGAACCTGATGATCAGTGTTAGAATAGAGCGGGGGAAGGGGGGGAAGCACGGAAAGCTTTGAACCGGATGAAAAGTGTTAGGACAGAGCGGGGTGCAGAGGGGGTAAGCACTATGTATTAAGGGTAAATTGTCCGCTTCTAAGACATACCTAAAGCTGCTGGTTGAGAAGCTTGCAATGGACCCAGCCTCCCTTGGGGGGGAGGAGGAGAGAAGAGCTGCAGAGTGAAGCTGCTGGCAAACTCTGAACTTGAAGGCTAGAGGTGGGGGCTAGAGGAGCGAGCAGCCAAGAGTAGAAAGGGAGACAGGGACACTTGTTTTCAAAACATTAAATGCACTGTTCATGCCCTATTGACAAACTTCCATGGCATGAATAATGGTGAGACTTGCAAACAGAATCAGTTTCCCTTCTCCCTGTCCAAAGGAAGGGGTTGAATAAGGAAAATGGAATGCAGAGGGAGGAGAGAACAGCCAGGGCCTGTGACCCAGTGACCCATGACGAGAGAGGAAAGCCATATGGCCCTCTCCTAGTAAGCATGTGCCCTCGCACATGCACACCAGCTCTAGGCCACAGTGGTAGCATTTTCTGAAGCCCTTACTAAACGTCTCGCCAGAGCACAGCGCATGTGCTGCTCTAGGCTCGACCTAAAAAACAAAATGGGCTGTAATTCACTATCAGGACATGCCACACAGACCGGGCAGGTCCTACCTTTCACATACACTGCACCCTGCCCACAGGGGTACCTTGGGCCTACCTTAGGAGAGACTGACATGTAGAAAAGGGAAGGTTTAGGGCCTTGCAAGTGGGTGCACTCGCCAAGTCGACATGGCAGTTACAAACTGCGGGCTGACTCTGCAATGGCAGGTCTGAGTTACCTTTTTAGGGCTACCTACGTGGGTGGCAAATTAGTGCTGCAGGCCCACTAGTAGCATTTGATTTACAGGCCCAGGTACACTCAGTGCACTTTACTAGGGACTAACAAGTAAATCAAATACCAAATCCTGGAAACACCAATTCATAACACAATTTACCACAGGAGAACTTGCACGTTACCGCTGAGCAGTAGTGAGAAAAGTGCGCAGAAACACTACTCCTGCAAAAACAGAGTCAAAACCGGGAGAGCAGAAAGCAAAAACTCAGGGGAAACAAGCCAAAAGATGCCAAGTCTAACAACAGTGAATAAGCACTCAAGAAATTTTCAGTCTTAAGGCGAAGACAGGCCCAACTCACAGGAGATGGAACAACGAATTTCTGAAATGGGCGGTCTGCGATAGCACACACAGGTACCAGATGGCGCGTAGAACTCCTGATGCAAAGGGGTTAGAAGTAGCGGCGGCCTGGGAGGTATTAGTACAAGCCCTCAGGGATAGCATGGTGACAGAGGAAGAGGAGACCCTCAGCGCGAACAGGGACAGCATCCAAAACTAATTGGGAGACCAGCGCACATAGTCACTGAGGAGCTAGAATAACACCCTAGGTTGATACATCTACAGACCCTGAGAGCGGATGGTGGGGGGAAGCGGGGGGGGGGGGCGTTGGCTTTACACTGTTAAAGGGGATTCACGGAGGGGGTTACATAGATTAGGTAGATGAGGAATGAAAAGTAGTCAAGCACACACTGATGCGACATGTGGATCCTATTGAACCGTAACCAGACAGAGGGGATGAGGGATTGTTGCCGCCCAACCTCCGGGATGTGGGCCTACAGGCTGTGTACAATGGGGTGAGGAATGATATGAAGCGACACCCAGATTAATATTGTACTTATATGAGCATTGGTTTGAGCAGTGAATGGCTACAATAAAAATTACTTTAAAAAAAAATCAGTCTTTAAATTTTCAATCTATTATGCTATTTCCCTCAGAACCACCTCACATGATGTGCTGCTAGAGAATCATTCCGAGAGGATGAGTCTGTGGGAAGAAAAAACTATTTGAATAATTGATCTTGAGTAACATTCTTTCTGATGAATACGCGGTCTTTCCGCAGATACCTCATCAACCAACCACCTCCTGGTTTCATTTAGTATAAGGGACTGATTGTCAAAATTTGAGGTAAATTTGTTCTGTTTCTGATTTTTTGAGGGAGAAGGAGGGAATGAAACTGCATATAATGTGGTGTCGGTTAAATGTACACAGTGCTCACATGTGATGCCTACTGTGATCCAGTCACATCTGTGCTTTGCACTTTGTGTTTTATGACATATGACCCTAACATCTTAAAAAGAATACACGTAAGGCTTCAAAATCTGCTTAGTCAATGGTGTTTCAGTCCCTTCTTGGTTTGGTATCATCATCAGGACTCAACAGGAAATAAAAGGAGCACAAGAACTTTAGAAGAAACTAAGAATATGCCAAAGGACTGGCTGCATCAAAGATCAAATTGCTTGAAAATTAGTGAGTATCTCTCCTGCATAGGCTTGATTACCTCGTGAAAGGGACCTGGCAGACAAAACAACTTATAGGAGTCCATCTGCACAGGTAGACCAGAAAATGAAGAGTTGCACTGTCTAGGAAAAGGCTAAAGGAATCTCCTGAAAGGTCTCATGGGCCCATAATGGAGGTCACAGTGTTGGATTACCAAATGGTAGAAGTCTAAAAGAAAGCTCAGTGGTCTTTAGAGTTGGCCATAATGATCAACAAGTGGAGTAAAGTACATGGCCCAGAATGTAAATGAATTGGTTGTACGGGAAGGCAAACAAAAAAATCTGAAAAATGTGTGACCAATTGTCCAGGAGTAGCCGTGCCTGAACACACTATGCAATGCTTGGCTACCAGACGCACATCTGATGGAGATTTAGGGCTGGGGGAGGACTGCCACTCACTTTGTGGGCACTCTGACGAAGGCCAGTAGAGTGGGTCAGTGTCACTCATGTGGCGGGTACCTCTAAAAATGCCAGTAGAAGTTCTGGGACTTTCAGATACTAGTAGGACTGGAGAAGTCTGACCTGTCTGGTGCATCTTTGAGAGGCAAATAAAGCTCACTGATATGTCACTAATTAGTCACATTTCTCATATGCAGGTTTAGTTTATTTATTAATTGCTAGCTTACTTAAAACCATTGCATAAATGACAGTTTACATAACATAACATTTTATAATGCAACAAAATGTAATTTTAATTTAATTTATAACGCACACAGATACTCACGAATGTCCCGGCTTGATACCAACGAAAGGGGAAAGGTGTCTGTTTAAACAAATAGATGTGTTTTCAGATGTTTCTTTAAATATCACTGGGTCCTGGGTCCTGAATATTACGTAGGGCTAGGGGCAGGGTATTCCAGGCAGCAGCCGCTTTCCTTGTCAATGAATTACCGCCAAGCCTCTGGTATTTGATTCGAGGAACCAGTGCCAACCGGAGCGCAGCTGAATGGATGAAACATAAAAAGAAAAAGGTTTTTGTAGATATAGTGGTCCAAGCCCATTCAGTCCTCTGTGATCCACAACCAAGGATTTGTACTTAACCCACTCAGCAACTCGTTAATTCTGTGACAATACACAGCAGCGCAGACAAACTTTGTGTCAGCGACGCAACGCGCTATTGCCCACATCAGATTCAGAGAATCCAGTCCGGGTGTTCCAGGAAACCGCGAGAGGCAGACCGCAAGCAGACTGCGTCGGCGGTGGAGGAAGCGATTGTCAACCAGCGGCATACCGAAACACCGGCTGCCCACCCACCGTTGCGTACCGCATTCTGGCCCCCGCAGAAGGGGTTGGTAAAGACTTTGGGTAACCCTGTAGCCTGCTGCCTGCTGCCTGTTAAAGCTTGTTGGAGCCTTCCGGCGAGGGGGCTCAGCAACGTAAGGAGCAGCAGTGAAGCAGAGAGCTACGGATATTGGCCACGAGAGGAGGCAGCGGTCTGCTTCGGGTGTCCCCTGAAGCCGTGAGCGGGCAGCGGGCTGTGTCACCTGGGCTGTGGGCCGTGGTCGTGCTCATCACCGGCGTGGTGTAGCTGTGGAGCTGTGGAGTTCGAGGAAGTTTGTTGAGCCGGCTCCAGCTCCTGCCAGTGGCTAAAGAGTTGGAAAACTGTTGTCGCCTTTTTCTGGGGTGCCTCATTTGCCCTGCTCGCTCCGGGGTGAGACTGCCGCGCTGCCTGTGTGACCCTTGGCAGCAGCAGTTGGCGGTAGCAGTATGACAAGCAGTGGGAGCCTAACCTGACCCTAACCTTAGTTGATCCGCCTGATCCTCCCGAGCTGCCTAACTAGCTGACCATTGATTCCAGGTCAGCTGTTGCAGAGACCCACAGAACAATGCATCGCTTGGATTTGCAGAGGTGGAGGAGCGGCGACTGGTTGGAAGGTGAGCTGCTGTGTCCCTTACCTTGACCCCTGACGAGCGATCAGTCAGCAGTCCTACCGAACCGCCAGATACAACTGGCAGAGCACATGTACGAGGATTCCTTGCTGTTTCACTGCAGTTCTGCTGCACCACTGCCCTTTGCTTGCTCAACAAGGCAATAGGTAATGGTAATGGTTGAATCATCATAGCAGCCATAAAAGTCACCAGACATTAAATCAAACAGGCGGTCCAGTCAGACAACCGTATTGGTGAACAAGCGAGTCGCAGACGCGGCTGTGTCAGCTTTTGTGCAACCAAGTGGGGAGCGGCGAAACTCTCTCTGTGATCGGTGCAGTACATTTTCAACAACCCCACCAAAATCCATCTATCTAAACTTTTTGGAGGCCACTCTTCTAACCTTTCCAACTGTGCTGATTAGAGCTGAGCAGATCAACTTGGATCGGCGACCTTCAGAGATGGGGCTTGACGCTCGAAGGCTTGTGCCTTGAGCCTTGAAGACAGTGGGAGGTGGAGTCACCTAGAGATCAGCGCTGAGTGAGACTGCATCCCTTTCTCTGCCCTTCGCTCCCGCGTGTCCAGCCTCGGCAGTAGCTCCTACGGAGTAAAAGCCAGCACAGCCAAGCGCGCTTCTGAACTTAGTGGCTTAAATTGGCTTAAATTATTAGTCAATTTCAGCATGAGGTCAGGCAAAAAAAGGGTTCAACTTGAGAACAAACCGAAAACCAAGGCAAAGGCCACGCAGAACGCCGCAGCAATCGCCAACAAAAAGGACAACGCAAAAGAAGTCAGTGGGAGCTGGGATCTATCCCTAGGAGAAAGCTAACCGGCCAGCACTCAAGCCCTACTGGCTGCGAATTCTCACCCCAACCTTCGACAACCAAAAATCGCATCAAAATTCAACTTTCTGAAAGATCCACTCTCCACTACCTTTTAATCTAGTGGCAAAATCCTGGGTCTCCAGGACTCACTACTTCCACTATCCCCTTGTGAAGTGCAAAAAGACCAATCCCTGGGCCAAGGAAACTGTATTACGAACTGCTCTTCCAAAGTAGATGGCCAACCTGTATCACGCTCATGTGTTGAAGGGAAATTAGGTCCTGCAGGTGAAGGCGAGCTTACAGTTACGGCTATCTGTAGTCCACCAGCCCCACCGTTGAGTGACAGGGGGGTCACGTCTGACCCACATTTATCTTCATCTCTTATGTACATCAACGCCCCACTGTCACCAACTACCTCACCTGTACTAGTAACCAGTTAGAACCCAAAGGATGCTTCGCACAACCTTACAACCTGTAGCGGCAAGGTCTATTCTCAATAAGAAGAAGCCCTAAGCACCGACAACCCACACAATCCAAACAACTCGCTGATCAACGACAAAAGCCTTCTGGACAAACTGAATAGCTTAAAACCTCACCTAATGTCAAAGGAAGGCAGAGCAAAAGATCAGATCACCGATGACAATCGGAAGGAGGACAGGGGAAATACACCAAACCCTGGGAGCGACGGCCCGCCAACTTAACCTACCTGGGCTCACAGGAGTGGGCCGAACTAGTTGCCTCATACCTTCCATCTACACTGGCTAAATCTTCCTCGCCAACAGAGGAATCAATAAAAAAAAAAACAGCAAACAAAAAGGGGCTTCGAATGTGAGGACATCTTCACAGATTCAACCACCTTACCGAATTCTTCTCTGTCATCAACCCCCACCAAAAGGACAATCCAAAAAAGTTTGTCATCAAGGACTCAAGCATCAGACGTGGCAAATACGTGGGACATTTTACTAAATACCATGCAACGAACTGTAGACACTCCATTTTCAATCCAACAAAATGGATGTACAGCTGACCTTACTTGACACCCTGGCTGTCTTTGTTGGGCGAATAGATGAGAAACTTGGCCAATTGAATTCGCTAATCAGCAGAGCCCAGCAAGAGGCAAAGCTGGTGTGGAGCTGCGGGCCTATTATCGATAAACTGTCAGCTCTTCCTGAAATCATATCCTCTCTTAAAGAAGGGTTGCCAAAAGGGCACAACATCAGGCCCCAGCACATTAATCCTGGCGAAACAGCCCTCCTCGGAACATCAAAAGGAGGACCTATTACAGCCAGCATTGCCGACAAGGGGGCATTGACGCCGCCATCAGGCGATCGGGTGTTGCCAGCGGGCCACCTGACAACATCTTCCTCTAGGAGTAATCTCCACCCCTGAACGCAAAAGGGTGGCGGCAGCAAAGGAGGAAAGGCCGCAAAAAACTGATAACCACAAGCATGTCAGAAGTTTACCCACTTTTTAAGCCAGGGAAAAGACAGGAACAGCAAGAACAAGGCCCGAGAACAGGAACTGACGCCGGCAGAGAACTAATCTCTACGGGGCTCAGACCCTCATCAAATGGAGCACATACAGTAGCTCCCATAGGGGCATCTATAAAGGAGGAGGGGTCGGCCCCGCCTGGCAGCGACACTGGAAACCAAAACACGCTGGAAAACTGTGGCCTGGTCAATGAAAACGAGGTTAGCCCCATTAAACTACCTTCAACATTCGGAACAAGTGGGGTACAGTCAAAGCACAGTTCGGTCTCTGCACAAGAAGGGTCTATCAGCACCTACCGTGAAGGACCCCGAGCTCAAGAGCTGAGGGCAATAGGACTCCCGTGCCCCCAAACTCAGGTAGCATCTCAGCTATACTCCACCATAACGAGCGTCCCTATAGTTCCATCTGCTCCCGTTTTCAAGAATCTCAACTTCGGGAGTACTCTTCCAGGAAATCTACCTCAGTCTGACAACATCGACTTAAGGACCCAAGTCGGTAATCACCTGCCAACAGCTCAGTTGAATGATCCAAGTAGGACCTCTAACATTATCCTCTTCACTCCAGAATATGAATCAAAGGACCCGTTCGACATTCTGAATAGAGGCAACTTACTACGACTACTAAGCACTATACCGGCGTTAAACAACATATCCTCAGCCGACATTCTTTCTATAGAATTTATAAAACCTGATAGACCATACGGCAACAAAGCAACAAAAGCAACATAGACTTCATCCGAAATTGCAAGTAAAATCTTAGAAGAGCAAAATCTCCTCAATAAATGAGGGATTAAATCTGACTTGAGAGACCTAAGGATGGGGTACTTACAACAACTTCAAACACAAGGTCGGTGCTGAGGGGCGCATTGGGTCGATCTCTAACAACTAATCAGGTGTCAGGGACTAAAAACAGCTCTACGATCGCAAATTCGTACAGCACGGTAGAAGATCGACTCTTCAGAATATGTAACACATCATGCAATTGCCAATGACAAGGAAATCTAACGGAGTCAGGCCTGCGCCCGGCCGTATCACGCTTGGAACTATGCTTGTGGAATCTAAACGGCCTCAACAACAAAGCAGCCAATACTGACTTCCCACAATATATGAAATCATTCGACATCATTCTCCTCCAGGAAACATGGCTGGAGGAGCCTGTTCACTTAGAGGGTTATACCTGCCACCATTCCCCAGCCACAAGGAAAAGCAAGTTCGGTCGGTTGGCAGGCTGCCTAGCCACTTACATCAAAATCTCAACTATTGGCAATGTACTCACCACCAACTCTCTGGCCATAAACACAGTTTGGATTGCATTAAACTTCGGGGGAAATAAGGAAGAGGTCCAGCTGATCAACACCTACATTAATCCAAAAAAGAAGAAACAAGAGGCAAAGCGCTTAACGGACTATCTATATCATGTCATGACAACGCAAACCTCACCTTGTTTAATTCTTTCAGGAGACTTTAATCAACGTATCCTAGGGTCATCCCTGAACAGTGATATTCAGGCTCAGTCTTACCATTGGAATATCCCAAACCAAACTTTCAGCAGCCAAGGTAAATTCCCCAAGCTTGCAAAAGAATTGCTAGAAGACTTGAAACATATGGGCCTGAGGGTTTTAAATGGAAGATTTCCTGAGATTCTCCATCCGTGGCCTCGTTCAACTCAGGAAACGTAACCTCGACAATTGACTACACATTGGTCTCCCTTCCTCTTTTTCATAACATGCTGGGCTTTAACCTAGGGGACAAGGGAGACAGTGACCATCGCCTTCAGGAAGTCTCTCTTTGTGCCCTACCGGACCTAATTCCTTCAAACCCAACAGGACCACATGCCAGCTACACCATGAACTTCAAACGAATCAAAACCTCTGTCTCTAACATGCCGAAGGTACTACAAGCAGCAAAATTTCAATTAAACAGCTTAAACTATACTTCTGGCAACCCAGTAGCAGGATGGTAAAAATTTACGGCCAACTTTGGATATCAATATTCAACTATTGTACGGCACTGTCCATCTGCTGGCGCCGGCATCATAAGGAAGATCTCAAGCACCCAGAAATCAGCCCTAAAAATCCACAAAAAGGAGATCAATAAATCGCTAAGACTGTTGAGAAGACGCCCGGATGACGGGGCTTTTCTTGCAAAGCTTCATAAGCATCGGGCAAACCTCAAAAAACTGAAATGGGTAGTCAAAAGATCCAACGAAGACGACTTCTGGGCGAAACTTCACCACGACTCTAAGGGAAACAACAGCGCCCAGTTCTGGTCCACAATAAACAAAATCTTAAATCCGAATAACAGTGGAATAACGTCTTGCATAACTAAATCTTCTTGGGAATCTTTTTTAGACTCACACTTCAACCAACAGGTCGCAACAGCAAGTAAGCCCCAGGCCGCCCCAGAGGGCCAACCGCCACAAACAATGACAACATGGGTAGAAGCCGAATTTGGGACCATCGTGGTTCTACTCAAGAAATTAATCTTGAAGGGAAGGAAAGATGGCGCAGCAGGGCCAAACGGCATTCCTCCGGCCCTTTTCAAACTTGAGTCAGAATACTGGGTAGAAACGCTGACCCCCCTTTACATGTCTGTCGGCAAATCTGGGTGCCTTCCCGCCTCATGGAGGGGCTCAATCATTTCATAAATTTATAAGGCGGGGGATAGAACACTGCCAAAAAACTACCGGCTCATAGCACTCCTGGATATTGAGGCAAAATATTTCGCGGGACTGCTACTGACCCAACTGCGCGAATGGGCAACAAACTGCAACATAATTCCACTGAGTCAAATGGGATTCTGTAGAGATATGGGAACAACATCTAATCTGCTGGCAATTTCGCTACTTATCGACAAAGCAAGGGTGACTAAACAGGCTCTTCACCTTTGCTTTGTGGACTTCAAGGCGGCCTTTGACAATGTCAACCGGGGCTACCTTTGGAGAAAATTGGCCTCTCTGGGGATCCCCGCGCCTCTATTAAACCTTCTGATTGAACTGCACACCAACACGTGGGTTCAGGTAAAGCTCGGTAATGGCACACACCTCCCTAGGCGCATTCCAACCACAAACGGCCTAAAGCAAGGGTGTGTTTTAGCGCCGACCCTTTTCAATATTTTTATAGCCGACCTACCACCTGCCCTAGAAGCTTGCAACGTGCACGCTCCACGTCTGGGGGGCAAGGCGCTGCCCAGCATATCCTACGCAGACGATGTGGTCCTGGTTAGCCACACGAAAGTAGGTCTTCAAAATCTCATCAACGTGCTGCACGGATACGCCGAAGCAAACCTACTAGAAGTAAACATCGACAAGACCAAAGTCCTGTCTATAACTGGGAATAAAAAGCTGCACACTTGGTTCCTTGGAACAAAGGTCGTCGCATACTGCTCAGAATAAAAATATCTCGGAATTTTGGTCGACCAAGGAGGTCGCTTCTCAAACCAACTAGAGGCAATCAAGAGGAAAGGGATGCTGATAGCTACTACGCATAAACAGCTAAAGTCAAACCTGAACGGTCCCACACTTCTCCCACTGCGTCGCGTGGCGCAAGTCAAAATAGAGTCATCCATCACGTACGGCAGTGAGGCTCTAAGAGGCACAGACGCAAAACTGCTGGATACAACCATTGCAAAGGCCTACCGACTTCTCTTTAACCTGCCAACTTACACCTCACAAGCTCAGATCCGGTTAGAATTTGGACTGACCTGCCAAATGCTCGCAAGAAGAGGGTCTTACATAAAGTGCTGGCAGAAAATAAAGAACTCACCAGAAAACACACTGAACCATCAGCTATGGCGAGACTTAAGCAGGTTCTCCAAACTACCGGCGAAAACATTTTTAGAGGAGTCCCTGACTGTCACAGGTCTGAAACAATTATGGGAAACTCCATTACCGCATGCGCAATTCAAGCATGTTGTAAACAAGTGCATAAAAAGACTATCGCATGTGGAAGACAAAGCTACCTTTTCTCACAGGCGACACGCCTGGATGATTCTGTCCTCATACAAATCGCCGGAGTTACAAACATATTTTGGTCTGAGGTATGGCAGGAAATCTAAAGAAGCCTTTTTAAAACACAGGCTAGGAATCCTACCATATATTCAACATGTACAACCATGGCTGAGAAGGGACTGTGGGACGAAATGCAGGCTGTGTGGTGCAGAGAATGAAGACTTTGAACATCTGTTATGCACCTGCCCGAGGCTGAAAGAGGAAAGAGCAGCCCTGCTAAAACTGCCTTTAATGAACAAAAAATCCGAACACAGTACTCGCTTGTTTCGACCCAGGTCTTCCGCCATTAAATGGGAAGCTGGTCAAATTCTTGAAATTATTAGAACTGAAACTAAAAAATCATGAAATCGGCCTTGACCAGATTAATTGAACTATGGCTAAGACATGACGCTATGAACACGTTCCCATATCAAACTGTTTTAGCACTACTACTTTTTAACCAAAGTTTTCTTGTTTTAAAAAAAAAAATCTTATAATCTTTTACCTGATGATATGAGCCCTCAAAGTATTTTTTGTAATGGTTTTAATTAACCTAAGACAATAAAAATGTACTTACTTACATTCGGCAACGGGAATCCATGCAGTGAATGTAGAGGATGTTGCACACTGCTCCTGGTAGAAATACACAGAAGTAGTCTGGCCGCCGCTTTTTGGACAACCTGCAGCTTTTTCAGTAGGTAGCCAGGGATGCCAATGTAAAGTGCATTAGCATAATCCAACCGGGATAAAATGAGTGCACAGGTCACCGTTTCTCTTGCTGCCTGGGGTAGAAGAGGGAAAAACTTCCTCAGAGTTTTGAGGAGGCTAAAACAGTTGCCGACCAGCTTCTTAATATGGCATGAGAAAGACAAGCTCTCATCAAACCATACCCCCAAATTCTTGGCGTGTTTCTCTATAGACGTTGGCACTGGGAGCTAAGGAGGCCAAAGAGAATTTCGGACTTCTCCTCATTGCATTTTAGCTGTGCAGCTGCTAACCATTTAAAAATGGATAAGAGGCAGTGATGGACCGAAGAGAACGACTCATCGCTATTGTCCCAAGTAAATAGCAGCTGGGTATCGTCAACGTAGGCTTTCACCTTGGCTCCCAAGCTCTCTGCCAGGTAGACTAATGGTGTAACATAAATATCAAAAAGAAGGGAGCTAAGACAAGACCCCTGGGGCACCCCCGTGGACACAAATTGTTTAGTGGAGGAGCACGGGAGCAACCAGATTTGTTGGGCCCGGTCTTCTAAGAAGGATCTGAGCCAGTTCCAGGCAGTGCCCGACACACCTATCTTGGCGAGTTGTGAGAGGAGAATAGAGTGTGGGACCGTGTTGAATGACGCCGAGAGGTCCAGCATGATTAGTGCTGCCCTCCTGCCGGGGTCCAGACAATCCCGAATGGCCTCCACGACCTCCACCAAGACCGACTCAGTGCTATGGGCAGCCCGGAACCCAGATTCTGCAGGGTGCAAGATACCCTCCCTCTCAATAAACTCAGTGAGTTGATTATTGACAACCTTCTCACACACTTTAGCCAGCCCCTGCAAGAGGGAAATAGGTCGATAGTTTCCCGGATTGAGGGGATCAAGTGATGTTTTTTTTTTTTTTATAAATGGCAAGACCCTAGCCTGCTTCCAGGTGTCTGGAACACTGGCTGTCTGGAGAGATAAATTGACAATGCAATTTACCTCTGTGTTGATAGTTTCTGCTGCTGCGGCAAGCAGTCTAGCGGGACAAGGATCAGAGAGTGAGTCCGATTTTAAGCTCCTGATCATTTTGAAAGAGTCCTGCAGATCCACTGTCTTAAACGCATCCAAGCAGTGTTCAGGCCTGGGAGTTAAAGGCAGGACAGATACCACAATCTCATTAACACCGTATGAACACCGTATGAAAAGGCCTGCTTGAATAGTGCAGATCTTATCCAGGAAGAAATTTGATATAGTATCACACCAGGTGTCAGAGGGTGATAACACGCTAGCCTGGGCCGAGGGAGATGTAAAACGCTGAATCGAAAATATTTCTTTTGCGAAGTTTTAGCAGAGTCAATTTGACTAGGGTAGAATTGCCTTTTGGCAGCCACTATAGCCTCATAATAGACTTTCTGTTTGATTTTGAGCTTCAACTTAGCAGCCGAACAGTAGTCACTGAAGAATCTTACGTTGAGTATTTCAAGCTCGGGCTGAACCAGGGTTTGGAGGGGAATTCTCTGGACCTCCTAGAGGAGCGCTATGGAGTAAGAGCAGTGACTACCTTGCATATCCAACTGGAAAAACCATCAAGGCGATCTACAAAGCCACCTGTTAAAGTAGGTCTTGTGGTCTCCAAAGCTAGTTTAAACGCACCTGGGGCAATTCTGCTAAAGGTAGGTTTGCAAGAAGACCGTGCTGCAGGTTCTGCATTTATCATGTCCCATGAAAAATATGTAATAAAATGATGCAACCAAGAGACCAAACATGGGTCTCTGATCGAAATAAGAAAGTTGCTGCAGATAGGGTCCAATAAGTGGCCAGCCTGATGGGTAGGAAGCTTAACCCGCTGGACAAGTTGGGCCAGATGGAGGGCATCCAAATATTTGTACGGATCCTTAGCATCAGCGTGATTAAGATGAAAGTTGAGATCCCCTAATAAAATATAATGACAGAATCTCAATACCCTAGACATGACACTCAAACATTCAGCCAACATCTAATACTGAAGCTCCTGAAGCAGTGGAGCTGGAGCATGGACATTCACATAGTAATATCGAACTGTATGTGTACAAAGCCTCATTTTTCAAATGATCAATAAAGTTTGCTTATTAAAAAAAGAGGAGAGACAGAATTTATATGTGAGAAGAGGGCTTGTACTTTCTCAAGGGAAGGGCAGGCGAAGTTGATCAGTCCCTAGAGTTGACAATTTCTTCTTCCGTAACTAGGTGGTCACAGCCCTTCCTGCCCTCAATAGGAAACTTGTTGTATATCTTGGCCACTTTTGTGGCAAGGAAGGTGGCAATAATATTAAAACATTTTATTGATGAGGTAGCTGCTCTAGACACACTTTCGAGAGAGGATAGTGAATGAAGTATAGAAAGGAGTTCTTTTGATGATTTGTCTGTGCAGCCATTTTTTGTGCATAGAACACTGTATGTGAGCCAATGGTACTGTTTGAGAGCAAGTTTGAGGCAAGAGTGGCTCGTTAGGCTGTAGTCTTTCCTCAAGTCCTGTTCAAGGAATTTTCATCATTTCTTGGCAGCCACTACATGTCCATTATACCGGTTGCGGTGTGGGAGGTTCTAGGTTGACGTCTGAGAGTCAAGGGGGCTATACCTTCTAGGGCTCCATTAAGCCAACTATCTGAATTGTATTCTGCTAGGTCCATGTCCTCGAAGAGGGTAGGAGTAGTGACTGCCAAAGCCTCTGTAAGAATCTCTGGGTCTATCTTGGCCCATTTCCTAGATAGGACCATCTTATGATTATTAACACAGGAAGCAGGTTTAGGGAGTGGAAAGGAAAAAGGAATAATACAGTGGTCTGACCAAGGAACAGTAATAGGAGTCACTATAAGCGAGGGAAAGTTAGAAAAAATGGGGTCCAGAGTATGGCTTTTAACATGTGTGGGGCCCGAAACTCGCTGAAATAGATGAAGGGTCTCAAGGCCTCTAATTGCGGATCTCGCCCATCAGGAGCTTTCCTCAAAGTGGAGATTAAGGTCACCTAAGATTATCATTTTGTCATGGCGTAAGGCCAGCTGGGCAATGGTATCTGCGAGGGTCAATGTAAAAATTAGCTGCAGACCGGAGTGGGGATAGATGAGGAGTCTGGTAAAGTTCAATTGCCCAAGAAGTGAGCAGCCTCACACTCTACTATATCAAACTCCTTTAGAGAGCACTTTGTGGTGAGTTTAAAAATTATTGCAATGCCTCTGAGGAAGGAACGGTCGCGTCTTACGATGCCATAGCATTCGGTATAGCATCAAGAATATCTGGGGTGGAGGCTTCTGTGAGGCGAGTTTCCGCAAGCAATAGGGCGTCCTGTTGATTGTCGCCAAGTATGTCAAAGATTTCCTTTTTGTGTTTAGGTAAAGAGCGGCAATTTAGGGTGAGGTAGCGTATTAGATTAGCAGATGTCCAGCTGCTGTTCCCGGTACCATCCACGAGATGCCCCAGGGTGTATAGCATTTACAGTGAGGGCCACCTACCTTGATAGAATTCCGGCAGTTGCTTGGTAGCGCTGAGGCTAGGTTTTTTAAGTCGAGGGCAGACTAACACACTCTTTTGGGGTTAAATCGGGCAGGGTTCTAGCCTGAAACCCCGGATGGATACAGACAGGCTTGCCTTAGGAGCACCTTCAGCGCAGTACATGGGCCATAGTGAAGTATGTCACCTCAGGAGGGTGTGTCAGTTCTCCAGCCAATCCGGGTGGATGGGCGTGCAAAGCAGACACTAACCGGAGCCCAGCAACCTGGTGCACGTCAGGAGCGTTTCTTACCCTCCACAGCGCTACCTGTAAAGAAATAACAAGCTAAAATATTAATGGCAACTAAAAGGTTAGAACAATAAATCATATATCGATTAAAAAAACAGAGAGGAGGGGGGAGGAGCCAGGACGGCGGCCAAGATGGCCGCGCGGACGCCCAGCTCCGCCGCTCACCTCCGACTCCTCTGACATCCTGCCTCTGATTCCGCACCCCAGCCGCGGCCCCGTGCAGATGAGCAGCGGCGGAGCCCGACCGTGTGACTCCGGTCCACGCATCACCCCGGATGGCTGAGCATCGTCGTCCTGAAGTTCCCGGCCTTCGGTCCGGATGAGCCGGGACCTCGGGTTGCGCCATGGCCGCCTCGTAAGCGATAAACAACGGCCCCGGTCGGCCAGGGTAGTCCGAGACCCCGAAGGTGAAACCGAAACCGCCTCTGTCGCAGGCATTGCGTGCGCTTGCGGCGCCGGACCTATTGTCTGCCTTTAAAGTTTTTTGGCTGGTGTTCCTTACTTCGGGGACGGATCGACGTGACACAGAATCGATTGCCCTGGTCAGACCATCGGAATTGCGGTAAGAATTGTGTACCGCTGTTACTGTAAGGGGCTTAAGTGGAATTCTCAGCAATCTTTCTACGACCTACACATCCTTTGTTTGAATCGGACAGCTATTAAGGCGGCTCTCTCTTTGTTGCCTGAGTTCCGAGGTCCCGAGTGACTGTCTGGGTGAAATGGGGCCCACGGTACACGATGTTTGGTTGGCCATTAAAGACTTGCACAATGCCCTGAAAAGTTTGCGGACAGATGTACGCCCTACGCAGCTGGAACCTTCTCCTATTGTGGCGCACCTGGTCCTGGACACACGCAGCACGGAGTGTATGCCCACCTCGTCCCCGGCTGCCGCAGTAGCTGACCTACAGGAGTGTGTGATGCTTGATAAAGGGACCAGGGTACATAATATCTCGGGCGATGCGTCTGTCCCCCCTTTTGATCTGCCAGCTCATTTGTTTCCCGATCGTGGGCACCCTACACCACTATGGACTATTGGTATCTCCTGGAGACATGCCCCTTTGTTATCACTGGAGTCTTCAATGTGGAACTGTGTGGCCCCAACTGGTACTCTTGGTTTATTGCGTCTCTTTGTCCACGGCGTGGGAGGAATGCTGACTTTTTTCCGGACAGGTCAGGGCTGACCGCTGCTTCGACATCTCCTAAGAGACTTTGGCGCCGAAACGGAACATTGTTTGAACTGGGGACTGCGTACGGCTGGGATGTTCACGAACTTATTGCCCACGCTCCTTCTTAGTGGAATTCCGCTATTTTGGGGTGGGGGAGGTTGGGGGTGAGTCTGGGGCTGGAGCTAAGGCCCTCCTCCGTTATTTCCCTCTTTTGGGGTTTCTTGGGGCGACAGGCATGCCTATGGGGGGGGGTGGGCCGTGGCCTTCCGCTGGTATGCAGGGTGGGGGGTTGGGCTGTATTTTGTGTTTCTTCCTTGTTTCTATGGCCTCTTTCTTTTTCTTCCCTTCTTTTGTTTCTTTTTGCTCTTCTATATCTTTTAGTTTATCTCCTCTTGTTTCCATGGTCTTTCTCTGGTTTTTTTCTCTTGTTTCTTTCTCTTTATTATCTTAAATATTTTAGATCAGACGGGGGGTTGGGGTTCGGCTCTTTCTGGGGTGTATTTTGCCCTCTGTATTATGGACACGACATTGAATCGAACACGTAGTCACTGAATGCTTACGTATCTTATTTCTTACGTTCCACCTTTGCTTCTGTTTGAGGGCGACTATCCTGTTTATGACTTGTTCCACATGGGTCTTGCTTTATGGTATGTCACTTGATCCTTCCATTTAAATTGCAAAATGAATCCTCCTGCATCCTGCTACACCATGGACAAGCTAGAATGTATCTCCTTGATTTTTACACCGACTGGGCGGGCACTGTCCGATGCGATAACCAATTCCGCGCTTGTTTATCCTGTTTGTAATTTGTCATGCTAGCATCCCGGTTTCTGTCGTTCCACTAGCTGATATCCTGTTACAAGGCCCGCCCGCTCGGCAGTCTGATGTAAATGTAGGGCACTTCAACAAAACTATAAAACGAAACCCTCTTTATCCTCTTCCTGATGTATCATGACAGTGCATGGTAGTGTATATATATTTGGCTTTTTCCCCAGCTCAAGATGCCTGAAATGTGATTCATTGTCATAGCGGCCGGCCCGCAGTGGTTGTAGGCAGACGCTGTGTGCTATGCAAACGATCAATAAAGGTTTTCAAAAAAAAAAAAAAACAGAGAGGAGGGGGGCGTGGCATGGCAGCGACCAAGATGGCCCCATAGTTTTGCGGCGCTCCGGTGGCGATCCTGATGACCCTCAAAATCCGCCATTGATCAGCCCGATTCACGACGTCCGAAGCTGGAATTGAGGAGCCCCCTTCTTCCGACGCGTGTTTCTGCCTCCCCAATGCAGATCCGACACCGGGTGACTAAGATACGGCAGTCGGTGCCTGGGAGCCGGCGGCGACCTTTGCTGCGGAAACCCAGCTGTGGAGCACCGGCCTCGAGTAGGGAGAGGTGCGGGGAGGAGAAGCAGGTCGGCGGCCGAGGGCAACTAGTGGCGCTGAAGGGCCCTGGAGCGTGGCACAGAGTATGTGTTGCCTCCCGGCCCTGCACTAGAGCTGTGATTTGGCGGCAGCAGGCGGGAGACCGAGGGACGGCCGACCTGGGCCCCCGGCAATCGGACTGGGCTGCCAGAAACACTGTGGGCGCCTGAGGTGGCTGGTGGCAGATTCGACATGCCGCGCCTCTCGGCGGGGCCCCCTGGGAACCCAAGACACAGGTGGGCCTCAGTGCGCCGGGGACTGCCGGAGGTGCGGAGTGGGTTCCCCCCCCACCCTAACACCCCTCCCCCCCTCCCCACCCCAACACCCCTCCCCCCCTCCCCACCCCCCAGAGGACTGTGTAGACTTGGGACCTTGCGCAGCGGCGACTGCGGAGAGGCTCTCTGATCGGCTCGCCCCGAGGAACACAAGCCAGTGGCGGCTTCTACCAGCACGAACATTGGGCCTGGTAGTTGAGCCCCAGTGGAATATAGGACAGAGGCCTGGAAAGGTGCGAGGCAGCGGCACCGACCGCCACTGGGGGGCCTGGCGGATAGGGGCGGCCTGGACTAGATGCCTGGGGTGGAATCCCTCTACGTGAAGCTGGCCACACGGAGGTGGTTTGCTTAAGGGACATTCGACTTGCTTTACTGCTGGAGGGGGCCCGCCCCATGACCGGGATGCCTCGCTGGGGCCCGCTGCATCTCCTGGGCCTCACGTGTTGATCCTCGGACTGGCCGGTGACGGGCCTGCTCCACAGGTGGGGGGGTCCCTACGACCCTCAGAGACTAGACATAGCCGATTGAAGCACAAGAACTGCCTCGGCCTCCTCTGAGCGGCGGCCTGGTGGAAGGCCTGGGAGTGGCCGCCCGACACCGCATATCAGTATGCGGAACAAGAAAAATACGGCGGCTCAGTCCAACACGATGGATAACTATACGGCGGGTCCGGCCGGTGATGCTGTGCCCCGCCCCGGGCTGTCGGAGGAGCTCCGCGAGCCGTCTCTCTCATCCATCATGCAGGCCATGCAATCCCTGGGCACTACATTGGAGTCCAAGATAGACAAAATGTCTATTGAGTTGGCACTCCAGCGGGCAGACTTGAACAAGACGTCGGAGAAGGCCACACAGAACGCTGCTGCTATTACAGACTTTCAGGGAGCCACCAAGTCGCTGCAACAACAGTTCCAGCAGCTTACGCACCAACATAAGCAGATGGCGGCGCGACTGGAGGATCAGGAGGGGAGAGCCCGAAGGAACAACCTCAGGGTGGTAAGCGTACCAGAAAAAATGGAAGGGGCCAGTGTGGAACTGTTCCTAGAGGACCTCATCCTGAATACTCTGAAATCCAAGAGACTATCTAAGTTTTTCGTCATAGAACAAGCACACAGGGCGCCAATCCCGCCGCCGCGCCCGGGGCTCCCCCCGCGAACCATCATTGCACGAGTATTAAATTACCGGGACCGGGATGCAATCCTGCAGGCGGCACAACAGCATGGCGATGTGCGGGTGGAGGATTCCAAGATACGGTCTTTCCCGGACTTTACGCTCAAGGTCCAACAGGAGCGCAGATCGTTTGAGGCAGTCAAAAAGAAACTACGGGAATGTGACCTCCGCTACATGATGTTCTTCCCAGCATGGTTCAAGGTTTTGGCTGAGGGGAAATCCTTCTTCTTCACCACCCCGGAGGAAGCACATGCCTGGCTGGAGGAGCGTGGGCGGCGGTGGAGGGGCCCAGATGGTGAAGGTGGTTGGAGGAGTACGGTTCCCGGGTCTCAGCGGGAGCAGAGAAGGACTCGCAGCCTCTCGGCGTCTCCGGAGCTGGAGTGAGGAATCGGACTATGTCATCTCAGACTGGCGAGATCGTATGGACATATAATGTATGGTGACACTGTGGTGTGTGTCAGGATTGTGAATGCTCCTTTTGCTGGTATACTGAGTGGGGGAAGGGGATTGTTCTGATCAGGGGTCCCGTACAAATAGATATCGCATGGACTAATACACCTGCAGTGGATGCTCGTTCCCGGCCGGCCGGGGGGGGGGGGCACTGTCTATGCTACAGGGGGTTGTTTATCCCCTTTGGGCCTTTAGCTCTGGCTGTGACGTTTGTTGGATCACTTATTGTATTGTACCGGGGGTCGAGGGAGGGAGAGCCCCGGAGGGTGGACCTGGCTGCACCACTCACCCCTAAGATTATCGTTTCAAGGGCTACAGGCGTTCTGCTTATTGGGGATGTCCGGCCCGGTTGGCCGGAATGGCAGGGTAGCAGGGTGGGGGGCTGTTGAGGATGGGATGGGTGGGTTAGGTTTTGTTACCTACTTTTGGTTCTTGCATTCTATTCTGGTTCTGATTCCATCTACACAATCACGGGGCGGGTGGGAGAGGGGTGGAGGGGGGGTGGCGTATCCCCATTGAGCTTTGGCGGTGGACATGGCAGACACTCATTCACCTAAGGTGCACTAAATAGACATCTTATCCTGGAATGTGAATGGCCTGCAGAATAAAATCAAACGGACGGTCATTCTACAATACCTCCGTCGACATGCTCCAGATGTCGTTCTCCTACAGGAGACTCATCTGCTGGGAAACCACTGTAGGGCCCTGGATAGATTTGGTTACACACTTCGCGCGCACTCTGGCTTCACGTCAGGATCTCGGGGTATGGGTATACTTATTAAAAACTCACTGCCATTGGTTCTGGGTAGATGCTGGTCGGATCTCCTGGGTCGCTATGCGGCACTGTCTGTGCAGTGGGAAGGCCGCCCATTGAACTTATGCTCACTATACATACCCGCGAGGCTGCATGCGTCCACCCTCTCGGATGTAGGGAAGTTATTGCTGGAATTGCCCCCGGGGACCTTAGTACTGGGGGGGGACATGAACGATGTGATGGCCAGAGAATTGGACAGGTCTGCGCCCTCACCGGGCGGGGGAGACACACCACCTCAGGGACTTTGCGCAGGCCATGGGCCTAATTGATTTATGGAGGACACACAACCCGCACCTCAGACAGTACACACACCTTTCTGCGGCCCATGGATCCTCCTCAAGGATCGACTACATCCTCACGCGAGCAGAGTGCATTAATCAGTTTCGAGGTTTGGCACCTTCGGACTCGGGGAATCTCAGACCACGCACCGGTGGGGATCCAGTTGTTGGGTCCCATACTGGATTGGTGCGTCCCCCCCAGGCTTGACTCTTTTCTTTTTAAGGATAAGGATTTTCAGGAGCGGTTCAGGGAGAGAGTGGGTCAATATTTTGATGATAACGTGGGTTCTGTGGACTACCCGGGAATACTGTGGGAGGCGAATAAAACTGTGGCCAGAGACTTTGTACAAGCTGAGGAAGGGCGAAGACTTAAGGATAAATATGCACAGGTGGAGCGTCTGGAGGCGGAGCTCTTGGCTCTGGACAGTGAGGCGGGGCACTCCCCAGACCAGGACCGGGATAGACTGCACGAAGCGCGTCTCCTCAGCAAAGAAATTAGAGATATCCAGACGGAATAAGCACGGGTGCATGCGCTGGCCATTCAACGCAGAGTATATGACCTAGGTGAAAAGGCGAACTAAAATGATCGCCTGGTTGGAGAAGAGAGATCGAGAGCGAGTTGGGTACCAGGTATAGAACACCCGGATGGGTCGGTGAGCACCACGAGCAGGGCCACAGCGGAGGACTTTGCGTGCTATTACGAGGAGGTCTACTGCTCGCATACGTCTCGTGGTGACCAGGAATGTCGTGACTTCCTAGCCCCGCTGCAGCTCGCGGTGCTAGAGGCGGCAGATAGGGACGTGCTGGCAGCGGACATCACGGTTAAGGAAGTGGAGGATCCCAAGGGGGATCTGCAGATAGGGAAGGCCCCGGGACCCAACGGGTTTCCGGCGGAAGCCTTCGGTTGTGTGGCTAGCCACATAGCACCACATGTGTGCAATATGCTCCGTGAGGCGCGGGACACGGGACAACTCCCAAGGGATCTACGATCGGCCACGATCGTGGTGATCCATAAAGTGGGGAAGCCACAGGGCGAATGTAGCTCATACAGGCCTATATCCCTCCTTAACTACGAGACGAAGGTCCTGGGGAAGATCCTTGCTACTCGCCTGGGAGCAGTGATCCAATCGCTGGTCCATCCGGATCAGTCAGGCTTCATGCCTCACAGACGCACGAGACTTAATATGCGCCGTCTGTTCGGGGTTCTACAGACCGTCGCCGTGCCCGGTGGGGCTCCGGCATCCTTGCTCTCCCTGGACGCCCATATGGCCTTTGATAGTATCGAATGGAGCTATATCTACGCCATACTGGAGAAAATGGGTTTCGGAGAAAATTTCCGCTCCTGGGTGAAACTGCTGTACACGGGACCGCTAGCGCGAGTCCGAGTTAATGGGGCAATGTCCTGTGAGTTCCGATTGGGGCGTGGCACGAGGCAGGGCTGTCCCCTGTCCCCGACCCTCTTTGCCTTGGCACTGGAGCCTCTGGCGCACTGGGTGAGGACGGACCCCGGGGTGTGGGGGATACAGATGAGAGGCGGCTGGGAAGAACGTATTTTGCTCTATGCCGATGACATACTGCTATACACCCAAAGGCCGGCGGAATAGATACGGTGTCTAATGGATATCCTGTGTACTTTTGGGGAATACTCCGGGTACCGTGTTAACTGGAGTAAATCCCTCGGCTTTGTTCTGGCGGGACCTCAGCCGCCTGCAGTGGTCAGATGCGAGGGCCTGACTTGGCGGGAAGCGTTTCGTTACCTGGGGATATGGATTACACCGTCTGCCTCCGAATTTTTTCGGCTCAATGTGCAGACACAAATTGACCGCCTGCACAGTGACGTGCAACACTGGCGGACCCTTCCGGTCTCCCTCATGGGAAGAGCTGTACTATTTAAAATGATGGCCCTGCCACGATTGTTGTACGTGCTACAGAGCTCCCCCTTTCCGATCCCAGATCAGGTCTTTAAAACGGTGGAGGCGGAGCAGCGTTCCCTTCTGTGGAGCGAGGGGTATCCGCGGATTGCCCTTAGTAAATTACAGCGCGGTCCCTATGAGGGGGGACTGGCAGTACCGGACATCCGCCTATATTATTGGGCGTCCCAGCTGGCTAACATTAACGGATGGGTTTTTGCCCCGTAGGAGGAACCGGCCTACCGGGTGGATCGTATGGCTCTGGGCATGGATACCTATTTGGCGGCCCTCTACTCTGGGGCACGGCGTGCCTCGCCTTTGCCCCCCCAAACCGCGTTGGTGGTCCAGATATGGAAACGGGAGACAAAATTGCTTGGCTGGGAGAGGAGGCTCACGGCTCAGACACCCTTATGGAAGGGTGACTTCCTTAGGGAAGTCGTACAGCTCCGGGACCTACGCCAGTGGAGCCTGGTAGGTATAGATCTATTGGGAGATGTCTGGAAGAGGGGACAGGTGGTAGAGTTTGCGGCTTTGCAGTCTGAATTCCATAGGGGAGATGGCGAATTCCTCCACTATCAGCAGTTCAAGCACGCTATATATTCGCATTTATCACACGGGGACCAGATACCCGAATACGCCCCACTTGAAGACAGGCTGCTATTGGATCCAATGATTGACAAGGCTATATCACTCACATATAAGAAACTAATTAACAATCTTCCAGATCCGCTTGGACCGCTGCGGGAAAAATGGGAATCCGATTTGGGCATTCTAGAGGATGACGATTGGAGTGAGGCCCTGCAGTGTCCCAGAGAGGTGGCAATTAGGGCAAGATTCCGCTTAGTGCAGCTCCGTATCTTTCACAGGTCTTACACCCCACGCACGGTGCAATTTAAGATGGGATATGCGGCATCACACTTCTGCTTGAGAGGGTGCGGGGAGGAAGGCACATTCTTCCATATCCTATGGGACTGCCCTAAAATTCGTTCATACTGGATTAGGCTGAAGGACATAATGGAGGAAGTAGTGGGGGCTGAGGTGCCACTGGAGGCTAGGTGGCATGTACTAGGAGTCACGGCAGAGGTAACGTGGCCCAAGGGAGATAAGATATGGCTGGCCTTTGCAAGCATGGTAGCAAAGAGGTATATCGCACGTCTCTGGGGGAATGACCTTGTACCGACGATAGAGGAATGGGAGCGAGACATGGATTGGTGCCAGAGGGCGGAAAAGGTCATCTACAATAGCCGGGGTTGTCCCCGTAAATGGGAAAAGATCTGGCAGGCCTGGAGGAGGTACAGAGAACAGTGGCTGGGCACCCCGGAGGATGTACAGTGGGACCTTCCCTGGCCAGACACTGCTCACGACATGCAAAAGACTTTTCCTCCCGGGGAGGCAAGGGACTTGAACTCTGATACGTTTTGCACTCCGGGAGGGGGGGGGAAGGGGAAAAAGAGAGGGTAGGAGGGAAGATGGCAAGGTGGGTGGGGGGAGGACCGTAGGTGGGGGTCAGGCTGGTGGGCGCATTAGAATGGAGGTAAACCATTGCTGTACCCGCCAATGACTGCATTGATGTGATTTTCTATAATGTAAGCACTAATGCACTTTCACTGCTCCATGATGTGTCTTCTGATGGAATTGTTTCTTTCAATAAAAAGATGTTTAAAAAAAAAATACAGAGAGGAGCCAGATATGTCCCTGCACTTCTTAAGTGCTTACAAGGAAAAGTAATCACACACTCAGAGAGGAGCCTTAGAGGACAGGGGCTGCCAGCAAAAACATACTAAAATCTGGAAACGATGTGCAGACTACCGAGGCCTGGAATTAGACCCAGAATGCCCGGTAGAGGCATCTATATCTGCCCTGATTTGCAATTATTAGAACGGGGGACTGGAAACGTTATGGTGGGATGATGTTGCTCAAGATGGGACTTGTGGAAATGACCGAAGTGTGTCTGTACTGGGGGGAGGGGTAGAGGACTTGCGGTGTTTCTGTTATATTGTATAGTTGGTTGAAAAAAAATTGTGCAAATCATCTGTCTTAGTCACTGAATTCTAATGCTTGATATGGCAATTGCTTCCTGGGCTAGGGAGCATTGCATTGTATATGACTCCTTGACATAATAAAATATATATTAAAAAAAACCCAGAGAGGAGCCAGGCATCTCCCCACATCAGAGGTACCACAAGGAAAAAAATATATAATGGTAAAATCTATAAGTAAAAAGAGTACACTCCTGACCGAGTGGTAGGTCCCAGTCCGACAGGAGTGGAGCAAACTAACAGCAAAGGTGACCGCCTACCAGAGGTCTGGTAAACCAAGCTGCCATCAAACTCACACAATGGATCACCCACAGCGCTGATGCATTAGCACCCTTGAAAAACCACCAGACCAAACAAGGTAGCAAAAAGGCACCCTGGTTCAACGATGACCTTAAGAAATCCAAGAAGTTATGTTGTACCCTCGAGAACACCTGGAGAAAAAACCCAACCTCTGACAACCTGAACACCTTCAAGGACGCCATCCGCAAACACCACCAATTGATCCGATCCACCAAGAAATCAGCATTCAAGGATCGACTCGACAACAACGCCCACAACAGTAAGGAACTATTCAACATCGTCAAAGAATTTACCAACCCCACCGCCGGCACCAACGACATCACCCCCTCCCAAGACCTCTGCAACTCTTTATCCTCTTTCTTCCACAACAAAATCGCCGACATTCACAACAGCTTTGAAAACTTTTCCGAAGAACAACCCACTCCAACCACCTCCAAACCAAAACAGCTCTCTCACAACCTTTGCGCCTGTAACCCAATCACTACTGAAGACACCATCCGTCTGATGAACTCCATCCACTCAGGCTCACCAACTGACCCATGCCCCCACCACATCTTCAACAAAGCAAACTCCATCATCGCACCCCATCTCCGCGATGTCATCAACTGCTCCTTCAACTCCGCCACCTTCCCAGAAAGCTGGAAACATGCCGAACTCAGCGCCCTTCTGAAGAAACCCACAGCGGACCCCTCCGAACTAAAGAACTACCGCCCCATCTTGCTCCTCCCCTTCCCTGCCAAAGTCATCGAGAAAGCTGTGAATAGTCAGCCTTCCTCGAATCCAACAATTCACTCGACCCCTCACAGTCCGGCTTTCGAGCCAAACACAGCACCGAAACCGCCCTCATCGCAGCTACAGGCGACATCCGAACGCTACTGGACAACGGAGAAACAGCTGCCCTCATCCTACTTGACCTCTCCGCCGCCTTCGACACAGTCTTCTATAGCACCCTCATACAACGCCTCAGCAACGTCGGAATTCAAGGAAAAGCGTTCGACTGGATCATCTCGTTCCTCGCAGGAAGAACCCAGAGAGTCCGACTCCCCCCATTCAAATCAGAGGCAACGGAAGTCATCTGCGGCGTACCACAAGGATCATCACTCAGTCCCACCCTCTTCAACGTGTACATGAGTCCCATCGCAACCATTGCGCGGCAACACAACCTCAACATCATCTCCTACGCTGACGACACCCAACTAATCCTCTCCCTCACCAAAGACCCCAACACCCCCAAAACCAACCTACACGATGGAATGAAAGAAGTATCCGAATGGATTAAGAACAGCCGTTTAAAACTAAACTCGGACAAAACGGAAGTCCTCATCTTAGGATCGTCCCCCTCTGCATGGGACGACTCATGGTGGCCACCAGCACTGGGCACAGCACCCATACCTACAGATCACGCACGGAACCTGGGCGTCATCCTTCACTCCTCCCTCTCAATGACCAAACAAGTCAACGCCGTCTCATCATCATGCTTCAACATCCTACGCATGCTCAAAAAAATCTTCAGCTAGATCCCCACCGAAACAAGAAAGACAGTCACCCACGCATATGGAAACACCCTTTACGCCGGAACCACAGCCAAACTACAGAAAAAACTCCAACGCATCCAAAACGCCTCAGCCAGACTCATACTGGACATCCCCCGTCAAGCTCACATTTCCGGTCACCTGAAAGATCTCCACTGGCTTCCCGTCAACAAGAGAATAACGTTCAGTCTCCTCACCCTCGCACACAAGGCCCTCTACGACCTAGGACCCGAATGCCTCAACAAATGACTGTCCTTCTACACACCCACCCGCCAACTACGTTCATCCAACAAGCCTTCGCCGCAATTCCGCGCATCAATAAAGTCACCACGGGAGGAAGATCCTTCTCCTTCTTAGCGGCCAAAACCTGGAACTCTCTCCCCACTCTCCTCCGCCTTACACAGAACCACCTCTCCTTCAGAAAGCAGCTTAAAACCTGGCTATTTGATAAATAATGCACCCTCCCTCCCCCAAGCGCCTTGAGACCCTCTGGGTGAGTAGTGCGCTATACAAATTACTGAACTTGAACTTGAACTTGTAATGCACATCCACGCATCAGTCACAGTGAAGTAGTTTGGCAGAGGAAGTTCAAGTTCAGGAATTTGTATAGCGCACTACTCACCCAGAGGGTCTCAAGGCGCTTGAGGGAATGATCGGTGCATTACTTATCGAAAAGCCAGGTTTTTAGCTGTTTTCTGAAGGAGAGGTGGTTCTGTGTAAGACGGAAGTGAGTGGGGAGAGAATTCCAAGTCTTGGCCGCTAAGTAGGAGAAGGGTCTTCCTCCCATGGTGGATCTATAGATGTGCGGAATTGCGGCGAGGGCTTGATTGGATGATCGTAGTTGGCGGGTGGGTGTGTAGAAGGATAGTCGTGTGATGAGGCATTCTGATCCTAGGTCGAAGAGAGCTTTGTGTGCGTGGGTGAGGAGACCGAATGTGATTCTCTTGTTTACGGGAAGCCAGTGGAGGTCTTTCAGGTGACCGGAAATGTGAGCATGACGGGGGATGTCCAGTACGAGTCTGGCTGAGGCGTTTTGGATGCGTTGGAGTTTTTTTCTGTAGTTTGGCTGTGGTTCCGGCATAAAGGGTATTTCCATAATCCAGTCGACTAGTGACCAGTGCGTGGGTGACTGTCTTTCTTGTATCGGTGGGGATCCAACGGAATATTTTTTTGAGCATGCGTAGGATGTTGAAGCATGAAGATGAGACGGCGTTGACTTGTCTGGTCATCGAGAGGGAGGAGTCTAGGATGAAGCCCAGGTTACGTGCGTGATCTGTAGGTATGGGTGCTGTACCCAGGGCCGGTGGCCACCATGAGTCGTCCCAGGCAGAGGGGGATGATCCTAAGATGAGGACTTCCGTTTTGTCCGAGTTTGGATGAAGAACAGCCGTTTAAAACTAATCGGCTACTTCTTTCATTCCTTCGTGTAGATTGGTTTTGGCGGTGTTTGGGTCTTTGGTGAGGGAGAGGATCAGCTGGGTGTCGTCTGCGTAGAAGATGATGTTGAGGTTGTGTTGTCGCGCGATGGATGCGAGGGGACTCATGTAAACGTTGAAGAGGGTGGGACTGAGCGATGATCCTTGTGGTACGCCGCAGATGACTTCGGTGGCCTCTGATTTGAATGGGGGGAGGCGGACTCTCTGGGTTCTTCCGGCGAGGAACGAGATGATCCAGTCCAGAGCTTTTCCTTGTATTCTGACGTTGCTGAGGCGTTGTATGAGGGTGCTATGACAGACTGTGTCGAAGGCTGCGGAGAGGTCAAGTAAGATGAGGGCAACTGTTTCTCCGTTGTCCAGTAGTGTTTGGATGTCGTCTGTAGCTGCGATGAGGGCTGTTTCGGTGCTGTGTTTGGCTCGGAAGCTGGATTGTGAAGGGTCGAGCGATTTGTTGGATTCGAGGAAGGCGGCGAGCTGACTATTGACGGCTTTCTCAATGACTTTGGCCGGGAAAGGGAGGAGTGAGATGGGGCGGTAGTTCTTAAGTTCCGAGGGGTCTGCTGTGGGTTTCTTCAGGAGAGCGCTGAGTTTGGCATGTTTCCAGCTTTCCGGGAAGGTTGCGGAGTTCAAGGAGCAGTTGATGACATCGCAGAGATGGGGTGCGATGATGGAGTCTGCTTTGTTGAAAATGTGGTGGGGACATGGGTCGGTTGGTGAACCTGAGTGGATGGAGTTCATCAGGCGGATGGTGTCTTCAATAGTGATTGGGTTCCAGGCGTAAAGGTTGTGAGAGTGCTGCTTTGGTTTGGAGGTGGGTGGAGTGGTCTGTTCTTCGGTCTGGTTTTCAAAGCTGTTATGTATGTCGGTGATTTTGTTGTGGAAGAAAGAGGATAAAGAGTCGCAGAAGTCTTGGGAGGGAGTGATGTCGTTGGTGCCGGCGATGGGGTTGGTAAATTCTTTGACGATGTTGAATAGTTCCTTGCTGTTGTGGGCGTTGTTGTCGAGTCGATCCTTGAATGCGGATTTCTTGGAGGCTCGGATCAATTGGTGGTGTTTGCGGGTGGGGTCCTTGAAGGTGGTAAGGTTGTCAGTGGCTGGGTTTTTTCTCCAGGTTTTCTCGAGGGTACGACATAACTTTTTGGATTTCTTAAGGTCATCGTTGAACCAGGGGGCATTTTTGATACCATGTTTGATCTGGTGGTTTTTCAAGGGTGCTAATTCGTCAGCGCTGTGGGTGATCCATTGTGTGAGTTTGGTGGCAGCTTGGTTTGGGTCCGATGATATGGCAGGAGGGTTTTGGTTAAGCTATGTGAAGAGTTGGTCGATGGTGATTTTGTTCCAGTTTCTTCGAGGAATAGGTTGTGGGGGGTTGTGAGTCGTGGTCTTTTTGTAGCTGAAGTGGACGCAGCTGTGGTCCGTCCAATTGAGAGCTGTGGTGTGATTGAAGGAGATGTGTTTGCTGGAGGTGAAGATAGGGTCGAGCGTGTGTCCGGCTAGGTGGATGGGGGTGTCAACAAGTTGTTTGAGTCAGAGATTGGCCAGGTTGTCCAGAAGGGTGGTGGTGTTGCTGTCGTTTTTCTTTTCCAGGTGGAAGTTGAGGTCTCCCAGTAGGATGTAGTTCTCGGATGTGAGGGCATGTGGGCTGATGAAGTCAGAGATGTCTTCGTTGAATTGTGTGCGGGTTCCTGGTGGTCTGTAGATGAGGGTGCCTCTAAGTGTGGTCCTGGGGTCGGTGTGGATCTGGAAGTGAAGGTGTTCGGCGGCCGTAAGGTTGTCGTCTGAGCTGGTCGTGATTCTTATGGACGATGGCGATACCTCCTCCTGTTTGGATGGGGCGGTCTTTTCGTATGATCTTGTAATTGTCCGGGATGGCTATGGCGATGTCGGGTGCTGATGAGGCGTTCATCCATGTTTCAGTAAGGAAGGCGACGTCCGGAGATGTAGTGTCGAGTAGATCCCAGAGTTCAGTGGCGTGTCTGTGGACCGAGCGGGTGTTTAGCAGGATGCACTTCAGGTGGTTAGAGTCGGAATTGTGTTTGGAGGAAGTTGATTTGGTGTGTGTCCTGATGCAGGTGAACTTACAGGAGTGGCAGGCGAATGGTCCATGGGTGTGTCCTGGGGTAGCTTCACAGCATTGTGGTGTGCGTCCGGGGTTGAGGGCAAAGAGGGTATCGGTGTCGTACGTTATGTGGGTGGAGAGGGTTTTGCGAGGATCAGGGTGTCTGACGCTGGGCGCCGTCCAGGCGCGGACGGGCGTAAACGGGCTTACCTTTGGCGCACCTTCGGCGCGCATGGGGCACGACCGCTGCGCGCAAATGCATCTGTCATAAATGGATAGTGGAAGGGGAGGGGCGAGGGAGGGTCAGCTGGGAGGCGGGAGCGGGGTGGAGCTACGGGCTAAGAAGCACAACAACAACAAAATGGCTGCAACAGGTAGAAAGCGAAACTGGGCGAGACTGGGGCACAATCAGAGGCACAATCGAGCATAAAGTACTTTTGAATTAACAATGCGAACAGAACAATGCGCTCATTGAAATATGCAGCACTACAGATGGCAATTTCACAATGCAGGCAGCGGCAGCAATGCGGGGGGTATAATAGGGCTAATGAGAGGCAGCAGAGCGAGCGGAGCGCAGACGCGGTGGTTTAAGTCAGCTGGAAGGCGCTACGATACCACAAATCTGCTTCAAAGCGCCCTGGAATCACCAAATCACCAAGCCTTGGGAGTGTGGGGAAGCGACCTCTTCTGAGCGAGTCAGGAGAGGAGGGCGTGTCAGTTCTCCAGCCAATCTAGGCAGGGGGGGGGGCAACCCGGCGTGCATCCGGAGTGCTTCTTCCCCTCCACGGCGCTACTGGTAAAGAAATAAGCTCAAATAATCATGGAAACTAAAAGGTGAGAAAAGGTAATCATATACTAATTAAAAACAGAGGGTAGCCAGGCATCTCCCTCTACCTTTTAAGACCTTACAAGGAAAATAAATCACACACTCTAAAATGGAGAGGAGCCTGGCATCTCCCTCCACCATAGGTGCTAAACTATAAGAAAGTATAATAATAAAATCAATAAGTAAAAACAGTAAAGTCCAGACCGAGTGGTGATTTTCTACCTTGCACATTAACCCCTTGAAAACCAGCAAACTGTTCTGTGGAGTGCCTCAAGGTTCATTGCTCAGCACCACCCTCTTCAACTCACACTTGATCTTTCTGGCCAACGTCATCTGGAGCAAGACACACAACCTATACTCTACCTCTTGGGTAAGACCTCCAACACAAGAAACCACTTCACCACCTGCATAACTAGAAGTCACTAACGGGAATAAAGCCAACTGTCTAATGATCTAAAGATCAATGCTTTGGTAAGAACACCTCGTCTTGAGACTCCAACTGGTGGCCTGCTGAACTCACAATTACGCCCAGCACGCAGGTTAGGAACCTCTGGATCGACATCAAACTGGACATGACTGCCCATGTCCGTGCCATCATTGAATCTTGCTTCTACACACTGAAGATGCTGAGGAAGATTTTCAAATGACTCCCAAACAACATCATTAATAAATGTCACTTGTCCCTATCACCAGTAAGTTACAATACGCTAAGAATCTCTAGGCTGGGGTCGCCAAGCAAGTCACCAGAAGAATACAAATCATCCAGAACTTGACAGACATACTCATCCTCAACCTCCTACATAGAACTCACAACACACAACACCTCAAGGAGCTCTGCTGGCTCCTGATACACAAATGCGCTAATTTAAAACTCCTTAAACATACATTCAAGGTGATATATGACTTAGGCCTCACTTAACTGAACAGTCACATCGTCCACCGACCACCCAGACACCTCCACTGCATAAGACTCCTACTAAAACACACCTCATACATACATAAAACAAAAACAGGAGAATGGGGGTTTTCTTACATCACACCTAAACAAGGAATGACCTCCCACTCCACAGCAAAGCCTCCTCTCTTCTTGAATTCCACAAGAAGTTGAAGA
Organism: Lissotriton vulgaris; assembly: GCF_964263255.1. Classification (NCBI taxonomy): domain Eukaryota; kingdom Metazoa; phylum Chordata; class Amphibia; order Caudata; family Salamandridae; genus Lissotriton; species Lissotriton vulgaris. Next base: position 266,957,145 of record NC_141699.1, on the reverse strand, counting down.
CCTGACTTTTCATTTAACAAACCTACCCTAGCATGGGCTAGCCATACATACCTGCTGGGCACCAGTACTACCAACAGATAAGCTTCTGTGGGAATCCTCTGCTGCAACATCAAACTGTCCTGCATGTTACTTTGGCAACTTTGTACAGTTCACTGAGTAGCTTGACTTCTTTATAGAAGCTGTCCACATAAATGTTACAACCTTTATGAAGGAGTGATTGAACAAGCTCCCATACAATCTTTGCACTGATTTCTAGCATGGAAGGGCAGCCTGCAGAATGTATAGCAGGGTCCTTCCCTGTATATACTTTCAGGATGTGTACATAACCAGGAGAGCTCTTGCACTGCATGTACATGTTGGTACCATAACAAACTATTTTGCTTGTACTGCTGAATATAAGTGTACTTTTACACAGAATCAAGGACTCCAACTGCAATATTTACTCCAGGAATAAACATTTCTGGAAACCTGGCAGATAAATGTTCCACAAAAGATGACTTTTGAACAACCTTTCGTGGTTTGGATGGTCCCAGGCTAGTACTGCAGCATTATCATTGGAGTGCAGCATATGCTGCAAATATCAGAAAACCTGTCTCTACTCATGACTGATATGAAGGTAAGTGTTTCCGAAACTGTGCTAGTAGATCAGTGGGATGTTATGCTTGATTTGTGTAATATTCCCTTACTGAGCTGAAAGCCCAAAAGAGTTTTCAACTCCATAAGTGAAGTAGAAGTTCACCGGTGTGCTCTAATTCTAAGAGTGCCTCCATGCTCCCTCAGAAAATGTTTGACACACAGACATGTTTGGTACAAAAGTCTGTGAAGGAAGTCAACATCAAGAGAGATGGAAGTCATCAAAAGGCAAACAAAATTGCAGTATTGACTACAGACAGCGTCTACAGTTAGAGGGAATTTGGGGCTGAACTAAATTGGGTGGCTGCCAAGAGAGCACTCTGTCTATTTTCAGTGCTGTACCTACCTGCCTGTTCTCTGGATTTTGCTACCTTGCTACTGTCACTTCACTAAACAGATTCTGTTTGCAAAGGTTCATCAAGACTGCCACAGCATGTTCCTCAGAATCACCAGAAAATGAGTCCTCATTAGATTGAAAAATCGCTTCCATATTCTGCTACATTATCCTGCCCTTCTGATGCTCGGTCTTATTTTCAGATCCTGCCTCATTACCTATCCTACAGTTAGGACTTGGGCAGCAGTAATCCACCTAGATGCCATCTGTGCAAACTGTTTAAAACTTTCCTCCTGAAATACTGTGCCCTACATAGAAGGCAGAAGTATGATTACAAATCAGAGGGTGAGTGGCTGTGTGTAAGACACGTCAAAGAATTGGAAAAGCAAAAAAAGCATTTAGCTCTCAATCCTGCGATCCAAAGAAGTTCTCTGAAGACATTACCTTTCAACATATGCAACACCACAGCACACATCATGGGGCGAAGAGTGAGCTCACTCCAGCCACGATTGTGGCATTCACAGGGTTGCAGCCATTATAAAGGAAAAAAAGAATACCAGATATGTATTAACTGTTAGCCTTTCTGCAATAGCCAAAAGCTGATATAATTAATATAAAATCATCAGGATTCTTTTTTTACCACAATTATATCACCATTTGATCAAAGTGCGCAAGACTAGTCACAATAGGCAACAATAACCACTGGATTATCCATTAAATTTGGGTTCTGGAGCAGTGAATGGCCTGTCGTAACATGCTTCAACACTTTGCCAAGGGTAGTAAATGCTATATTAATGCACAGAAAATGGCATACATTATAACAGCATTTTGAAACTGAAAAGACGGAGACTTTGAAAAGAAATAAGAATCTTTTCTTTTTATCCCATTGATTTACATTGCAGCAGAGATCGTTTTAGGTGGAAGACAGCTAAAATAAAGCCATATCAGAATCTGACTGGGACAAAAACTTGACCCGAGCACCAAAATAAAAGTTGCCCCATGGCCCACATTACCACACTGGGGCAGTTTAAATGTGTAAAAATATGCTGTGTAGGAGTTTTGCAAGGTATGTTAGTCTGCATGCATGTGTGCTTGCTGCAGGCAATGTTGTGGAAATATCAGGAAAATCAACACAAACCCATAAAATAGGCCCACAAACTGCAGAAAATGGTCCAGAAGCTTACAAGTCTCACCAGTTCTTCTGGCACTGTTAAATATCCTATGCCAGTCTGATGCTGACCGTCATTTTAGCCAACTGTCTTTGTTTTCCGCAGGGGGCTGATCACATGCTCTATTGGGGTAAAACCTAAAATAAAAACACAGACTATTATGCGGCAAAATTGCATTTTGATATAGTTATGTAATTACATGTGTCGGAAAATAACGGACTATAGCACTTTACATATACATCATAGAAATGTAAGCAGGTATTGTTCAAATGTATGATGTAGATGGGGTCTGCATTGTCTGCTCAGGAAGTGATATGAGCAGAGCCTATTTGGGCCCCATCCCACTTTCCCACAGTGGAGAAGTGTGGCTCACTGGTTAGAGGAGGCAGACCTGGAAGCAGAGGTCAGCCCGGGACCAGGGTTCAATTCCCGGCTCGGCGGGGTCTTGAGTCCTAAAATGTCCATGGACTCGACAATTCTCTCTCCGGTGCATACTCGATTCACGGGTTCACACTCTGCGACTCTGGGCAATAGCTTGCTTAATCTCCACAACGGCCCCTTGTGGCGGGATGCCTGGCTTTCACCTTGCGGATACCCTGCCGGGGTTATCTCACAGGGGAATACCAGGACGGGTTCCCTAAGCAAGCGCTTAGAGACCGGTTGGTGATTTGCGCTATATAAATTCCTGTACATTTACATTTACTGTCATTGACATCAATTTATTTTCATGACTTTTCTGTGCCAGGACGAAGGAGCCACAACCGAATGCTGATGGACAAGTGTGCAGACTTGATTGTACTTTTTATTAAAAAGTTGTGAAGATTGATAAACTAAAGGAAGTCATTACAAAATGTATGAGATTGGACTTCTCTTCCTGGTGCACCTTCTTACGAACAAGTGTACAGGTTCTAAGGACCTACAAGGGCCAGTTTATGTAGGGAAATCAGTTCATAGAGTGGGGAGAATGGGAGGGATGGTAAGACATCTGTGGCTTGATAGAGTCTACCAGATAAGTTGTTACCGAATGAAAGTAACGTGTTCATCTGATAGAGATTTCCATCCACAGATTTTGTTACCTTAGTATAGACACCTTTTGGAATGCCTTTCCAGAGGTCGGTCTTCGAACAGATTTATACGAGAATGCCAGGGAGGATTGCATGGGGAAAGTACCCATCATGATGCACCTGACTGTCCAGGCAGTAATGCTTAGTAAATGTGTGCAGAAATATCCACGACGCAGCCTGACAGATGCCCAGGACAGGGACTCCAGAGTTAATACAGTGGTTGTGCCCTTGGCTCTAGTTGAAGGAGCATGCAAGCCTTCAGGGGGGTTGCTTCTTGGCCAGTGCATAGCAGATTTTAATGCAGAGCACAATCTATCTTAAGTTAGTTCTTCTCTGTATGGCTTTCCTTTCTTAGCTCTGGTGAACCAAATGGAGAGTTGATCGTCGACCCGCTGTTCCTTAGTACGATCAATGTAGAATGATAACACTCTTTTGGGTCTAGGAGATGGAGTCACACCTTCTCTTTGGAAGGGCGAGGGGGAGCAAAGAAGGGCATTTCATAAGGGATGCCTAGAAGGCCCCTGAAAAGCCAGTAGATCACAGCTAGGCAAGGCATCTTAGTGCCACTGACAACGCAATAGATCTGCATAGTGAGTTGATTAGATTCAGACCGCAGCGAATGGTGAACTTTGCTGCATCCCTATCAGCAATAGCCTGGGTCAGTATCCTCAGCAGGATTACAATACTACTTCTGGAGAACCATCCGTTCCCCTTGTGTTTTAATCGAGAGTATCAGAAGGGGCTGTGGTGTGTCCTCTATCTGGGGAACTCCTCCCTTCAGTAGGTCCCAACAATCCCTCCTCCTGGTCTATAAAGCAGGTCCGCCCATGTTTGCAAGTCCCCCTGCACCTTCTCGTGTCTGTTCAATTTAATGTGCTTCTCTTCCGCAAAGGCTGCGTTCTCTAAATTCTCTGTAACACATGGGAATATGGGGGCTTTTGCTGCAAATCACATTCGTACACTACAGCTGAAATGCGTTTTTCGAATGTTGAAAATATTTTGACAGCGGAACAGATGGCGGTTCTGAAAGAACGCTCACTGGCGAAAGATAAATGCATTCTAATGGTCACGCGCTTTCCTGCTTTGGAGGCCGTGACAAAGGCAAATGTACCTAACTCTAAGGCACTACATCCCCGTTGGATACAGTGGGATACTTGTTTCACATCATCAGATGTCATGTTTATCTTTGACCCTGCACTTCGGACACAGGAGTTTTTACAGTATGAACATGTTAATCCTCATCCATTGTTGTTGCTTCCTTTGGATGAGTAGCAATGTATCATTTATACCGATGGCTCGACTCAACCAACCACCGGTACAAAACATGCTTATTCAGCGGCTTGCACAATTGTTGCTGGCTCAATTGTCAATGGAGATTTTAAGTCTCCCATAGTGCATATTCAAGCACTTGGGGAATGTACGGCTCAATTGGCGGAGCTGCGTGCTCTTGTTCTTGCTCTTGAGTTTGCTGATCCTAATGTAAATACTCTTATTACTGTGTTCAGTCTTGTAGTGATAACTTATTCTTTTTGTATCAAAATGACTATCAAGACTCTAAAGGCAGCGTAATTAAGCATAAAACACATTGGGTTCGAGTGGCAGACCTAAAACAACATCTGCCCCTCACACGTTATAGATACTCTTGGCCATCAGCGTGTGGGAGCACATGCTCTTGGTAATTCTTTGGCTGACGAAGCGGCCAAACCTGCAGAAGCCACGTGTTCCTTAGCAGCAGTTACAAGGTCCATGGCTAAAATAGATAATGATATTCTGGCAGCGGTAGCTGCTACGGGGGAGGGAACTTCTTATCCCTCAGGGTTTCCCTTTGAAATACTCTTATCATATAGCTCCTGAACAAGTTCCTAATGCTAAGATTCCATCAGTTGGGGTTCGGCTGATTCCCAACTTGGACCGCAGACTTGCTTTGATCAAAGCCGCACACGAGGGCATGGCTTCTGCTCATGCCAGTGTGTCAGCGACAGTCTCTATTTTACAGCAACGTTATCGGTGGCATGGTTTTTATAAACAGACATGTAATTATGTACTCTCTTGTGACATTTGTCAACAAATTAAACCGTCTATGGTCACACGCCCATCTCAAACACAGCTATGTATTTCTAATCAACCATTTTGCTGTGTATATCTTGATCACTGCGGTCCATTTTCTTCTGATACTGCGTAAAAATATATATTTGTTGCAGTTGATTCGTGCACTAGATTCCTTTGGGTTTGGCCACAACGCAGTGATGATGCTTGAAATTCATCAGAGATTTGCATGTCTTTGTTGGGATGTTTGCCTGTGGCACCTTCCATTCTGGCCAAGATCCAGTGTTCGCCTCTAAGGCTTACAAGGACGTTATGAAGTCAATGGGGTTCTAGTGCAGTTTTTGTCTCCATACAGGCCTGAGGGCAATCCACTTGTGGAGCGAATGAACCGTGACTTAAAGCAATCCTTGACAGCTAGAGTCTTAGGTACTGGCTGGCCCATTTGTATGGTGTTCAACGTGCACTCAATAATCTCCCTAGAAGATCTCTGGGTGGGAGAACCCAATATGAAATGCTCTTTGATATTAAAATGTTTGTGACAGACCTTGATGGTCTAGACGTTGTGGCGGCTGCCGCAACCTTTGATGTAGATAATCATTCTACTATGTTACAGGATCCACAAAAGACCCATGACCACTACTGTAGTAGGTGACTCGCTCCTCGCCTACAAGCTGAGTGGTCGCTCCCAGTGTCTCTTGCAGGCATCTGGTTTTACCGCGCTGCATTGCCAGAACATTGATTTAAAAGCGTCTCTCATTTGGTTTCATATCGCCTGCTGCATTAATTATCTGTTAGCGCTGCCTTGTTTGAATTGATCTGTTACATTCCGCCTGCTGTATTTATAGCGCTGCCTTGCCTGAACTGCTTTGATTGTATTCTCTTCATCTGCTGTGTGCTTATTGCCGCTTTGCCTCGCGAGCGCTTTATTAGTTGTTTCCACACCGCTTTCAGTCCTGTTAGCGCGTTTGACTGTAGCGCTACGCTGTGCCCCCCCCTCCGCCTCCATTTTGTTTGTTGTTGTCCTCGTGTGCCCGCCCCGCCTCCCAGCTGTGACGCCCTCCCACAGAATAGAAAGAGTGCTCCACTCCTTACATGCACCGTGACTCGCTCCTCGCCTACAAGCTGAGTGGTCGCTCCCAGTGTCTCTTGCAGGCATCTGGTTTTACCGCGCTGCATTGCCAGAACATTGATTTAAAAGCGTCTCTCATTTGGTTTCATATCGCCTGCTGCATTAATTATCTGTTAGCGCTGCCTTGTTTGAATTGATCTGTTACATTCCGCCTGCTGTATTTATAGCGCTGCCTTGCCTGAACTGCTTTGATTGTATTCTCTTCATCTGCTGTGTGCTTATTGCCGCTTTGCCTCGCGAGCGCTTTATTAGTTGTTTCCACACCGCTTTCAGTCCTGTTAGCACGTTTGACTGTAGCGCTACGCTGTGCCCCCCCCTCCGCCTCCATTTTGTTTGTTGTTGTCCTCGTGTGCCCGCCCCGCCTCCCAGCTGTGACGCCCTCGCCCCTCCCCCTCCACTATCCACATATGACAGTAGTTCCCGCGCGCAGCGTTTACGCGCAGCGACCGCGCCCAATCCGCGCCGAAGGTGCGCCAAAGGTAAGCCCGTCTACGCCCGTCCGCGCCTGGACCGCGCCCAGCGCCAGACCCCCTGCCCCTCGCGCTCCCCAGCCCTCCCGCATTACCTATGACGCCGCCACCCTCCTAGCCCTCAACCCCGGCCGCTCCCCCACCTGCGTCCAAGCCGCTCCTGGACACACCCATGGACCTTTCTCCTGCTACTCCTGCAAATTCAGCGGCACCGACAACATCTCCGCTACGACCACACCACAGATTCCCGACCCCAATCACATACAATGCATCCTTCTCAACACCCGATCGGTGCACAGGCACGCCATTGACCTATGGAACCTACTAGACTCCCTCTCTCCAGACGTCGCCTTCCTAACAGAAACATGGATGAACGCTTCCTCCGCCCCAGACATCACCATTGCCATCCCTGAAGACTATAAGATCACCCGCAAAGACCGTACCAGCCACACAGGAGGAGGAATCGCTATCGTCCATAAGAAATCTATCCGCATCTCTACTAGCTCTGACGCCAACCTCGCCAACTCGGAACACCTTCACTTCCAGATCCACATCGACCCCAAAACAACACTCAGAGGCACTCTCCTCTACAGACCACCAGGACCTCGCGCAAAATTCAGTGAAGACATCACGGACTTCATCTCTCCACACGCGCTCCCCTCCAAAGAATACATTCTTATAGGAGACCTCAACTTTCACCTTGAAAAGATAAACGACCACAACACCGCCACCCTCGTGGACAACCTCGCCAACCTCGGACTTAAACAACTGGTCACTTCCCCCACCCACATCGCAGGTCACACACTCGACCCCATCTTCACCTCCAGCAATCATGTCTCCTTCAGCCACACCACGGATCTCCTATGGACCGACCACAGCTGCGTTCACTTCACCTACAACAAGCCGAAACCCATCAACCACTCCCAACCTACCCTACAAAGAAACTGGAACAAAATCACCACGGACCAAATCTCTGCATCGCTCCTTCGAAACTCCCCAGCCCTCTCTTCTGACGCCAACGAAGCCGCCGCCAACCTCACCCTATGGTTATCCAACACCGCCGACTCATTAGCCCCACTGAAAAAACGTCAAAGCAAACATGGCAGCAAGAAAGCCTCATGGTTCAACGTTGATCTCAAGAAGTCCAAAAAACTCTGCCGCTCCCTTGAAAAGGCCTGGAAAAAAGACCCAACCACCAGCACCAAGGACGCCTTCAAAAGCGCCACCCGCACTCACCACCAACTGATCCGAAAAGCCAAGAAAACAGCATTCAAGGATCGACTTGACAACAACGCCCACAACAGCAAGGAACTTTTCAACATCGTCAAGGAATTTTCCAATCCCTCAGCCAACTCCAACGACATCACCCCCTCTCAAACCCTCTGCGACTCCCTAGCCTCATTCTTCCACAACAAGATTGCAGACATCCACAACAGCTTTGACAACCAACCCGGATACCACCCCACCCTACCTTCCGCTGACCATCTACCCCCCGTGAACACCCTAATGACTGGAACCCAATCTCCACTGAGGACACCATCCGCCTGATGAACTCCATCCACTCAGGATCCCCCACTGACCCATGCCCTCACCACATCTTCAACAAAGCAGACTCCATCATAGCACCGCACCTCAGAGACGTCATCAACTGTTCCTTCAACTCCGCTACCTTCCCAGAAGACTGGAAACACGCCGAACTCACCGCCCTTCTGAAAAAACCCACAGCGGACCCCACCGAACTCAAAAATTACCGCCCCATCTCGCTTCTTCCATTCCCGGCCAAAGTCATCGAGAAGCCGTCAATATCCAGCTCGCCGCCTTCCTCGAAGCCAACAAATCCCTCGACCCCTCACAATCTGGATTCCGAGCAAAACACAGCACTGAGACCGCCCTCATCGCAGCAACAGACGATATTCGAACTCTATTGGACAATGGAGACACAGTCGCCCTCATCCTCCTCGACCTCTCTGCAGCATTCGATACAGTCTGCCACAGCACCCTTCTACACCGACTCAATAACATCGGAATCCAAGGAAAAGCACTAGAATGGATCACCTCGTTCCTCACCGGAAGAACCCAGAGAGTCCGCCTTCCTCCATTCAAGTCCGAAGCCTCTGAACTCATCTGCGGAGTACCTCAAGGATCCTCACTCAGCCCCACCCTTTTCAACGTATACATGAGCCCCCTCGCGGCCATCGCACGCCAACACAACCTCAACATCATCTCTTACGCGGACGACACTCAACTGATCCTTTCTCTCACCAATGACCCCAGCACCGCCAAAACTAACCTACACGAAGGAATGAAAGAAGTAGCCGAATGGATGAAAGACAGCTGTCTGAAACTGAACTCAGATAAAACAGAAGTCCTCATCTTAGGAACATCCCCCTCTGCTTGGGACGACTCCTGGTGGCCGGAAGCCCTCGGAAAAGCACCCACCCCGACAGACCACGCACGGAACCTTGGCGTCATCCTGGATTCTTCACTCTCAATGAACAGACAAGTCAGCGCCGTATCCTCTTCCTGCTTCAACATTCTTCGCATGCTCAGAAAAACATTTCGCTGGATCCCCTCCGAAACAAGGAAAACAGTCACCCACGCTCTGGTCACGAGCCGACTGGACTACGGAAACACCCTCTACGCAGGTACCACCGCTAAACTCCAGAAGAAACTCCAACGAATCCAAAACGCCTCAGCCAGGCTCATATTAGACATCCCACGCAACGAACACATTTCTGGTCACCTTAAAGACCTCCACTGGCTACCCGTAAATAAAAGGATCACTTTCCGACTGCTTACCCACGCACACAAATCACTCTACGACATCGGACCAGATTGCCTCAACTCCGACTATCCTTCTACACCCCCTCCCGCCAACTACGTTCTTCCAGCCAAGCCCTCGCCACTGTACCTCGCATCAACAAGACCACCATGGGAGGCAGATCCTTTTCTTACCTGGCTGCTAAAACATGGAACTCACTCCCCGCTTACCTTCGCCTCACCCAGAACCACCTAGCGTTCAGAAAGCAGCTCAAAACATGGATATTTGACAAATAATCTTCCTCCCCTTCCTAAGCGCCTTGAAACCCTCTGGGTATGTAGTGCGCTATACAAATTTCTTGACTTGACTTGACTTGACTACGCAACTGAACATTTACCCTCTTCCTATGATGCAGCACTGCTGATTCCGGTTGTCGGCTGGCTTCCGAAGATTGGAGATCTGATACGAGAAAAACTAGAGAACAAAAAAGAATTTGGTCCCTCTTATCGTGCACCAGATCCGGTTCTTGGATTAAAGGGTACTCGTACAGTCATTTTACCAACTTTAACTGGTCACAAAGACAACAAATACATCTCAGTGGACAATGTCAAGTTACACCGTCTGGCTGATTCTGAATAGTGTAAACCCTGCTGTTTCCTGCAACACTATTTCTTTGAATCCGGTAACCTAAACGTCTACGACAAAAGCCCGTACCGATGAGGGTGAGATGGAAACTGCTGTTGACCTTTCCTCTGTTCTGCCTCCATCCTCTTCCACCGCGGATGTCAAGTATACGTATCCCACAAATGAGTCCCACTGGCTAGTGCCGAGCAATCCTCAACATCATGCTGATACATCCCACCCACCTTTAATACCAAGGGATGCAAACAACTATTTTGGGGACCATGCCAGCTTCTCTTATGACTCATCCCCCTCGACTTCCAGGTTGGCTGTGCCACAGACTAAATTAGTGGTTTTCATCTCATGGTTCAAAATGACTTACCTGGTCCCACCATGGACCTACATGTGGTTGGTGCTTATCCTGATTTTCCTCTTTATGTCAATTGGATTTGTGACAGGGCTCTTTTTACTCATGAATGGTCATTATTTGCCAGAACACTCTGCTGTGAACTTGTTCAATGGAATTCTGGCCCTCACACATCGTCTGCTAAGTTCCTGGAGTTTAGTCTGAACACGGTGTGCAAAGTCGATAAACAATGCCCCTTGTTATTCTGTTCTGGTCAGTCCCTAGTACCTAGACATAACATGCTAAACACAGCTGCAATACTTGAGATTCGTTTTGATTTTTTTTTTTTTTGTAAACCTTTTTATTGGATTTTCACATGGTACATGTCATACAGTAACCGGCTTGATCATTTCGGTAGTACAAAGTAACAATATCAGCCATATGACAATGCTAGCGGAATAAGCGGGCACATAGTGGATTCGTTGGTGGAGGAGGGAACCCCCCTCCCACCATCTCCACTGAGGGTGCCAGGGGGCATCGGGGAGGCAGTTAATAAAAGGATTGCCGCCGTTCTCCGACCCGAATACTTGAAATTCGTTTTGATATCACGGGGATGCATGTTGTTTAAACACACACTTGGAGAGCACACTTTCCATGGAGAAGGACTATGCTGTGCCTATGATTTAAACCTTCCATCTAGGCTTTAAGGTATGAGGTCTGCTAACAAAGCCCAGAGATCTTCTTTTATATAATAAACGTCTTCTTCCAGTCAAGGGCAGGGTGATTAGCCTTATAGTCCTTTTTACACTGTCTTTATATAATGACTTCCCCCTTTATACTGTAATGAAATGTAACAATGCTAATTGTTTTGAGTTTATGCATTATTTATTTATTTAATGCAATTTTATATAGGGCGAACATTATCCTAAGGTGTTAGAGCGCTTTACAAAAGAACCAGTTGCGTTACATAAGGACTTTGGATTACATGGGTTACATAAGAGATCCAAACAGAGAAAAATTGCAAATGTACAAGTTGTAAAGTCACTCAAGGTAGCGGAATAAACTACAAAAACACATAGGAATGGTAGTAAGTACAAAGGTCTACTACATATACTAGTGGTTAGAGTTCTATATATATATATACAAATAGTGAATTCACTATTACATAGGCACATAAAAAATATTACACAGTTTCATGCCACAAGATAGGTGAGGTAAAGAGCGAGGTGTGGGGGTAAGCGGGGAAAAGTTAAAGGGTTGTAATGAGGAGTTATGCTGCTTGTAGTGGCTCTTATATTGTATTTTAGAGCACGATAGTTAAATTACAAGTTACTTACCTTCGGTAAGAAACATTAGTTAGTTATAGATTCCTTACCTTAGAAATTACCCCCAGGTGTCAGAATGGATCCGGAAAGTTTTTTCTGCAGCAGTACCTCTGCGCATCGGAAGGTGGCGCTGGTCGGCCCCGAGTATTTTGTTGGCGTCGGGGTCACCGGGATGACGTCGCGGTAGCTACTTGGATGCCGGCCTCGCACGGTGATGTCAGTTCTGTAAACAACATTCCGTGCCAGAAAGGCGGAGCCATGCAAGACATTAACCACTGGTGAACAAAACTAGGGCCCTGAAAGGACATACTTAACCCTAGAAATCAGTTTGCAGAACGGCCTGATGGGTTGGCGGTAAGGAATCTATAACTAACTAATGTTTCTTACAGATATATCGTTACCGAAGGTAAGTAAATTGTTCATCTGATAGAAACACTTTAGTTATAGATTCCTTACCTTAGAATCGATACCCCAGCAATACCAACCCCGGAGGTGGGTCTGCGAACCAAGATCACACCAGAAAGTCCTAGAGAAAAGAACTGCCAAAGAAGCAGTCTCTCCGGACTTAATCATCAAAGGCAGTAGTGTTTGGTAAAGGTGTGCAACGAAGGCCACGTAGCTGCCTGACAAATGTCATTCAGAGGAACTCCACGTCCCACGCAGTAGTTGCTGCCGTCACCCTGGTGGAATGGGCATGCAGCCTCACTGGAGGCTCCTTCTTTGCCAGAGATTAACAGGCTTTGATACACAAAATGACCCATTGGTAGATAGCCCGCTTGTGTACGGTCTACCTTTTTTTGTGCCCACGTAGCCAACAAAGAGCTGGCCATCCATCCGGAACTGTTTTGTGCGATCCAGATAAAAGGAAAGCGCATGTTTTGGGTCCAGACGGTAGAGCCTCTCCTCTTCTTTCGAAGGATGCGGAGGCGGTAAGAAGGTAGGCAAAGTGATGGTCTGCTCGATGTGAAAGGCAGTGTCAACCTTGGGCAGGAATGATGGACGAGTCCTGAGACCCACCGTATCTGGATGGACAGACAGGAGAGTAGGCTTGGAGGAAAGGGCCTGAAGCTCACTCACCCGTCTGGCAGATGTGATGGCTACCAGGAAAGCAGTGTTAAGCGTCAGAAGCCTTAAAGGACAGTTGTGCACATTAAAAAAGTTTAGACTAGATTAAAGTCCCACTGAGGCATATCAATGGATCTACAAGGGCCCAGACCCTCGGGGCACAATAATCCGAGGGTGGACAAAGCCTGAGGGGTCTCGCCCGAAAACGGCAGCATCTAAGAGCCCCGCGCAACTGCACTGGTCGCTAGCTCACATCGTGGCAGAGGAGGTTAGACGGCAGGCTGGAAGGTGAACCTGATGGGAAATAACCTGTGAGGCAGCCTCTGGCGGTGATAATAGACGGCCGGGCATATTAGGTGCGATGGACTGAGCTGGGAGAGAGCTGCAAACTGCCTGCAACAAGAACACTATGACAGTTGCGGAGGTTTGGAGGGCTGCACCCGTAGTAGAGAACATTAGCAGTGAGAGCCACGATCCAGTTGGAGAGGCCATAAGAAGAGATGATAGAGGCCCCGATTGCTGCATCCACTGGCCTCTCAGGGGCTGTTTGGGCCTTTGAGGGAACAGCTCAGTGAGCGTGAATATTGGCAGTGGAGCCGCGCAAATTGGGAATAGTGCTGACGAGCCCCACATAAAGCAGATGAATACGTCAATATCCCCTGAAGTCAAGACGTGACTACACCCAATACAAGAACGGGTTATAGATCAGGAGGGGAGCAACTTTCTGAGGCATGGGGGTGTGAGGCAGAGTAAGGAGGGTCAATTCATGTGGCCCACCAGGTCGTGGACTTGAGCAGTACATAGGTGAAGTGCTGTGGTATCTACTGAGAGCATGCTCTGAGTGTGGTGACACGAAGACGGAGGGAGATTCTCTGCATACAATTGTGAGTGTGCAAGGACCCTGAGTGGCTGGGCGCCATGGGGAAAGTCCCCAGTAGGAAAGGTCAAAGCACCACGACAGCGGGGGCGGAAGCACCCCACGGATGAAGAAGATGAGACTGTGGACCTGGAGAAGGATCATACTCCATGAAGCCCATACTGACAGGCATAATGGAGGCTATCACAACATCAAGGGAAGCACTAGAACCTAAAATAGATTCTATCGGTGCTAAACTCAATCTCCTAAAGGACGAACACCGTTGGGTGGCGTAAAGGGTCACAGGCACAGAAAGTGCTTGCGGATGTCCCTGCAGAGGTAGCAGAACTCAGGAAATCTCTTGCTGATGTGGCGGCGAAAGTTAAAACCCTTGAGAAGGAGGAAGGCAATGACATGGTACAGTATTTGAAGACTGGATCAGCAAAGAAGTGGCGCTAGAGGGGCTCTCGCAGTTCTATGAAATTGAAAGGGTGCATAGAGCGCCCGCCAGGCCTCCTAAACCGGGGATACCTCTGAGGCTGATTATAGCCCGCTTGCTTTATTTCTGTGACAGAGACCATATACTCAGGCAAGCTAGACAAGCGAAGGACTTACAAATAGGAAATAGCAGGGTGATGGTGTTTCTAGATTTCACCAGGGAGGTGCAGAAGCAGAGACCCACGCTCCTGGCAGTGAAAAGAAAACTATGACAAATGCGACACCCCCTATGCAATGCTTTTCCTGGCCAGGTTGCTTGTTGTTGGACCTCGAGGCACACAGTTCTTCCAGACACCTCAAGAGGCATGGAATTGACTGTATTCTGAACCAGGACGGAGGTAGAGAAGCAGCTCACAAAGATCAATGACAGGAGGTGGTGGGATGATTCGCGGACAAGCAAGTGCGTCGTTCCCGACAGAAGAAAAGTCGAACGGAACAAGGTCATCAGGGCGGTGGTGGAGCTCAGCCAAACGGGGCCCAGCCCGAGATCAACATGGAGCGACAAGGATGAGGACACATCAGAGAGCTCACCCATACAGAGTGCGGCAGAGGAGATGGAGATGCCTTTAGTGACACCCCACACTGCGGACGAGCTGGGATGAAGCGCAAGACCCAGAACTTTAGAAGTGTAATCTCTGGTGAACTATATCCTTGGTGCTAAGCATACATTATGTATGATGTGAGAGAAGGGGGCAGCATTGACCACTGCCAAAGACATAAGGGATAAGAGGCTAAGGGGGACCAATAGTTTTCTAACAAGGGGGATGCAAGTTGAGGGGTTCCGAGGATGGGTGGCAGCCACCACACCCACATAGTTAACATAGTTAGAAGAGTTTGGTTGGGAGTGGGGGTTCTTCCAACTGTCCTGGGGAAAGGGAGTTAGGTAGTTCAGTTGTTTTGGGATGTTTACTGGGGACCAGGCGTGTCTGGGGAACTTGGTTAATTTGTTGTAGGAAAATGTTTTTTCAATGGGACCCAACATAGACTACAAGGGCATCTCCTGGAATGTACATGGGATGCACTCCATGGTAAAGCACCATAAAATACATGCATTTCTGGTACACAGAGGGGTGCAGATTGCGCTACTGGAAGAAACACATAAATGCAACAGAAGGAGTTGCCTTGCAACGCAGATGGCAAGGGCAATTATTTTATACTAATTACTCAGCTTTTGCCTGAGGAGCATGATTTGGGTGAGGGCAGTGGTCCTGTTCCAATGCACCAGGGAATTTGTTGACTCGAATGGGACATATGTGGTGGTACTGGGTAAAATAGATGGGCGGGATATAACGATTGGTAGTATATATGCCCCAAATATAGAACAAGCCTCAATCTTGGCAAAATCTCAAGGTCATTAGCACATGCACTGACTGGGTCGGTACTTTTGGGAAGAGACTACAGCCCCTACCTGCCATGGGCACGAAGAGATTGGCAACAGCAATGGGGGCTAATAGACTCTTAGAGGGCACACCACCCCGGGGAACGGGACTACTCATACTTTTCTCCAATGCACAACCTACACACAGATTAGATGCCATTCTGTGTACTCCTGATATGCACAGGCACATACAGGGCAGTGAATACTCAGCACGCACGGTCATGGACCATAATCCTTTGCTGGCATGCCTTAGCTGGTCCAGGATTAGGACGAGTTTTCCTACATGGCGCCTTAAGCTGGAGGCATTGGCGGATCAGGTGTTCCAGGCTGAGATCCACCTAGCCATAGATCAGTACTTCGCGGAGAATGAAGGGACGGCCTCCAACATAATGACAGAGTGGGGGGCATTTAAGGTGGTGCTTAGGGGATGATGCATCTCTGAGGCAGTAGGAGTGAGAAGGACTCTACTGAGGGAGACTCTGGATACAGAGCAGAGGCTGTGACAGCTTGAACGTGATAGGCCCGAGAATGCAGATAAGCAAAGGGATGTATTAGAGGCCAGAGAGGAAGTGGCGGGGCACGTAGAAATACTGCGTTGCTTCAATTACAAGAACTATATGGCTAGGGCTCATGCAGAAAGGGACAGACCTGGGGCCCTGCTGGCCTGGTTGGCCAATCCAGCCAAGAGGGGATCAGTTATTTTGGAACTGAATTATGACCAGGGTGGGACTTTGTATTGACAGCAAGATATTAACCAGCATTTCTGTGACTATTATGCTGAACTTTATAAAAGTAAAGCTTCCCCTTCAGCTGCAGAACTTGATGAATATGTATAAAGTGTTGAGCTGCCGCAACTCTGTGAAGAGGAGGCAGAAGCCCTGGTGCAGGAGATTGACCTGTCTGAGGTACAGAGCGCTGTTAAGGCCATGGCTAGAAATAAGACGCCAGAAAATGACGGGTTCCCTATAGAATTGTATGCCGCATACATAGACTTGCTGGGCCCCAACTTATCATGCTATATAACCAAGTAAAACATGAGGGGAAATTGCCAGGGTCCACTAGGGAAGCCCTGATTTCCCCATTGCTGAATCCAGGGAAGCAGGCATATGACAAAACAGCATATATAAGCCACTGTCAATGATTAATCTGGACTACAAGATCCTGAGGAGGATACTAGCTACACCGTTCGTACCACACATGACGACTCTCATACACTGGGAACAGGCTGGGTTTATACCAACACGAAATTCAGCAATGAATGTGAGGAGACTGCTAACAGTGTTCGGGGCTGACTCCTATTGCAAAGTAGAGGCGACTAACCTGACAATAGACATCGAGAAGGCATTTGATAGCCTCGAAGGGCCGTACCTATTCAGAGTGATGAGCGCTTTCGGATTAGGGCTGGGATTTGGAGCATGGACAGCCCTACTATATGGAGAATCAACAGCCCGGGTTCAGACAGGAAAGATTATTTCATGGGGTAAGCAATAGAGAGAGGAACACAACAGGGATGCCCGCAATCACCACTACTATTTGCAATAGCCATGGAGCCATTGGCCGCCAAAGCCAGGTCTGGAACTTGGTTCAGCGGACTGGAGGTAGAGGGACATAGCGTTCGTTATATACTGATGATTTGATTCTGTTTTCACAAAATACGGAGGCAGAATTGGAGGGCGCTAAAAACCTATTGTTAGATATGGAAAGGGCAGCCGTCCTCAAGGTGAATTGGCGAAAGTCACATTTATTCCCCACCATGCGGGGGCGGAAGAAACTTCAGACGGCGGAGGGAATTGTATGGGAAGAGAGAAGCATCCCATATCTAGGAGTACAAATATATCACGATAAAATGGATCACCTGGAGGGCAATGTGGGAAAGATTATACGAGGAACGAAAGCTAATTTCGAATTTTGGGGAACCCTCCCCATCTCTGTGGCGGGCAGGACATCCCTGCTAAAGATGATAACTTTTTCGAGACTCCTCTACATCTTTGGAGTTCTGCAAATATGGATCCCTGCGGATCGGTTCAAACAGCTCTGGAAAATGGTGACAGAATTCCTATGGGGAGCAGGCAGGAGGAGAGTGGGTTTGGCAACCTTAATGAGGCCCATGAGGGAGGGGGGACTGGCGGTGCCGGATTTTGACTACTACTATATAGCAGCTCAACTGCAATGGCTGACAAAATTGGTGTCCAGCCACCTTCGGGGAACAATGCAGAGAGGCGATGGATGCCCCACTCGGGATCTCCTTTCCAGGATAGGGTCAAAACTACCATATATCGGAGAGAGAGAGATAAACGCGGAAGCACATGCGGCCTACATTTGCTGGATCAGGAGGTCGCAGAGAACTAAAGTGAGACACCTGTATGCGCAGGAGATACCATTAAAATATTGCATGGCATTGCCTCATAGAGCAGACTGGAGGAACCTAGGTGCATGGGAAGAAGCCGGAGGCCTTACCATTGGGTAACTATATCAAATCGGCTAGTTATTACCATTCATAGACTTTAGCGAGTAAAATGGAATACAGGGGGTTGATTTCTTGCTTCATGTGGCCTTAACTGGAGCAATATGTAAGCATTGGAGTATGGGCCTAACTGAACCTTGGTTAGATGAGGGTTGCCAATATGTGGTAAAGACAGCAGGGACGTTTAAGACGGTCACCTGCTTATATAGAATATTGACTTGTGTAGTACTTCTTTCACTTTTTACATATTCCGTAGGACGTATCTTACCCCCTGACACATTAACATTTATTTTAACATGGCCACAGCGATGTGTACTCGGTGTAGCGAAGTAGGAGCGGAGTACCTCCATATGTTCTGGAGTTGCCCGGAAATAGAGAATATTTTGGCGGGAGGTGATGGAACTTTTAGCGGAAATACTGAGAAAGAAGTGACTAAGACAGCAGGATATTGCTTGCTACACAGATTTCCACATGTGTCTAAGAACAAGATCACCAGCACATTGCAAGACCTAGGCCTAGTAATAGAAAAACGCGATATCACCAGTCAATAGAAAGCGAGGGGGGGCCCCAACATAATTAGATGGAGAAGAGAATTTGAGCGTTGGGCAGGTGGCGAAGGAAAGGGCCGCTTACAAAATGCTAGGAGAAGTGGGAGTGAGAAGGCACTAGAAGCAGTTAGGGCATGGGAGGCTTTAAAGTTGCAATTGAAGCTGCTCTATGACATCTCAGAAGAGTGAGGCCGAGAATAGTCGGGCGGATGGGTGATTTCATGCACTACGATGCATAGGTGGAGCGACAGGAGGACTGCAGAATAGGCTCCCAACGAAAATCTGAGAGGGACTTTCTGGGCACAAAAGGTTTAGACAGGAGCAACTGAATGATATCCCGGGGTGGCGTTCAGGTGCTTCATAACCCAAGACACGCCTGGGGGGAGGGAATGAGGATAGTGGGTGGGGGGAGTTATTGCTTAGAGGAGGAAGGGGGGTTGCATCATTTTTATTGGCTTGTTTGTAAGCACGTGATCAGCCAACATCTAATACTGAATCTCCTGAAGCAGTGGAGCTGGAACATGGACATTCACGTAGTGATATCGAACAGTATGTGTACGATGCCTCATTTTTCAAATGATCAATAAAGTTTGTTTGCAAAAAAAAAAGAGGAGAGACAGATTTTATGTTTGAGAAGAGGGCTTGTACTTCCTCAAGGGAAGGGCAGGCGACGTTGATCTGTCTCTAGAGTTGACAATTTCTTCTTCCGTAACTACGTGGCCACAGCCCTTCCTCCCTCAATAGGAAAAGTGTTGTATATCTTGGCCACTTTGAGGCAAAGAAGGTGGCAATAATATTATAACATTTTATTGACAAGGTAGCTGCTCTAGACATGCGTTCGAGAGAGGATAGTGAATTAAGTATGTTTGTGCAGCCCTTTTTTTGTGCATAGAACTCTCTATGTGAGCCAATGGTACTGTTTGAGAGCAAGTTTGAGGCGCAAGTGGCTCGTCAGGCTGTAGTCTTTTCTCCAGTCATGTTCAAGACATTTTCATTGTTTCTTGGCAGCCACTACATGTCCATTATACCGGTTGCGGTGTGGGAGGTTCTAGGTTGACGTCTGAGTCAGTGGGGCTATACCTTCTAGGGCTCCATTAAGCCAACTATCTGAATTGTATTCTGCTAGGTCCATGTCCTCACAGAGGGTAGGAGTAGTGACTGCCAAAGCCTCTGTAAGAGTCTCTGGGTCTATCCTGGCCCATTTCCCTAGATAGGACCGTCTCATGATTATTAACACAGGAAGCAGGTTTAGAAAGTGGAAAGGAAAAAGGAATCATACAGTGGTCTGACCAAGGAATAGTAACAGGAGTTTCCACTATAAGCAAGGGAAAGTTAGAAAAAATGGGGTCCAGAGTATGGCTTTTAACATGAGTGGGGGCCGAAACTCGCTGAATTAGATGAAGGGTCTCAAGTCCTCTAATTGCGGATCTCGCCCATCAGGAGCTTTCCTCAAAGTGGAGATTAAGGTCACCTAAGATTATAATTTTGTCGTGACGTAAGGCCAGCTGAGTAATGGTACCTGCGAGGGTCAATGTAAAAATTAGCTGCAGACCTGGGTGGGGATAGATGAGGAGTCTGGTAAAGTTCAATTGCCCAAGGTTAGCGAGAAGTGAGCAGCCTCACACTCTACTATATCAAACTCCTTTAGAGAGCACTTTGTGGTGAGTTTAAAAATTATTGCAATGCCTCTGCCACTGAGGAAGGAATGGTCGCGTCTTACGATGACATAGCCATTCGTTATAGAATCAAGAATATCGGGGGTGGAGGCTTCTGTGAGCTAAGTTTCTGTAAGGAGTAGGGAGTGCGGTTGATTGCCGTTAAGTATGACAAAAATTTCCTGTTTAGGTAAAGAGCATCAATTTAGGGTGAGGCAGCGTATTAGATTAGTAGGTGTCAAGCTGCTGTCCCCGGTACCATCCATGAGGCGCCCCAGGGTGTACTAGCAGTTAGAGTAAGGGACACCTACCTTGATAGAATTCCAGCAGTTGCTTGGTAGCTCTGAGGCTAGGTTTTTTAGCCGAGGGCAGCGTAACACTCTTTTGGGGTTAAATGGGGCAGGGGACGGGCGCAGATGGGCTTGCCTTAGGCGCACCTTCAGCGCAGCACATGTGCTGCGTGCGTCTGCGCATGGGCCATAGTAAAGTATGTCACCTCAGGAGGGTGTGTCAGTTCTCTGGCCAATCCGGGTGGAGGGGCATGCAAAGCAGACACTAACCGGTGCCCAGCAACCCGGTGCAAGTCAGGAGCGCTTCTTACCCTCCACAGCCCTACCTGTAATGAAATAACAAGCTAAAATATTATGGCAACTAAAAGGTGAGAAAAATAAATCATATATTAATAAAAAATAGAGAGGAGCCAGGTATGTCTTTGCACCTCTTAAGTGCTTACAAGGAAAAGTAATCACACACTCTAAAACAGAAAGGAGCCTTCAAGGCCAGGGGCTGCCCACAAAAATACACTAAAATCTGGAAACGATGACCAGACTACTGAGGCCTGGAATTAGACACAATACCCTTGGTGGAGGCATCTATATCTGCCCTGATTCGCGATTATTAGAACAGGGGACTGGAAACAATATGGTGGGACGATGTTGCTGAAGATGGCACTTATGGAAATGACCGAAGTGTGGCTGTGTATGGGTGCCCTGGGGAGGGGTAGGGGGCTTGCAGTGTTTCTGTTATATTGTATAGATGAAAAAAATAAATTGTGCAAATCATCTGTCAGAGTCACTGACTTGTAATGCTTGATATGGCAGTTTCTTCCTGGGCTAAGGAGCACTGCATTGTATACGACTCCTTGACATAATAAAATATATATATTTTTTAAAACAGAGAGGAGCCAGGAATCTCCCCACATCAGAGGTACCACAAGGAAAATAAAGTATAATGGTAAAATCTATAAGTAAAAAGAGTACACTCCTGATCGAGTGGTAGGTCCCACTCCGAAAGCTGGCAGAAACCGGTCCTCGGAAGCTTGTTTCCGGTCTAGGGAAGACATGGCTTGGCAGTTCGGGCTGGACTGTTCCCATGAGGCACAGGGTCAGACTGATTTGCATGTAGCCATGTCTGAACTGGGGTGGCAGAGTGGGCTAAAGAACGGTGATGGATCAAACCCAGATCTTTTGACTGGGTGTGAGTGTTTGATTGATTCAGATGCTCCGTCCATCACCACCCCCTTTTGTACCGCTTTTGGCCGCCATAAGTGTGGCAGGGTATGCTCAGACGTGAGTCTCTTGCTCACTTTGCCACTGGATTCAAGCAAGCCGGGCTGAAGACGGCTGGAATGCCAGAAACCGGTCCTCGGAAGCTTGTTTCCGGTCCAGGGAAGACATGGCTTGGCAGTTCGGGCTGGACTGTTCCCAGGAGGCACAGGGTCAGACTGATTTGCATATAGCCATGTCTGAACTGGGGTGGCAGAGTGGGCTAAAGAACGGTGATGGATCAAACCCAGATCTTTTGACTGGGTGTGAGTGTTTGATTGATTCAGATGCTCCGTCCATCACCACCCCCTTTCGTACCGCTTTTGGCCGCCATAAGTGTGGCAGGGTATGCTCAGACGCGAGTCTCTTGCTCACTTTGCCACTGGATTCAAGCAAGCCGGGCTGAAGACGGCTGGAATGCCAGAAACCGGTCCTCGGAAGCTTGTTTCCGGTCCAGGGAAGACATGGCTTGGCACTTCGGGCTGGACTGTTCCCATGAGGCACAGGGTCAGACTGATTTGTATATAGCCATGTCTGAACTGGGGTGGCAGAGTGGGCAAAAGAACGGTGATGGATCAAACCCAGATCTTTTGACTGGGTGTGAGTGTTTGATTGATTCAGATGCTCCGTCCATCACAACCCCCTTTTGTACTGATTTTAATGTAGAGCACAATCTATCTTGAGATCGTTCTTTTCTGTATGGCTTCTCCTTTCTTTGCTCTGGCGAACCATATCGAGAGTTAATTGTCCACCCGGTGTTCCCTAGTACGATCAATGTAGAATGATAACACTCTTTTGGGTCTAGGTGATGGAGTCACTCCTGCTCTTTGGAAGGGAGAAGGGGAGCAAAAAAGGGCATTTCCTGGAAATCCTCTGAAAAGCCAGTAGATCACAGCTAGGCAAGGCGTCTGAGTGCCACTGACATAGTAATAGCTCTGCCTAGTGAGTTGATCGTATTCAGATCTCAGCGAATGGTGAACTTTGCTGCTTCCCTGTCAGCAATAGCATGGGTCAGGATAGTTTAGGCTTCCTCTGAGTCCACGGGCTGCACTTGCGCAACCGAATCTCAAACTTTAAGGGTATATCAACCCAAGAGGCATGCTGTGTTCACCAACCACGGTGTGAAAATAGTAGAAGAGAACATCCTCTTTCCAAAGCTATACAACCACTTGGATTCCCTATCTTAGTGATGTGATAAGGAACGCACCAGGGTTGACTTTGAGGTGGAGGGCTGTATAACCAGGCTATACCGGGTAGGGTGCTCGGTGAGAAAAGCTGGGTCCCCAGGAACGGGGCAGTGGTAGCAGGCAAATGTCCTATACAAAGGAGCCCCTGTGCAGAGCTTCGCCCAAGCCCCCAACAGGACATTGTTATGTTCTGTTAATAACACATATAGTGCACAAATACCACTGGTCTCTTGGCGCTTATCTGAGGGTTGCAAAACATTTTATTGCCATGCTTGTTTACTTAAAAAGGTTTTCAGTCTTTTGAGAAAGGGGAGAAGCTTGGTATCTTTCCTCAGGCTATATGGCAACTCATTCCAGACCTGAGGTATCAGAACTGAGAATGCCCAACCATCCAAGGTTGTTTAATTTAAGCGTTGACGGGTCAGTAGGATCGCCTCGGAGGAACATAAGCATCGACTGAGCACTTAGTGCCCACCACTTCCCTTAATATAAACAGCATATTTTGAAATAGGCTGAAACATGTTGGTTCTTGAAGCTGGGATATAGGGGCATTGATCTCCCCTGTGTATCAATCAATCACCAAATTTGTAAAGCGCTCTACTCACCCGTAAGGGTCTCAAGGTGCTGAGGGGGGGGGGGGGTGCTACTGCTCGAACAGCCAGGTATTGAGTTGTTTCCTCCTGAAGGAGAGATGGTCCTGGGTCATCCGTAGGTGGGTGGGGAGGGAGTTCCATGTATCCATATTTTAGATTTTTTAACCCTATCGATGGGGAACCAAGAATAAAGGTAACTTTTGATATCCTCCAAGATAGTTTTACTTGCACTTGCCTGCACTTCACGATCCCATCTTGAGGGAGCACTTTTCCCTTTTCTTTTCTTCTTATTTTCATATACTTGTTTTCTCTCACCACAAAATACACTTAAAAAAATGTTTTTGCTCTCCATCCAGTGTGTTAGTCTACACCTGGATGTCGGATGATGAAGCATGAAGCATGACACTGCAGTATTAAGAAAATTAACTACTTTCCCTTTTTGCTCTGCCCCTTGTTGTATGAGTTATAAATAGCTCATAGTGAGAAGAGGGAGCAATAATAGATTTTATGATTTTGCTCTTAGTCCATTTGTTAGTTTTATTTAGTCCTCTCTATAGTGAGTTGTATGCTTTGGAGGGGGGAGTCAGAGAAGGCTTATTCCCTTGTCTCTCTTTATTTTGAGTTTTAGGCAAAGAGTGGAAACAGAGACAGGCCTAGCGGCTGATGCGTGGGTGTGAGACCTTGAGTGTTAAAGTTGTTTCTACACTTTATCTGATGACTTTGAGTGGCGCAGAAAGTCAAAGAGTGCTTCTACTTAGATTTTTTTTGTGGGACTTACCTGAAAACTTTGAGCACATTGATGAGCACCTGGAAGTGCTCCACGACTGGGACTTTGAGCGTTACAGAGTCAACTGGAGTAGTGCGCCCTGGGGTTTAGGGATTGCTCCTGCTGCTCCTTGGGAGTCATGGTGCATCAGACTTCACAAGCCTTCGAGTCATCACCCTGCTCCTGACACGAGACAAACCAGATGGGGGTCTATCAGAGACATCTGCCTGTGACAGGAACCACAGGGTTTAAACCACACAACTATTTGGGGGGATCCCTTGCACACTTGGACAAAATCTCAAAATAATTCGACATAATGTTGAAAACATGGTCCAAAAAGTGGACAGAGGTAGCTCTTTCCAGATCTGTGCTGATGGTGCGGAAAGAAAATAACTGAGCATGCTCGGGTGGTGTGGTGCCTACATGGGCACTGCGCAAGTCACTTCTAGCACTATTGAGCCAAACGATGCCACCTACTGATACCCAGCGGTACTGTTCAAGACTTTACCGATCCAGTGTGACGTCTGGGTAATATTAAATGGAAAAGAATCTGCAGCTTGAAGTCTTGACCAGATACAATGCTTTGCACTACCTTCAGATGTAAAAGTTTTATAATGTTCGAACAACTTGAGAGATTATACATCAGAAAATTGGGAAAGGAAATCTATTGAAAGTCCGTCAGGATAGAGGCTAACGCGAAATTTAGGAGGAGAATGCATTTTTTACTTCCTGTAAAGTAATGTTGGCTTCTAAGGTTTCTGTAATTAAGTTAATAATTGTGTTATTAGGAAAGTTCAAAAAGTAATTTTCAAATACTCATTGGGAAGGATGAGTATCTTGGCTACACAAAAGTTTATAATATTACTCAATAATTTAGCAATGTTTTTGTCAGCAACTGAGACGTGCTATCAATGTCATTTAATAAGTTCAGTTTTTTTATTTTGAAATTCTTTGTTAACATTTATCAAACTTTATTTTGGTCCTCAAAATATTTAGCTTTGAGATTTAAAGAATATTGCTACTGCTTAGTATAGCAATTTTGTTTAGCTCAAATTTGGCAGCAACACAGTCTGAGCGCATTTTGATGTAAAATAAAAATGCTTCAAAGATTTTATTTTATTTAACAAGGAATGTATGAGACATTTTAAGTAGACTTTTTTCTTTACATCATATGAAATAACAGTAGTTCATAATGGATATTCATGTGTATCCCAGTTATTAGATAAGGATGTTTCTTCAGGTTTATTAGTACAATATAATCATATGTACACTGAAAATTTCTTCCACAATATATCATAAGTTTAACAACAAAAAAACGTTCCTTCATTAGATTTAGTTAACAGCAATGACATAGCAGTGTACACATGATATTTGAAATCCTTTCAGCATGGAATTCTACCAAGACATGGGCAGAACAATCCTTATCGGAAATCAGGGCCACCCAAACTTCTCCATTAAAGGCTTGAGACAAAACATCAGTATCCTCACCAGAATTACAATACTCCTTCTGGAGCACCACCCGTTCCCCTTGTGTTTTAATCGAGAGTATCAGAAGGGGCTGTGGTGTGTCCTCTATCTGGGGAACTCCTCGCTTCAGTAGCCCCAACAATCCCTCCTCCTGGTCTATAAAGCAGGTCCGCCCATGTTTGCAAGTCCCCCTGCACCTTCTCGTGTCGGTTCAGTTGAATTTGCTTCTCATCCGCAAAGGTTGCGTTCTCTAAATTCTCTATAACACATATATGGGGCCTTCTGCTACAAATCACATTTGTACACTGCAGCTGAAATGCGTTTTTCGAATGTTGAAAATATTTTGACCGCTGTACAGATGGCGGTTCTGAAAGAACGCTCACGGGCGCAAGGTAATCGCATTCTAATGCTCACGCCCTTTCCTGCTTTGGAGGCCGTGACTAAGGCAAGTGTATCTAACTCTAAGGCACTACATCCCCGTTGGAAACAGTGGGGTACTTCTTTGACATCATCAGATGTCACGTTTATCTGTGATCTTCACTTCAGACACAGGAGTTTTTACAGTATGAACATGTTAATCCTCCTCTGTTGTAGTTACTTCTTTTGGACAAGTACCAATGTATCATATATATTGACTATCGAGACTCTAAAGGCAGTGCAATTAAGCATAAAACGCTTTGGGTTTGAGTGGCACACCTAAAACAACGTCTGCCTCTCACACATTATACATACTCTTGGCCATCAGCGTGTTGGAGCTCTTGGTAATTCTTTGGCTGACTAAGCATCCAAACCTGCAGTAGCCACAGGTTCCGTACCAGCAGTTACAAGGTCCATGACTAAAATATATAATGATGTTCTGGCAGCGGTAGCTGCTACGAAGGACTGAACTGCTTATTCTCAGGGATTCCCTTCAAAATACTCTTATCATATATCTCCCGAACAAGTTCCTTATGCTAAGATTCCATCAGTTGGGGATCGGCTGATTCCCAACTTGGACCGCAGACTTGCTTTGATCAAAGCCGCACAGGAGAGCATGGCTTCTGCTCATGCCGGTGTGTCAGCGGCAGTCTCTATTTTACAGCAACGTTATTGGTGGCGTGTAATTATGTACTCTCTTATGACATTTGTCAACAAGTTCAGCCGTCTACGGTCACAAGCCTACCTCAAACACAGCTATGTATTTTTAATGAACCATTTGGCTGTGTATTTCTTGATCACTGTGGTCCATTTTCTTCTGATACTGCGTATAAATATATACTTGTTGCAGTTGATTCGTGCACTAGATTCCTTTGGGTTTGGCCACAACGCAGTGCTGACGCTTGAAATTCATCAGGGATTTGCGTGGCTTTGTCGGGATGTTTGGCACCTTCCATTCTGGCCAAGGTCCTGCGTTCGCCTCTAAGGCGTACAAGGGCACGATGAAGTCAATCCGGGGTGTTAGTGCAGTTGTCGTCTCCATACAGGCCTGAGTCCAATTCAAATGTGGAGCAAATGAACCGTGACTTAAAGCAATCCTTGACAGCTAGAGTCCTAGGTACTGGCTGGCCCATTTATATGGTGTCCAACGTGCACTCAATAATCTCCCTAGAAGATCTCTGGGTGGGCGGGCCCCATACGAAATGCTCTTTGGTATTAAAATGTTTGTGCCGTACCTTGATGGTCTAGGCGTTGTGGCGGGTGCCACAATCTTTGACATAGATAATCATTCTACTGTGTTACAGGATCTACAAAAGACCCGTGACAGCTATGCATCTGAACATTTACCCTCTTCCTATGATGCAGCACTGCTGATTCCGGTTGTCAGCTGGCTTCCCAAGATTGGAAATCTGATAAGAGAAAAGCTAGAGAACAAAAAAGAATTGTGTCCCTCTTATCGTGCACCAGTTCCGGTCCTTGGATTGAGGGGTACTTGTACAGTCATTTTACCACCTTTACCTTGTCGCAAAAACAACAAATACATCTCAGTGAGCAATGTCAAGTTACACAGTCTGGAAGGTTCTGAATAGTGTAAACCCTGCAGTTTGCTGCAACACTATTTCTTTAAATCCAGTAACCTCAACGTCTAAACTAAAACCCGTACCGGTGAGAGTAAGATGGAAACTGCTGTTGACCTTTCGTCTGTTCTGCCTTCATCCTCTTCCACCGCAGATGTCGAGTATTTGTATACCACAGATGAGTCCTAGAGGGAAGTGCAGAGCAATCCTCAACAACATCATGCAGATACATGCCACCCACCTTTAACACCGAGGGATGCAAACTGTCATTTTGGGGACCATGCCAGCTTCTCTTATGACGGCTCCTCCTCGACTTCCACTTTGACCGTGCCACCGAATAAATTAGGTGTTTTCATCTTGTGGTTCAAAAAGACCTACTTGGTCCCACCATGGAGTTACATCTGGTTGGTGCTTGTCCTGATTTTCCTCTTTATGTCGATTGGATTTGTGACAGTACTCTACTTACTCATCAATGGTCATTATTGGCCAGAACGCTCTGCTGTGAACTTGGTCAATTGTATTCTGGCCCCTCACACATGGTCTGCTAAGTTCCTGGAGCTTAGTCTGAATACGATGTGCAAGGTCAATAAATAATGCCCCTTGTTATTCTGTTCTGGTCAGTCCCTAGCACCCAGACATAACATGCTAAACACAGCTGCAATGCTGGAGATTCGTTTTGATATGACGGAGAGGCATGTTGTTTTAACACACACTTGGAGAGAGCCCTTTCCCTGGAGAAGAGCTATGCTGTGCCTATGATTTAAACCTTCCATGTAGGCTTTAAGGTATGAGGTCTGCTGACAAAGCCCAGAGATCTTCTTTTATATAATAAACTTATTTCAGTCAAGGGGAGGGTGGTTAGGCCTTATAGTCTTTTTCCCACTGTATTTATATAATGACTTCCCCCTTTGTATGCTATGTACTTGTAACAATGCTAATTGTTTTGAGTTTATACATTATGCTGCTGGTATTGGCTCTTATACTGTATTGTAGAGCACGGTAGTGAAAGAACAAGTTACGGTAACAATATATCTGTAAGAAGCATTAGTTAGTTATAGATTCCTTACCTTAGGAATTACCCCCAGGCGTCAGACTGGATCCGTAAAGTTTTTTCTGCAGTAGTACATCTGTGTGTTGGAAGGTGGCGTCGTTCAGCTCCGAGTCCGTCGTTGGCGTCGTGGTCGCCGGGATGAAGTCGTGGTAGCTACTTAGATGCTGGCCTCGTGCGCTGTCAGTTTTGTACACGACTGTCCGTGCCAGAAACGCGAATCAATGCAAGACACTGACCACTGGTGAACAAAACTAGGGCCCTGTAAGGACATCCTTAACGCTAGAAATCAGTTTGCAGAACGGGAGGATGGGTGGAGCAGTACGGAATCTATAACTAATGTTTCTTACAGATATATCGTTACCGAAGGTAAGTAACTTGTTCATCTGAAAGAAACACGTTAGTTATAGATTCCTTACCCTAGAATAGATACCCCAGCAATACCAACCCCGTAGGTGGGTTTGCGAACCAATATCACACCAGAAAGTCCTAGAGAACAGAACGGCCAATGAAGCAGTCTCTCCGAACTGGATTGTCAAGGCAGTAGTGTTTGTTTAAGGTGTGCAACGAAGCCCACGTAGCTGCCTGACAAATTTAATTGAGAGGAACTCCACGTCCCAAAGCAGGAGTTGCTGCTGTTGCCCTGGTGGAATGGGCACGCAGCCCCACTGGAGGCTTCTTATTTGTTTGAGAATAACAGGTTTTGATAAACAAAACAACCCATCGGTAGATAGCCCGCTTGTGAACGGCCCGACCTTTTTGGCGCCCACATAGCCAACAAAGAGCTGGCCATCCATCCAGAACTATTTTGTGCGATCCAGATAAAAGGAAAGCGTATGTTTTGGGTCCAGACATTGGAGCCTCTCCTCCTCTTTCGAAGGATACGGCGGCGGTAAGAAGAGAGGCAAAGTTATGGTCTGTCCGATGTGAAAGGCAGTGAAAACTTGGGCGAGAAGGATGGACGAGTCCTGAGAACCACCTTGTCCGGATGAACAGACAGGAGAGGAGGCTTGGAGGAAAGGGCCTGGAGCTCACTCACCCGTCTGGCAGATGTGATGGCTACCAGGAAACAGTTTGAGGCGTCAGAAGCCTTAATGGACAGTAGTGAAGCAGCTCAATGGGAGCGCACATTAAAAAAGGTAAGACTGGATTCAAGTCCCACTGAGGCACAACGAAGGGGATAGGAGGAAAGAGATGATCTATGCCTTTCAAGAAACGATTAACAACCGGGGACTTGAAAAGAGAAGGCTGATCAGGAAGCCGAAGGAAGGCAGAGGTGGCCAAAAGATAGCCTTCGATAGTGCCCAGAGCAGAGCCCTGCTGGGCTAAGGAAAGAAGGAGCAAGAGAACTTCAGAAAGAGGGGCAGAAATGTGCTCCATATGCTTTGCTGTGCACCATGCCACAAACTTGTTTCACAGGCAGGCGAATTCCGTCTTAGGGGAGGGACGCCTGGCTGCCACCATAACATCACAGACTTCAGGAGGCAAGTCAAATGACGTCAACTGCCGGTGCTCAATCTCCACGCAAGGATGTGGAGCCTGTACAGGTTCGGGTGGAGGACCGTCCCCTGCAGCTGCGCCAGAAGATTCCCCCAGAAGAGGCAGTCTGATTGGAGGATCTTTGGCCATGATGAGCCGCTAGGGATACCAGACTCTTCATGCCCAATCCTGAGCCACAAGAATGACTTGGGCCCGGTCACGCTTGATCTTCTTCAGCACTCTTGTCAGAAGTGGTATAGGCGGAAAGGCGCACAATAGACCGTAACTCCACTCGCCACGAATATCGTTGCCTAGCGAGTGCCGCCTTGGAAATTCCAACGCGCAGAATTGCCAACATTGTTCTCTTCAGTGGCGAATAGATCTAACCAAGGGTCTCCCCACTGTCGAAAGAGACCTTGCACCACCTCCGAGTGCCGACGCAATTTGTGATCTATCGTGCACCTGCGGTTAAGTTCTTCTGACCTGGCGTTCAGGGAACCTGCCAGTTGTTGAACCATCAGGGATATGCCTTGATGTTCCAGCCATGTACAGAGGCAGAGGGCCCCCTGACATAGGGTTCACGACCCCACCCCGCCCTGTTTGTTGCAGTACCACATGGCGGTGGTGTTGTTTGTGAACACCTGCATTACTCGTCCCTGTACAGAGGGAAGGAATGCCTTGAGTGCAAGACGAATCGCCTGAAGCTCTAGAAGTTTGATATGGAGCCCGGACTCCGCCAGAGACCAGACGCCTCTGATCTGCACCTCTCCCACGTGGCTGACCGATCCCAGAATGGATGCGTCCGTCAGCACCATGTGCTCTGGTTGGGGGAAGGGAGAGGGATCAGCCGTTGACCAAATCCTGGTTCATGAGCCACCACTGCAGCTGTCTAGCATTGGCCTCCGCGATCGGGACGCAATTGGACAGATTCCCCTGATGCTGCGCACACTGGAACTTCCGTACAGAAAGGGAGTGGTCCCAGTCTTACAATTCAAAAAGACACGTAATTAAATGCCAGCCGGCATCAATTCAAATTACACAGCACAATAAAGTGTTCAATATTATTTAATCATATTGAGCATCAGATTAAATCTGGGACAGCGTATTGTATCAAGTGCCTTCTGTACTGTATTCTACCCAGTTCCCAGGACTTGTCTGGGTTTACCCTTTTGTGTCACTGGAACTTCAGAGCCCGCATATGCCACCTGGCATGATCAACCAGCAGGATGCAGGAGGCCATGAGGCCCAGCAGCCTCAGGGTCATCCGGACCGAAACCCCGGATAGAGGCTAAAAGATTGGAATCATAGTCCGAATATCCCGGACTCGCTGTTCGGGAGGATAAATCCTAAACTGTGTCGTGACCAGAACAGCTCTGATGAAGAGGAGCTTGTGAGAGGGAATAAGGTGTGACTTTGACACATTGAAGGAGAACCTCAGCAAAGGCCGGCCGTAGTCTGGGAGTGGGAGAATACTGCCTTTGGCGAGCCCGCCTTCAACAGCCAGTTGTCCAGACAGGGGAATACTGGACCCCTGGTATGCGCAGATGGGCTGCGACCACCGTCATCACTTTCGTAAACACACAGGTGTCGCTGGTAAGGTCAAAGGGGAGCATGGTGAACTGAAAATGCTCATGCCCTACCGTGAACCGCAGGTAACGCCGATGGGCCGGCAGGACGGGGATGTGAAAATACGCGTCCTGCAAGTCCAACGCGTCCTGCAAGTCTAACGCTACCATCCAGTCTCCAGGGTCGAGGGCAGACAAGACCTGAGCGAGCGTCAACATCTTGAACTTTTCCTTCCTGAGGAAGCGGTTGACGTTCCTGAGAGCCAAGATAGGACGCAGGCCCCTGTCTTTCTTGGGTACCAGAAAGTAGTGGGAATAGCAACCACAACCTACTTCTGGGTCAGGAACACGCCTGAAGGCTCCCTTGGCCAAGAGAGCCAAAACTTCCTGTTGGAGAAGTGCCAGGTGATCCTCCGACATGTGGAGGTGGCATGGCTGGAGGAGTAGACTAGAAGGGGAGGGAGTAGCCCCTTGGGACTATTTGAAAAACCCACCTGTCCGACGTGATGGTGCCCCAGTGGGGGAGGTGATAGCAAATCCTGCCGCCCCACTGTCGTTTGATGGGCCTGAAAGTCGGACTAGAAGGGTTTGGAGGCAGTTGCATAAAGGGGATTGGTGGACTGGCCCCTGAACCATGGCGTTGGTTCCCACGTCCCCAGCCGCACAAAGGTTGAGGAACTTGCTGCAGCCTGTGGCTCTGGGCCTGCCGTAGTGGGATACCCCTTCTGTAGCCACAAAAGGGGCGAAAAGCAGATTGAGCTGGGTGGCTGGGGAGGCCAAAGAACTTGTCTGTAGCCCATGAGTCATTGAAATGCTCCAGAGCGTTGTCCGCTTTGTTGCCAAAAAGGCAACGGCAATCAAAAAGCATGTCCATTGAGATGTTTTGGACATCCCCCGAAAAGCAAGTCGATCTCATTCAGACGTAGAGACGAAGGGCTATAGACGTGGAAATCATCCTGCCTAGAGAGTGGGCGGTATCCAGCCCACAACAGATGGTAAACTTAGCTGCATCTCTCACGGTAGCGACAGCCTGGAAGAGACACTGAGGCAATACCTGCGCAACCGTATCCCAAACAGAATGGGACTAACGGCCCAATATACATGCAGTGTTTAATGACTGAAGTCCCAAGCTGGCGGAAGAGAACATTTTCTTCCCAAGCTGGTCCAGCTTCTTAGATTCCCTTTCCGGTGGAGCGGTAGGGAATGCCCTCTTGGAAGTGGAGGCTTGGACCACCAAGCTCTCCGGGGTTGGGTGTTGGGGGAGGAAAGTGAGGTTGCCCGGAGACGGGCAGTGGCGTCCGGCAATCACACTATCAACGGGTGCCCCAGTGTTGGGCCTGGACCAAGTGCCCAAAATGACGTCGGTAAGGGCATCATTAAACGGCAGCAGGGGCTCTGAAGATCTCACTGCCAGGTAAAGCACCTGTCAGGAGGTTAGTCCTGACCGCCACCGTAAGAAGCTCAAGGTTGAGGACTTCGGCTGCCCTATGCACCACCACTGCGTATGACGCTCCCTCCTCCGTAGCCACGTGCGTGGAGACAACATGCCAATGGTCAGGAGATGTGTCAAGACCACTGGCATCCCCCAGTGTATCTCTCCAGTCCTGCTCAGATTCCATCTGATCAGTTAAGGGGTCACCTGACCCCTCCCAGTCCTCCTCTTCACCCTCAGTTTGCCAATCTGGCCGAAAAGGGACCCCAGGAGTGAACAGGGGCACAAAAACCCCACTCAGCACAAATCCAGCATCGGATGACCCAGTCCGGCTCAGGATTCACATCTGGATGGAGGTGGGGGTCGATGCCGGCCAGAGACATGACCGGCGTTGGTAGCGGTGCCGGTGGAAGCAGCGCCAGTGGAGGTGTAATAAGGTCAACCGGTGCCCATACGGATCCAGGTCCGGATCCAAGGGGGGCCTGTGGCGCCATGGACGGAGCCTATGTCGGAGGAGGCCTAGGCCCCCCAACCGAGTTTGCGGGCCCTGAAGACGTGCCGGCGGGTTTGGGCTGCCCAAAGATGACATGCGTCGCCTCGTAAAACTTACGAAGTTGGGCGGGAGTCGCTTCGGCTCCCGAAAAAGGAAGAAAGCCCGGAGTCGACTCTTCGGGAACCACGGGAGGGGCACCGCCCGCATCCCTCGTCGCGTCAGACGACCGACGGGGAGAAGTCGAAGAGCGGCGATGTTTCTTTGACTTCTTTTTGTGCTTCGACTTACCAGACTCCGAGTGCGAAGATTTCAATGACTTGGACGAGTGGTGATGGCTCCACGACCGGAACCTCGGCCTCCCTCGCGACCGGGATCTCGAACACCGGGGAATCGACTGCAGGCGCTCAAGCAGCTTTCGGGACCACTCCCGCAAAGCCTTAGGCGCAATCGACTGCCAGTCAGAGCACAACTTGGGGTCGGGGTCGTGGTCGCGCTCCAGGAAAAAGAGGTACGCGCAGTGGGGATCCGTAACCAACATCAGTCGGTTACACTAACTGCATACCTTTAAAAGTTGATAGACTCAAAAAATGAAGTTGAGAAAAAGTCGAAGAGTGACTGGAGGTACCGCTCTCTCCGAATCTGCGCTGGCTGGCACGGAAAAAGAAAAGAACTGAGGTCAGCGGGCGTCGTATAAGTAGCTACCGCAACATCATCCCGGCGACCACAATGCCAACGACGCGGAGCCAACCAATGCCACCTCCCTACACCCAGAGGTACGCCTGATGAAAAAACTTTCCAGATCAGTCTGACGCCTGGGGGTTATTCCTAAGGTAAGGAATCTATAACTAACGTGTTTCTTTCCGATATAAACGTTTTAAACTATTACAGTGACTCTGCCAATTCGTATTGTGGACAAGTACGAGTGACCGAGCGAAAGAGTATGTCTTTCTACCACAATTCCTGAGAGAGTCGGGAGTGTTGTTTTCTGGGTTGTCTAATCATTAGTAGCTCCATGATATTAGAGGAGAATGAATGAGAAACTATAGTTAGTCGGTTTGGAGATTTTGGGTACCAAGGTGATAGTTTGGTACACGCCTGTACACCGGGGTTCTGTTTTCCTGCGCATAATTCTGTGTAGGTGCAGAATCCCCACAACAGTATGTACGCCACCACTCTGGACATATGCCCTACATGCCTAGACCAGGGAGCCAGATTCACACATATGGAGATTCAAATATTCTGGACAGCGGAGGAAACTACGCTTGCAGAAGAGGCAGGGCCTGAGTAGAGGCGGAACCTATTAAGTGAGTTTCGTAAAGGCTTGAACAATTTCCTGGGCCTTGCCAAGCGAAAGGTCGGCATGGCATGGAAGGCACCACTAGGCCCCAATGTACGTACGTGGATGCTTGATGTCCGCATGGCACTGGTGTCGGAACACACAAACCAGCTAGCAGCCGCGGCACATGCTACAGCACCCACATGACAGAACCCCACAAAATGGCAGAACTACTTATCCGTGACTAGGCATAGGGACTCGCGTCTGATACAGACTCATGCAGTTGGTGGCGCCAGAGAGCAGAACCAGAGAGACGGATCGCCGACCAGAGCGGAGCAAAGCGGAGCAGGAGCGGAGCGGGAGGTTAGTTCCAACTTCACGAACGAAAGAACCCCCGCCTGCCCGCCGGCCCACCGGGCCCCTGCAACGCGACCTGCAGGCAGCTCAAGCAGCCGTACCAACCCGCCCCTGCAGCGGTTACCAATATTGAGACCAAGAAGCCATGTCTCAACACACGAAGCACACGAAGCAGGGAGGAGCGGAGCAGGAGCAGGAGCGAAGCGGAGGGGACCAGGAAGCTTTTAGGCAACTCCGTGCCCGAAAGCAACCCCGCCCGCCCGCCACCTGCTGGGCACCCGCAGCGCGATCTGAAGCGCTGCCGGTAGCCCAGGCGAAGAAAATAACCACCAATTTGCTGATAACCCCCAAGGTGAGACCGAGCACTCGGTCTCAACAGAGTGAAACGCAGAACGGCGGCGGCCGCAGCGGCGAATACGGCCTGACCAGCTAAAGGCCTGCCGTCGACCAGCGGAGCAGAGGAGATCAGGGAACAGACTGAGGCGGGCCAGAGTGTGAGCAGAGGACCAGAGACGCCAACGGAGCCCGGGCACCGGAGTGGCTAGAGGCGTCGGTGAGGAGCCCCGGGAACCGGTGGACTCAGAGGAAGGGGGCGGTCAGCGCGAGTAGAGGCCTCCGGCAGTGGGACGGTGAGAGGGGTGCCTGGGTTTCGGGGAAGGGGGTGGTGGTGATTTGAGCGGTCAGCGCTACCATTCCCCGCCCCAGTGCCCCCCCCCCCCAAAGCGCCCTGCGCCTTCGAAAGAGAGTCCACCCAACAATTCGTCTTGCGCCTAGAGGGATTTTGATGCCTCCTCACAGCACGCACCTCGCCTCGTAACACGAGGGGAAGCCCAAAATAACTACCCCCCCCCCCCCCCCGGGAAGGCAGAACAATCTACCGCCCCAGGATAAGGATATGGCTTTCAAGAAACTGAGGTCGGGAACCATTTTTATGAAACAAATGGGAACTGAAGAGGCTATCAGGAAGTCCTCCAATAAAGCGGTGAAAAGTGGACGGATAACAAGGACTCCTGCAATAACGAATTATTTTTCCACACTTACCACCAAAGACCAAACAGAAAGTCAACCGCAAAATAAAGGAACTAAACCCGAATTCAAGGAGGGTGGAAAAGACATATCGGGAGTTTTACATGACCAATCAAGTGAACAAAACCTAACAAACCCTGAATTTGACCCAGAACAAAATTCTAGCCCATCTGTTATAGAGGAATCCCCTCTGGAATCAGACTTATCCGGTCTAATTACTCCGAGTCTATTAAACATCCAACGCAGTACTGATTGTAACAACTTATGTCCAGAAACAATTGTCAAGGAGGACGATAAGAAGCTCGAACCGCAAATAAGGCCAGAGGAGATACTTACTAGTACACTACAAAAATCCCCGGATCGAGTAGTTGATCTCTAATACTCACCAGACCTTTACATGTTTAAATCTTCCAGCCTAACTAATCACAACACCCCTGTGTCCAAATCACTCCTTACCCTGCAAGAAATTTTAGAATCAGTCCTCTCATTCTTAGGCCATATTCTAGAGAATTCAGACCAAACTCTTGACGTTCAAATAGGAATACAAAAATTCCTAGTAGAAGAAAAAAGAAAAAAAGACCACACCGAGTCAACAAAAACACAAGAAAAGCCAGTAAACTCTCAAGAGGCAACAGGTAATAATAATATCACCAACATGCTGCAAGTCCAGGGAAAAAGCGACACCGGTACTCAAACGAAAGGTACTCAAACGAAAGGAAGACCAAATAAGGGAACTCAGAATAACCACCAGGAACCAACTATATATTCTCTAAAGAAACTCTTCAGAGAAGATACAATTGATGCCCACAACCTATATCCTATCTTCACAATCACCAAAAATAAATCAACAACGTCCAATTCAGTGACCGACCAAGGAAAGAAGGCAAACATCATCCTCGACGGCGAACAAGCGGGAGACACACAAGAAATCAAGAAGAACCAAGAAGGAGCTGGGAAAAAAAGAGGAAATCCGCGACGTAGAGTCAAAAAGAAGAAAGCGCGTAGACTCAAATTCCAGAAAGCAATAACACCCCCCGTATCCCAGTACGAGCACGAAGAAAGCACGAAATCACCGACTCCCACAAAGGGAACATACCGAAACGCGGCAGAAAACACAGACAATAAAATTCCTCGACAATATACCACTTTAAATCCAAGAGCTGAAGAATTTCACCTCAATCCAACAACTACAGGGTCAAGGGAGCGCTTCAAAGGGCCAGATGATCACGACATAAAAGCCCCTCTAGGGGAAGAAACATCGTCAAAACTTTTACAAATAACAGAGCTTTTTCCCCACAGACAGCATCCCACTAAATCGAGGCAGAATAGTCAGCCTTCTTCAACGCATAACTCCGTTACAAACCTTAACAAGAAAAGTGATCGATTTAGTAATATTCCCAGACAAGGAAAATACCAAAACAGCGGTGGTAGCATTTCAGTCACCGGTGTTACCAGGGATCATCCTAAGAGAACAGGAGACCTTACAAAAATGTGGCTATGATCTGGTTCCTACACAGGAAACCACAGCCAACCACCCGAAAAAATTGTCCAAAGGACCCTTATGGGAAAACCCCCAAATTCAAAACAAAACTACCTACAGCATTGAGGACTCAGAAACAAACCCAAATTCAGACCAAAATCTAAGGATCTCAATATAGAACGGAGAAAGAGAAGTTTGGAGCCATGACGCAGAAGCAAAGGAAGCAGCAAAAACGTTCCAGTCATGGATTTCAGAGTCACTTAACGGTAGGAAAAATGCGAAGTACCCGACTCAACCCGTTTAGCAACGGCCTTTCGATAACATCCTGGAACATGGCAGGGAAAACCACAGAAAAAATGACGGAAGTCACAAAAAATCGACCGGACATACTGGTATTACAGGAAACTTGGTCAATAAAAACTTTTAACCAGGACGGATACTTCGTTTATGACACCCCTGCGCAGGAAGCTAAACGGGGACACGCTAAGGGAGGGATAGCTATCCTATTAAGGGAAGAGTATCTCTGGGCTCAAGAGATCATTGACACCAATTCTAAGCAATTCCAGTGTATAAAAATGAGGTTGGAGATTCACTCCTCAGACCCCCAAAAAGGTCTATTACTCTTCAACGTATATGTTCCTCCCGGACCAAAGAACGATGTCCAATTTGAGGAAACCTTTGAAACCATTCAACAAATAATCGAAGCTCAATCTTATCCGCCATTCCTGATAATGGGTGATCTCAACGGAAAAATATCAAACAAAGAAATCTCCAACTGGGCGAACTGAAAATAAAGATGAAGCTCTAGAAATACCGGTGCCGACATTCCAGACTAGAAGCAGGGCTGATAAAAGGGGGAAAATGCTATTAGCGTCACTTCCAATACTAAATGGAATTATTTTGAATGGGAACGTGGAAGGTGACATCCCAGCATCGCATACCAGACGGGGAAACAGTACCCTCTCAATCCTAGATTACATGATCAGCAGCATGGAGTCATTTGAGTCCGCTTCACATCTCCGCATCTACTTCACTGAAGAGAGTGACCACGCAATCCTGCTATTACATACGCAATGGAAGATAAGCACCTGCTCTCCTAGTCAAATCATGTATAAACATAGCACAGTGGAGGCAAAAACAAACCAAAGGAGGCTCTACTGGAATTCATCTATGTTAGATAAAATAACTACCCTAATCGATACAAATCATCTTCTAACTATAGAATTCTCCGCTGATGTAATAACAAACTTTGAATCCATTATGGAGAACTTAAAGCAATTCTTTCAAAACAAATTGCAACAAGTCGCACCAGTAACGAATAAAAACAAAAATAAAACCTCAAATTCTGCAACTGCAAAAAGACTAAACAAACTTATTAGAGCACAATATGTGGACCGCTCAATCACAAGACAGGCAGAAATTAACAAACTGAAAAATCAACTCAAGCGAGAAAAGCGTTGCTTAAAAAGAATAACGCAGGACAAAAACTGGGTCGATCTACAAATTGCGGCAAAACAGCGCAACCAACGATCATACTGGTCATTAATCGCAAAGGAAACCGGAACAAAAAAGGCCCTGCACCCCATCCCAGTCCCACCTCAAGAATGGGAAATCTACCTGACATCTTTGTACAGAGCAAACACGAGTAATGAAGAGGCTGTAAACACCGGGAATAACAGCGAAGGAAACAACGTTCCGATTGGAACCGCCTCCCCGTTCTCAATAGAAATGCACATCCGAAAGGTGAGATCCACAGGAGCCTCCGGCCCAGACCAAATACCAATCAAGGTCCTACAGGCAGATCCCAAGGGTTGGAGTAAGATGCTCTCTCCCCTTTTTAACTTCATCTTTAAAACATGATCAGTGCCTAAATCCTGGAAGGGGAGTATCATAATACCGATTTTCAAAAAAGGGTCAAGACATCAGGCTGGCAACTATCGCCAAATAGCATTACTAGATGCCACAGGGAAAATCTTCGCCGCCGAAGTGTTGGACCAACTTAAAAATTGGGCATTTTCTCAGGATCTAATCCCCTTATATCAGGCCGGCTTCAGGCCTAACCATTCGGTTATCGATAATATTGCGATATTACAAACAATCCTCGACAAATACGTTGTAGGAAAATCCCAACCGGTATACGCAGCATTCATCGATTTTTCTACCGCATTTGATCGAGTAGACAGACCATCACTCTGGAAAAAACTGAGGAAGTTAAGAATCCCTGAACAATTATTACAAATCATAATTACACTGCATTCGCACACGTGGTGTCAAGTGCAAATGGGGAGTGAAAAGGGCCTGACCAACATAATTCCAAACGCAAGCAGGGGTGTCTCCTAGCCCCTTTGTTATTCTCACTATATCTTAGTGATTTGCCTCAGCACTTGCAACAAGCGCCAAGTCTGCCTCCAAAGATCGCAGCCCATAACGTTCACGCCCTCTTATATGCAGACGATATCGTAATGTTAGATCTTACACCCTTTGGCCTGCAAAGACTTCTAGACACTCTGAACAAATACAGTCAGGAAAACTTCTTAATCCCGAATCTCACCAAGACAAAAATAGTCTCCTTCTCAGGAAGAAAAAGAAGCACCAAATTCTGTTGGAGACTCGGCGCCGGAACAATAGAAGAGACAGAGGAATACACATACCTGGGCAGGATTTTCACTAAGACATTCAAAAACAATTTACAGGTTAATAACCTGACTAGGAAATCCGAGGTGCATGCCGGAGCCCTTCAAAGACTATACGCGGCTTCAGGCAACAGACATTTTTCATCCCTTCTCAAAGTATATAGTACAAAGATACCTCCAGTTTTATCATTTGCTTTGGAATATATTCCAATAAAACAGTGGTCATTCCTGGACCAAAAAGTAGGGAAGATACTGAGGAAAATGCTGAAGGTATCACACTCCACCCCGGTGCAAGCTCTTCGCCTCGAATTCTCTATCACGAGCTCCTACTCAAGAGCTATCGCAAACGTCATCAGGTGGGCATATAATCTGCTGCACGCAAAGGCTGGAACTCTCCGTTCACTACTTAAAATCGAGATCTTTGACTGTGACGCTTCGAAACAAGTATTCTTCAGCAACATGTCCACTGCATTTAAACTAGCTGAGATCAATGTTAACCTGTTGCTCACGTGGACTCCGTCACAACTGAAACTCTTTTTAAAATGTTTCACCCCCAGACTCAGTTATGATCTTGATTTTTCACACTGTGCTAAATTGACTCTGTATAAAAGTTTCACGGAAACAATCGCACCTGAGAAAGTGCAACAATACATAAACTTTAATCTCTCGCACGGAGCTAGGAGATCAATCATCCTGTTACGGCTCGGCATTTTACCAGTGCTAACCACAACATCGAGATGGCACCCAAATGGATCTTCATTATGTAACCTCTGCCACGGAGGGGAGCAGGATGTAGAACATCTTTTGTTTATATGCCCTAACCCAAAAGTAGTGGCAGCTAGGACAAAACATCTGTATCCTATATACATTAGCTGCCGTATCACCACCGTAAAGGACTTGATCACAGTATGCAAATTTC
Organism: Lissotriton vulgaris; assembly: GCF_964263255.1. Classification (NCBI taxonomy): domain Eukaryota; kingdom Metazoa; phylum Chordata; class Amphibia; order Caudata; family Salamandridae; genus Lissotriton; species Lissotriton vulgaris. The sequence goes on along the minus strand of NC_141699.1, from coordinate 266,915,524 downwards.
CTCACAATGAACTCGTTTGTTATAACTTTTATACATTTTTAAAACCTTTTTTAGCTTTGTATTAATATGAAATTCTAAAAGTATATGTAACTGAATTTTATTGTATAAAATTTGTGGTCCTCAGTAGAGTACCAAAACAAATAAAATGAACTTGAAACTTGAAACTTATCCGTGATCGAGACTAAATTGTCCACAGCACCCCTTCCCTCTTAGACCCGCTCCCAGGCGCAGTACACTTAGCATCCTGGAACCCCGGAGACCTACACTGACATGCAAGCACAACAACCCGCGACTCGTAGATGCCATAGCCGTTTGGCATCTACCTCTCCTCCCAAACCTTGCCAGCCTCGCATCTCACCCCGTTGCTATCCTTTCACCTTATGGCCCCCCACATCTCCCTGGCACAGCCACTAACATGACCTACCACACCCTTGCAACTGCACACATGCTACCCACTGATGCATCAGATTGTCAGACGCAAGCCAATTGGTGGCTCTACGAAGAGATCGATTGTTCCTTTTCTCTTTTGTTTTCTTTCTTCATTTTTTCTTCGTTGTTTCTCTTGTTCAAGTCAACATTTAATTGAAAATGTATGTGACTCTATGGAGAAATGGTTTTGAAGAACAACGGCTGATCCCCCTGCGGTTATCCTGCTTTCATTTGACTGAGTAGAGCAGTGCTGCGCCGCAGAGTGAAGCGACGTACCAGCAAATAGAATAGACTTTAATCCTTTGCAGATGAGTGTTTCCCTGTACCCCGCCTATGCCATTTAAATGTATTGCTATTTTATATTGTCGATTGTTCGTTTGAATCATCATGCAAATGTCAATGATGTTACCTTTTCAAAACTAATAAAGACCATTAAAAAAAATATATACTGGGCCAGTAGGTCCAAAACTTCCAAGAGAGAATGAGATTCTTGGATCAGAGGGCGAATGATGCTAAAGGGTACTCAAGGAGGAACAAAGTCTGAAAAGTGGGGTTACAAGAAAAAATGGATGTAGGTGTACTGACCATGACACACCCGGCTTAAGTGTACTTTAAGGCCCACAATAGTAGGACTGCTGTGTGCAGTGCTGATTCAACAGACACGGGATTCACAACTACTGTTAATTTGTTATATGTATAATTCATAGATATCTTTTCAGGCCAATACAAATTCATATCTGTGGAGTTTCACCTGAAAAGACATTTGGTGTATATCCTATCGTATTACTCTTCTCACTACATATTTAGATAAACAAGGAGGGAATAGTCCGATGAATTCTGTTGCAACTTCATGAGGGCATTTGTCTAAGGTAGAGACATGTCTACTACTCTTCTGGTTAAAGAGAATCCCTAGTTTTTTTCATCTTGCCCACTGGGGACAATCAAGAACACCTTTCTTAGTGACTAAGCAGCACACATTGTATATGCACACTTTAGAATGTACTTGAAATGACACATAAGGTTGTGTTGTGTGTTGGGTGACTGGAGGTTCAAGACCAAATATAAAGTAGTTGTTAATAACAATGCCTGTCCCGGATATGTCTCTGAACAGTGTTTAGCCAGCACATCAGTAACTACTGTGAGGCTATTAAAAATAAAAACATCAGTTTTATTGTCGACAAGACTTTAATCCTCGGATTCCACGATGGGTTGGTTTTCAAAAGGGTATGCTTGTTGGCAGATGGGTCATCTGTCAACAGGTCTTTGATGTCTTGGTATCCTTCATTAGGGACAAACTTCATTCCACAAGAAGTGTAGCAACTTCTACAACCCTTTTCTCTGGTGTTTCATTACCTGATATCTGTAGGGCTGGAACATGGAAAAACATTCATACATTTCCTAGACACTACTGTCTAGATGCATCTTCGAGTCAGGATGCTGCTGTAGGTCAAGCTGTGTTTCGGCATTCTTACAATAATGTGACAACATTTATATTTTGATGAATACATTGAAGATTTTATATAAATTATGTTTAGTACCCGTTTCCCACCTTTACAAGTTAGTTCTATACTGCTTACTATTTGGATTCAATGAAAGATCTATAAAAGAATCAACACGAGAAAAAACAAGTTATTTACCTGTACACTGTGGTTCTCCAACATATATATCTTTCACAGAGCCACACATGTACGTGTGTGTGAGTATATATATATATATATATATATATATATATATATATATATATATATATATATATTCACTGAAAAAAACATAGGTTTCACACCAGTTATAGTTAGGAATTAGCATTTAAAAAACCTATTAAATTCACTGAAAAAAACCATAGGTTTCACACCAGTTATAGTTAGCTGGAAATTTTACTGACATAAAACCATTGAAATTCCCATGTTATAGTTAGTTGGACTCACTATAACTTGCGCGCCTGCAATGCACTGCTGATGACGTCACATATTACATCACTCATGACATGGTCACCTCGATGCCCATATCTCCGATCACTCAGGGGTCACTTTAACCTTAAAATTGTCAGGACCCCAGCTGGTCAAGAGATGGACTATAGATAGAAGAATTCTTATGATGAAGAGGTGACAAATAATCTGATCAAGGAATCAAATGAGTTCTTTACTTTTAATTTAGATACAGCCACACTCCCAATTGTCTGGGACACGTATCAAATTTTTCTGAGAGGGCGATTACTAGCATATCAGACTGCAAAACATCAAGCATATAGGGCGCAAATTACACAGATCGAGCAAGAATAAAGGCCCTAGAACAAGCTGTGATAGTCCCCAGCTCCCCAGACGAAGAGAATAACATTAAAAAAGATCTGTTATCCTGTAAATTAGAACTAGAGCAGGTATTAGATGGAAGGCTGAGGAAGCGCTGGCAGGCTAGCTCATTAGCACATTTCGAATATGGAGAGGCCAGTGGAAAACCCTTAGCCTGGAAAACTAAAAAAGATAATGAAAAGAACTCCATAAAGGAAGTACAGATTATAAACACGGATGAGATCTCTGATAACAGACTAGATATTGAGCAGGCCTTTTTCCATCATTTTGCCGAAGTATATAGAGACGATTTATTCCCGCAACAACAATCAATATATTCATGGCTTGACCAATACCAGGTTCAAGCCTTAGATGATCAGTCCTCCCGTAATCTTAATAGAGAGATTAGCTCCACTGAAATAGCATCGGCAATAGATTCTTCCAAGAAAAGTAAGGCTCCAGGCCCTGACGGGTTACCATCAGAGATTTATAAAGTACTAGCTCCGGTAATTATACCCATTCTGAAAAAGCTATTTTCTGGTATATTCGAGGAAGGCGGCAACAGCCCTGTTTCTTGGAACAATGCCATAGTGGTTCTCATTCTAAAACCAATGAAGAGAGCATATCAGTGTGATTCATACAGGCCTATCTCTCTCCTCAACACTGATTATAAGCTTATGGCACATATACTAGCGAAAAGATTGAACGGCTTGGCACGTAAACTTCTACACTTAGATCAGAAGGGTTTTATCAGAGGTCGCTCTATACAAGAGCTCATCCAAGCATTGGTGGGAGCAATAGATCTTGCCTCTCAATACAAAATCCCATTAGCGGTTATTACTTTGGATGCCGCAAAGGCTTTCGACCGCGTCAATTGGGAATTCCTGGCCAAAGTATTAGTTAAGGTTAACTTGGGAAAAAACCTTTGTGGCACAATAGCAGCATTTTACCAAGCTCCGATGGCTAGACTACTAATAAATGGCAGTTTATCTTCTCCTATAAAAATCCAAAGGGGGACAAGACAAGGGTGTCCGTTATCACCTTTATTATTTGACATATATGGAATCATTCGCAGAAAAGATCAGACAAGATCAGGATATCCTACCCTTTAAATACAAAAACTGGGTGAAGAAAGTTGCCCTTTATGCGGACGATTTGATGTTTTATACCACTGACCCTATCAAATCAATTCCACTCATTTATAAAGCCGCAGAGCAATTTGGTCAAGTCTCTGGATATTTGATTAATCAAGCTAAATCAGAGTGTATGTGTTGGAACATACCCCAGATTAATCATATCCCAATTCTGAAAAATCAAATGAGATATATGGGAATTCAAATTACACAGGACATAAATCAATTAGCAGAAAAAACCTTGAAAAGATCAATAAAGAAATGGCGGAATCCCTAAAAAACTGGTCACTTCTGCCCCTGACTTTAATCGGTAGGATCAATATAGTAAAAATAATGTTGCTACCCAAAATAATATATATATTCCAGAACATTCCACTTGCCTTTAAAGAAGCTAGATTAACTAAAATACAAGCTAAATGGAATTCGTTTATCTGGGCCTCAAAAGGCATAAGAATCTCTTAAAAAAAAACGAAGGAAAAAAGGCAAAGGTGGGCTGTGTGCACCTGACTTGAGAGTGTATGCCTGGACCCTATTACTGAAAGCTGGAATAAGCCTATTTGATACTTTAGGGGGGACAGAAACAGACTTTATGTTTCAAAATATTCTATCTGAGATTCAGGGAGGGTCTCATGCATTTATGTTTAAGTTTGGAGATATGCGATTTTTTTAAAAAGTGCGTCTAAAGGTTCTTAGAGATATGGTATATGTGTGGGCCAGAGTAAGGAAAAAGCTGAACATCCCATATTACGCCGACTTAGCACCAATTTGGGACTCTCCTGGCTCTCCAGAATGGACTAAAGATCTATTATCCCTAGCTCTCCAGAGCGCAAATATCAGAACATGGCGCCAGTTGATGCCTGAAGGTAATCTTTTGAGTTGGGAAGACATTGCTGCTCTCACAGATAAAAATCTATCCAAATTTAAGTACTTACAAATAAAAAGCTGGGACCAGGCTATTGCAGAGGATAAAGGTGCTAAATCTATTTTGGATGAACTATTAATGAAGAAAACAAGTCCGCTTAAAACATCAATTCTTTATTGGACAATACTCGAAGGAGAGGATGGAGACTTCAGCCTTCCAGAACATCTATGGAGCGAACAAATCTCGGATGTCGATTTGCAGAACTTATGGCAAGTATCCTTTGATCTTTTACACCTTACGGTCTCACCTGCCAATTTAAAGCGGAAGCACGTGTTTTCTCTCCATAGGGTTTACTGGTCCCCGGCCAGGATCGCAAAAATTTCAAAGGGGCCTACTCCCTGCTGCCAAAGTGCCATCTGGAAAAAGCAGATTATCTCCATATGTTTATGACCTGTCCCGCACTATCACAATTTTGGTTTGAAGTACAAGAAGGTATGAAAGCCCTTTTTGGGTATGAAATACAGGTTAGTACACAACAAGTATTTTTTGGAATTCCCTCCAATTATGAGGAAGTATCTCAAGACAGTAATAAGTTATTTTTGTACTTAATTATTTTAGCTCGTAGGGAAATATGTAAATTGTGGGTGAGTACCAACGCACCAACATATTTAGATTGGGTTAGGGTAATTAGGCACACTCTTAGTTTAGATAAAGTGGTATGGAAGAGAAGGAAGCATTTTTGGACTCCTTGTATTAAATGGCTCGAAGGGCTATGAACCAACTATGTCCAATGATTAAGCCTTTTTGCGGAAGGAACCACCCCAAGATCAGTCCAAGGGTCTGGTAAAGTGTAAGACTGAGCTGACTGTTGACATGGTGGCACCGTAAGACGTATACTGGGTGTCTGCAAAAAGAGCTTCCATAAAGATTCTCTGTATAATCAATACCGAAAATATCTTTACTGGCGTATGAGGACAAAAAAAAAAAATAATAAAAAAAATAAACATCATACTTGTTTAACCACAGCTCAGCAACCAGTTCATCAAAGTATTGTTTCCACAGCAGGCCTCACACCATTAATAACTGACAGGCCACATTCTGCAATCATTGGCCCTCCATGTCAATCAAGCCAACTCCACATCCACCTAGATAGTTAATCCATTACTTTGGAGCTGTGTTAAACACTCAAAGTGCATGAGTGTTTCTTTCAACAGAGAGATGAATCTTTTGCCGGAGGTGTGTCTCTTTTCTGAAGACTACTAATCCATCATCATGCCCGATCTCGTCTTTTGGGATCCAGGATGTCCTCAATTTTCCTTGTACTTCACATCTGATGTCAAGATTATTAGCCATAATCAGTTCATGTATTGGACTGTTGAACGAGCAGTGAAAAGATTGAATCTGGATTTGTGTTTGGTATCTTTGCTTTGAGTGCCGTTGAGGGGGTGTGATGAGAATATGAGGGTTCATAGAACAGAAAAGGGCAGTACAAGGGTTGCAGTGTGTGAAATGGTTAAATTGGGGTGTGGCTGTGTGGTAAGGATGCTGTGAGTGTTGTGTAACAATGTGGTTTTGAACTCAAACAGAAGATCTACTTTTCTTTATCAAACTTTGGACAGTGATGCCTTGGGTGGCTGAGGAAGGAAAAAAAGGGTGCTGGAACCCAAGTTCATTGCTAGCACAGTGGCCTTGTAGTGCAGGTGTTCCTTTCTTCTGGTTCTCTGCGGCCCACAAGACGAGTTGTAGGATGTTTCAGAGGGAGTAGGGACAACAGCATGGGGGTTTGGCTTCTCCTTAATGTGCGGCATCAAGAGGCATAAAGGTTTGGAGAAGAAAGAGACGGGTATCTTTGCTGGGGCTGATGCCACGGTTCTGGGCCATGTGACTCAGGAATAGTGAATGGTCAGGTGGGCTGGTTGCGTAGGCATACACTTCTTCTGGTCGTCTGTGGACCATAAGTTGATTTGGAAGATGTTGCAGAGACAGTTAGATACAGCCTCTGCCTTTTTGTGATTTACGTGCAGGCTTCCTCTAAGGGTATATTTTGTAGCTGTATCTGGAGAGGCTTTTTTAAACTGTGTTTTAAAAGCATAAAATCTGAGTGGTTTACTAGATTGCTATGGCATTTAATAATTCTGCAAAACTATTTAATAATTACACTGCCATGCAATGAAACAGCCTCAACATTCCACCAATGACACACAGTATAAATCAAACTGTTGTTTGTGAAATTCTGGTCAGCCACACATCACCTAAGTAAGACACTGCATGGAAAGATTCAGATGTAGAGGTCTGCTGTGTATCTCTGGCTAACTCCAACCAACACCTAGTTGATTCTCATCAGTGGTGGACTGTTCCAATCTAGCACTGAACAGCGTTTCAACAACCTGTACCTACAAGGTTTCTCTCAAACCAAACATGGAGATTCTACACTGATGCCCATTTCTCATTCAGAGAGTATGTCAAGAAAAAACCCCAGATGGTTTAGTTTTAGTGAAAATGTATATGCTGGATCAAGGCTTATTTCTAGGCACAAAGTACAAGCACATATTTTCGGATATCAATGGGGGAAACACCCTGCTTCCTGTAGTCTACCCATACTTACTTAAAAAGGAAAATGCTACTTACCAGTATGCATCTGTTCTTGGCATGTTGAGCTGCAGAATTCATACTTGTACATAGATCGCCATGTTGTGTTGGGCTTGGATGTTTGCAGTTTGTCTTGGAAGAAGTCTTTGTAGTCACAATATAGGTGACTCCTTCCTTGGACGATAGTGCGCATGGGCATCCACTCCATCCCCAGATTGTTTTTCACCACAAAGGGAAATGATGGAGTTTATAAGAAACAGAAAATATGTCCATGTGTAATGTATCTAAGTAAGATAATACTGGAACAGATACAGGCACCGGGGAGGCGGGTGGGCGTATGAATTCTGCAGCTATACATGCCAAGAACAGATGCATACTGGTAAGCAGCATTTTCCGTTTGAGGCATATGAGCTGCAGAATACATACTTGTGCATAGATTGTATAGCATTACTCTCCCTTAGCGGTGGTGACCTGTATCTGTTGCAGTGGTTTGAAAAAGTGTATCAAGGAGTCTGGCCCACAGAAGCCTATTGTTTTGACTGCACGTCTACACAATAGTGTTTGGTGAAGGTGTGTGTTGTAGCCCATGTTGCTGCCTTACAAATGTCATCTAAGGGAATGTTCCCTACGAATGCCTTGGAAGCCCCTAGTTTGCGTGTTGTGTGCGCCCTAGGGGAAATTGTTAATGTGCGTTTCGCTTTTTGGTAGCATATTTGAATACATTTGACTATCCACCTGGCAATTCCAGCTTTGGAGATGGGGTTTCCTTTATGAGGTGGAGAGAAAGCTAAAAACAGTTGGTTTGCTTTTTTAAAGGGTTTAGTCCTGTCAATGGAATAAAGTATAGCTCTTTTGACATCTAGTGTGTGAAAAGCACTCTCTGCTACAGAATCTGTTTTTGGGAAAAAAACGGGTAGCTCCACAGATTGATTGAGATGGAAAGCAAAGATTACATTGGGAAGGAATTTTGGATTTGTTATGAGAACCACCTTGTTATGATGTATTTGTAAGAATGGTTCTTGTATAGTTAAAGCCTGGATCTCACTTACTCTCCTGAGAGAGGAGATCGCGACTAGAAAATCTACTTTCTATGTAAGGAATTGCAATTTGTATTTGTGTAAAGGTTCATGAGCCTAGTAAGGGCAGTGTTGAAATTCCACCCTGGAGAGGGTGTAATTGTAGGAGGAATTATCCTTTTACGTCCTTCCATGAAAGCTTTAACCCCTTAAGTGCTGCTGACGGCCAATGGTCGTCAGCAGCGCTACCTCCCCAGTGCTGTGCACGACCATTGAACGTCCATTTAGCACTAGTTCTAATGGACAGCGCAGCACTGGGGAGAAATGTTTACACGCAGCTAAGGTGTTATTAGCAGGCACCCAAAACAATGACAAATGTCTGTTTTGTAGGTAAGTGGCAAAGGAAGCCAGACGTAGTCTTATGGATGTATATGCTAGATTGCATCTTTCTAGATGCAGTAAGTAGCAAATAATGTTTAGGATAGAAGCATCTATTGGGTCAATGTTATTTTTATTGCAGTAAATGACAACTCTTTTCCATTTGGCTGCATAGCAAGCTCTAGTAGTAGGTTGTCTCGCTTCTTTATGGATGTTCATACAATCCGGTGTGAGGTTAAGGTAAACGAACTCTAGGACGTCAGGAGCCAGATTGCCAGGTTCAGTTGAGCTGGATCTGGATGCTTTATCTCTTAATGGTTCTGTGTGAGAAGCTTTGGGGAGAGATGTAGTTTTTGGTGTGGTACTACTGAGAGTTCCAGGAGTGTTGTGAACTATGGTTGCCGGGCCCATGTTGGAGCAACTAGGACCATTTTGAGAGGCTGCTGTTTAAGCTTGTGTACTACTAATGGAATGAGCGGAGTGGTGGAAAAGCGTACGCAAATCTGCCTGACCAATTCATCCATATCGCATTGCCTTTGGACAATGGGTGTGGATACCTGGCCGCGAAGGTTGGGCATTTTGCGTTTCTGTGTGTGGCAAACAGATCTATGTCTGGGTGGCCCGACATGTGAAAAAATGGATGAAGAACTTGAGGATGAAGTGCCTATTCGTGTATCTGCTGTGTCTGACGACTGCAAAACCAACAGTTGATGGACAGACTGCAGACAATGTCATACATTCACCCCAGTACAGAGATCTGGGCCTCAATCCATCGTTTTTTTGCACTCCACATCACCCCAGTTCAGACATGGCTATATGCAAATCAGCCTTGACCCTGTGCCTTATGGGAACAGTCCAGCCCGAACTGCCAACCCATGTCTTTCCTGGACCGGAATCAAGCATCCTAGGACCGGTTTCTGGCTATCAGCCAGGGTAGCTTGACTCCAGTGGTGTGGAGAGCATGGGACTCACGTCTGAGCATACCCATCCCACTTGGGGTGACAAATGCAAAACCAACAGTTGATGGACAGAATGCAGAACAATGTCATACATTCACCCCAGTACAGAGATCTGGGCCTAAAGCAATCGTTTTTTTGCACTCCACACCACCCCAGTTCAGACATGGCCATATGCAAATCAGCCTTGTCCCTGTGCCTCATGGGAACAGTCCAGCCCGAACTGCCAAGCCATGTCTTTCCTGGACCGGAATCAAGCATCCTAGGGCCGGTTTCTGGCTATCAGCCGTCTTCAGCCAGGATAGCTTGACTCCAGTGGTGTGGAGAGCATGGGACTCACGTCTGAGCATACCCATCCCACTCGGGGTGACAAATGCAAAACCAACAGTTGATGGACAGAATGCAGAACAATGTCATACATTCACCCCAGTACAGAGATCTGGGCCTAAATCCATTGTTTTTTCCACTCCACACCACCCCAGTTCAGACATGGCCATATGCAAATCAGCCTTGACCCTGTGCCTCATGGGAACAGTCCAGCCCGAACTGCCAAGCCATGTCTTTCCTGGACCGGAATCAAGCATCCTAGGACTGGTTTCTGGCTATCAGCCGTCTTCAGCCAGGATAGCTTGACTCCAGTGGTGTGGAGAGCATGGGACTCATGTCTGAGCATACCCATCCCACTCGGGGTGACAAATGCAAAACCAACAGTTGATGGACAGAATGCAGAACAATGTCATACATTCACCCCAGTACAGAGATCTGGGCCTAAATCCATTGTTTTTTTGCACTCCACACCACCCCAGTTCAGACATGGCCATATGCAAATCAGCCTTGACCCTGTGCCTCATGGGAACAGTCCAGCCCGAACTGCCAAGCCATGTCTTTCCTGGACCGGAATCAAGCATCCTAGCACCGGTTTCTGGCGACTGAGCAGATCTGCAATCTGATTGTGTACACCTGGAAGATGTTCTGCTAGAAGGTGTATCCTTTGTGGGATGGCACGTCTCCGTCTGTTCTGCGCTAGTTGGGAAAGCTGCAGAGAATGTCCCCCCCTGTTTTTGTATATAATACATTGCTGTCATATTTTCCGTAAGGACAAGGACAGTTTTGTTGATAAGATGTGTCTGGAAGGATTTCACTGCCAGAAATATTGCTAGCAATTCGAGGTGATTGATGTGGAGCACTTTTTGTTGAGGGGTCCACCTGCCCTGAATTGTATGGTTTAAGAGATGGGCTCCCCAGCAGGTGAGCAATGCGTCCGCTGTTAGTACCATCTGTGGTACTAGCTCTAAGAATGGCCGCCCCCTAGAAAGGTTTTGTGTGTTCCACCACTGCAGAGAGTGATGTGTGTGGCTGTCTACCAACACCAGATCTGAAAGTTGACCTTGAGCCTGGTTCCACTGACTAGCTAAGCCTTCCTGTAAAGGGGGCATCTGTAGTCTTGCATGAGGTACTATGAAAATGCAAGAGGCCAACATCCCCATCAGCTGCATAAATACCCAAGCTGGCAGTAAATGCTATGGGCTGAAATATTGTTATGAGGTTTTGTATACTGGCTATCCTGACTGGATTGGGGTATGCCAGGGCTTTGGAAGTGTCTATTGTGGCCCCCTAGATACTGATGTTTGTGGGACGGCTGGAGATGTAATTTGGTGAGGTTTATTGTAAACCCCAAGTTGTGAAGCAGGTGAATTATTTGGTAAGTGTGGTGAACACATTGAATGTATGACTTGGCTTTTATTAGCCAGTGGTCCAGGTATGGAAACACATTAATTTGTTGTCTTCACAAGTGGACGGTTACTACTGCCAGACATTTTGTGAAGACTCTGGGTACTGTGGTCACGAAGAATGGGAGTACAATGAATTGATAGTGTTGACCGTCCACTACAAACCATAGATATTTCCTGTGAGCAGGGTGTAAAGGAATATGGAAGTAGGCGTCCTTGAGGTCTAGGGTGGCAAGGAAGTCGCCTTGTTGGAGTAGTGGGAGGACCTGTTGAAGAGTTATCATGTGAAAGCGATCTGATTGTATGTAGAGGTTGAGTGGTCTGAGGTCCAGTATTGGTCTGAGAGTACCATATTGGTCTGAGAGTACCGTCCTTCTTTGGGATGAGAAGGTAAAGGGAGTAAACCCCTGTGCCTTGATACTGGAGGGGAACTGGTTCTATTGCATGCTTTTGAGGAAGTGAAAGAACTTCTTGTTTGAGGAGCATTAGATGTTGTTTGGACATTGGACGTTGTCTGGGTGGTATAGTTGGGGGAGTTGCGGTAAGTTCCAGGCAGTAACCATACTGGATAATTTGACTTACACACTTGTCTTTAGTGATGGAGTTCCAGATAGGTAGAAACTGTGATAGTCTTCCTCCGACCAGAGTGGAATGGTCTGAGGGAGCGGAGGGAAGTCATTGTTTGGTAGTAGGGGAGGGTCGGTTGTTGTTACCATGACCTCTCCCTTTGTTATTATTTCCACTGTACCCCAGGAGTCTTGTAGGGGGAGGAAGTAGTGTCTGTGCCAATGTTCTTTGATCTGCCCCTATAGAAGGAGCGACAAGAAGAAAGCTTGTGTGGGCTGAAATTGTAATGCTCCCATAGATTTTGCAGTGTCTGTGTCTTTCTTCATTTTTTCTAGAGTTGTGTCCACAGATGGGCAAAACAGGTGTTCTTAAAAGAACTGCAGATTTAAAATAGTTATTTGCACTTCCTGTTTAAACCCTGAAATGCGTAACCATGCATGTCTGCGGAGTAAGACACTGGTGTTAATAGATCCAGATGCAGTGTCTGCTGCATCAAGGCCACATTTGATGGATGCATTTGTAATTAATTTGCCCTCCTGGACCAGATCGTTGGCTTTGGCTTTGTACTGGTCAGGTAAGTGTTGGATAAGATTTTCAAGCTCGTTGTAGTGAGCTCTGTCATATCTGGCAAGAGATGCTTGCATGTTAGCTATCCTCCAGTGATTGGCTGCTTGGGAAGCAACTTGTTTACCTGAGGCATCCAGCAGTTTAGATTCTTTATCTGGGGTGATGCATCACAAGAGGTTTGGGAATTTGCCCGTTTTCTTGCATTGGACACTACTAAAGAATCTAAGGGGAGTTGTCCTTTGATGTATACTGGATCTTTAGGGGCAGGTTTATATTTTTTATCAATCCGAGGATTGAGAATCCTGGTCCTGACAGAGTCTGTAAAAATGTCTGTTGCATGTATAATGATACCTTTGAGCATTGGCAATATGTGTATTGCTTTTTGTGACTGGGCAAAAGTGTCCAGTAGGAAGTCTTCTTCCATGGGGTCAGAATGTAGTTCCACGCCATGATATGGCGCAGTTCTATTAATGAGCTGACTAAATCCTATACTATTATCTGGGGGGGGATGGGTATGGGTCTTGATCAGAAAGGTCTGAAGGATCTGTGGGATAATCGTAATTGTCCCATGTATCCTGTGGTGGGGTAGTGTCATCATCAGGGTCATGTAAGGGATTCTTATCATGTCCATCCCCATCCCCTAAATCATCCTCATCCTGTGGTGGTAAGGGTGAGCATGGAGAAAATCATCTAGGAGAGGGTATAGGAGAGTTTATAGGAGAGAAAGGTTTAGTAGGAAGGATAGGAGAAGAGGGTCTTATGGGTGAAGTTGCAAAGTCTCTCTTCTTCACAGGTACCGCAGGTGTGGATGGGGTATCAAATGTCCTCTTCTTTGTTGAAAGACTGACAATATGGCCTGTTTTAGGATCCACATGTAATGTTTTTTGTTTTGGATCGAGAGGATCTGGCCAAAACAGTTGTTCCTGCTTGTCTTCTTTCAGTGCCGATTTTTTCAGTTCCGAACGTGATTTTGATTTGTTCTCTGTAGTCGTAGGAGGAACTTTGTGCTCCTTTGGCTTCGAAGTCGGAGCAGAGTCTGAACTTTTCTTCGGATCCGAAGATTTTTGGTACTTTTCCGGTTCAGAGGCCTTATGGTGTTCCGGTGCCAAAGGGTCGGCGTCGAGGCTGTTTAGGGCGTAATGGAGATGTGTATCCCTGATTTCGGTAACAAAGGTGTTTTGTGGGTACTGATATGCGGCTTGCTTGGTCTCGAGCTGCCGGAAGGCCTTCTTTCGTTTTCGGAGGCGGGGCTTCTGAAGTTTTCTTTCGGTCTCGACTAAGACCTTCAGGCGACGTTTTAACCAGAGCCTTCTGTTTTTCCGGTGGGGCAGGGGCAGGGACATTTATACTCACTTGTTGCCCTGGAGTGATGTGGTCATCGGAGTCTGTGTCGTCAGCTTCAGAGACGATCGCGAGCTCTTCCGAATCCTCTGCCTCTGGAACGTCGGGCCTTCATCGAAAATGTCTTCTGGCACTGGTGCAGCCGGTTGCGCAATAACGTGTCGCCGAGCCCGGCGATCACGGATGGTTTTCTTGGATCGAAAAGAGGCGCTGGCTTGGCAATCCTTTTCTTTCATGTTCTGGTGATAGACAAAGGTTGCAGACCCTGTGCTGGTCACTGTGTGGAAATTTAGCTCCACAATGGGGGTCTTTTTTTAAATGTAGTCCTTTCCATTAGCCATCGGCCCGAATGGCACTGATAGGCCCAGTGGCCCACGTTGACGACTGGAATCGAGGATTTGGAAGTTAGCGCGTCGAAAGGCAAAAACAATACCGTTAAGTGTGATAGGTTGCGCGTTGAAATAGGTTTGGAAACACAGTACCAAACCGGAGCGCAGCAAGTCACATCCGAACCCGATGGCAGAAAAAAACAATCTGGGGATGGAGTTGATGCCCATGAGCGCTATTGTCCAAGGGAGGAGTCTCATATCTCGTGACTACAAAGACTTCTTCCAAGACAACAACAAACTGCAAACATCCGAGCCCAACACCAGATAGTGCTCTATGCACAAGTATGTATTCTGGAGCTCATATGCCTCGAACACTGTATTTCACACTGATGCCCTCCTAATCACTGGACAATGCCATATCAACCTCCAGAACTTGCACTGGCTGCCCCTCCCTCCTTTCATCAAACTGAAGTCACAGTGCATCACATACGAAGTTATCAACATCAGTAATGTGGACTACCTACAGGCAATATTTTCCACTAATCCCACACTATAAGCAACATTGTGTTTCATGAGGGCTCCAAGTTGTGGAAAGAGAAGGATGTCTCTAGAGTGATAACCTCTGAAACAACATTGTACTTCATCAGAGACTGCTCCCCTTGCTCCTGAATTTCGGCAAATAACTTTCAAAATTTCTGTACCATCAGCACATTTCGACATCACTCTACTTCTCCAGGTCATTGATCTCTTTTAAAAAATATTTGTGTTGGTCAGTTAACCATGCTTCATAGCTCCAAGGCAAGCCTTCATAAAAACTCAACCATTGATTCTGTAACCAGCATACACTTAAATACAAACCTTGTCCTATGAACAACAACACCTTGTTACCTCTCGGATCTAGAGTTGTGTTCTAGAAAATCCCATGATAAAATAAATAGTTTGCTTTTTCACTATTCCTTGGATGTAAGATATTTAAATGGCTATTTACTTGGTTTACAGATCTCTAGTTGGTCTAATGGAGGATTGTCAAGCTGTTACACAGGCTGTCTATTCCGCTATCAGGTTTAAGTTACCAACATAGTTTCCCATTTCTCCATACAAGTTTGCAGGACCAACCATATAGTGAGACATTATTTACATTTATTTTACTTTTATCATACATTGAAATCGAAGTAGCTGTAAATGAAGAGCAATAATGTTTATTTTACAAAAGCAAATCAGGCCATTCTAAAAAACACATAGATTTAGAAGATTCTGGTAAAGTGTGATTGAGGTTCCTCTTGAAGCTCCTGCCTAACAGAAGTTACTTTCATGCAACAGAACTAATTTCTAACCAAGGCGAAAACATTTTTTTTTTTAAAACGTAACACAAATGTTTTGCTTTTGCTTGGATGCAGGTACGAATTATCATAAATTTCACGATGGTGGGTTAAGGTGTATAGCTGTATAATGCTGTACGTCACCAAGTGCTTGTTAAATTTAAGACAAGCAAAGGCTAGTAAAGGCTTAGAGTTATCCTATTAGTTAGCCCACACTGAACTGAAAATTCCAATTAATATTAGGTGCACTATGATCTGGAGCAAATGTGCCCACCAAGGACACATTTAAAACGGGCCGCCTTGTTGCTTTAGCTATAATTTTCCTTTCAACAGAGGACTACCATCATAAACCAAACTGGCATCCATCACAACTGCTTCGCTAGTATAGGAACCAGCTTTCTCTGCAAAGTCCACGGGGCAGAGGTCCTGCTCACACCATCTGTAGAATAAATACAGCAAAAGTTAATTCTGAACTTAGCACAACATACATGAATTCATTAATTAAAGATATTTGCATTGCAGCATGGTCACTGACTAGTTTGAATGTGTTTAATGTCACCTACCTTCTGTAATGCTCTCTCTGGTGGATATTTGATCTAAGAACAGATGCCTCACATTTAAAATCTGCCCAGATAGGAATCGGAGATTGTGGAGTAATAGCTTCCATGGCACGTGCCTAAAGCTGGAGCCACAAGGCTCCACAGCAACCTAGCACCGCCTCGGAGGTGAGATGGCAGAGCCACGTGTAACCACCGCTCCTGCTTGCTGAGGTCAGTTTCTGCATTGTTCGAATTCCTTGCCCTCACATGTGGGTCAGTTGAGGTAAATTGAAGGTGACAGTGAGCTTAAGTCTAACTTGGGACCTTGTTAGAATGTGCAGAAATCCACTCCACAGGACGGAGGGAGGGTTGTGAGAAATCAGTGGTTAGAATATCCACCAGAAAGAGTGTTACCAAATGCAAATAACTTGTACTTCTAGCTGCAGATTCCTTCCCTTTAGAACAGATTCCCAAGCAGTAACTCACAACAACCGGTGCAGTGTCTGAAGAATGGATTCAAACCCAAAAGTCCTGCAGGAGGGAGTGGGCAACATGCCCCTCTGTGCCGACTTGGCTGTCGGAATTTAGAGCTTGGTTAATGTGTGCACTCACACCCAGGCTGTAGCCTGGCAGATGTCTTACATGAGAACACCCCTCGCTAATGTGGCATTGGTGGCCTTAACTCTGGAGGAATGAGCCAGTAGACCTTGAGGGTGTATCTTTTTGGCAGGGCGTAACTTAATTCTTTTTTACTCAGGACAATCCATCTTGACAGAGTCCTCTTCTTTATTGCCTTTCCTTTTTAAGAACCAGCAAATCCGACAAAGAGTTTATATCAACACAATAATCTCTCGTGTGTTTAAAATAGAAGTGTAAAGCTCTCTTAAGGTAAAGAAAACACAGTCTTTCCACATCTTTCGTGGGTTGAGACGGAGAGAAAAGGCCAGTATAGAAACTGATTGTCCTATTTGAAAGTGCAATCCCACTTTAGGGAGAAAGTTGCCCCGGATCGTCAGCAACAATTTGCTCGGATAGAACCCAGGGCATATTTTCAAACAATTCAAGGAGCACAGTGCAGCAAGTGAAATTGCTGGGCTGCATTGTATGAACGGTAGACATCAGAACGGCACCATATCTTCAAAGAAATAGCGTCGTTTTGCTCTCTTCGTGCGTTGGTGCACTTGTGGATGCCTAGCGCGCCGCTTACACAGGCACCTTTGAGTCATAGTGCAATAGTGTCTGCGTTAAAGTCAAAAAGGGGTACCTTCCTGCACAACAACTAACCTTTGAGGCTATTTCCTCTTTGTATCTCTGCTGCAGGATGCAGCAAACATGCTAAGTAGAAATAACAAAACCTTTGTCTACAAGTCTTTGTAGGTATGGGTTTGTGTCAAATTACATCGGAGGATGCACGGAAACACCCATGGAATGCCTACATTATACAAAGTAGAGTTATTATTATTATTTTTTTAGCAAAGCAACGCAAATAGCCATCTGCATTGTTTTGTCAGTACCATATAGGATTATATGTCGAATCTGCCACTAAAAGTGAAGCAAACCGGATGCAAAATCTTTGAAAATCTGGCTCATGATGTACTGCTCCCCAATGCAATTTGCAGAGCTTATTGTAATGAGCAGCACTTATTGGAACAGAGCTGCAAGGAAAAAGTGTGCATAGGCTCAAATAACATGCACATTATGAACATGAGGCCAAATTAAGGGCCACACGGAGGTACTATGAAAGGTTTTGGGGGAACTTATGTTAGTTCATTTAGAAAATAGATCACACCAGGGGATTTGAAAAAGTAAGTCTGATCCGGCACACATGAAAGAGCTGAAATGTAATCCTTCACTGTGCCCACTTCAAAGCCTTAGTCAGCTTAAACATTAAACAAACAACAATACATCAAAGTGTTTCGTCTGTAAAGGATAAAGATCACAGGCCCTCTTCACCAAGTCACAAACTGTTTAAGTATCCAGAATAGGTAGACTTGGTCAAAGCATGTCTTGCAGCGAGGATTATATTCACTACCTCCAAAGTCAAACTGAAAACTGCTCAGATGCTACAGTTTAATCTTCATGCGTGGTTGTAGAAATCCTGTTGAAGGGTCCTCCCTTGATGCTGTTTGACTGAGGAGGTCCTCCTGAAGGTGTAGAAGACGTGGATGGCAAATGCTCAAGCTAAAGGGGTCCATGTTCCATTCCCTTCTGGACCATACTGGGGCAATCCAAATGAATTGGGCATAGTCTGTCCTGGTCAACCTTTCTTCAGAACTTGAGGCAGGAGAGTTAATGGCACAAGAGACCTATGTTCTATCAAAGGCAGAATGCGTCTCTCTGGGTGCCTCTTTGTGGAAATACCAGTGCACAGTAATCCTGATGCTATGCATTCTTGGCAGTGATTATATGATTCAGCTGGGGTACACTGGTCAAAGATGTTCTGATGGATACTTCTGGCTGAAGATCCCTCATCCTCAGAATATCCCCAGAGGCCAGACTGGATAAGGAGCATTTCAACAGCAGTGATTCAGTGGGCTGAAGGTGGCGCGGTGTGGCTCCAATAAAGATTTATACTGTCGGATGTGATGGAAGAGAGCTGCATAGCATCCTGGGACCGGTTTCTGGGTAACACCCTTCATCAGCCATGGCTGTTATTCCAAAACCTGTCCCAGGATGCTTGCTTCCAGTCCAAGGAAGACATGGCTTGGCAGTTCAGGCTGGACTGTTCCCATGAGGCACAGGGTCAAGACTGATATGCATATAGCTGTGTCTGAACTGGGGCGGCGAAGTGAGCTAAAGAACGATGATGGATTTAACCCAGATCTGTGACTGGGGTGAGTGTCTGAAAAAATTCAGCACTCCGTCCATCATCTCCTTGTGTTAGCTTTGATCGCCCTCAGCTGGCAGGGTATGCCCAGAAGTGGGTCCCTTGCTCTCTTTGCCACTGTATTCAAGCTAGCCAGGCTGATGAGGGTTGTTAGCCTGAAACCGGTCTCAGGATGCTTGTTTCCGGTCCAGGGAAGACATGGCTTGGCAGTTCTGGCTGGACCTTTCCCATGAGGCACAGGGTCAAGTCTGATTTGCATATATATTTGTCTGAAGTGGGGTGCCGAAGTGAGCTGAAGAACGCTGAAGGCTTCAACCTAGATCTGTGACTGGGGGTGAGTGTCTGAAAAGTTTCAGCACTCCGTCCATCATCTCCTTGAGTTTACCCTAAGTTGGCAGGGTATGCCCAGACGTGGGTGCCTTGCTCCTTTTGCCACTGGATTCAAGGTAGCCTGGCTGATGAGGGCTGTTAGCTCGAAACCGTTCCCAGGATGCTCGTTTCTGGTCCAGCGAAGACATGGCATGGCAGTTCGGGCTGGACTGTTCCCATGAGGCACATGGTCAAGACTGATTTGCATATAGCTCTGTCTGAACTGGGGTGGCAAAGTGAGCTAAAGAATGATGATGGATTCAACCCAGATCTGTGACTGGGGGGGGGGGGGTCGGGGGGGGGGGGGGGGAGTGTCTGAAAAGTTTCAGCGATCCGTCCATCATCTCCTTGTGTTTGGGATGGCTCCAGATCCAGCCAAAATTCAGTCTTTGTCATGCACCTCCCCGCCACATGATGTAACCATGCTGCATTCTTTTCTTGGTATGGCCAGTTACTGTTCCAGATACATCTATGACTTTGCCGCTTTGAGAACACCATTTAGAGAGTTGACAAAAGGAAATGTTTAATTTCAGTGGTCACAGGAGTGTGATCACAGTTTCAAGACGATTGAGCATGCAGTTGAAAATGCTACTTAAATGGCTTGCTTTGAACTGAAATTGTATACAGAGATTGTTGTGAATGCCAGCCCAGTGATTTTGGGCTTGATTCTTGCTCAACACAGTGGACAAGCAAATGCACATTGGTGTACGGTAGCTTATGCTAGCCACAGTGTGTCACAGACTGAACAAGCCTATTTGAAACCTCAGAAAGAGTCTAGCTGTTGTGTGGGCTTGCAAACATTTTCATGTCTTTCTGTATGTGAAACATGTTATGCCTGTTACTGATCAAGCACTGCTCACTATATTTGGTAATCAAAAGGGTAAAATGCCCCCTCCTACTGAGAGGTGGGCGGCTGCGATTAGCAAGAGTACGACTACATCATTGTGCACAGGCCAGGGAAAGATCAAAATTCTTTGGAATACTTTTCTCAAGTGCCCATACAATGCCAGGGTACCCCTTCCAAACTGGCGCAGGCATATGCTAACTTCATTGTGAGATACAGCACTCCTGCAGCTGTGTCAGTGGAGCAAATAAGTGCTGCTACCAATGCAAGATCATACTCAAAGACATTATTATGCATCAATCCTCGAGAAACATGTTCGACTGCTTGATAATGACAGTGTATATCAGATATTCAAGAATGTGCGTCATGAACTGTCAGTCACACAGGAAGGAATTATTTTGCAAGGGTCGGGTCGAGAATTGTCATTCCTGAAAGTCTCCAACAGCAAGTCATTGAAGTGGCACATGAGGGACATTGTGGAATTGTTTCCACAAAGCAAGCCCTCCAGGACCATGTTTGGTTTCCTCGTCTTGATGAACGAGTTGAGAGAGAGCTTCAGGCTTGTCATTTGTGTAACTATTTATCTTCCAAAACGCAGCATCCTTTGCACATGTTGTATTTTACATAACTCATCTGGGAGAAAATTGCAGTTGGCTTCTTTGGACCCTTGCATTACCTCATGGTAATCGTAGACTAGTGCTCTTGGTTTCCCCTGGTAGAAGACCTTTCATCAATCATTCATGATTAAGTAATTGAAAGACTAGAAGGCATGTTTGCACCCTGGGGTGTTTCGTCCGTTCTAAAATCTGACAGTGGCCCACCATTCAACGGTTGGGAATTTAAAGCCTTTCTTACTCATTTGAATATCGCGCATCAGAAAAGCACACCTCTATGGCCACAGGCTAATGGTGTTGTTGAACGTTTCATGAGCACTCTTAAGGAGGCTGTTCAGCCCTGTGTGCAAGAGGGACTTGGGCTCAGGTCAGTTGTTCATTTTACTCTTTGTGCCTACAGATCAACCAACCCTCATTCTACAACCGGCAAATGTCCGGCCTTCCTGATGTTCGGGAGAGCAGTGGGTACCAAGCTGCTCTAGTGGACCACTGAAAGAACAATTGACTTATACAGACAAGCGTTGATATGCTTGGAACATTACATTCAAGAAAGGGGATCGTGTCCTTGTAAAGCAGAGGTAAAAAGGCTAATCTGATGATCCACTTGATGCCGACCCATTGCAAGTTCTGACTAATAAGGAACACATGGTGACTGCTCCCCATCCTGGAAAGTCCTTTTCGAGGGATTCCTCCCATTTCAAGAGCCTGCCTCAGAGTCTGTTGATTCCAGCCATCTGGAGTGAGATTAAGTCATCAGGGGGCCAGGAGAGCCTCAGTGGCTAACTCACCAGTGCCTGCTGCAGTTGTTTCTCCTGTGTCTCCTAAGCCTCACGCCACGAGATCTGGAAGAGTAATTTGAGCAACCCGACCTCTTATTAAGGAACTATGATGTGTCTATATATATATTTTTTTCTATTTAACAATGGGGGAGATAAAGTGTCTTGTGCATTATAGAGTGCAGGACCCATATGTTCCTTAACGGACTCCGTAGTCTAGTGAAGTAAGTGATTGGGTGTGGCTAATACATTTCACAATGCAGTATGTTTCTGTTACCAGTTACACTCTAGAGAATAAAGATATGTAATATTGAGCTCTGTGTGTGGCATGATTCATTTACATGCTACCGGGCTGGGGTGGACGCTAAAACACTTAGTCGGGTTTCAATGATTAAGAGAAAATCTACCTTGTAAAAATCTATATTATATTTTTACATATAGGTTTGATATTAATTAGAAACAAACTGCATGGCTGACTATTTTAGTTCTATTCAAAAGCATTTCTCCTGTAAACAAAATTTACCAACCCACCCTTCAGCTTTTGTGAAACACTACACAGAGAAGCTCCTAACTAAACTTGGTAAAGTGTGCAACAGCGAATAACAAACACTCGTATGCATATTAGCGGGTGTGCACAGCTATGAGGAGCAATTTCAGGTCATACAGTATCCACAAGTTGGGAGCTGTCATGAGCCCGTGGACTAGGATTAAGAAGTCACCAAGAAGGTAAATTTATCTTACTACTAGCCCGGGCTGTCTCCTACTCTCATCATTTGAGGGACCCTGCCATCTATAGGTGGGATCAGAAACTGGTCCTCAAATCTATTGTAGTCCCGCAAACATGCAAGTACACACCCTCACTAGTTAATAGTTCTTCTTTCCCCCATCAATTATGGTAGATTCTAGCCTACTGACCTACTTTTCAAATCATGGGAACGCTACAACCAAAAATAACTTATTTATTTAGCCGTTTGCTTTTTCAAACCATCTCCAAAGCCTTTTCTTGCTTGGGTAGCCTATGCAAAAAGGCCTTGCTTCAAATGGCAAATCCTGGGTATCCTATATGAGAAACATACTATAGTCAAGACAAGCTGTCTAAAGAATAGTTCTCTCATACACAAATCTAATTCTATTTTGAACTGAAAGAAACCACGGGTAAATGCAAGGCCTCAGACACTGAGCACTTCACCAAACTCCTCAAAACCTAGTGTAGGACTGAGGCTTCATATCCAGTGCTTCCCGACAAGTCCAACTCTCTTTCTTGGAATAGAAGCCCCAGCCCCACGGTATCATGTGGTAGAGCAAAACTTCCACTCTAGGAATGTCTCATCAGGTTCATTCTCTCCCGATCAGTACTACTAAGGTTGCACCAGAGGATCAGCTCCACCTCCTTGTGTAAGTGCTAGTCCTTAAAAGGACACAGGGCAAGTTCCCCACGCCCCACCCCTTTTCACCTCTCGTAAAGGCCTCTATTGGGGCCTGTTGACGCTACCACATGCCAGATAAAACCTCCTCACAGATGCTAACTCCTGCAAAAATTCTGGCCAGCAAGAGAACCGTTCAGAATATAGCCCCCATTCAAATCAAATCAAAATACTTTATTCGGTGTCCAAGTTCATAGAAAACCATAAAAGTTCATAAGAAAAACTGTGATAGGATAAAGTTACAGTATGTACAAAATAAAAATACATTTTTAGTTATTAAGAACAATATAAAATACAGTTAAAAATTCATAGTTCATCAGTATTTGCACAGACAAAAACGAATATGCTACTTACCAGTATGCATCTGTTCTTGGCATGTAGGGCTGCTGACATTCATATCTGTGCATAGATCGCCGCCTAGTGTTAGGTCCGGGTGATTGCACATTGTTGTCCTGGAAGAGTCTTCAAAGTATCACGAGATAGGTGGCTCCTCCCCTGGACTACAGTGCGCATGGGCATCCTCTCCATCCTCAGATTGTTTTTCGCCATTGTGGCAGAGATGGAGTGTAGTACAGTAAGTGATGACCATGCTAAGAGTAATTCTGAGTGCTGCAGCCGCTACAGGCGCCGGGGAGGAGGGCGGGTGATATGAATGTCAGCAGCCCTACATGCCAAGAACAGATGCATACTGGTAAGTAGCATATTCAGTTCGAGGCATGTGGGCTGCTGAATTCATATCTGTGCATAGAATATATAGCAGTCCCTCTTTTTAGCGGCGGCTGCCCGTGCCAGCTGCAGCAGTCTGAAAAAGTGTTTTTAGAACAGCCTGTCCTACAGCTGCCTGCTGTTTGGAATGCACATCTACACAGTAGTGTTTAGCAAATGTGTGTATGGTAGACCATGTGCCTGCTCTACAGATCCCCTCTAAAGGAATGTTTCCAAGGAAAGCCATGGATGCCCCCAACTTTCGTGTTGAGTGGGCTCTCGGGGGAATCGTTAATGTGCACTTAGCCTTTTGATAACAAATCTGTATGCACTTAACGATCCACCTGGCTATACCTGCTTTTGAAATGGGGTTGCCTTTGTGTTGTGGGGAAAAGGCAACAAACAGTTGTTTTGTCTTCCTGAAATCTTTTGTCCTATCTATGTAGTACATGAGAGCTCTTTTGACGTCTAGTGTGTGGAGCATTCTCTCTGCCACTGAATCTGGATTCTGGAAGAACACCAGCAGGTCTATAGTTTGATTCATATGGAACTGTGAAACTACTTTAGGCAGAAACTTAGGGTTAGTGCGTAGCACCACCCTGTTGGAATGAAACTGTATGAATGGCTCTTGGATAGTTAGTGCTTGAAGTTCACAAACTCGTCGTAGAGATGTGATTGCTATTAGGAAAGCCACTTTCCACGTCAAGAATTGTATCTCGCAGGAGTGTAGAGGCTGAAAAGGTGGTCCCATCAGCCTGGTAAGGACCACATTCAGGTTCCATATAGGTGCTGGTGGGTGTCTGGGAGGAATAATTCGCTTGAGTCCCTCCAGAAAAGCTTTAATGGCAGGCACCCTGAAGAGTGAGAGATGCTGCCTGTTTTGGAGATAAGCTGCTATTGCGGATAAATGTATACGAATGGAAGCATAGGCTAGATTGCATTTGTATAGATGTAACAGATAACAGATGATTTTGTGAGTAGATGCATCTAGCAAATTAATGTCGTTGTTGGCACAATAAATGACAAACCGCTTCCATTTCGCCGCATAACATGCTCTAGTGGTGGGCTTTCTTGCCTCCCTTATGATATCCATACAGTCAGGAGGCAGGTTGAGGTAGCCAAATTCTAAGACCTCAGGAGCCAGATCGCCAGGTTGAGCTGTTGCGGATCTGGATGCTGAATGTCGCCATGGCTCTGCGTCAAAAGCCTGGGCGTGAGGCGTAGCCTTTGATGCGGTACCACGGAGAGGTCTAGAAACGTGGTGTACCATGGTTGGCATGCCCACGTCGGAGCAACCAAGATGAGAGTCATCGAGTGTTGCTTCAGTTTGCGTGCCACCAGCGGTATTAGCGGTGCTGGGGAAAAAGCGTATGCAAATATGCCTGACCAGTTCATCCATATCGCATTTCCCTGCGACTGAGGGTGTGGGAACCTGGCGGCAAAGCTTTGGCATTTTGCGTTTTCCTTTGTGGCGAAGAGGTCTATCTCTGGATGACCCCACTGCTGGAAGTACGGGCGGAGTACTGATGGATGTATCTCCCACTCGTGCATCTGGTGGCTGTGCCTGCTGAGCAGGTCCGCCATCTGATTGTCCTTGCCTGGGAGGTGTTCTGCTGTGAGGAAGATGTTTCTCTGAATGGCCCACTTCCACATGCTCTGAGCCAGATGAGACAACTGTGGAGAGTGTGTACCTCCCTGCTTCTGTATGTAGTACATGGCCGTCATGTTGTCCGTCCGGATCAACACTACCTTGTTGCACAAATGTACTTTGAATGCTTTCATTGCCATGAAGATAGCAATCAGTTCCAGAAGGTTGATGTGCATCTTCTTCTGCTGTGCTGTGCTGTCCATAGTCCCTGCACTGTGTAGTGGAGTACATGAGCTCCCCATCCCTGGAGAGATACGTCCGTCTTCAGTATAATCTGGGGCACAGGCTCCTGGAACGGTCGGCCCCTGCAAAGGTTTTGTGGGTTCCACCAATGCAGAGAGTTGTATGCGCGACCGGTCACCAACACTAGGTCTTTTAATTGTCCGTGAGCCTGATTCCACTGACGTGCCAAGCACTCCTGAAGCGGACGAATGTGTAGTCTCGCGTGCAGGACTATGAAGATGCAGGAGGCCATCATGCCTATCAACTGCATGAACACTCGTGCTGGGAGTGAGTGTTGTGGTTTGAATTTCCGTATCAGCAATTGCATGCTGTTGATCCTCACTGAATGTGGCTGTGCTTTGGCTGCCAGAGTGTCTATTGTCGTGCCCAAGTACTGACGTACGTGGGCGGGCTGAAGATGGGACTTTGGATAATTCAGTGAAAACCCTAGATCGTGAAGAAGGTGAATGGTGTGGGACATGTGGGTGGCACATTGCTGGGCCGACTTTGCTTGGATAAGCCAGTCGTCCAGATAAGGGTAGACGTGAACGTTCTGTCTCCGCAGGTGTGCTGCCACTGTCGCTAGGCACTTGGTAAACACCCTGGGTGCTGTTGTCACTCCGAAAGAGAGGACCTTGAACTGATAATGCTGATTCTGAATGGTAAACCTGAGATATTTTCTGTGTGACGGGTGTAGCGGTATATGGAAATATGCATCCTTCAGATCTAGTGTTGCGAGGAAATCTCCCTGACTGAGTAACGGTAGAACCTGCTGTAATGTGAGCATGTGAAAGTGTTCTGACAGGATGTACTGGTTTAGGGGCCTGAGGTCCAGTATGGGTCTGAGGGACCTGTCCTTTTTTGGGATCAAGAAGTACAGCGGGTACACCCCTGTACCCCTTTGTTCCACAGGCACGAGCTCTATGGCTCCTTTTTGCAGCATGCTGACTACCTCCTGCTGCAATAACTGTATATGCTCTGCGGACATAGGACGGTGTCTGTTGAGTGGAGCGGATGTTAACTCCAGACAATAACCGTACTGGATAAGCTGCCTCACCCACCTGTCTGTAGTGATGGATTTCCAGACCGGCAGGAACTGTTGTAGTCTCCCCCCCGACCGGTGTTATATGGTCGGGGGTAGTGACAAGACGTCACTGTTTGTTAGTGGCGGAGGATCGGGAGTTGTTGTTTCCACAACCTCTGCCCTTGGTGCTGTTTCCACGATAGCCACCCCTTTTGTTCTTGTTGTAGGTGGACTGCGTGCCTCCTTTACTGTATTGTGTCTGCTGGGATACCTGGCCTCTGGAAGCTCCTCTATTGTTGGAGCGACGAAAAGAACCACCCCTGAACTGCTGCGACTGTAGAGCCCCCATAGACTTTGCAGTCTCTGTGTCCTTTTTAATTTTTTCTAAGGTGGTGTCCACTTCTGGGCCAAACAAGTAATCAGGGTTAACTGGCTGATTGAGTATAGTGGTTTGTATCTCAGGCTTGAAGCCGGAGATTCTCAGCCAGGCGTGTCTTCGTAACATAACGCTTGTATTAATAGCCCTGGCTGCAGTGTCTGCTGCGTCTAGCGCACACTTAATAGATGCGTTGGATATAAGTTTCCCTTCTTGTATTAGCATTTCTGCTGCCTCCTTATACTCATCTGGCAAATGTTGCAACAGGGTCTCAAGTGTATCATAATGAGCCCTGTCATATCTGGCTAAGAGTGCCTGTGTGTTGGAGATTCGCCAGACATTGGCCGCTTGAGCTGCCACCCTTTTCCCTGATGCTTCTAGCACTTTAGATTCTTTGTCAGAGGGAGGAGCATCACCCGTGGTCTACGAGTTCGCTCTTTTAGGAGCATTTGAAACAACCAGAGAGTCCAATGTCAACTGTCCCCGGATTTGTATTTTTTTTTCAATTCTGGGGTTTATCACTCTCGCCCTTGTGGTCTCCTTAAAGATGTCTCCAGCATGTTTCAAGATACCTTTAAGCATGGGTAGAGTCTTGACAGTTCTCTCTGAGGTTGAGAAGGTATCAAATAAAAAATCCTCTTCAATAGGGTCAGCATGGAGTTGGACATCGTGATTTTTTGCGGCCCTCTCAATAAGTGCGTTAAACGCAGCCGTGTCTTCTGTGGTTGAGGTTTTAACAGCATAGGTATGACTGTCAGGGGCATTTTGTGGCTTCCCTGGGTCGACAGTGTCTGCCCAGGGTTCAGTGTGGTCTTCTGGATCTGTGTCAACAGGATAACTGTAATCCTCATTGTCACCATCCCCTACATCCACATCTGAATGTGTGGGTGAAAAAGGAGCAGGTTCTTGTCCATATTGTTGTAGAGTTTCAAAAAGAAGAGGTGATGTGTCAGAGTCCCTCTTCTTCTTTAATGGAATTTTAAACAACTCCATAGGCTGTTCTGGGGCGATCTTTCGCTTGAAAATGGAAAGTCTACCAGTCTCGGCGTCAATGAATTGCCTCGACTGATCTTCCTGCAGAGGCTGTCGACGCTTGGTGGCCCCTTCCGTAGTTTTAGGCTTCGGCCCCATGGACACCTTCTTGGCCGCTTCGATGCCCGTCTTAGGGGCGAACGCCTTAGGTGCCACTGGCGGCGGCAGTGTAAACTTAATCGGTGCCGACGACTTCGGGGGTTTACTGACGGTCTTCGGGGGTTGAGTGGCCTTCGGTCCGGCAGCACTAGCCTTCTCCTTAAAAGTGTTGCAGCGAGTCCGAAACCTGCTTCGAAAAGGAGGCGGATGGTTGTGTTGACTCGACGGGGTCCTTAGAGCCACTGCTTGTCTTGGACTCGATCTCTTTACCGACCTTTGCTTTGTCGAGTCGACGCTTAGGATCAAGAACGTTCTGTGTTTCGAGTCCTTTGTTTGTGTCGACGGTCTTCGGCGCTGACTTCTTTGGGTCGATGTCCTTGACCTTTTTCTTTGGTGCCCCGGCTTTCGGCTCGACACCCTTTAGCGACCTCTCCGGGTCGATAACGCTCTTCTGTTTCCTCGGAGCCGATGGTTCAGAAGCCTTCGATCCGACCAAAGTAATGTGCACTTTCGGTTTCGATTTCGTCTCCGGTGCTTTCGGTTTAATAGTCACCGATTTTTTTTTTTTTTTAAATATATTTTTATTGCAGGAATCAGTACAACAATACAGTAACGACCAGCATCATATTATAGCCAACTGTTACCAGATATAGCCCACCGACCCCCTTCCATAGCATTACTATACAGCCAAGCAGCCCATATCCCTGGGGTTGGGCGGCGAATGTAGCTGGGGTCAGTAGGATGCAGGAGCTGATCCGGATAATACACTGTCCGTCCTCTGCTTTTCTAGACAAACCCCAACCCCCAAAAGGTGCCCCCCCCTCAAACTTCAAGTCATTATGAAACTCCCCCCTCCCCCCCCCCCCCCCCCCCCCCCCCCCCCACCATCAGCGCCAGGGAGCTTATCACTTTAGGATCCACTTCTTGACCCACGGGGAAGGTAATAGTGCTGTTAATGCTAGTGTCTAACGGGACTCGGGTCTAGTTGCTTCTTCGCTTTCGGAGTCGCTGGGGGCACAATAATCCCTGAGGGCCTGCACCAGCGTTTCCCATTCTAACGCGGCCTCCTGCGCCTTCTCATTGCTTTGCCTCCAAGCCAACTGATATCGCAGCGCGCTCTCCCCCGCCGCCCATTTCAAAAGTTCACCGTGCCATCTGCCGCCTGCCGGACCAGCACGTGCCTTCCAGTTCCTGGTCACCTCTCGTTTAGCAAGTAGGAGCCCCAGGTCGATAAATTTACTGGTGATTTTATTCCGGGGGGTATGGGGGAACCAGTGCAATAGCCCCACCGCCGCATCGAACGATAAGTGCCTCCCCGTCACCTCTTCCAAAGTCGCCGCCACCTCCTGCCAGTAGGACGTCAATCCTGGACAGGCCCATAACATGTGTAGGAGGTCCGCCTCCTGAGCCGGGCACCTAGGGCATTCCGCCGAAGCCGTGGCAAAATAACGCCTGATCTTAACCGGGGTCAGGTACGCCCTATGGAGAACATAATAGTGGACCAGTTGGAAACGGGCGCTACGTGTACCCTTCCATGCTCGCCTCACCAGCTGGGACCAGGTCGTCTCCGGGATCTCCCTACCGATGTCCTCTTCCCAGCGGGACTTCAGTGTGGTGAGAGGGACCAACCCCTCGGTAATCAGCCTGCCGTAAAGGCAAGTGACCGCCTTCACTGTGCCCGCCGACATCATTACATACTGGCACACCTGGGACAATTGAGGTTCCTCTGGTCCGTTTTGCCAGTGCGCCTGGATCACTCGCACAATGGCCGAGTGCAGCAAAAAGTCACCCCGGGAGATCCCAAAGCGGTCAATGAGATCCTGAAAGGACAGGAGCACTCCGTCCTCATACAGGTCCCCGACGAGCTGTAAACCCGAATCCTCCCAGTCCGCCAGTCGTGACCAGTCTCCTCCGTGGGGGAGGGCCGTCAGCATCCCCAATGGAATTTCAGGTGCATATGGGGTCCGCAGGTGACCTCTGTTATGAGCCCGATTCCAACAGAGTCGGATAGTCCGCTCCTCCATCGACAGGTCCCGAAGGACCAAACGCTGTCGCAGCGCGATAAAGGAGAGGACGTGCCTGGCCATACCCGTCCCTCTACCGTCTTCCGGGCCTCTGAACTCCCTGGCTATCTCCTGGGTGTATGTCTGGAGCTGTGCCGCTAGGTAATACTTCTCGAAGTCCGGCACAGCGAGCCCCCCCTCGTCCTTCGGCCTCATCAGGGTATTGAGGGCCACCCGCCGCCGGCCCGTGCCCCAAAGGAACCCGACCACCATGGAACGCAAGCGGCGAAACGTAGCCGGCGGGACCCAGATCGGCAAAGTCCGAAAGTAATACAATAATCGGGGGAGCGCCACCATTTTGAGCAGGGCGACGCGTCCTGCCACGGAGAGCGGCAGCGTGGCCCAAAAGTCCATGCTGCCTCGGAGTGCTCGTATGCAACGGGCAATGCTTCCGTCTAGGAGGTCGGGCTGGTCGTGGTACACAAATACCCCAAGGTATTTAAAGCAGTCGGGTTCCCATCTGATCTCCTTACTTAGCGCCGGAGTGGGGACACCCCTACGCATCGGGAAGAGGCAGGTCTTAGACCAGTTCACACGTAGGCCTGAGACGTCTCCGAACTCCGTAAGCGCTAATTCCGCTCCCCGTAATGCGTCGACCGGATCCTCCAGGAAGAGCAACAGGTCGTCCGCATAGAGCGAGACGTAATGCGGGCCCACCGCTGTCCGTAAGCCCGTATAGTGGGCTCCCGAGCGAAGATGCATCGCTAATGGCTCCACCGCTAGTGCAAAGAGAAGCGGGGATAAGGAGCACCCTTGCCGCGTGCCACGCTCCACCGGATATCGCGATGAAATCAAAGGGCCCGCTCTAACCCTGGCTGAAGCGGAAGCGTAGAGAACTGCTGTCCATTTGATAAATCCTTCCCCAAGGCCGAATTTCCGCAATACCGCGCTTAAGTAGTCCCACTCCAGGCTATCAAAAGCCTTCTCCAGGTCCACCGACAAAACTACCGGGGACGGGGCATCCACGAATGGTTCCCCGAGCAAGCGAAACAACCTTCGGATGTTCATGGTCGTATTTCGCCGTGGGATGAAACCGGCCTGGTCCTCGTGTACTAGGGAGCTCATATGTCCTAACAGCCTCGAGGCCAAGATGCTGCTCAATATTTTGTAGTCCACCGTCAGCATTGAGAGGGGACGGTAGGACCCCGGGTCAGACGAGTCTCGGCCTGGCTTGAGGAGAGGAACCACCAACGCCTCACACATCGAGCCGGGGAGGCGACCTAGCCTCTTCGCCTCCCTGTAGACCACCAGTAAACGAGGGGCCAGGAGGTCAGCATAAGCTGCATAGAACTCCACCGGCAGGCCATCTAGGCCCGGGGTCTTGTTCCTCGCCATCCGTTTGATGGCCCCGCGGATCTCCCCCAAGCCGATGTCAGATCCCAGGGCGTCCGCCACTTCTTGTTCCACTGTGCGGAGTTCCAGCGGGCTAAGATAGTTATCAAGCCGGTCTGGGTCACGCGCGGAGCGACTGCGGTATAAGCATTCGTAATAATGCCGGAAGCAATTAAGAATCTCCGGTTGGGTGCACACCTCAGTCCCATCCGCCCTACGCATCCTAGTCGTCGTTTGGGACTGGCGCGCAGGGTTGGCCAACCACGCCAGTAACGCGCTCGATCTGTCGCCCTCCGCTATAGATCGGACCGTGTAGGCCTTATAATCGAAACAGCGGAGCCGTTCGACCTCCACCGCCACCTTCTCCCTCGCCTCTACCGTTTGTGTTTGCAATTCCGGGTGTCCGGGTCGGCTAATTTCGAGCTCGCGGAGCGTTCGGTCCGCTGCGTCTAGATCAGCCAGGATAACACGCCGCATGCCCACCTTCTTAGAGATACAGTACCCCCTCACCACCACCTTGAAAGCGTCCCATTCGAACGCCCTAGTACTCGCGGAGCCGCCGTTGGATGCAAAATAATCCGTGATTCTCTCCCCTAGGTCTGCCTTGAAGACACTGTCCTCGAGGATCTCGGGGCGCATCTTCCAGGTGGGTACCGCCGGCGTCCCAGGGAACCAGCGAATGTCCAGCAGGAGGGGGTTATGGTCCGAGATGGTCCGCGATAGATACTCCGATCGGGCCGCTGCCGAGACTAATTCGGACGAACCAAGAAAGCCATCCAGTCTGACATGCAGCTCATGAAGGCTCGAAAAGTACGAATAATCTCTAGACGCGGGGTGATGCGCCCTCCAGATGTCCGTCAAACCCCAGCGGGTCTGCCAATCTTGACGGCCCTTAGCCGT
This sequence comes from Lissotriton vulgaris, assembly GCF_964263255.1. Taxonomy (NCBI): domain Eukaryota; kingdom Metazoa; phylum Chordata; class Amphibia; order Caudata; family Salamandridae; genus Lissotriton; species Lissotriton vulgaris. The sequence goes on along the minus strand of NC_141699.1, from coordinate 266,883,229 downwards.
CCGCCGGACCGGGGAATCGGGGAGCGGGGGATGCGAGCGGTCTATGTCTACATCTACCACGGAGTTAAAGTCTCCCCCCAGCAGGAGGGGACCGGCGAAAAAGTGAGCCAACGAGCCCGATAACCTGGAAAGGAAGGCAGTCTGGTCCACATTAGGGGCATACACACAACAGACATTCAAGTCCCTCCCTCCCAGCGTGCCTGATATGGCCACGAAACGCCCCTCTGGGTCCAACACTGTCCTCGTGACCTGGAAGGGGACTCCTGCCCTGATCCATATTAGCGCCCCCCTGGCATAAGCAGAGTACGCCGTGGAAAAGACCTGCCCTCGCCACCTACGCTGAAGCGCCGCCCCTTCCGCCTTGTTCAGATGCGTCTCCTGCAGCAGCGCCATTTGCACTCCCCTACGCACTAAATAAGCGTGGACCCTGTGACGCCTGGACATAGTGTGAAGCCCCCTCACGTTCCAAGTAATACATTTCAAGTTAGCAACATCAGCCATTGTCCCAGAGTGTTCTTGCACAGTCTCCCCGTCCGGGTCCCCACAAAAAAAGGACATCAATTCTCCCAGCGCTGACGGCGGCCATTTTCCCCAACCAGATCCAAACCCCCCAAAAACCAACAAAACCCCCTCCCAACCACCCCAGAACAGGACCCAAACTGCGCCATCTAGATCCCATCCAAACTTCTATGAAGAACAACCCCAAAAACCCCACTAGTCCCACGGTCGCCACCGTAGGAAGGCCTTATGGGCCAGGTGCGGGCTGAGCGGAGGCAGTGGGCCCTCGTCGCCCAGGCCACCAGGACTATAATAAGCCCCCCCCTGTGTCAAAATCTTTCGGGGCAAGAGCAGAAGCCTCCCAACCCTCCCTCTCCCATTGTCAGCAACAAAGAACGGCAGCCGCCTCCCCCCTGCCGGGCCCCCACCCAAAACAAGGCAACCTATCCCATTACCCTTGTCCGTCCAAAAGGTCCTCCACCGATTTCGGTGTGATCACCGGTGTGTGGGTACTGTCTGCCACTGAGTCTTCCGAGTCCGATGGTGCCCCCTGAGCACCCGGGTTGTCTTCCTCCTCTTCGATGTCTTCGCTCCTCGCTCCCGACAGTTCCGACAGAACTTCCAACACTCCCCTCCGCTCAGATGATGTCTCCGCTGTCGAGGGCCCACCCGTGCGGCCGCGGCGGTTCCTGACCCTTTTAGAGCGCCTCCTTTGTTCCGGCTCCTCCGCCTGATGGGTCGAGGCGTTATAACCATCCTTCCCCGTTCGGTACAGTTCGAGCCAGTCACAGACCTCCTCCGGGGTGTCGAAGAACTGGGTTTTGTCGTCGACAATGACTCGGAGCCTCGCGGGAAATAGGAGTGAATATTGGATACCCTCACTCCTGAGTTCACGCTTAACCGCCAGGAAGGAGAACCGCTTGCGCTGCGTCTCGTAGGTATAGTCAGGGAAGATATTCACCTGACTGTTTGCAACCTGGAACGGACCATTGTGTCTGGCGGCATTTAGGATCAGATCTCTGTCCCGGAAATGGAGCAACCGCGCCACCACCGGCCTCGGGGCTCGTCCCAGCTGTGGGGGCCGCGCTGGAACTCTGTGGGCCCGTTCTAGAGTGTAAAAGGAGGACAGGCCCTCCGGGACCACCGTGTCTCGGAGCCAGGTCTCCAAGTAGTGCACCATATCGCCTTCCTCGATCTTTTCCGGCAGGCCCACTACCCGAATGTTATTCCTCCTGTTTCGGCCTTCCGCATCCTCCGCCCTCCGTTCGAGGGTCTCGATTCGGGACATGGCATCCTTGATCGTCGCAGCCAGGGTCCTCTGCGCCGGTTCGATAGTCTTCACCGCGCTCTCCACCTCCTTGACCCGGTCTGAGAGTTTACCATGGTCTGCCCTAAGGAGGCCCAGGCCAGTCGCCACCTGGGCAATGTCCTGTTGTAGAGCCGACCGAGTTGCCTCTATGGCTTCCAGTACACGGTCGAATTGTTGCTGGAGTGGTGCGCCACCAGGTCGTTTAGGATCTCCATGCTCTTCCTTGTCCTGGGCCTCAGAGTCCGAGGTGGCCTGGCTGGATCCCTTGGCTCCTTTAGGTTTCCCCATGCTGCCAGGGGCTCTCCGCAAAGGTCTCGGAGTAGGCGTCTCCGTGTGCAAGTGTCCAGCACGACTTTCCCGGGATTTCGCCCTCCAGTCCGGAATGGGCGACCTCCTTCTCCAGAGCCTGTGGAGACTCCGCCGTTTCGGCTCACGCCACCGCCACGGCGTCCGATGGCACCGATAAGGGGGCGGAGACACCCGTCTCCGAGTCGGGCCGGCCCGTTCACCCACTACAGCTCTGGGGCAAGGGCCACCAACTCCCCCGGTTGTCCTGTGGCGCCCGAGTGTCGCGCCATCCATGTAGTCGGGGTGGCCAGGAACTCGCAGCTAGTTGCGGAGTCGCGGTGCAGTCCACCGCCTGGACCTCAGGGCACCCGTGCCCGGCGCCCTCTAACGCGTGGGCACCCGCCTGGTCGTCCAATCGAGTATGGTCCCGCTGTGGAGGGTCCGATCCAACCAATGTCTAATGCCTAAAGCCACTGAGGCTGGTGAAGCCGGGTGCCGGGCGACATCCGCGAGACCTCCTCAACTCCGTAGGTCCGTTCAAGGGGACAAAGGGGTCCGGGCGCCATATTGGGTCGTCCTCCGCCACTCCGCAAACTTCGGCATTTCTTCAAAGCCACCCCTGTCCAAACTCCACCAGGGCCCTCGGCAGGGTGTCGTCGCCTCGCTCAACCGAATTCGGGGTCTGGGGTGCCCCTCAGCCACCGATGTTCAGGATAATTTCGGGCTTAGTCCCGGAGCCGAGCTCTCAGGCGACCATCGCCATCGGCGCCCAAGCCACGCCCTTCGGTTTAATAGTCACCGATGTTTTTGGTTTCGATTTTGATCGATCAACCGATGGCTCTTTGGAAATGTCCGTAGCCGGGCCTGGAGGCGAGGCTGTAGAACTATGCGTTTGATCTTGGGTAAGGCCATGTGGCGATCCCTCGACCTGAGCCTCATAGAGTGTTCTAGTCTCGGCCCCCATATCAACGGTTGGGCCTAGCTCCTCGCTCGAGCTATCCTCTACGGCCCCAAGGGCCTCATCGTCGTCTCCTACCTCGTTGACAACGTCTTCATTGTCGACCATTTCCACATCCGCATCGTAACTGGAGTCGATCTCTGATTCAGGATCAGACAGGTTCTCTTGAATTTCCTGCTCGACTCCTCATCATCATCCTCGGCATCGAAGATGTTCACCGGGTCAGGTGCCGTCTGCTGGGCTTCCTTCCGCGCCGCGCGTCGAAGGCGAATCGTCCTCTTGGATCAGAACCGAGAACAAGCCATACAGCTGGCTTCATCGTGATCCGGAGACAGGCACTTGTTGCACACCTGGTGGACGTCGATGTGAGGATACTTGGAGTTGCAAACGGGACATCTCTTGAACGGGCTCCGTTCCATAGTGGATCATCGATAAGGCCTCTGGCGTCGACCGGGCCTTCAGTGCTGAATAGCCTCGCGGCTCTTCTTGACGTCCGGCTCGAGGACAGAGCTGGAACAAGTACTGGGCACCGATCGCAAAGTTAATACTGACAATAACTAAAGGCCTTTTGGCCAAATATAACGTTTTTTATCGATTCCTAACTTGAGTCAACAAATATACATCCGAACCCAATGGCGGAAAAAAACAATCTGAGGATGGAGAGGATGCCCATGCGCACTGTAGTCCAGGGGAGGAGCAACCTATCTCGTGATACTTCGAAGACTCTTCCAGGACAACAATGTGCAATCATCCGGACCCAACACTAGGCGGCGATCAATGCACAGATATGAATTCAGCAGCCCACATGCCTCGAACCCCAGGTTTCAATTTCTCATTTCCTCGGTTACATTATCAAAATGTGAATACTTTAAATCTTGTTAGCCATGGTTTACTCTGTGCCTAACACACAATCTTAGGAAGCGGGCAAGACTCTTTGCATAGGACACATCCTCAGCAAATTGTAGGGCTAGAAAGGCTGGGCGACTGGTACGCAGACCCATCATTCTTAAAATTGGAATAATCCAAATCTTTCTGGGGTCATTGCAAAATTTGCAAAATAATACAATGTGTATCGAGGACTGGGGAGAGACATCATCACATGGGCAGAATGGGAGATTCCTAGACCAATCATTGACGTGTGGAAATGAGACTAAACGGTGGAAGATGTTACACCTGAGACGGGTCAACAACAGTTTATCATAATTACTCATCTCAAATGTTAAATAAGGCTGAATACAAATGGCAACCTGAGTATTCAGAGAATGCTGAACGTCTTAGCTCATCGAGGTGTGACATGCAAATCTTCTTTAATGTAGATTTGGAGACTTCAGCGATAGACAGGGGAGACAGATAGTATTTCTCTAAACCCAAATCATAGAAGAAACTTTTCACATAAGTTAGCCAACTAATTTTCTGGCTGTTTTGTAACAGAAGGCAGTCATTAAGGAGGTTTTGTGTGAGTTCATTTTTGGGGGAAGTCCACACCCGGTACCATAAAAGTATCGGTTGCATTTTAATAATGTCTGAGATATATGCCAGACCCAGTTCTATATGACAACAATAAGATGGAGAACTTTACGGTAGTGCTAGCAAGTACCTCAGTAACAAATTTTCGATTTTCTGTAATGATTCCACCTTCCTATGACCCCAGACCCCCGCTCCATAGCAAGCTACACTTACACATTTAGCTTGGTATATTTTTAACATTTCAGGAGCAGACTTTTTACCCAACCTCTGTGCAAAAGCTATCAAGTCTGTTGTTGCCCTGAGGAACATTAGTTTCCTAACCTCTATCGCTTGTTTCCATGAGGATTTGTTGTCAATTAGGATCCACAAGTATGGGTATGTAGACGTTCTTTCTAGTTTTGTCTCATCAATAAAAATATCCTTTGTTTTCTTGAACCCCGTCCCTACGTACATTGTAAATGTTTTTTTGATGTTAATTCTGAGGTCCAGCCCCTTCATAAAATTCCTGTATCTCCCTATGTTACGTTGAAGATCCACTGGGGCTCTGGCTAATATCACAGTGTCATCGGCGTAGAGAAGAGCCGGTATCGGACGGGTTCCGACACGCGGTAAGTCCTGGCTTCCCTTCAGCATTGCTTTTTCCAACCCATTGGTGTAAGGGTGAAAAGGAAGGGAGCCAGGACACACCCCTGTCTAACCCCCCTCTCCACCCCAAATGACGCCGTGAGTTCACCTTTGAGCCCATATCTATACAGGGGGGCACAAGATCAGCCCGGTTGTCCCAGCAAGCTCAGGAAATCTGGAATTGGGCCCTGGCACACAACATCAACTTGACAGCAGTGCATGTCCCAGGAGTAGCCAATGTGCTAGCAGATTCCCTGAGCAGATCCAAATGCAGCACTCACGAATGGGAGCTGCATCAACCAGCACTAGATCGAATTTTCCAGAGATGGGGTCACCCCGATCTAGATCTGTTCGCGACCTACCACAACAAATGTATTCATTTTGCGAGCTGGATTCCCCACAAGGAATCTTGCGGGGACGCTCTCTCAATGAACTGGGAACGGCTCTTTGCCTACGCCTTCCCTCCGATTCCATTAATTCCCAAGGTCATCAAGAAAATGAGGAGGCAACCGTGTCGTATGATTCTAATCGCTCCACAGTGGCCCCGGCAATATTGGTTCACACAGCTTCTTCTCCTCTCAGAGTGCGAACCAGTTCAGCTGCCTCAAATTCCGGATCTTCTAACACTTCAGGACGGCAAAATATATCATCCAGACCCTCATTCTCTGAAATTATCAGCTTGGCTCCTCAACACCATGAGTTTGCACACTTGAACATTCCACAGGACTGTCAAGAAGTCCTGAACAATGCTAGAGCACCTTCTACGAACAGAACTTACAGGCTTAAATGGAAGCGCTTTTGTGCTTGGTGCAAAAGTATGGATTTACATCCTATGCATGCTGAACCAGACAAGATTTTACCTTTCTTTTTACATCTGGCTAAATCAGGCTTGGCACACTCAACACTTAAAGTGTTTTTAGCGGCTATATCCAGATACCGCCAAGACGGTACGAATTCACTATACTCCTCAAGAATAATCCAGCAATTCTTTAAAGGTTTATTTCGTAAGTTTCCACCAGTACGTCGGCCACCTCCATCCTGGCACTTGAATATTGTATTAGCTCAACTCATGCGCCATCCTTTTGAGCCGATTCATAAAGTAGATCTGAAGTTCATCACTTGGAAAGTTGCATTACTGCTGGCATTAACATCAGCCAGAAGGGTCAGTGACATGCAGGCGTTTACATCTAAACCACCTTTCTTGCAATTCACGAATGACTCGGTGATACTGCGCACCAACCCGAAGTACATGCCCAAAGTACCATCGGATTTCCATCTGAATGAGCCAGTCATACTTAAGACGTTTTTTCCAAATCCGCAGACACCAGCTGAACGAACTTTACACTCGCTCGATATCAAACGATGTCTTAAGTTCTATCTTTCCAGGACAGCTGCCATCAGAAAGACGGATCAGCTATATGTTGCGCATGGCAGACCAAGACAAGGCTGTGCAGTGACAAAACAGACTATCGCTAGGTGGGTCTCTTCAGCGATAGGGCTCTGCCATCAACAGGCGGGAAAACCCTTACAGACCTTGCCTAGAGCTCATTCTACGAGAGCAGTCTCCTCTTCAACTGCCTTGTTTGCTGGTGTGCCTCTGCTGCAAATCTGCAGAGCTGCAACTTGGTCCAGCAGGCACACATTCACAAGGCATTACTGTCTGGATTCTTCAAGCGATACCGATGCCTCAGTGGGAAGAGCAGTCCTGCGTAATCTTTTTCAATAAGGTGAGCCTCTGTTTTTTCTCTCCCACCTCCTTTTGCTCTTTTGACGCCTAATATGTTATTGCTTTTCATTATGTTCTTGCATTGCTGCTATGTGCCTTGGCGTCCAAGAGCTATGTATGATATTGCTACTATTACTGCTCACTACTCTGATTCAGGCATGTGAATCTATGAAAGACACCCCTAATACTGGAGAAGAACAATAGTTACTTACCTGTAATCTGTGGTTCTCCAGTATTGGTGTCTTTCATAGATTCACATGCACCCACCCACCTCCCCTCAGAGTCTCACTCAGGCTGTTTTATCTGTAAGTTACTCCGGTACACTCCGGTGCTACAAAATCTGAGAGCCTGGGTCTCTGGGGAGAGCATTCTGGTGGGAGCTGTGACCTGATTGGCTGCAGTTTGGTCTATACATAATGACCTGGATAGTCTCTAAGGTGGAAGTTTTATTTACTGTAGCTGGGGCTATTTTACTTCCTGGTTGGGTATACTGTTATGTGTTATAGGCAAATGGTATATTCGACTGCTTTTTTATGTACCGTGGGCTCCCACTCCGACGACGGGGAATGATTCAGGCATGTGAATCTATGAAAGACACCCCTAATACTGGAGAACAGTGCTTCCTCTACCTCCTGCAGGGTAAACATAAGTGGAATAGGGAGGACAGATATATTCCCAGCTAGATCAGTTAGATCGATGGACTTGCTGGAATTATGGCCAAAGATCTCCGAATAATGTTTAACCCATGCAGTGGCATCGATCGCTACTTCTATCGACGGTTGTTCAGTTTCGCCCTGTAAGAAGGGGTTTTTTACGACCTTCCATAAGTTGGTACCATCCTTCATGGCGCAGTTTTGTGGAGTTGATCCCACAAATAATTTTTTAATTCCACCTTACGTGCTTTTAGTGTTTTATTATAGTTGTTTCTAAGATTAATGATTTCTAACCTATCCCTTGGTAATTTATGTAGAGCAGATTTCAGTGAGGAGTATGCTTTAGTACAAGCCTTGTTAAACCATCCTCTCTTTGTTTGTCCTTTCCCCTTCACTTTCCGGATTAAAGCTTCTTGAATTACCTTGGTGATGGCAGCACAGCTGTGGAGTATCATACTGGGCGGTGTATCAGGGTTTAGGCGCTTCTCAATCTTTGGCATCGCTTTCCTGACTATTGTTTTAGACATCTCAACTGAGTTAATATTAAGCCATTTTAATGCAAAGCCTTTAGTATATCCAGACTTAACATCTGTTGTCTCAAGTTAGTTAGTGAGTCCTGAGTAGTTTGATTAATTGGGATGTCTATTGTTACAGTTATTGGCTAGTGATCGCTTGTAGCGTTATTTACCGTTACAAAATCTCGGATGCTCGGCGCTAAGCTGCTAGTTACCAGAATATAATCAATTACACTCTGTGAACCCCTTCCATTAAAAGTTGCAGAAAAAGGAGTTGGATTAGCCATTTCTTCGTTAGCAAAACCCAACTCTAAAGCGACCATTATTTCGTTCAGACGCATACCACTAGGTGAGTGGAAGAAATGGGTCACTGCGTTGTTATGCTCAACAACTATTCCACAATTTTTATTAGTAATGTTGGAGCAGAGAGATCGGTAAAAATCTCCCCCCCAAATTAATTTAAAGGTCTCTTTGGGATGTTTGCTCTTTTGATCTAAGAGCGTATGCAAAAGATCGTTCACGGCTATCAGTAGGTCCGGTGACGATAAATTATTGTAGAAATTGACCAGAAAATAATTATTTGTTTTTATTTACTTTCAAGCTCAAAACTTTTTCAATTGGTACAGTATTTGCAAGAAAGATAGTTAGCCCACCACGTGGCCTACCTGAAGTTGATGGAATGGCGTACGAACATTAAGTTTTATAGCCTTCAAGATGTAAATCTATTGTTGCCCATGTCTCCTGAAGGCATAGAATGGAATAATTCCTTGCTAGATTTAACCAGGCATCATTAGTTAATTTTGGTCGAAGGCCGGCCACGTTCCAGAAGATGATTTTAAGTTTCAAGAAGTCCCTGTTACTGGAGATTTTTATGGGAGTACTGGGTGGTGGGTCTAATCCAATGTCACCAACTGCTACTGCTATAGGGGTCACCTCTTTTTGACCACCCCCCAAAGCTGCATTTGTGGTTTTACCTAGTAAGTTGGTCATGGGACCTAAAATCATTGGGGGAACTAGTGTCGTCAATTGATCCGGGAGTTGTTGTTCTGTGCCACAAACTATTTGTCCTAAACTTGAGGTAATTAGATGGCTGTCAGTCAGTCAGTCATTGTCATCCAGACCTGAAAGGATGTTAAATCTGTTACTAGTTGGGAGAAAGTACCGCCTTGGGTCATTAAAGGTATGAAAACCAGGTTCAGTGGTGTTGTTACTCAATACAGGGGGGGGGAGGGTAGAAAAAGCCCAGAGGTAAGATGTTTATTCCTACTGGGTCTAGAAAGTGGTTCTCTCAACCCGCTAGTATCTTTTTTACCAATGAGGGAGACACAAAAGTTAAAACAATGCAATCTCCAGTTAGTCTTTTTTCCAATCCACCCACCCACTGTACCCTTCTTACCATCTTAAAATTGTTGAATAATTGATTTGTCAGGCCAACCTTCCCACCAAGCTAGTGAAGGGATCTGTTTCTCAGGGATACCCATGATTCTTCCTCTATGGTCCCTATTTCAGGTACATTAGCCAGGACCACAATATATGGGGTAGCTGCCGGAGGGAGGTCTAAATGATTAGTCAGGTTCACCTGTGCGCCGTAGTGTGGGACTTTGGTCGGGGCCTGTCCTCGTAGTGTGTTAGAATTGCTAGTTGGTTGGGCTAGATCAGAGGGACCTATCTAACTCGCAGTGGGGACAGCCACTCCCTTCACTTGCCTGCTATCACGGGTAGCTGCGGGTTCAATAGCTAGCCTACTTGTCATGTTCTCGGGGGTAGTCTGTGCTACGAATATTATCTCTTTTCCATTCTCGTTCCTTGCATTACTATTACGATGCCCTAGAGGTGGGGGTTTATCACACCCAGGATATACATTCTCACCCAAGTCTGGATGATTAGATAACAAGCAACCATCAACCACCTCCCCTTTAGTGCTTTTGTTTAAGGTGAAATCCTCCACTCTGGTGAGTCTAGATGATAGTTGATACATTTTAATTCTCATATATAGATCTAACCGCTCCACCAGTGTTATCAGATTCTTCATGTCGTTGTGCATTTCCACATTATCACTTGGTGTTAGCTTGCCCTTCATTTGACCTTTATTTTGGCCCCCCCGTTTCTTCCCTTGTGGAGTCTGTTTAGCAAATTTTTGGGTCTTATTCACTGACTGAGTCCTGGTGGGGTTATTAATATTTTGAATATCAGTCATGCCAGGATTCTTTTGTCTCTTTTGGGGTGGTTGGGTGGGGCAATCATTATCAATAGAGACAATCTCATCGGAGCTCGGATGGACGCAACTGTTAGACTGGACTAATTTCGAAGTGCCCTGGCCTGGTTGAAGGGACTCGTCCAGCGGTGCGACCCTCGAGCTCCCCCTAAAGGGTCCTGCTTCAATAGATTCCTCCACAGACAATATCTGTTCATCTAGGACCCCGACCGCCCCGTTAGATAGTTCAGTAGAGTCTGTTGGGAATCGACCCCTGTCTTAGCAGCATGTGTACGTTTTGGGCTTGATAGTTTCCTTTTACCCATTATGCTATATAAATCAGTTGTTACAACAATGCGAGTATATATATCGGGGGAAGCAGTTATAATCGCTACTCAGTGACAAGAGACGTGGTAACCACTTAATATGGAAGTAGATTACAATAAAACCAAAGGAGTAGGCCCAGCCCAGCCTCGTCCGGGCAAGGACGGGCCCGCCCTTGGCCCAGGCTTCGATCGGGCGAGCCCGCACGCGTCCCGCGGTGCGTTGGCCCGCGCTCGATTTGAAGGTCCCTGGTGGGGGGCTACTGCTGAGCACCTCCGCGAGACCGCGCTGCCCTGTGGATGTTGTAGTTGGGCAGCGCACGGTCCGCGGTTGACAAGAGGCGCCGTAGGCAGACTAGCTCACCCGCGAAGACACAGAGGTACCCCCAGCAAATGGTGAGCAGGCAGGCAGCAGTACAGATACTCAATACATAAACGCAAAGGTGCACCACACAGTTTTTAGACTACAATACTAATAATCACAGACGTAGATTTTCTTGGTTGTGATTTTCTTTATTCCAAAAGGGTGTACAATCAAAACATGGGTTTTCGCAGCCTGCCAGGCTGCGAAAACCCGTGTTTTGATTGTACACCCTTTTGGAATAAAGAAAATCACAACCAAGAAAATGTGTGGTGCACCTTTGCGTTTATGTATTGACTACTTGAGTTCTTTGATGAACTAACACTGTGACAGTGGGTGTTAATCAGTGTGCACACCCTTCCCCCATACAAATTATTGGGGGCGATTTAAAATTGGGAGTGACTTGGCTTAGGTGCTATAATTTAGGAAGGTTCCACTGTCTCTCTTTCTTTTTGAAGCAGTACAGATACTATCCCGGTCCCGGTCACAAGTCAGTTCTCAAAGACGTCCCCCATTCATTAGGATCACAGCATTACTTCTATGTGTCAGGTACTGTGTAACAGGCAGCAGAGGTGGCCATACAAAGGGATAGAAGCAGAAGTAGATCAAGATGTTGGCACTTGAGAACTAGACTAGAAGAGTAAATGGACTTACACATTGAAAAACTGAAAATGTGATGGACCGGGGTTGGCCTCCCGAGTAGACGGAGAGGAGTGAGCGGAGCTAAGAGACGACTGGCTGTAAAATGTCAGCACCAGCAAGTGTGTAAAGTAAGAACTAAAGCGCCAAGTGAGGAGAAATCTGCTCTATAGCACAAAGAAGGAAGAACTCCGTTAGTCTTATTCTCAGATATCTGCTAATGGTCAGTAGAACAGAAAGATTATTGGGGATTTCAGAAGTGCAGAACCCTTGAATTATTTTGTAAGTCTCCCATTTGGGCTGCTAAACTGTCTGTCTGCTAGTAGGAAGAGGGGTATTGACTGAATGACTGGACAAGCACATCCCAAAGCATGCCAAGACAGAGCAGAAATCTTCATTCATGGAGACCTTTTCCTGCTACGAGCTCCCTCAACCTGCATCCTCGATCTGTGCAAGTACTAATTAAAGAACAATTGCTGGTCTTTCATATCACACAAGGCAGTAATACTTTGGTTCTCAATGTCTCTAACATGCTCAAAGATGCTTTCCGCTATTGTTGGAGAACTTTTTCCTCACAAAAAGTGTTTTGATTGAGGACCCCGTAGTAGCAGGAGACTAATAAACACACAGAGTGGATTTCTGTGATCTGTGTTACCACTGACAGAAGTAATTGTGTATTTGATAACACAACAAGGGTACTGGTAATAAAATACCAGGGCATATGCGTTCTTGTTACATTCATTAAACAGGACTGGTTGCCATTGATGATTCAGCCTGTATGCTCTGTATACACAATATTACATACATTCTTAGTATGATAAGGAAGAAAACAATGCTTACCTCTGAGCGCTGTAAACGTCTGTATTAGATGACCCTTCCCAGGATGCATGTTCTAACAAGAGGGAGGCTGCAATTATAAACAATTTCCACAGCTTACAATCAATTCTGACCAAATAACACAGTAGTCTGTGGATGTGAGTAAAATGAATCTATAAAGACTTAGAAGAATAAACAAAGAAAAACTAACAAACGAAGTAATAGAAAAGGGAACAAAACGATGGAAACATATATGATCCAATCTTAAATCTGCATGTGTACTCAGTAAAAAGTGTGCCAATCAGATATAATCCCAGATTTGAGTGTGTATGGGGTGTAGAAGTTTCATGGGAACTGACAGAAAGGGGAAACTATCTGCTTACCACCACTGTATTCCTTGATCTTTCCTGACACACAATATAATCATTTTCTAGATTTTAGTCAATGTTTTTTAAAGAGCATTTCAGTAAGACAAAGGAGATCAGGAGGAAGAATACTCCGAAAGTATGAATGCAGACTCCGAAGTGTCACCAGCAACATGGTTGCATAGCAGAAGCAATACTGGATCATAGAAAAACTTTGCTTACCTTGTACGGTACCAATTTCTATTTAACATAAGACATAACTATGCAGAATGGGCTCATGGTATCGACGAATAACAAAAACATTCTACAAACACAGTGTGCTAGTACCCATCTATACGTATACTAATAGCCTAGCCAGAACTCCTGTAAGGGTCTCCAAAATATTTTTTCTGTTCTGTATTACAATGCCATTTGTCTATCAACTTTTTCAATAGGAGCTTTTGATGTGTCTGTTAATATGTTAGAAGCAATGTGTGCAGTTTAAATGTTAAATAATTGGTTTGCGCTAACGCTGTCGAAGATCCGGCATTAATCCTACAGCATGAGTCCCGAAAATACCTCTAGAGCTATCGGAACATTGGTCGACCCGATCGCCGCCAAACTCCGATCCCGGAAGACGCTCCTACGCCCTGATCGCTATCTCCGAGGCAGGGCAGGGATCGCTGGAGAAGGCCAGCGCGGGGATCGAAAGTGGGCCCCGGAACCGCCCTCAGTAGGCGCGACATGGCTGATTGTCCGCTAAGGTGAGGACCTGCGACAATCCTTCGCTCTGCCATCCCCCGCCCCCTCCCTCTGCCGCGGCCTGCAGCACACTGGCATCTGCAGCAAGGTCCGTCCGGGCCACGCTGGGAGGGCGGGAATCTGCGGCCTGAAGATTCCCAGCTGTCGCTCTCCACGCGGCAGGGGGACGGAGGATCGTGATCTGTGCCCTGCGCCTTACCTCGCCTGAGATGTATGCCGTCTGGCCGTAACAGGGGGCAGGATCGAAGCAGCTGATCTCCGCACTGCCTCCCCTCCCCCCAGAGACTGTGCTCACATCGGCCCATCGGGGCCTGGGGCGCTTGGAAGGTACAGTTCCTCCGGTATAACTGGGAGGCTGGCGGCAACAAACACCGAGCGCCAGGCACAATTCCACAAGCGCCATTGAATCACTTACCAGGGATGCGTGGGAATGACACCGGAACCAGCGAGCACCCCTCATAAAGGTGAGGGAGCAGCTGGAGACAATAAACCACCCCTCAGCTCAATAATGGTAGCCATCCAGTTGCTGGGAGCGAAGCCTGAGACCAAAATCGGCACGGTCTCCATCGAAATGAACCTGATGAGGACCTACATGAACAAAACCGCGGACAGAGTCAAGGTGACCGAGATGAACGTTCTGGAACTCCAAACCTCCACTAAAAAACTTAAAGAGCGGGTACAACAGCTTGTACACCAACATCGCCAGATGGCCCTTCAGCTCGAAGACCAGGAAAGGCGGGTCTGCCGCATTAATATAAGAGTGGTGGGGGGCCCCGGAAGGCTCAGAAGGGCTGAGCGTAGACCTCTTTCTCGAAGACTTAATTCTCAACCATCTTAAGCCGAAACAGATCTCCTCCCACTTCACGATTGAGAGGGCGCATCGGGCACAGATCCCAAGACCATAGCCTGGGGCGGCCCCCAGGACCATCATTGCAAGAATACTCAACTACAGGGACCGTGATGCAATTCTACAAGCGGCCCAACTGCAAGAGGACCTACACTACGAAAACACCATGGTGCGTTTTTTCCCGGACTCACACTTAAGATCCAACAAGAATGGCGTTCCTTCGATGGGATCAAGAAGGCGCTATGGGACAGAGGAATCAAGTATATGATGTTTTTCACTGCAAAGCTCAAAATTATTGCAGGTGGGAAATCACTGTTTTTCACGACCCCTGCGGAGGTGCAGGCACGGCTGGATAAGGCGGCCACATGGAGGTCAGAAGCGACCATGGGAGACAACTGGAGAGACACCCGCACCCACTCGCCGAGCTCTGCAGATGGCAGGTCGGACGCAGACAGGCGGAGTCAACGATCCTGGAGGCGAAGATCCCACAGGCCGATGACACTGACAGCCAACAGAGACTGACCGGAAAATTGCATGATGTTGGAATCGCGGATACTCCCCAGCAAACTGTAATGTGTAAAATTTTAATGTGATGATGTGGGATGGGGGATATACCATAAGAGGTTGGCCCTGCTGGACTGAGGGGCCCTCAAAATGACACTCTCCTTTGATGGGTGAGGGCAGGCCTCTAGCAGCCAGAGTCCCAACTAGCCCGTGTTCCCCCGCAACTGTTGAACTGTTCTTGGGGCGTTAGGCGCTCTGCTAGTTGGGATGTGGGTAGTTTTGAACCTACGCAGCAGGGTAACAGGGAGGAGGGGTTGGTCTCAAGGGGGGATATCTGCGGCTCCGTCATGCTCAAGACTCACACGAACTACCGGGCCCATCCCTGCCAGAACACAGCCCCCTCGAAGCTCAGATCACCATAGGGAATCTGGGGAAGGTGGGGTGTATCGCAGATGTACCGTTCATTAACTAACAATGGTCCAAAAGCCATTGAATCTCTTAAGGCCAGATGGGAGACTGGAGAGATGCCTAACGGCTCCCAGAAGTATTACGAACTCAGCCAGGCTCCGCCTGGTTCAACTATACTATCTCCACGCCTCCTACCTTACTCCCACCCGCCTATACAGGGCAGGCCTTATGTCAAACGCCGCCTGTGCGCGATGCAGGAAGGACCAAGCAGATTTTTTTCACATGCATTACTGGAATGCACTAGGAGGGGGAGCTCAGAGAGGTGTTGGGATGGGTGGTCCCACACAACCCACTGAACAGACAACTGGGTGTCATAGACGGTCTGGATGGGTCGAGGGTGGATAAGAAATTCCTGGGTACTGCCCTAGTAGTGGCCAAACGTGATATAGCAATGGTTTGGAAAAATCCCGCTCCACCAAAAACCTCTACATGGCGCATGGGGGTGGACTGGTGCGCTGCACAAGAACTTCCCTTATATAAAGCTGGAGACTGCTTGGCATAACACCGTCCGGTATAGGCTAAATGGCTAGGTATGTTGGAGTGACTGCTGCTGTACGAGCACAATGTTAAATATAGACTGTCATAATAATGTTCATGATTCCATGAGGCCATATATACGGAACTGAAACTCACACAGTGTTGCTTTTAATTTGTGTTTGTATAAAATCAATAAACTTGATTATCAAAAACACAGAGCCTTCCCTCATCGGGCCCGCAATTTGCTGTGCACAGAGCCAGATGCGCGTAGCCCAATTGGGCTCTTTTTGGGTTCCTTTTGTGCTATGCACCGTCTTTTCACTTCTTCCCTCCTAGATCGATGTTCCTATAACGCCAGTTGCCACTCGACAGCTTACCTTAACCCCCGCAGTGTGGTGGGGACGCCTGCCTCAGGCTGTAAAAACTCGAGTTGGCCTGAGACCTGAGTGCAAACTCCTATACTTTTGGCTCTTGATGCCCCAACAATAAGGGCTGACATAATTGGGCTACAGCTTTGCTGAGGAGTTATTTTTATCAGGATTAATTCCTTAGTGCTGACTCCCCTCTAATTCCTCTGGAATAGACTTGGCATTTTCGGTGGTGACTACGTTCAACCTTTCAGAATGGAGGACTGGGCCACCTTTGAGGGGGATGCATATGGCTACTATGAGGAACAGCAAGGACCTATCTGGAGGACAAGTTGGTGGATTCCCTTGATGCGTCTGTCCAACAGTCCATTAAAGCCATACAGAAGGCCGTCCCTAATACAGTCAATCAGGCTCTGCCTGGCGTTTTAATACCAATTACGGCGCAATTAGAAACTTTCATCAAGTGCCATGGGCTCCAAACTCCGGAGGATTTCGGATCTTTACAAGGTTCTGCATTCACTGTTACAAGAGCGAAAGCCAAGTCGTCCACATGGCCTCACGCACAGGCTTTAGCTAGTATACCTCAGGCTCCTTTAGGAGATCACAGATATTCTGGCCCTTATGCTTCATCCAGTGTACAACAAAAGCACAAGGTGGACACAGATACCAACACAGACACGGGTACCGATAATTCGGACCATACTTCTCCAGACCTTCTGCTTATGCCTTACAGGTCAGGAACCATTTAACTTTAAACCCCCATGACATCGTACATCCTCGATCCTCCAATTGGCCTCCTGCCTCAGCGGTTGCAGATGACCTGCATGAAAACCGACATAAAAGCTCTGATAAATAAGTACACAATCGCTTGCAGGCGGAGTGCCCCTGCACGACAGTCCAGACAGGGTGGCTGAGACCCCGGATATTTACCCTAACATGTTGGTGTTCCCAAAACTTTTCCAAAGACCAGACGAAAGGTATCAACCATGCATGACGTGGCTGCCAAGATAAATTATTGGATATGGCTAGGCCCCTGGCAAAAATACTAGAGATGGGTTTAGTGGCCAAAGAAATGGGTTTCCCGGTGGATCCAGACATTCTGGTGGGCTGGACACAACGAGCCATTTGTTTCTTAGGAAACGCCAACTGCGCCGTCTCCACAGAAAAGCGCAAATCCCTGCTCATGAGAATGGACTCCAATCTAATGGAATTCACATCCGCGGAAGCGGGCGCCTTAGCAGAAGGACTCCTATTTACAGGTTTGTCAAAGATATGTCCAACTATGTGGGTACTTTTACATCCTTTGACAAAGCCCAGTGTAACATCAAGAGAGTCTTTCAAGCGGGCCTTTTCGGCAGGGCAGGGGCCACTCGCCAGGCCGCTATTACTACCAAAGCCCCCACGAGGTGGCTGAGGCAGAGGAGAATGGCAGGATACTACCAGAGGTGGCAAGTTCTACCCCACCAGGCAGAGATTGTCCCTCCGTCGCTTCAATCGAGGAAGTCATAGAGCAGGCTTCCAGTCTCAGTCTCAGTCTCAGTCTCGTTCAGGTAAGGACCCTTAATACTTTCATACCATAAGGGGGTCGGGACTGATATTTTCTTCTCAAGTGGAGGTGCATTACTCAAGATGCATGGATCCTACAGACGATTCAGAGTTTCCAAATAGAGTCCATCAGACTCCATATCAGGAGTCCCTTCCCCATCAGTTGCATTTTTTCCAACAAGACAATTCTTTTATAGATGCAGAAATAGGAGACTTGCTGCGGAAAAACGTTGGGTTTCAGCAGTAATGTCTTTCGGGTACAGAAGAATGAGGTGGCCACAGATTGGTCTTGAACGTACGGGACCTCAACCAGTTCATCACTTATAAACATTTAAAGAAGGAGGGTATCCACCTGTTGGCAGATTTACTGAGGAAAGGGGACAGGATGGTCCGTTTGGACCTAAAAGACGCTTACCTAACCATTCCAATCTATCCTTCACACTGGCATTTTCTGCAATTCAGATGGAAGGACAGGTAGCTGGAATATTTGGTCCTTCCTTTTGAGTTTTTTCGGCTCCATGGTTTTTCACCAAACTGATGAAGTCAGTGGTGGCCGATCTGAGGGAGTAGGGAATTCGCCTGATAATTTACCTAGACAACATTCTTATCATTGGTCCATTGTTGTCTCTGGTCTCCCTTCATTTACAAGTGATGGTCTCCCTCCTGCAGGAGCTAGGCTTCGTCATTAACATGTCCAAATCAGTTCTCTGCCCCTCCGAGTCGATAGAATTTCTGGAGTTCGTGATCGACTTCCAAGTGGCACATCTGAACCTCCCCAAATCCAAGTTGTGCAACTTGAAGAAGGAATTACAGTCAAACCTTTCTAAATAAATGGTATCCTTGCGGGCCATAGCCCGCCTAGAAGGCTTTCTTGCATCGTCGATTCAGGCCATATTTTCGGGTCCCCTTCAGTATCAGGCCCTTCAACGCCTGAAGATTTGTTATCTCCATAAAGGTTTGTTCTATACTGATCAGGTTCCGCTGGCAGAATAAGCGAGGGACGAACTCTGTTGGTGGTTGGGACACGTGGATGCCTGGAATGGCAGGGCCATCTTCGGATCCCTTCCGGAAATAATGATTGAATCGGATGCCAGCCAATGGCGCTGGGGGGCTCGTTGTGAAGAGGTATCCACGGGAGGAAGATGGTGTCTTCAGGAATTTTCCCTTCACATGAACTGCCTGGAACTTTTGGCGGGGTCCTTTGTGATTCAGACTTTTTCTCCCAAGTCAGTGTCTTGTTGCATCCTCCTTCGGGCGGACAACATCTCAGCAGTGAGATACATCAATAACCTGGAGGGCACGCGGTCCCCGCCGTTGGTGGAGATTGCCAAGGATTTCTGGCACTATTGTCTAACGCATCAGATCTCTGTAATAGCGGAGTACATCAGGAATGTGGAATTCCTATCTTCTGACGCCCAAGACATTTAGAGTTCTTACAAGGGCAAGAGGTTTTAATTTCTATATTGTCCAAAGGAGAAGTAGACAGTCCAACGGTAATTCGATACACAGCTGTTCAACCCTGTTGGTCAGAGCAGGTAATAAGTAGCTCTGAGCAATTTATTTGCAGTGAAAGGGTCAATGCAAAAGCTGGGGTCTGTACTTTTATTTCCCCAGAGCAGAAAAACAACAAAATGGAGCTGAGCTCAAAGTTGCAGCTCTGTATAAAACATCCATAGCACTGTCAGGTAAGAGTCTTTTTGCTTTCTACCTGAAGCTCATGTGGCTTCCAGGCCCTCCCCTGGTCCTTTCATTTCTTCGAGCGCGAGACGAACATGTAGCTTCTACAGCTCCAGAACACTCGCATCACTGGAATGTAAGAGGCTGTCTTATAGAACTCTTGGCTCCTGCTCTGACTTGAACCTTGTGACCCTGCCTTTTATTCTGTGCTTCACCCTTGATCCTCATCGGCCCCAAGATCCCTCCTCACCCTCGACTCTGGGGGCCTACAGTAAAGCACTATGCTTTTCCTTCTCATGCAGCTCCTTCACAACCCTCCTTTGCACTTTGCCTTTCCTGTACACCTTATGTTTCAACCGGTGCCTGTACTTGCTAACCCCACCACACCGCACCCCCCTCTGCTGCCCCCTCCGACTGTTCCCCTTGGCCTCTCATTTCTTGCATCATCCAGGGCTTGCAATAAAGCTCCTTAGTTTACCCATGGGGAATTCATGCAATCCTCGGGCCCACCCTAATTTCTGTCCTTGCACTGGGCCTCTCGACTCACTTTGTGCGTGCACCAGGGGCATCTGAACATGCCGTTGTGGAGTTTTTGAATGGCCTCCTCTTTCTGCAGGTCCAAAGTTTCATAATTTATGTGAAAGAGTGGATGGATATATATATACATGGATGAATGAGTGAAAGGAGGGATGTAAGGATAGATGAGTGAAAGAATGGATGGATGAGTGCAATGGTGAATGAATGGATGGGGTGAAAGTGGATGGATGAATGGTTGAATCAAAGGGTGGATTGGTGGATGTTGGAGTTGATGGATGGGTGCGTGGGTAGAGTGGGTGGGTGGGTAGAGTGGGTGGGTGGGAAGGGTGGGTGGGTGGATGGATGGATGGATGGGTGAGTTGGATGGATTCCAGCATTTAAATCTTAATTACTGGAAGACTCTCTGAGCCACCCTCTTAGCAAAAAAGACAGGGGAATAGAAAGCAGTTATGTCACACCAAATTACATACTCTGATGAGACACAGTTCACATATTAACTACCATCACCACAGCCAACAATACAGTTCCAACCAAGATTTAGTTTTGGCCATCTGAACGCTATTGCCAGTTATTGGGGATTCCCAGCCTGACAACTGGGAAAAGATTCAAGAATGTGAATATATGAAAGACCCAGTGCTAGAAAAGTTGTAGCTATAGCAGTAAGTCTAGGAGTGTTTCAATGGTTGCGTGTACAAGATCTCCTATAAGAATGGGGGCCATGCTCAGCGAACCGGAGGCTGCTGTTGGGCTACTTCTTACCTGCGCTGGACTTGGGGGGCCACTGTGATCCACCAGAAGTCCCCCCCGCCACCGCTAGCAACAACACGCGGCCGCCGAGGGGGGAGACTACAGCCCCCAGGTCTCCTTGCTCTGTCACCCCGCCCTCTTCCGCCCACTTCCGCGCTCGGAGGCGCTCAAAGGCGAGGCTTCCCTCCGGTGGAGCGGGGTCCGTGCTCAGCGAACCGGAGGCTGCTGTTGGGCTACTTCTTACCTGCGCTGGACTTGGGGGGCCACTGTGATCCACCAGAAGTCTCCCCCGCCACCGCTAGCAACAACACGCATGTCACGGTTCGGCGTGTTTAGTAGGGCAGAGAAGACTACGTCTCCCAGCAAACACTTGGACGAGCACCGGTTGTTGCCTGGAGGACGGGTGTTATATAATGCCGGCCACCAGAGGGATCCGGTGCTTGTCACTGATTCCGTCAGTTAGAGCTGGATACGGCTCTTCGTGTATCTTGCTTCAGAACTACCTGCCTTGCCTGCTTTTGCCTTACGACTCCCAAGGCTTCCCTGCTTTGCCTGCTTTCGCCGGACGTCTCCCGAAGATTCCGTGCTTGTGCGCCCTCCCCCGCCTGCCGGCACCGTATTTTCCTGCATAGGTGTAGCGGTGCTACTACCTTTCCCCTCGAGACTGCGGAAGGAACCCTGGACGCTAAAAGAAGCGCCTCGAGGTCCCGCTGCACGCGCCAGATAGGCGCACCTGTGTTGCCACTTTACTTTCTTTGGGTTTTTGTCTTTCTTTTGCTGGATAGGAGGGAGTACCTGCCTTCGCTAATACCGCGGTAGGAACCGGGGGAAGCTCACAGATGTTTGAACAAAGGAGGGACTAGAGTAGGACAATATTTAACGGGGTCCAGTGTACGAGTCCAACAACTAGTAGCACAAGAAGGGTACAAAGTTCCCCGGGAAGAGTGGAAAAAGAGGTGTGCGTGTACTAGAAAAAAGGCAGAAGGGGGAATCCCCTTGTTGGAACTAAAACCCTCACACACCCAGATAACTAGGTGTCATGCTTCATCATATGGGTTCTGCTCCTCGTCAGACAGGCGCTGCAATGTCTGATGGGCTCCCGAGACCGGGGCTCTTTATCGGAGATCTTTTGTTCCGGCCATATGGTGCATGCGTGTGAGAGGGAGGGGAAGTGTAGTCGTGGCGTGAAAGGTGAGTTAAAAAAGGTGGGTCAGTCCACAATGTAATTTATTCGCGTGGTTGACTCCCTTGATTAAAAGGGTGGGAGGGGAGATAAATGCCCTGAAACTATCCAAGCATATTATCTACTGCCCTCTGGTTAGGTCGACATGTTTCTTGCCATAGTGGCAATTCTTCAGGACCTCGGTGAACAGTACTATACAAAAAAGGAAAATTATTATATAGTGTGGTATACAACCTTCTTTGGTAGGTTTTACAGGTTCGCAGGCCGATTGGTCCTGCTGAAGTTTTGCGACCCCAGAGATTTCCCTAAGGTGCCCCGCAGACTGCTCCCGTGGTACCGGCTGTCAAGGTATGGTACCTCCGGCGGCGCGCGGTCCTGGCCGTTGGAACCTACCCCCAGGTACAGCGCCCAGACAGGGCGCAGAGCAGCTGGTGAAGCTCACGGATGCCCAGCTCCCCGTGGTCCCGCTCTTCACAGCACCCAACCCCTTCGAGGGAGTTTGTTTGTTGTTTGTTTAACTATTACGTTCTCTGCCGACCGAGGGCTAGTCAACGGTAGGAACCGGGGTGGCTCACAGATTCCCAGCTCCCGAGGTCCCGTTGTCACTACGCCCTCACTCTTCACATTTTACCACTCGGATTGGCATTGTTAAAGTACACTCTCTCAGGAAGAGAGCCCCGCTATCCCCGTGTGAGTACCACTGTAGGTGGGCAGGAGGGGGTTGCTGGAAGGGTCCTACCAGATGAAGAGCTAGTGGAAACTTACCTGTCTCTTGTGTTACTTCCCCCCACCTGCAGGGACTGCCAGAGACGCGTTCCTGAGGAGTATCAGGAAGGTGACGGCAGAATTTACTTTTCCCCATCAATCCCGGTTTTTGTTCCCCAGCCCCTCCGGCCCTGCTCCGCTGGAAGGAGTCTACTTCTCCGGTGGGATAGTGTGGGGGGGGGGGGGGGGGGGGGGGGGGGCGCTTCGAGAACTAGTCGTCGCTCCTGCTGGATCTTGCTCTCAAGGTTAGTGCACCCTTGGGGGACCATGACAACGCGGCCCCCGAGGGGGGAGACTACAGCCCCCAGGTCTCCTTGCTCTGTCACCCCGCCCACTTCCGGGCCCGGAGGCGCTCAAAGGCGAGGCTTTCCTCCCGCGTCGCGGGACGCGTGCAGGCGACGCCGGGCTAAGCCCAGGCAAAGGCGGGCCATCTGTGGCCCTCAGGGGCCAGAGGAGGCCGTGCAGGGCCACCCCCCTTGCATTTAGCATCTGATACAACGGACAATAAGGTACTGTTGACATTCTACTGGCCTTTAAGCCAATACGAGTCACCGCTAGAAAAAATTGTTAATTTTACCTTTATACAGACTTGGAACTATCCTGCTGACTTATATTGTCATATACAAGTCTAATGTGCCTACGTTAGCTTACTTATTTTTACTACTAAATTTTCATGTTTTTTTTACTCCCCCCTTGATTCTGGAACTCTGTAGAATGGGTAAAAAGGGTTGTTTAGAAAAAAATCTCCCATCACTTCAGCATACACCTGTCCAGAAACAAACATCAATAGACAGGATGCTAGCAAAAGCTCTGGGGGCAGTAGCCTCAGAAATCGAAAGAACGGAAAGGAGATTGTCAATTACACCTAATATAGCCACCAGTACACTGATTTCCCAATCTCCTGATGAAACAGACCCATCACTACATGAGCAGCTAAGGCTAGATAGAAATACTAAAGCTAATATAAGACCTAAAGCCAAGCCGCCGGCAAAGCGGAAAATTGTGCAAGCTAAAAGTGTGGATCCAGTAAAATCACCAACGCTTAATATGTCAGGCAATCGTGCCATACTAATAGATGAACAGCCCGGGTGGGTGTTAGATTTGGTAACTAATTTAGAGAGTCAGTTGAGAGTCATTGTCAAGGAGGAACTCAGGCCCATTTTGGAAAGCCTGGAGGGTCTAAAACTAATAATTGCAAAGGGAGCAGATACTAAGAGTATGCCCCAACAAGAGATTAACCCCAGAGGTATTATAACAAACTCCCCATTGTGAGACCATCCTAATATTAGTACGAGCAGAAGAGTACTATCGCCAATAATTATTATAATCCCAGGAGCACAATTACAGGCAAGGACCATCACGGGAAAAGAGCTAGATAATCCAACTACAAATCAGGCAAAGGGAAAAATGGCTAAACAAACGGCAACAGACTGCGCTGGGGAAACTGTAAGATTGATGGGAAAAGCCGATCAGTAGTAAGCTCTCTGTCTGATCAATTCTCTAAACCCCCAAACATAAATCTACCGCCTGCATCAACCTCATATGTGTTGATTCTGGCTGGGATACCTGAGTTGAGAAAGGGACAGACAGAATCCCATCAAGAGTTAAAAAATAAATGTTTACCCTGGTTAAACAACCACAGCGATTTCTGCTATGAAAGCCCAGAAGAAATTTTAACCACTAGAAGGGTGGGGTGGATTGGTCAGCGCCAGAAAGATATTTATGGCAATTGTATAGTTATCAATTTTAGAAATCCTGCTGTCACTAAAAGAATTCTAGCATCTGTGACAGGTAAGAACCCAGGCAATATTTTTTTACCCCCCCAGAGCGGCACCTCCGAGGTACCAGTATGGTATCCACAAGAGGTGGGGATCCCCTGAGCCTAATCACTTCCCGCTAAACACTGGCCAAAACTGGACAAATCATCATATCTTTAATATACCTATTAGCAATAGGTTTAGTCCCCTGGAGGGGGTAGATTGACAGTTGGCAGCCCCTGTAGTAGGACAGGAGGTGATGCAGGAAAACATAGCTGATTCTGAAAACGGGGCGTTTGCTGCTGAATACCATTCCCCTAGGCAGGCAGATCTGGGCGGAGAGTACTTGAGCGGTTCCCGACCCAGTACCCCAATAGGGGATGGGCTCACCCAGTTAGCTGGTCCTCCTAGCTCCACAGTTTTGAGCAGTTTAGAGAAGGTAGTTGCACAGGTAATCCCAAATGTAGGATCTACGAATTGTTATCCCCAGGCTGTGGATACTTTTAATATGAATATAGCCAATAGAGATATCAGAAAAATCCTGTCCTGGAATGTAGCAGGCATTAACAGCAAACTAGATGACCCGGAGTGGAGAACATTCATTGCAGAATATGATATTTGCATGCTCCAAGAAACATGGGCTAGAGATGAAGTTACCATGCAAGGGTTCGCTACTTTCCATATCCTGGCTACTCATGCGGGTGTTGGAAGACCGACGGGAGGATTAATCATATGGGTGGGTGCTCATCTCGGCTGCACGGCATCCCAAATAGATACTTCCTCTAAGGATATACTGTGCGTACAGCTGTTATTTCCACTACACAGCCCCATCACGTTAATTAATGTTTATTCAAGACCCACAACGAGGGGAAGGAGTCACCTACCCTCGAGGAGCTGGATATAGTTTTATCCATCACCCCAGTAATAAATATGGTCATACTAGGAGGGGATTTCAACTGCCAATACGAGCCCCTAGAGGGCCTGAATTGTGATATTATCTCCGAGGAGGATTCCCTCCTCAAAATCCCGGAATCTGGTTGCCCTCTAGTGTCCAAATGGACACCCCAAGTAATTCAGATGAATTGCCTCTTTTTAAACCACTCAATGAGAGCATGCAATGGCAGATCTCTTTCTGACACATCATCTGCCACTACATTCCATAGTAAAAATCGTGGGTTTATACTGGACTATATCCTGCTAAACACTATTCACTGGGACAGGATGGTCGATTTAAAAATATTCCCTCGAATAGACAGCGACCATGATGCACTAGTAGTTGATCTCCATTCAGTTACCCCTATTGTGCCATACTGCATCGATTCTCACAAAGACCAGGGGATAACTCTAAATATGGGCACCCTCTATGACACACTTTTACCGGTGTTCCTAGAAGCCTCCACCCTATACAATATTGACAGGGACTGTATGGAAAAAGAGGCGATTGAGCATAACCTCGAAAAATTAAAGACAATAGTATTAGAATTCTTTTTCCCAAGCAAACCAAATAAATCAAGTAGGCCTGCGCCCCATCCATGGTATAATTCACTTTGATGGAAAGCTAAAAGCTCACTGGTGGCCTCAAGTAAATCCAACGATCGTACCCAAATTAAAACACATAGAAGGGTTTACAAAAAGGCTGTCCAAGGAGCTAAACATAGGTGGGAGCTGGAAAACTGGGATTTATTAAACATTTCTCTTGGGGAAAGAGATATGAGAATCTTCTGGGGAATCGTAAATTTGGGCACAACGGCTCCCAGAAAAGCAATAGAACCGACCCTGGGAGAAGAGGTCTGGCGGGTACACTTCGAATCTTTACATAAAGATACAGAGAATACAGAGTCTCCCCGATGTGATGAATATTGAGATGATATCCAGGCCCCAACCATAACCCTGTAGGAAGTAAAGGCTGCAATAGAGAAAATAGCCCCAGGCAAAGCCCCTGGTTTAGACAAAATTCCGGGGGCTCTCTTCAGGAGCGAGCCAGAAATTTGGGCCCCCTATCTGTGGGTTATATTTAATGCAATCTTGTCAGGCATGAAAATTCCCACAAGCTGGAAAAGCGCAGAAATAATTCCCATTTTTAAAAAGGGCTCCCCTTTATTGCCAAGTAATTACAGATCAATTAATCTGATAGACATCCCACAAAAGATTTTTGCACGAATCCTATTATTGAGACTCCAATCCTGGATAGACGATGAGAGTATTCTCTCTCCGCTCCAGGCAGGGTTTAGGGAGAAATTGTCTACTCTGGATCAGGTCCTAAGACTCCAGCTACTCCACTGGAAGACGGTTTCTCTCGAGAGGGGAAGCTTGTACCTGATATTTGTTGATCTGAGGTCAGCTTTCGACTAGGTGCCCAGATCAAAACTATGGTCTGTCTTACTTGAACTGGGTGCCCGGCTTATCTTGTACACCTTATTCAACGCTTGCATGAAAACAACTTTGCACAAATAAGATTTGGTAAGGATGGTAATTTATCAGCCCCTATACCGATTAAACGAGGTGTGCGCCAAGTTTGCGTACTTGCTCCGACATTATTTAGCCTTTATATAAATGACCTGATCAAAGTGCTGACAGAGGAAAAAGACCTAGATGCCCCCAAATTAGCTTAAAAAAAAATCTTGGCTATGATGTTCGCTGACGATACGCTCCTGGTATCTAAATCCCCCATGGGGATTCAAAGGGTGTTAGACAAATTCCAATTGTTCTGTGAGGACAGAGGGCTTGAGATCAACCTCCAGAAAACAAAATTCATGGTCTTTAATAAACCCAAGAGCACTCTTTCAAACCCTTTACTAAATAATGTACCCCTAGAAAGAGTAACATCGTTCACGTATCTAGGCATTACAATCACTGAAACCATGGATTGGGGGGCACATATAGGGAAATCAAAACTAAAACTAGCACAGTCTACAGTGGGAATTTTGAAGGTTTTCAATAATTCTAACAGAAGTGCCGTTAGCCCGGCACTGGAAATCTACAAGGTCCAGGCTTGCTGGGGTGCATTGTATGGAGCAGAACTGTGGGGACACTGCAGACCCAAGTCCTTACTGCAGATAGAGAACCAATACATCAGGAATCTCTTTAAATGGACGCGTAGAACCCCTCTAGTCCCCCTCCGTCTAGATCTGGGTCTGATGGAACTAGAAGCAGTCCTATGCCTTAGACCCCTCTTATGCTGGCGTTGTCTATGGTCGACCCCGGAACTCTCCACCTACAGAGAGGAACTGTCCGAAGTTCTAGAAATTAGGGGTGCTGTCAGGCTTCCCTGGTTTTCCCATATTAAACATCTACTAGTTAGCATGGGTTTGGGGGAATGTTGGTTTGACCCGGAGGTAGCTTGTCCCCAATTTTCAAAAAAACAACTAAAAATTACTTATAAGAATTATCGAATGGCCCTGCTACACTCTAATTCCAACATATGCAAATCAACCCTAACCTTCCTGGAAATTAAGGACAGCCCCGTCTTTGAAAGAGTTTTCGACCTAATCAAACCCCCGGCAGCCAGAAAACTATCTACAATTTAGATTTGGAGTTTTGCCTTTGCGTTGTATGACCTCCAAATGGAAACCTCAAAATGAGGACAGATGCCCCGCTTGCGACCATTCTGGAGAATCTGAGCTCCAAGTCTTTTTTGGATGTCCGGGGTATAGCAAAACGAGAAGGAGATGGTTAGCTCAGATCTGCAGAAACTTAGGCAGAGGGGTCTTGTGTTGAAACATTCAGGATACTGAATTGTGATCTTAGCACCCCAGTTGTTTACTCTGTGGCGGGGTTTCTGTTCTCAATGTGGTGCACAAGAAGGGTCTTTCTTAAAACTCTAAATGTCCTAGCAGATAAGAATTAGCTATTGAATTCCTCCATTTTACTGGGATGCAGCATACAACCTAATTGAATGAAGCATCCTCGTCTTCTATTTTCAGACTATGTTATAGCCTGATCTATTTGGTTCTGGGTGGAAAGGAAAAGACCAATCAGGGGGGGAAAAAGCTAATAAATTCTGAATAATGCACCATGCACTTTGAAATCAAATCTCTTGCTGCTATGGAAAAATTAGGGGAGAAAGACAAAACTCTGATTGTATCTATTTAATTAATGTTTTTATCCATTGTTAATCTATATATATGCTACGGGTTTTTTAAATATAGTTCTTTTACATTTTTTTTAAAGAAATTATTTGCTGTAAAATTTTGCACCTTCTGGACCATGTTGGCCGAAATAAAGGTACATTTGACTTGACTTGACCTATGAGAATGTCTTTGAGAGGTGTGGTCTCTTCTTGTTATATGGCAACTTTTAATTTTGTAATTTAGAATGGATGCTCTATGGACAGAATACCTTTTCAGAGAATTCTTACTAGAGACACAGGTATTACTGATGCTGGAACCACAGGAGTTGGAGCCATAAGTGGAACTGGAGGCACAACTGGAGCCTGAACCAAATGGTGGAACCAGAGATGTGGCCACCAATGTAACTACTGCAAACACCTGTGGTGGAGACTATCAAGAAGGTGAAGGAAAAGGCAATATCTCTATTGCAGGTGTCAATTCTTTTGCAGGAGAATTGGTTCTTTGCTATTTGAGTCACACCTTCCTGGTAAGCCTCTCAACTTTGACTAGTGATTCGATGTCAAAGAGCCCTTCAACTTTGAACCCTAACATTTGTTTGTCATTGTGTGATCTTTTGATGTCGAATCAACTCTCACTGGAGAGCAGGAAGCAACCATACCAGTTCTCCCGTTTAAGTACTTTGATGGCAGTAGTCGTTGTGAAAAGACCTCTTCCCAGAGGAGCATCTTCTTGGTTCTCCTGAGGGAGCGTGTGAGAGCGGAGGCAGAAGGAGCCCCTTCGCCATGTTTCACAGACCTCTCTGATCCGGTCTTACAGGCTCAAACAAGATTTCTTTTGCCTGTCAAAAAAACATTTTTTTTTCTATTTTTTCAGGTTATTTGGAACAGTTTCAAGAAAATGTCAATCTTCAGTTGAGTGAGACTTCAGCAAACATACAAGGCACAGGAGTCTTTTTACTGTTTTTTTTCCCACCAAGAGGCACTTCACAAAAATTACATTTTGGTGAAGATTTCGGACAATAAATGTCAAGTGAGATGTACATCTAAAGGCTTGGGAAGCTTTTCCACTGCCTTAAACCGCGAGTCGCAGAAGCATTGTATAGAGATGCACCTGCTGCTTCTCTAGTAATGATGCGCAGAAATGTGGCTCCATAACACAATCTGACCCTCCCACCCCACCATGAGCTACAGAAATACTGAGGCGACAGCTATCAAAGAGTACACCCGAGCAGAACCAGATATTTCAGTTTGTGTTCTCTTTCAACTTTAACAAAGGTTTTGTTTCTATTAAGCATTCTGCAAACCTGTGCCATTGCACTGAAATAATGAAATACGGATGTAGTCTGAATATAAAATTAAAAAACTTAAATGGGGCTTTGAGCAAAGGGAGAGGGTAATGGACTTAGAAGGCAGACCAGGGGATGGGGGGACGAGGCAGAGAGAAGAGGCAGGGGAGGTGGCAAGGGTTGGTTGTAAAGTGGGGCGAATGGGACATGATCGAAAGGTAAAATACAGGCAACAGACTAAAGACAAGTAAGGCTTAAAGCAAAGAAAAGTTACGGGCATCCTGATATATTATGTATATTTTCGCATGAGCCTTTATCATCTGACATAAACCTGCATATGTTCTGTTGATTTCCTACAGTTTATTATCTATTCGGTATGGATGTTTATTTTTGCCTCTTTCCTTGTAGCCTAATGCTAATTTACTGTTATCACTTGAGAACACATGCATATTTGTAATACAAGTATGTACTGCAGTCCTTGTTGCTGTTCGAAGAACTATACCTTTAAAACTTAATAAAAACAACTTAAAAAAATAAAGTATTGAACAGTTACCTATGTAGATTCTTGCCAGACTGTAAGCGAAGTCTCTTGCTGCAAGTTCCATAAACGTGGGCCCCTTCACGGTAGCCTCTCGTATAAAGACTCCCAGTTTATCCACTGCAGATGTTGTCAGTGCTACAGAGGACTTCAACGCAGGTACTGATGAGGCCACATCCAGCTTCGCCTGAAAGAAAATGAAACGCTTATTAAAGACTGAAATGGTGAATAAAGGATGCCCACACTGCCAAAGTGCTGGTGCTGCTTGGGGGATGAGCACATTGTTAGAGGGCCGCTGCATTGGCAATCGAGTGATGAGACGAGGCTCACATCACCCAAACACTTCTTCATCAATATTGCATCCTTCATGAAACCACAGGCTTTATATATTTTACTGTCATAAGGCTGAAAATACTGGACATACATAATATAGCAGTAACATGAATAGCTCTTTTAGAACCCTTTACGACTCGAGTTGCTCAGTACAGGAGTCAAGGGAATGTGAACCTAGGATTAACGTCGTCCGCTGGTGTTCCCCCCCCCTCCCGAACCACACAATAAGGAACCGAATGGGGAATAACATGCAGGCCCTTAAATTATCAGGCCATTTTACGCATGAGATTTCCAAACTGCAGAACCACTTCACACATGAATGCCACATGCTTTCAATCTGAATTTGTACCGAAATGACCACTTCTCATAACTCGTCATCGGTGTTATAGTGCATCTGCCCCCATTATTTGTCTCGATTGTATTAAGGAAATTAGGTGAATCTCTGCCTCCGAGTCCCCCTCCACTATCTTCATCTTCATGGTGCACGACAGATAGCAATCCTCTTGCGGTATAACTACTGCAGCAGACTTGCATGCCTAAGAGGAAACAAATTAGGACTCACATGCAATATTCCTATAAGGTTTGCGCAGTTTTCTGACCATTTTGATGAAACAGGCAGTGGGGAAGTTCAAAGAAAGTAGGGATGGCTTGAAGCCATCCCCTTTCAGCCTAAAACACATGCCAGTATATTGGCTGAGCCTCTAGCATTAATCCAGTAGGGTACAGCTGGCAGCCACCTTGCATCACGTGGAAGAGACCAGGCCACAGCACCAGATCATATTGATAAGACCCTTTAATGAGGCCATACTATGAGGAACAGCAACACTGTTATTGTATTATAGCATCCAGAGATATTGCTCGATGAGATTTGACAACACTGAAGAACCATAAACTAGCGGGCAGCTGCTGAGAAAGTAATGGAAGACCTACCAAGGAAGAGAAAGTTACCTGGACTGCCGAGAAGAAAGCAGTCAGCACAGCTTCCTTACTCTTGGTAACAGAACGCAGGACATCCAGTGACAGGATGTTGGTGGTGCCTTCCCAGATGGGGTATACCTGAGAATAGATAGAGAAGTGATTCGTAGGAGCTCACGCCCATATAGGCTGACAGAAATAATACAAGGCTTTCTTCTTCTTAACTCCTTACCTGTGCGTCCCGCAGCATGGATGGTAGGCCGGTGTCCTCCATGTAACCCTGCCCCCCAAAGCACTCCAGGCCCTCGGAGATCACAGCCATTGCCTACAACAAAAATGTTGCCTCATCAGTGCCTAAAGAATTGCCTGCAGCCTTTTCCAGTAAGGTCAAAGTTAGCTGCTGTTCAATGTATGCCCGAGTTCTGCTGCAGGGGCATCTCCTTACAAAATGAAGGATTAACCTGTGCACTATGAAACTGTGGCACATTTGTAATAATAAATTGCCTTTTTAGATCACAATTTATACTGCATGTCTGATTTTTCTGAATACTGTAAATAACAGATATTTCTCTTAATGGCACTCGGTTTGCCAGCCCAGGAACGATGAAAGGCTGAATCAATCTTACTTCAATTCAAACATTAGAAAATGATTTAATCATCTGTAACTCCAGTTCCAGAGAAGGATTAGTTACTTACCTGTAATCCTAGTTCTGATCCAGGGGTATACTCATCAAAGTCATAAGCTTTGAATTATCCCCGCCTATGTACGGGATCCCAGAGCATTTAGAAAATACATATAAATATATATGTATATATATATATATGTGAAAACATATATTTGCAGCCTAAAACATTTCCCAACTGGCAAAATTGCCGCAAAATTACATAAATTAGCATACATACAGTAGTACTCTCCCAACCCCTAAGGAAGAAAGAGAGCAGTAAACATTTGCATGCAACAATGCTTTATTGCCGTAGGAAAAACCTGTAATTGCAGGAATTTGCCAGTAGGCTGTAGTAGTGTATAAAGCAACAAAGAAAACTGACAACTTTAAGGCATTAGAGTAGGGGTACCGTGCCTTTAAGACCTGAAGGCGACCCTCTGCTCCCATGGTGCACCACAGATGGAAGTTGGGTCAGTTCTTTTTGGAGGTGTGTAACACCGGAGTAGATCCACAATAAACATCTCATAACTTTATGAACCTGCCCGTCCGGGGAGGTGGGCGGGAGCTTATGACTTTGATGAGTATACCCCTGGATGAGAACTAGGATTACAGGTAAGTAACAAACCCTTCTCATCCAGGGGATACTCATCAATAGTCATAATCTATGAATAGATTAGCAAGCTCATACCCAAAGTCTCGCGGACGAGCAAGAAGTAAAAACTTCACAGAATGATGATTAAGACACACATTGCAAATGCATCTTATGCAAATAAGTTCCTTAAAGAGGCCTGCCCTACTCTGGCATCGGCCTGAGTAACTGAGTCCAGGCAATAATGGCGGGTAAAGGTATGCACAGACCGCCAAGTTGCCGCTTTACAAATTTCAGAAATAGGAACATTACAAAGGAGAGCTCTAGTGGAAGCTTTCCCTCTAGTAGAGTGTGCATGTGGTTTACCCTGTAAGGTCTTGTTAGCTAATTGATAAGCTAAAGCTATACAGGAGACAATCCAGCGAGAAATGGACCGTTTGGAAGCTGACAGGCCAGTATTAGTACTGCCATAATGCACAAAAAGCGGTCAGACTTTCTAAGTGGAAGGGTTTTTGACAAGTAGAACTTCAGGACCCTCCGGAGATCTAGAGAGGGTAATGACCTCTCCGGGGGAGTAAAAGGTTTAGGAAAAAAGGTAGGTAAGGTAATAGACTGGTTGATATAAAAGTCTGAAACTACCTTATGCAGAACACTTGGGTGCCTTCTTAAGACCACCCTGTTGGCATGAAAAACTGTGTAAGGTTCCTTACAACACAAGGCCTGGATTTCGCTGACCCTACGGGCAGAGGTAATCACCAATAAAAAAGCAGCTTTCGAGGTCAAGTGCTGCAAAGAGGCCTTATGTATAGGCTCGAAATGAGCACTCATCAGTTTAGTGAGGACGATATTAAGCTCCCAAGGAGGGGAGGGGGACCTCACCAGTGGGAAGACTTTCTTAAGTCCTTCTAGAAAATCTTTAACTACAGGCATAAGGAAGAAAGATGTTTGATTAGGAGTCTTCCTATATGCTGTGATGGCAGCTAAATGAACCCTGATGGAGGGGTATTTCAGGCCTGATCTCGCTAAATGCAACAGATATGGAAGAATCACCTGCTCTTGGCCATGTACCGGGTCAAGAGAGTGCTCAGGACACCATAAGAAAAACCTCTTCCACTTGAAAGCATATGACTTCCTAGTGGAGGGTCGTTTTGATTCTTTAAGAATAGTCATGCAGTCTGCTGGGAGGTCTATGTGTCCATATTGGATGACCTCAGGAGCCATGCCGTGAAGCGAAGGGAGGGGAGATTGGGGTGAAACACTTTCCCCTGGTCCTTGGACAACAAGTCAGACAGCTGTAGAAGATCGGGGTACCACCACTGGCGTGGCCACTCTGGTGCTATCAGGATCATCCTGGTGTTGGTCCTGTAGAATTTCTGGATCACCGCCGGGATCAGAGGCAGGGGAGGAAAGGCGTAGAGTAATGTCTGCGACCAGCTGATCAAAAGACCGTTCCCCAGGGATCCCTGTTGGGGGAACCTGGACGCGAAGACGGGGCATTTTGCATTGGCCGCATCTGCGAACAGGTCTATGTCCGGTACGCCCCATCGCAAAAAAACCTCCTGCGCGACTTCCTCCTTGAGCACCCAATCGTGCGCTTCTACGAAGACTCTGGTTAGGCAGTCTGCTTGGACGTTTAGAAGTTCTGGTAGATAAACTGCCACGATGGAAAGGCCCCTTGCCAGGAGCCAATGCCAGATGGCTTGTGCCTCCAGAGACAAGACTCTTGACCTCGTGCCTCCCTGTTTGTATACATAGAACATAGTTGTCGTGTTGTCCGTCTGAACCTGGAGGTAGTTGGTGCGTAGAGAAGGATAAAGAGACTTGATCGCCATGCACTTGGAGAATGTCCGAGGTGCAGATTTCAGGCCAAACGGAAGCACTCGATACTGGTAGTGATGGCGTCCGATCTGAAACCGTAGAAATTTCCGATGCTTGACTGACACTGGTATGTGGAAGTAAGCGTCCTGCAGGTCGATGGCACACATCCAGTCTCCCTGATGAAGATGCGGGAAGATCTGGTGCAGGGGGAGCATGCAGAACTTTTCTTTTTGTATGAATTTGTTCAGCAGTCGTAGATCCAGAATGGGCCTGTATTCTTTGACAGTTCCTCTTTTTTGAACCAAGAAATACCAGGAGTACACTCCTTGATTTCTTTGAATGGGGGGGGAACCTCCTCTATGGCCATCTTCTTTAGGAGGACAGATACTTCGTCTTGTAGCAATTGACTTTGGAATCGGGGAAGGTGCTTTGCCTGAAGGAGGACTTGCGGAGGAGGTGATTTGAACCTCAGCAAGTAACCATGCTGCACAATATTCAGCACCCATCTGTCTTTTGTTATGGATTTCCACTCTACCAGATGATGAGAAACACTCCCTCCCATCGGAGTGGCGAACAGTCGTGGAAGAAGCAATGGCTCAGGTTGCTTGGAGGCGGACTGATGCTTGTTATTGCTACCTCTTCCTCTGCCAGGACGACCCTGCTGGAACTGCGTTTTCTGCTGAGACTGGGATTGCCACTGAGGGGTTTGAACCCTCTGCTGAAAATACCTCCTGTCTCCCTGGTGAAAGCGCTTCTTGAATTCCTTGCACTTTTCTAATCCCACAGCCTTGACAGTGTCCAGTTCCGCTTTCATTTTGGACATTTCGTCGTCCGCATGTGTTCCAAAAAGAGAGTTACCATTGAATGGGAGATTCAATATCTTCTTCTGGGCGTCTGGCTTGAGCCCTGTCAGGCGGAGCCAGGCTGAACGACAGGAGCAAATAACATGTGAGTAGCCATGGGCCGCAAGGTTAGAGGCATCCACTGCGGCGCTGATGACCTGATTGGCTACAAGCCCTCCTTCCTGTATAATCTCAACAAAGTCTTGTCGATCTTCTTTGGGAAGCTTGTCTGTAAAGCGAGTCAACGAGTCCCAAAGGGACCAGTCATACCTTCCAAGCAAAGCAGAGGCACTAGCCACCTTCATAAATAAAGAGGGGGTGTTGCATACCTTCCTGCCAAACGAGTCCATAAGTTTGCTGTCTTTTTCAGGTGGTACCGAGGAAGAGGTAGTGCCTGAATGGGA
Organism: Lissotriton vulgaris; assembly: GCF_964263255.1. NCBI lineage: Eukaryota > Metazoa > Chordata > Amphibia > Caudata > Salamandridae > Lissotriton > Lissotriton vulgaris. Next base: position 266,847,418 of record NC_141699.1, on the reverse strand, counting down.
CTTCATGGCAGCCGCCACAATAATGGAGTCCGCAGGAGGATCAGATCTGAGGAACAAGGGATCCTCTGCAGGGGCCTTGTACTTTTTGGCTATCCGAGATGGAACAGATCCCACCACCGCTGGTGTGAGGAAAGTAGACATAGCCGGTTCCAGGAGGCCGGGGAATAGGGGCAGTAGAGGCTGGGCGCTGTGCGATGACGAAGGGTATCAAAAATCACAGAAGTGGGAACCACTGGAGTATGCAGCGTAATGTTGAGCTTTTTTGCTCCCCTGCTCAGAACATCAGAGAAAGTCGCGATGTCGTCAATTGGAGAGACTCGGGAAGGAGGCGTAGATGAGAAGGTCGTAGAGTAATCTCGGTAAGACGATCTAGTACAAGACGACAATGATGAAGATCTTGTACGCCGCCTCTAATGGGGCCTGTCACGATGCCTGCTGTGACAGTCCCTGGACCTAGAGCGATGTCTTGATGGAAATCTCAGTCTAGGAGAAGGTCTTGGCCGGATTGGAGAAGGACTTGGCCTGACAGGTGTTCTTGGCCGGACTGGAGAACGTGATCAACATTGAAGTACCCTATGCACACACACAGTATTGCTGTACACGTAGGTAGTAGTACATAAAAATTCAAAGAAACAATATTTGCAGAGAAACAGTAACTATTCAAACAATTGGAAAAAGAAGACGGTGACGTGAGATAGTCCTTTGGTTTTTTAATTTCTCAAAGCTTTACAACAGCCAGCCGACACATGTTTCATCGCTTGCGCGAATCCTAAGGGCTGGAAACAACAAAATAATGCTTTTTGTAGACAAGACACAATCTTAGATGACGATTACATATTGATTTGTGCTCACGTTCAAAAATGAGGACAAGTTCAAGCATGAAATAATTTTGGTTCTCTACAGACCTTTGGCTTATACGCAGCTACCTAGATGTATGTGTTGAAATATGACTTTTTGGAAGATACACACCACTGAAGTGGTAAATAGCACTAAGATCACCTGAACGTCTGCCTGGCATTATGCCCGATCGGATAGACACGTTGTTCATTAAAGATTCACTGCTCACCGCGCAAGTTAACATTTATCTCGAGTGTTGTTCGTGCATGCTAGATCTTGGTGATCTTTCACAGTGTGCCAATCCACACACACGCTGTGATGTGTCAATTCACCAAAAATCCAGAGTCCAGCACAATCACCTTAGTTGACCACCAAATTAAGTGCACTTTGCTTAAGCTGTCTTCCATTTACCAGCTCAAATTTTCAACCATTGGTCACAATTTCATGCCAAAGGACTATCTCACGTCACCCTCTTCTTTTTTCAATTGTTTGAATAGTTACTGCTTCTCTGCAAATATTGTTTCTTTGAATTTTTATGTACTACCACCTACGTGTACAGCAATACTGTGTGTGTGCATAGGGTACTTCTACATTGATTTTGTTGGGTTTTGCCAGTTTTCTGGCCTTACCTTTGAGTGGTTATATGGTTTTCCACTCACCCAGTTGCATCACGGAAACTTTTTGTTAGTGCTTCTATAACAGGCCGTGCGCCCAGTGCTAGATTGACATCTAAAAACCGTTCTGTCTTTCGTACTGGAGAACGTGATCTGGTCCGAGATCTTGGTCTGGGTGAAACCCTGAGCCTCCGAGGAGACCTAGACGGTCTGGCCAGGGTTCTTGCCGTGGATGGAGAGTATGTGCGGGAGTAACCCGAGCCCGGGCTACTCTGACCTCCTGATACAGCCCCTTGAGGATGATGAGGCACCAAGCTGCGTGATCTGTCCGCAGATCTGGGTGAAGGTTCCGGGGAGATCTCCACGATATTTAAACCAGGAGATGATTATTTGCCTCCTGAAGATCTGGAACCTGGGGACTCCACCACCACCGTCACTTGATCCCTCGATGGCGAAAGCCTCGAGGTCGAAGACATCTATGTGACCAGTGGCGTCGAGCGGTGTCTTGATGTTCTCGACGTCGATCGACCACGTCGTGAGGGGCTCGACTGAGAACCTCGATGTTGATCTCCCTCGACGTCGGTCAGATGGAGAGCCTCCATGACGTTGTGTCGACGACGACTCTCGAAGTCGTGTCGACGATGGCCTTCTTCGACGTCGTGTCGACGGCGACCTTTCCTGGCGTCGCCTCGACGACGAAGGATGGGATCTGGAAGTCCCTCTCGACGGTGGCCCGCCAGCCGGCGGCGACCTGGATGCCGTCTTAGCTCTCGACGCTGACCCCCTCAGGGGCGGCGGAGAGTGTCTCGACAGACTTAGAGATGGTAGCAGCCATAGACTTCGAGCCCGAAGTATGGCGCCTGGACGCCGACTTACTTGACTGCGACGGAGATCTTCGACGTCGTGATGTTGATCTGGGCCTCTTCGACAGCGACCTCAACGGAGTTCTTCGACCTTCCTTCCTCTTCCTGGGGGCAGGAGAAGCGGAACAACGCAGTTTTTGGCCCTGCTGGCTTGTAGAAGATCTGGGGACTGTAGAAGCACCCACCTGGTGACTTCTGTCTTTCTCCTGCATGGCATGAAGTCGAATTCTCTCCCTGTCGCGAAGAGTACGTCTAGAAAACTTTTGACAGTGGTGGCACTGGTCAGGGTTGTGTGCAGATGTTAGGCACACAATGCACACAGAATGTGGGTCAGCCAGAGCCATCTTTTTGTCACAAGAAGGACATTTCCGGAACAGAGCAGGAATTCCGACAGGAAATTCTTGGGGGTTACCACAGAAAATAAATCAGAAGCCTTAATAATCCAAAAAATGTCGACATTTTAGAGAAAAATCTCTCAAAATCACAATTTCAGTTGAAAACTGAAGAGCTCAAGCTACAGGATCCTCACAGAAGGAGCCGGAAAAAAGAACGGACCCAACTGCCACCTGTGGTGCACCATGGGAGCAGGGGGTCGCCTTCAGGTCTTAAAGGCACGGTACCCCTACTCCAGAGGTCTTCAAACTTTTGGATGCCGAGACCCCCCTGTCAACATTTTCAAGCGTAAGGACCCCCTCCTGACAAAAATTTCAAAAACTCTAGGTTATGAGGAAGGTGAGGAACAAATTATGCGACAGGCTTCACTAAATTGTGTGAGTAGAAAATGTAAATACTGTTCTGTGATGCTGCGCATTTTGGGGTAGCATTGCTTTATTATTTAGATTTTTTTTTAAACACAGTAATACTGAGGAAAGATTTCACCCCATCAATACCAGTTTATAACCAAAATGCAGCAATTAACATCAGAAAGATCTCTAGTCAACCTCTGTGAAGGGCCTCCCAATCCGCAGGAATATGCGCTGCCACATTAGAAGCTCATCTGGCCATGGCCGGGAGCAGCAAGGGTGCATTCAAACTGTGGTGGTCTTGTGCAGAGTTAAGCAGTTTACCCATGCCCCTTTCCTCTCACCCCCTTCCTTCCATCCCTCTCTTCTCTCCTCTCCCAACCCCGGATCCCTCTCTCACATTGCAGGCAGATGGTTATTAGCCCCAGGACACCTTTTGGTAACAGTAGCGCACTACAAATGTAAATAATAGGCAGAAGCAGGATATCCACTCGACCCGAACTTCAGGGGGGGTTAACACTCCCAGCCAGGGCTTGTCCAAGCACTGGTCGCACACAGTGCAACAGTCTTTCCACCTTCTCCATGAATTCCCTCACTACCACCCACCATCAATACACCTCATCTCTCTATAGCACCTGTCTGACAAACATTTCATTTTTTTATAGCGCTACTCATAGTTTACTCACACTCAGTTCTGTGATGTGCATGGTACATCTTCTTTGTACCAGGCACTTTAACCTTCTGCACTGTCTGCGTGACAAGAGTGCCCAAGTGACTGCACGGTGAGCAATGCAACAGTGTGAGAGTATGGTAAAAGGAGTGACTGCAGGGTGAGTGAGGTGACCATATGAATTTGGGTTTGGCTGTAAGTACAGAGTAGGACGAATTAGTGCATGGTTAGTGATGGCCTTGTTTGAGTGAGCTACAGATTGAGTAGTAAGGGGGGACAGCTGAGTGGAGTGTCACATGAGTGCAGGGTGAGAAGTGTGCTCGTGTGACTGCAGGGTTAGGTACAGAGTGAACAATGCAAGCAAATGTTTTGTGCAGAGTGATCACTGTGAGAGCAGGGTGAGCGGGTGAATGTTGTGAGTGCATGGTGATCAGTGTGAGTGCATGGTGATCAGTGTGAGTTCATGGTGATCAGTGTGAGTGCATGGTGATCAGTGTGAGTGCATGGTGATCAGTGAGTGCATGGTGATCAGTGTGAGTGCAGGGTGAGTGGGTGAATAGTGTGAGTGCATGGTGATCAGTGTGAGTGCATTGTGATAAGTGTAAGTGCATTGTGATCACTGTGAGTGGCGGGTGAATGGTGTGAGTGCATGGTGATCAGTGGGAGTGCATGGTGATCAGTGTGAGTGCATGATGATCGCTGGGAGTGCAGGGTGAACGTGAAAGTGAAGGCGAGAATGAGAAGTGAGTAGTTTGAAAGCAGGGTGCATTCCCAAAAACATGAAGCGTAGGGTTTCAGATATAAGTTAAACTATTGCTATAATGGCATTAATCAGGGTTCGAGGGTGGAGGAAATAAATAATGTGCTGATCCTGCAACTAACTTCCAGTCTAATGATTAGGGTTACCAGCTCATTATTTTGATGGCCCAAAAATAAGCAGTCACCTACAGCTGTATTTTTTGCACTTATCTGTGAATTCTTAGAACAGCAAATATAAATAGAAAGTACTTTTAATTGTGTTCTATGGATGCCTTAATGATCCATGACTAATAATTAAAGAGAATAAAGACAGAACAGTCACATACCTAATTAATACATACTTTTTATTTATAACTCAATTTAGTGTCAAGAGCAGGTCTCTGCAGGATCTTTAAACAACACATAGCAGGCATGTTTCTTTTGGCAATTCAACTTTATATTTCTTTTTATTAAATGCATTCTCACACTACAGCAGTAAGTGTAAACATACAAATGTAAGGAATAGGCAGAGTGGGGGCCCAGGGGGTACTGGAGCCATAAAAAAACTAAGCTTTGGTAATCAGATAACAAATGGCATGTAAATATGCTAATGGTCTTGAAAGACCTGTGAAAAACTGGGCCGGAGATAAGACTCCAGACACTGCCCAGCCGAGGCCCCAGGAGCTCGAGCTGCACTGCAGCAGCCCGGGCTGAGACACAGGATGAGGGAGGAGGGGGGCTGAAGCCCTGGAGGCACTGTGAAGGCGCGACCCCCTTTGCATCGCTCCACGGCCCCCCTGGGGGTCGTGCCCCACAGAATGAAGACCCCTGCCCTACTCTAATGCCTTAAAGGCAAGGTGTCAGTTTTCTTTGTTGCTTTATACTCTACTGCAGCCTACTGGTAAATGCCTGCAATTACAGGTTTTTCCTATGGCAATAAAGTATTATTGTATGCAAATGTTTACTGCTCTCTTTCTTCCTTAGAGGTTGGGAGAGTACTACTGTATGTATGCTAATTTATGTAATTTTGCGGCAATTTTGGCAGTTGGGAAATGTTTTAGGCTGCAAATATATGATTTTAACATATATATATACATATATATTTATATGTATTGTCTATATGCTCCGGGATCCCGCGCAAAGGTGGGGATTATTCATAGATTATGACTATTGATGAGTATACCCTGGAAGAGAACTGGTATCTTTCATAGACTCATACGCTTAACTCACTCCCTACAGTCAGGCTGTAAATCCCCAGTAAAAATAAAAAAGAGTAAATAGTGTTAAAATGGCAAAAGGCCTCAACAACAGTCTTTGTTTAGTAGCACATCCACCACATTTGAACTTCAGCCAATGAGGTGGTAATGCTGAGTCTACCACGCTTAGAGTCCAATATAGCCCATATTTCTACTGCACGTTATGTGTTAGAGTGTCAAAGAGAGCAGCTCGGCTCAAACTTGTGTTGTGACCTTATATTAGTTACTTCTTAGCTATTACTTTGTACTGTATAGAGTTTAGCCAACCGTTTCATCTTCAAATAAACTGTGAGCTGCTGTAAGAAATTTCTGATATTTTCACATCAGTACTGACCTAGTGGAACGCTGAGCTGTCGCCAACTGGCTCTTTTTTAAAAATTTTTATTGAAGTTCATGGTGCATTTGACAAAACAAATAATTAATCATAAGCAAGGTATAAGAACATCTGATACAATTAAATGATCACTCAAATATAAACAGCTAAAACACATTACATGACGTGGGGATAAAAAGATGCAGAAGATCTACCAATAAATATAACAAAACAGTACATTTCAAGTTCTTATTCTGTCCTCCAACCATTTCTTAACCGGGGCCCATAATCGTCTTCCCATCTCTCGTTTTTTAGCACCTTTAAGTTCATAGAGACAATACTCAATATTATAAATACCTAAAAGTCTAGAGATCCACATCTGAAAAGAGGGGGCTGTAACATCCTTCCATCCGGCCGAGATCAAGATTCTGAGCACAGCAACCAACATAAAAGCCAAAGCAGCCTCATCCTCTGTTAAAACCGGTTTAGAATCTGAGCCAAATAACATCAATGTTGGGGATAGATCGATCTTATGACCTAGCAGCCCCTCCCAAAATGTTGTTATTCCATCCAGAACAGGGGCCAGCCGCTCACAAGTAAAAAACATATGTAATAAGTCTGCTTGCCCCTTATTGCATCTCGGGCAACAATCGTCATTCCTGATACCCCAGGCAAATAGTTTGGCCGGTGTATGATACAGATTAAAAACGGTTTTAAAATGCTGAGCCCGTAAATTTGAAGCCCGAAAGATCTTTTTATTTAACCATAATGCTAGGTCCAGATCTACATCCGGGTTTCTCAATTTGATTGCCCAGTCACTCTCTACTTTTCCTACATCATCCTGTATTCTGGACACCAGCAGATTATAAATCTCTTTTTATCTTCCTGCATCCTCTTCCAATGACCTCGACCACAAAGAAATCTACCAGGGGCTTAAGGTTTGGCCTTTAAGCCTGTATGATGCACGCAATTTGGCCATAAATAAGCCACTGATTTACAGGAAGGCCGTATCTCCTTTGCATGTCCTCAAACCCAATTATCTTGTCTCCTACCATTAGGTCTCCGATAGTCTTAACCCCAAAACCCTTCCATATTTGTAGGTTCCTATCATTTCTTAACTGAGGAAAAAGACTCGAATTTTCCAAAAGAAGAGAAGGGTTAATTTTAGGGACATGAAAGAATTTTAAGATTGATTTCCATACTTCCCATGCCCCCAACAGGATCTTAAATCGTGCCTTCTTATAGAACCTATATTCCAATTCAGTCAACAGTAGGCCCATTGCTTTCCCCCCCCCCATCAGCAATTTGAAGATTGGAGGGGGACCCTGACTGTCTAAATTAGTCGAGCCAGCGTCAGATTGAAGCAGAATTGACATCTGGATCAGGAGACAAGACCAGTGATACAGTCTCAGGTTGGGGAGTGCCATCCCACCCCTTTCCCTCAGAAGGGACATAAGGGTCGTCGATCGTCTAACCTTACCATACTACCATATGAACATAATAAAGGGAGACTCGAGTTGCTTCAGAATTTTCTCCTCAATGTATAGGGGAATGGCTCTAAATAGGTACAACACCCTGGGAAACATCACCATTTTTAAGACATTTACCCTCCAAACCAGAGAAAGATGAAGAGCATCCATCCTTTTCAGTTCTGTCTCTATGGATTTAATTAGGGGGGGTAGTTCTCTTCCACTATCTTACCCACTGAAGCATTGATATTTACCCTAAATAAATTGCGGAATCAAATTATCTTAAGTCAGATCTTGGTATATTCTTAGAGCAAATTATCTGGGTTTTAGATTCATTTAAAAGATATCCAGAACCTTGACCGAAATCTTTAGTCATCTGTACCAATTCCGGAAGTGCCTGCTGCAGATTTGTTGTGATAACCGCCAGATCATTAGCGTAGGCTAGGATCTTATTTTCATAGCCGTTATAGATCACTGGAAAGATTCTAGGGCACTCTAAAATTTTCTGAATGAGAGGGTCTATGTACAGAGCAAAAAGTATGGGGGAGCAGGGACAGCCCTGTTGCATCCCTCTACTTATCTTAATCTTATCTGACTTCTCTCTCATAACCGTAATTGTTGCCACTGGATCTATATACATAGCCTTGATAGCCCTGATGACATTCGGACCGAAACCTCTCCCAGCCAAAATACCCCAAAGGAAGCTCTATACCACCCGGTCAAAAGCTTTTTCTGCATCGAGCAGGATCATGGCCATCTCTCCCCCCGCGACTTCCTGGGCGTCAAACAAAGTTATCGCTCTACAAGTATGATCTAGGCCGGTATGACCCCGGTTTCTCAGCTGGTTTACCTTTCTTATGGAAGACTATAACATTAGTTTCTTTCCACGAGTCCGGGACCACCCCCGAATACAATATCCCATTAAATAAATCTACTAAGAGAGGAACGATCTCACTTTCCATTGCTTTATACACCTCCAAGGGGAGACCATCAGGGCCAGATGCTTTCCTTGGTGCTAGCTCTCGCAGAGCAGATAAAACTTCTGCAAACGTAATATCCTTATCGAGGGCTGTTCTTGTTACATCATCCAAGCAGGGTCCATTGTCGATATATCCCTCCAATTGATTGTTATTGAAAGGATCCTCCTCATATAATTTCTGATAGTAGTTTTTAAACACCAACAGAATATCCTTTATCTCTGTATATGTTGTCCCTTCCTCTTCTATACACACAATCGCATTCTTTGATCTTTCCTGTCTAATCCGGAGAGCAAGAGCTCTGCCAGCTTGCTCTCCCGTTTCGTATCTCTTTGCCCTTGAGGATTGGTACTCCCCGATTGCTTTCTGTGTAACCTCCTTCTGCAATGCCGCTTTTACTGCCAGCAAGACACCCTGACTAGCCTCACTATTACCACCTGAAGCAATATCCTTTATATGTTGTACTTCCACCTTAACCAACTTATCTATTAGTTTCTCTACTTCGCTCCTATCTTCTCTTCTAAGCCTGGCGGCACAGCTGATCGTTTCTCCTCTCAAAGCGGCTTTAAAAGCCTCCCAGACTCCATTCCGAGATGTGCTGTTTCTATTTGCCGCAAAAAATTCCCCAGCCCATATATTCAAATGATCAACAAATCTACTATCTGCCAACAACCTTCTTTCAAACGTCCAGTTTGCTTTAGACCGTTCTAACCCTCCCATAACATAATTTAATAACAGGGGGTTATGATCTGAGATAACCCTTGGAAGTCTACATATCTTAACTTTTTCAGATTCTAAAACCGAGACAAAAAAGTAATCCAATCTTGAATATTTCTGGGCTGGATTAGAAAAGTAAGTATATCCTGCATTTGAAGGCTCTTCAGCTCGCCATACATCCTGTAGCCCATGAGAACCTAACATAGCTTGAACCGCCTTAAAAACTCTGGGTTTTCTCCCCTAATACAGTATACCTGTCCCCCATTCAGATGAAATATTTAAGTCTCCTGTAAAAACCAAAGGAGAGGGCCAATTTGCAAGCTCAGTTTCTAGAAAATCGTAAATTTCCGAATCGTCCTCATTAGAGCCATATACCGTACAAATAGTAAGGCCCAATTCCATCACTATAATCACCCATCTTCCATTGCTATCTGCTTTCATTTTTCTAGCTTTCCCTAGACTTTTCCTTCCTAAGATAGCGACCCCCCTAATAGTTGATGTTTGTGTTGTACAGGCTAATAATTCAAATCCGTTTACGAAAAGCAAATTTCTCTTAGACCAAGGGAGGTGGGTCTCTTGCAAACAGAGAACATCTATTCTATTATGTTTTACCACATATGCTAATTTCTGTCTTTTTCTCCAATTGTTTAATCCCCCCACATTCATTGTACAGATATTAATGCGCGCCATCAAACTTAGTGTAGCAACCTATACCAAAAAAACGTTCAGAAATCTTTTTCCTTGCTGGCATTCTTTGTCCATTACCAATTCTGCACCATTCCCTCCTTTTTCCATTTTTTACCCCCTTTCCACCTTCCCCCCCCTCCCTTTCCCTCTCTCCCCCCCGGACACCCACACACAGCACCACCCGCCCCTCTTGCCCCCCTCCACCCACCCTCTCTACTCTGTGAAGCGCACTGACCTAGTCTGTGCATGTGATGGTTCGCGAAGTGTAGTGAAGGTTGTTTAAATCAGATCCCACAGTATCAAACCTGAAAACCAAAGAGATTAACCTAACCTAACCTGATTCGCCCAAAACCTTGGAGTCAAGCCAAACCAAGTTCTCCCAAACAACTAATGATACATAAATGGTGAGTTTCCTGACCAAATTTTCTACACCAACATTCGTGAGCAAACCACCATAAATTTGTCAGAACGCCCTATCGGGCGAGTATACAATCAAGTGTCCTATGTTTCTATTTTTCTAAGGAGTCCAGGTATTGTTTCGCTTTAATCTCGGAGGAGAAAAACAGAGTTTTCCCATCATTAATGATTTTCAACTGTGCCGGGTTAAGTAAGAACGCCTGAAGCTTCTTGTCTTGAAAGGGTTTAATGAGACACCTTAACCGCCAATGTCTCTCCACCGTTGCATGGCAGAAGTCTGGTTTTACAAAGAACTGAAACCCATCGCAAATCCTTTTGGAATTTGATCTTGCTAGATCCGCAATTGCTTGGCGCAGGATAAAGTTTCCGAAAAAGATCAAAATCGCCCTAGGTTTATCTCCTTCCTTTGAGTTCCTGTTGACTTTGAACGGCGTACGGTGAACTCTCTGCACCTCTGAAGCCCAATTCCAACTAGTGAGCTCGGGGAATGCCTTTTCAAAAAGTCTGATTGTAAATGAATTAATATCAGACCCCTCTGCCCCCTCCGGAATTCCCAAAAGCCTCAGGTTATTCTGGCGGAGCCTGTTCTCCATCGCTTCAAGCTTCCATTGTATATCGACAACCTGAGAGCTTTGAGCATTCACCTTAGCGACAGCCACCTCCACTTCAGCTTCGGTAGATACAATTCTATCTTCAAGGTTAGAGACTATCACCAGTGTTCGCACATGCTTTAGATAGCTTTCTAACACCCCTGATTTTTCTCATCGCAGCCTGTGATTTCCGATTTTCTTGTCGAGTTTCCTCCCTATGGGCAATTATTTCCTGATGGATTGTCTCCAGCAAAGTCATTTGAGCCAACTCGATATCCGCATTATCATTTGCAGGGGCGGTCTGATCCAACTGTAATTTTCCTTGGGGGTCGCCTTGGTCCTTTACCCTCACTCCAGGTACTTTCATCGCGGTGGCCGGCTTTTCAGTTTCTGGGTCGCTCTCTGAGTCCTCAAAGGAGCTACACTCCCCCTCCTCTTCATCCTCGGTCCACTCTCTGCCATCCGATTCAGAAACGAAGGCTTCACTCTGAGCGCCATCCCCACCTCCACCAGCCTCGTCTCCTTGCCTCAGGAGAACGTGCTGCTCACCACCTTTAAAGTCGCTCTGCCCTTGTTCCAGAACTTCCACCATAGTTCCTGTTTTTAGCGGATCCAAAACCCCCTGAGCATCAGCCATTGGCTCTTCTACAGAGGAGGCACCTCCATCCAAAGCCCCATCCATATGTCCTTTTAACTTGTCATCTACCCCCGCCTGGGGTGAAAGCAATACTGAGAATCAGTCAAACTATCGGGGGCTATATTTTCCACTGAAACCTCCCCTGTAGCAGTCCCGGGCAATCCCCCCTGTTCCTTCTCCTTACCGACTTTGTTAAACATGTCGGGTATCATGGCTGTAGTCTGCTTAGCCCGGGCTGTAGTCTGCTGCTTGCCTTTCAAATTCTCTCATGCAGGTGTAGGTTCTCCTGCGGCTTTCGCAGGTTCTCCTCTCGCTGATTTCTCCTTTTAGCAGCCGCCGCCGCTTTCGACGTTTGGTTTAACTTTGGAGCCATATCCTCCCGAGTATCGCCTTTTTGTGCCGCTGACCCGCTAAGGTACGTGAGACGCTTCTTGTCTGAGCACTTCGTACCGCACCCGGTGTTCCAGCAGAGCCGAATCCTTCTCGGGTCCTCCGGCAAACGTCTGACGCTGCAAGCAGGGAGAGAGAGCGAGCAGCACAGCCGATACCTCCCGCAGCAATCGGGACGCCGACCCACGGCAAGAAAGCGATGTGATCATGCCGTGCTTTTCCTCCGAGGCAAACCAAGCAGACCCAAGCAGAAACCGGAACGATGGAGCGATGGTACGCGGTGCGAACTTGGAACTCAAACCAGCATCGCGTTAGGCTCCTCTCCGCTCACCAGCCCTCACCACACTATCGCTTCGGCCACAACTAAGCGGCCGCCATCTTGCCGTCGCCAACTGGCTCTATGGGGAAAAAACATTTATCTTAAATTCCTGGTTAGACTTTCAGAAAAAGAAGATCTACACTGATGATCACTGTATGTATTCTTTATGCCGCTGACATCTTTTCAGACTCAAGTCATCCACAACAAAACCTCCACTGTTCCCAAAAAGGTGCAGCTATCAATCAATCAATCAGGGAATTGTAAAAGTGCTACTCAGTTCAAAAGACTTTATTCGGTTATATTTCATAAATAACCATAAAAGTACATCAAATCACATAAAAGGAAAAACAATACATCATCATAACTAGTAATTTTTAAAAACAGTGTGCATAGTATCAACATAGGCCAGGAGTTTAAAATAGCAAAAATTCATATGATCATTTTCTTACGAAGATAAAAAATACTTTTTAAAAATGCCGCAACAGAGGCCACTGAAAAGATATCCTCCAAAAGTTGTATAGCAAGGAAAGTAGGGCGACACTGTCTTGTATTCATATATTTTAAAATAGGCATGATCCATCTCTTCCTAGATTTGACATAAAATTTACAAAAAAAGAGAATATGTATATCCGATTGGGTGGAGATGTTATCACACGGACATTTACAAATTACCCTGGACCAATCATTTGTAGAAGGAAAGCTCAACAGTCTATACAAAATACCAAACCTAAATCTGGTCAACAGGAACCTTTCTTGTTCTTTCATTCGAAGGTTTAGATAAGGCTGGATAATCCTAGGTTTAACTAACATTTGGTGGGCAATTACAGTCTTTTTTAACAATTCGATTTGTTCTCTTTGATTCTCAAGGAAATTTAGGCTTAGATGTTTCAATGCTTTCCTGGGGATATCCGACATAGATAAGGGGTCAGTAAAAAATTCCGGGTGCTTGATGTTATCACAAAACGCTTTTATATAGCACAACCATTTTATCCCTCTTCCCCCATCTAGTTTCAGTGCATCCCCCAAGATAAGACGATTTAGATGGCATTTCTCATTGGTCCATACACGATGCCATAGAAGAATCGGTTGCAACTTAATCAAATCTTCCAAATAGGGAATGCCCAATTCTAAATGGCAGTTGTAACTGGACGTACTCTTTGGAAGAGCTAAGAGGTATTGCAGGAAAACATTTTCGGTGACTTGTAGGCTGCTAACATTTGAATCGCCCCATATTCCTGCCCCATATAATGCCACCGAGACACAACTAGCTCTGTATATATATATAAAAGCTCTTTAACTGGCTTTTTGCCCATCTTCTTGCTAAAAGACCTGAGGGCCATATAGATTTAGAGAATAATAAATTACTGGCTTGGATCGCACAACTCCATTTACCAGTTCGATCGAACAGGATCCCAAGGTAAGAAAAGGTTGGTGTATGTTGTAAAGGGGTTGATCCTATGAACATGGTTTTTTTCTTATAGTTCATATTACCGCCACAATTCATAGCAAAGGTCTTAGTGCAGTTTATTTGTAAATCAAGTTTAGCCATACAAGGAACTAAAACAAGAAATCATGGTCTGCATGGCTATGGGGGTTCTTGCCATAAGAACGGCATCATCTGCATAAATGAGAGCAGGTATACGGCGGGCTGAGGCGGTAGGCATATCGTTGCAGTCCTGTAGTAATGTGGCCTCCAAGTTATTTATGTAAATAGAAAATAAAAATGGGGCAAGGACGCACCCTTGCCTCACGCCCCGCGCAACACTGAACTCTCTTGTACACTCCCCGTTTTTACCATATCTGACCATTGCACTGGCCCCATTATACAACTCCCTCAGAAATGTAATAATATTTACATCCACTCTTAATTTGGTTAAAATATTCCATAATTTCCCATGATTTACAAAATCAAAAGCAGATGTCAAATCTAAAAAAGTTCAGAAAAGTCTTCCTCCCTTGGCCGTGGTATACTTCTCGGTCAATATTGATAGATTAAGAGCCTGCTCGATGGTACCGACTCCTTCGCGAAAACCATATTGGAGATCACTGACAATATGGTGTTCCTCTGCCCATATGTGTAATCTATCTAAAATAACTCTGCCAATTATTTTTATGGTGGAGTCGAGCAGAGATATGGGCCGATAGCAAGCACAATTTGCTCTGTCTCCCTTTTTGAAAATCGGCACAATGATCGACTTGTACCAAGTGACAAGCAAACCTATTGAACATGCGGCGTTAAAAGTTCTAGTGAGCAGAGGTGCCCAGAGCAATATATTTTTCTTAAAAATATCCACAGGGACACCATCAGGGCCTGGTGCCTTACCCCCTAGACTAGTGATGATACCCTTGATTACTTCCTCCAGTAAAAAGTTAAGATGCAGCCCTTCAGTGCCCTTCCCCTTACACGTGGGTTCACTCGCTGTGTCATTGATAGTTGCAGCTGGACGATAAAGTGCTTCAAAGTGATGGACCCATTCATCCTCAGTGGCTCCATACGGGCCTTTGTATTGTCCTTAAATAAGGGAGCATTCACTGCCCTCCAAAAGGCCGTCATGTCCTTGGAGTCTGAGGCTTACATAATGGCTGTCCAGGCTTCCTTTCTACTCCTTGCGTAAAGACCTTATCAGGGGCTGATTTCTATTTTGCTTTTGTAAGGCCAATTTTAATTGTTGAACCAGCCTCTAGGTTTCCTTTGGGTCTTCTTTTCCTTGACGTTTACCCAGAGACCTCGTTTTATGCAGGAAGTGATTTCACTGAAATTACTTATGATATCAGCATCATCAGATGCCAGGTCCAAGCAAACAGAAAAATTAGTACTGCATATATTAATTAAATTACTAAGGAACTCCTCTGGGACCACCCTAGTCCATCTTAAAGCATAACCATTTTGCCTGTTGATTTTTAAATTTTCAGAGGAAACCTCAGCTCTTTTATACACTGTTGAATGTGGGTCCAATAAATCAATCCTTATAGGAAAATGATCACTTAACGGAGAGTTTAAAACATTATGACTGGAGATACAATCCCTATAACTCGAAGAGATAAGGATAAAATCAATTATAGACAGTAGACCTCTCCCATTGAAGGTTGGAGTGAATTGGGTCGCAGTATGACATAGTTCATTTGAGAACCCCAAATCGTGGTTAAACATGATCTCATTTAGAGCGTTCCCCGTTAATGTGTGTTCAAAATGTGTCGGGTGGTGTCCCTATCAGTTGTTAGTCCACAATTTCCCGTACCTGATCTTTCGCACAAGGAACAATTGAAATCACCACCCCATATGACAATGAACTGTTTATGGGAGCTATTGTTTATGCTATTGAGTTTCATATTTAGGGTTTTGAGCACCACTGATATCTGCTACCGGAATATTGTTATAGAAATTAACTATTAATATGCAGGCTGAGTTGTTAAAATGTAACCCAACAATATGATAAAAACAGTTATGGGAATACAGCTCGATTTTTTTACAAATAAGGCAATTGGAAATGTACATACATAGTCCCCCTTTTGCTCGCCCATGTACTGGTGCTACGGCAGGAATAGATATAGTTTTAAAGCCGCACATGTGATATTCTTTCTCTGCCCAAGTTTCTTGTAGACATATGACATCACATTTATCAACGAAATGCTTCCAATTTGGGTTATCTATTTTCGCCTTAAGACCAGCAATATTCCAAAACGTAATGGACCATTTTTTACGGGACCTTTTGTTCAACCGTGGGTTATCACACACCATGCTATCTTTCAAGGTTTCAGTGATGCCCCCCGCGTTTGCCTCGCATATGGTGATTTCATGAAAATTATTTGATGGGCCGGGTTCATTTAGTGTCCTGCCGGGATTTTCTCGACCTTGATCGCAACATTTTATACCGTTTCTCCCATTTGGGATCGCTTCCCTTATCAATTCATAACCCGAAGGAGTTAAATGGGACATCCCCGGTACAAAGTTACCTGCCTCTACTAAGGAATGGGAATTTGACATGTTTTCACAAACAATTCTCTCCTTGGGGATAAATGGAATAAGTCATTCATTTGCATCCATACCAGATAGAGGATGAAATAGATTATGTAATGGGATGTTCCAGTATTCCTTTGGGTCTATGGGGTGATAGTTGTTATCGATCCGGATTGGATACCTGTTTGAGTATGTGGGTGGGAAAAAAGGGATGACATTTTTGTTGTGATAACTAGGGACGACAAAGTTCCGGATTTGTTTAGATCGGTGAGGGACATCAAAACTATGCCAGCTTGGGGGTTTGTTTGGGGGCATCATCAGAGCGTCTGGATAAAAGTAGCTCAAGTTTCGGGATGATACTCCTCCCTCACTTCTCCCTGGGAACCAGTCACTAATATATGTGACCACTCTATGGTCCCTAAAGTCTACTATTATCACATCACCTATGTCTTTTGGGCGTAGACCCACCCAATTACACCTTCTCACTGAAACTATATCTCCATTCAGATGTAATGGTAACGGTCTATTGTTTCGCAGCCAGTGGATAACTTTGTTTTTCAAACTGATGTTAGATTCTACGTTTCCCATTGGCACAGCTGGAACACCTGTTAAAATGATGACATAGTTGGACGATTCCGGGGGCAGGTCTACTCTATCTCTAAAATTAGGTTTTACTCTGGTCGTGTGAGTTACCTTGGTGGGGGGATCGTTTCTGGTATGGACAGTTTTTAAGGCACCTGGTTGGATCTTTTCTCTACTTGTAGCTTTTGTAACTATAGTGACTGTTGTGCCTGCTGATTTGATGGAATTTGTATCAGCAGACATGTTGTTGGGTCTGGGGGTAGCTGTGTGTTGCCTAGGTGGGTTGTTAGTTATTGGGCGAGCTTCACTTCGATTAATTGGGTTGGGGTTTTCTGTCGGAGTAGACTCTGACAAAAGACGATCCATTTTTGTCCCCCAACCTTTTTACTCTCTCAGTGAGTGGAAGTATGAGAGCTTTTAAAAGGCATTCAATTGCCTCCAATAGCCCTTTGTTTGAAGAAGATGTCAAATTTGCAGTTGATAGCCCCATTTGATCCTCCTTCCCAGCGGAGCGGGTGCGGCGAGGTCGAGAAAAGAAATGCAGCAGCAACAGCTGTAGTCCCAGCACTTGCGACTCCTCACGGGACCAAGTCTTCCAAAGTAAACCCACAGAAAGGGTGCAGGCAGGTGATTGAAATCCCCTCGAGTGGGCTGTGGGCGGAGCAACAGGGAGAGCGGACCAGGTGATGGTTCTAGGTCAGGCAGGGACTCCTGGGAGATGGAGTCCCTGCAACAACGCTTGCAGCCCTGCTGTGTCCTTCTGACAGAAGCCCATGGTCCTCAGCTCCTAACAGCCGTCCTGAGTGCCTTTGCCCCAATTCACGAAGCGGCACCCTTGGAGCAGGTGCGGCGAGTTCGAGAAAAGAAATGCAGTAGCAATATCTGTAGTCCCAGCACTTGCGACTCCTCACGGGACCAAGTCTTCCAAAGTAAACCCACAGAAAGGATGCAGGCAGGTGATTGAAATCCCCTCGAGTGGGCTGTGGGCGGAGCAACAGGAAGAGCGGACCAGGTGATGGTTCTAGGTCAGGCAGGGACTCCTGGGAGATGGAGTCCCTGCAACAACGCTCGCAGTCCTGCTGCGTCCTTCCGACATAAGCCCACGGTCCTCAGCTCCTTACAGCCGTCCTGAGTGCCTTTGCCCCAATTCACGAAGCGGCACCCGCGGAGCGGGTGCGGCGAGGTCGAGAAAAGAAATGCAGCAGCAACAGCTGTAGTCCCAGCACTTGCGACTCCTCACGGGACCAAGTCTTCCAAAGTAAACCCACAGAAAGGGTGCAGGCAGGTGATTGAAATCCCCTCGAGTGGGCTGTGGGCGGAGCAACAGGGAGAGCGGACCAGGTGATGGTTCTAGGTCAGGCAGGGACTCCTGGGAGATGGAGTCCCTGCAACAACGCTCGCAGCCCTGCTGCGTCCTTCCGACAGAAGCCCACGGTCCTCAGCTCCTTACAGCCGTCCTGAGTGCCTTTGCCCCAATTCACGAAGCGGCACCCGCGGAGCGGGTGCGGCGAGGTCGAGAAAAGGAATGCAGCAGCAACAGCTGTAGTCCCAGCACTTGCGACTCCTCACGGGACCAAGACTTCCAAAGTAAAAAGTGTTACTCGCCCGTGAGGGTCTCAAGGCGCTGAGGATGGGGGACAGGAGGGGGGGTTCCGCAGATCAATTTAGCCGAAGAGCCAGGTCTTGAGGTTCTTTCAGAAGGTGTTCAGGGGGGGTGGTGTCTGATGTCTGCCGGTAGCTTGTTCCATGTCTTGGATGCAATGTGAGAGAAGGATCTTCCGCATGCTCTGGCTCTGTGCATGCGCAAGTTTTCGGCCAGTGCGAGGTTGGAAGATCAGAGGTTTTTTTGGGTACGTGGAAGTTGATTCTGTCGTTGAGGTATTTGGGTCCGTTGTTTTGTGTAGGCATTTGTAGGCGTGTAGTGAGGATTTTGAAAATGACTCTTTTCTCCATGCTGAGCCAGTGGAGACTTTGTAGGTGTTGACAGATGTGTTCGTGTCGGGGGATGCCGAGGACGAGTCTGGGGGTGGTGTTCTGTATTGTCTGGAGTTTGCGGAGTAGGGACTTGTTGATGCCGGCGTATAGTGCGTTTCCATAGTCCAGTCTGCTGGTGATGAGTGCGTGGGTGACTGTCTTCCTTGACAAAGGGGGAATCCACTTGAAGGTCTTGCGGAGGATGCAGAGTGTGTTGAAGCAGCTGGAGGGGATAGCGTTGACCTGTTGGTTCATGGTGAGTGATGAGTCGAGTACAATGTCGAGGTTCTTGGCGTGGTCTGAGGGGGTAGGTTGGCTTCCGAGGCCGGTCTGCCACCAGTTGCTGAAGGGGTGGTACAGAGGACGAGGACTTCGGTCTTCTCAACGTTGAGCTTCAGGCAGCTGTTGGTCATCCAAACTGCAACGTCTTGCATTCCTTCCAGGAAGATGAGTTTGACAGTGGAGGGTCTTTGGTGAGGGAGAGGATGAGCTGGGCGTTGTCGGCGTAGGATATGATGTTGAGGCTGTGTTGTCGCACAATGGCTGCGAGGTGGGCAATGTAGATGTTGAAGAGGGTGGGGCTCAGGGATGAACCCTGTGGGACTCCGCAGGTGATTTTCGTGGGTTCGCAGAGGAAGGGTGCGAGTCTAATCCTTTGGCTTCTTCCGGTGAGGAATGATCGGATCCAGTCCAGGGCTGTTCCTTGTATGCCTGAGTCGTGTAGTCTGGCGACTAGTGTGCGCTGGGAGAATGTCGAAGGCCGCTGATAGGTTGAGTGGGATGAGGGCTGCGGAGTGGCCTTGTTCCAGGAGGGTGCCAATGTCGTCTGTGGCGGCGAGTAGGGCGGTCTCTGTGCTGTGGTTGCTTCTGAATCCAGATTGGGGCGGGTCGAGGACTGCGTTCTCTTCAATGAATTGTGTCAGTTTCCTGTTGACTGTTTTTTCTGCAACTTTGGCTGCGAAGGGGAGGATAGTTCTTGAGGTCGGTGGGGTCAGCTGTGGGCTTCTTCAGCAGGGGTCTGGCTTCTGCGCGCTTCCAGTCACCTGGGAAGGTGCCTGGTTTGAAGGTGGTGTTGATGGTGCATTGTAGTTTGGGTGCGATGGTGGCCGCGGCTCTGTGGTAGATGTGAGGGAGGCAGGGGTCGGTGGGGGCCCGAGTGGATGCTTTTCATGGTCGAGGTGGTGTCTTCAGCCGTGTCCAGTTGGAGATGGTGGGCTGGCTGGTGTTTCTGGGGGCGCGGAGAGCCGTCTGTGGCGCCTGGTGGATGGTCGATGAAGTGGTCATAGAGGTTTTTGATCTTGAGGTGGAAATAGGTTTCAAGCTTGTCGCAGAGGTCTTGGGATGGGGTGATGTCTGTGGCTTCGCTGCATGGGTTGGTGAATTTGTGAATGACACTGAAAAGTTCCTTGCAGTTGGTGGAGTTGGCCAGGATTTTGTTGTGGATGAAGTTCCTCTGGTGGCTCTAATCTGGTTTTGGTAGTCCATCATGGCGGCCTTGTAGGTGGTGTTGTTTTTAGTTGTCTTGGCGTTTCTCCAGTTTTTCTCCCGGCTTCTGCAGGTGCGCCTGGCTTCTTGGAGAGAGGTGGTGAACCAGGTGGCTTTTCTGGGGCCTTGTCTGTCGGGGTTGCGTAGCGGGTGAGCTCGTCTGCGCAATCGGAGATCCAGGTGTGGAGTTCTCTGGCTGCGTTGCTTGCGTCAGGTGCCCATGTGTGGTTGTCTCGGGTGAGGGTGGAGTTAAGTTGCTCGTCGGTAACCTTGCTCCAGTTACTTCGTGGTGGGCGTGGGGCTGGTTTGGGTGCCTTGGGTTTGTTGATGGCGAGGTGTACGCAGTAGTGGTCAGTCCATGGCAGCTGAGTTGTATGGCTGAATTGGACGCAGTTTCCTGCCACGAAGATGGAGTGGAGTTTGTGTCCTGCTCTGTGGGTCGGTGTGTTGACGAGTTGTTTAAGTCCGATGCTGGCGAGGTTGTCACGAAGGATAGTGGAGTTGGGGTCGCTGGGGTTGCGAGGTGGAAGTTCAGGTCTCAAATGAGTATGTAGTTTGCTGAGACGATGGCGTGGGGCGCAATGAAGACGGTAATGGTGGTGGCAAAGGGTGTTTGGGGGTCTGTAGACGAGGGTTCCTCGGAGTGTGGCTTTGGGGTTGGTCTGGATCTGGAAGTGCAGGTGTTCAGCGGAGGGGAAGGTTTTGCTGGAGGTGGTGAGGCAGAGGGTGCTCTTGTCTGCGATGGCGAGGCCCCCTCCTGGGTGGTTGGGGCTGTCTTTCCTCTGGATCTTGTATCCGTCTGGGATAGCGGTGCTGATGTCGGGGGGGAGGATGCGTTGGTCCCGGTCTCAGTGAAGAAGGAGATGTCGAGCGAGAGACAGCGAGTAGGTTTCAGATTTCCATGACATGTTTGTGCTACAAAACAACCTCGCCAGCAAAGTCCATTAACAGTGCCATGTGGTCAACTAGACCAAGAAGCCACCATAGACAACAAGCCAAGGACGAAACTGTAGACCACAGCTTTCCAAACTTTTTATGTTTGTGACACACTTTTTGGAGATGCATTATTTTGGGACACAGTAAGGCAGTGTAGCGAGCGATTGTAGTGAGCGAGCCCGAACCACCTTAGGGGGTTCGGGGGGGGGGAAGGTTCTCACTCACTCTGTCTGTCTCTCTCTCTCTAACTGTCTCCCTCTCTCTGTCTGTCTCCCTCCCTCTCTCTCCCTCTGTCTCCCTCCCTCTGTCTCCCTCTGTATCCCTCTGTCTGTCTCCGTCTGTCTCCCTCTGTCTGTCTATATCTCTCTGTCTCGCTCTCTCTGTCTCGCTCCCTGTCGCCATCCTCCCTCTGTCTCCCTCTCTATGTCTCCCTCTGTCTCCCTCTTTCTGTCTCCCACTGTCTGTCTACCTCCCTCGGTCTGTCTCGCTCCCTCAGTCTCCATCCCTCTGTCACCCTCCTCCCTCAGTCTCCCTCCCACTGTCTGTCGCCCTCTGTCTCCCGCTCTCTGTCTCACTCTGTTTTCGTCCCTCTGTGTCCTTCCCTCTGTCTCCCTCCCTCTCCGTCTCCCTCTCCCTCTGTCTCCCTCTGCCTGTCTCCCTCTCTCTCTCCCTCTCACTCCCTCTGTCTATCTCTGTCTCCCTCTGTCTGTCTCCCTCTCCTTCCATCTGTCTCCCCCTGTCTCTGTCTCTGTCTCCCTCTCTTTCTGACTACCTCCCTCAGTCTCCCTCTGTCTCTCTCTCTCCCTCTGTCTGCCTCTCCGTTTCCCTCTCTGTCTCTCTGCCTCTTTGTCTCAGTCTCTGCCTCTGTCTGTCCCTGTCTCTGCCTCTAACTGTCTGTCCTTGTCTCGGTCTGTCCCTGTCTCCATCTCTGTCTGTCTGTCTCTGCCTCTGCCTCTATCTGTCTGTTCCTGTCTGTCTGTCCTTGTCTGTCTGTCTCTGTCTCCATACCTCTCTCTCTCTCTTTCACTCCCTTACTATCTCTCTCTGTCTCCCTCCCTCTCTGTCTCCCTCTGTCTCACTCACTCTGTCTCCCTCCCTCTCCCTCCCTCTCTCTCCCTCTGTCTCCCTCCCTCTCTCTCCCTCTGTCTCCCTCTCTCTCCCTCTGTCTACCTCTGTCTCCCTCCCTCTGTCTCTCTCCCTCTTGTCTGTCTCTCTCCCTCTTGTCTGTCTCTCTCCCTCTTGTCTGTCTCTCTCCCTCTTGTCTGTCTCTCTCCCTCTTGTCTGTCTCCCTCCCTCTGTCCCCCTCTTGTCTGTCTCCGTCCCTCTGTCTCCCTCCTTCTGTCTCCCTCCTTCTGTCTCCCTCCCTCTGTCTCCCTCCCTCTGTCTCCCTCCCTCGGTCTCCCTCCCTCGGTCTCCCTCCCTCGGTCGCCCTCCCTCGGTCGCCCTCCCTCGGTCGCCCTCCCTCGGTCGCCCTCCATCTGTCGCCCTCCATCTGTCGCCCTCCTCCCTCTGTCGCCCTCCTCCCTCTGTCGCCCTCCTCCCTCTGTCGCCCTCCTCCCTCTGTCACCCTCCTCCCTCTGTCACCCTCCTCCCTCTGTCGCCCTCCTCACTCTGTCGCCCTCCTCCCTCTGTCGCCCTCCTCCCTCTGTCGCCCTCCTCCCTCTGTCGCCCTCCTCCCTCTGTCGCCCTCCTCCCTGTCGCCCTCCTCCCTCTGTCGCTCTTGTTCCTCTGTCTGTCGCCCTCTGTCGCCCTGTCTCCATCCCTCTGTCTCCGCCCCTCTGTCTCCCTCTCTCTCTCCCACTGTCTATCTCCCTCTCTCTCTCTCTCTGTCTCCCTCTGTCTGTCTCCCTCTCTATCTCTCCCTCTCGCTCTGTCTCCCTCTCTCTCTGTCTTCCTCCCTCTGTCTCCCTCTCTCTGTCTCATTCTCTCTCTTTCTGTCGCCCTCTGTCTCTGTCCCTCTGTCCCTCTATCCCCCTCCCTCTGTCCCCCCTCTCCCTCTTTCTCTGTCTCCCTCTCTGTCTCCCTCCCTCTATCTCCTTTCCTCTGTCTTCCTCCCTCTATCTCCCTCTGTCTGACACCCTGTGTGTTTGAGCCTGGGCAGAGACAGCTTCCTGGACACACACACAGCTGCACCTCAGTACTTTGCATGTCTTTAAAAGACCATTTACTGCTTTGTTGTGAATCGCCAGGCCCCCATAGAGCAGAGTGTCTCAGAGTCTGTGCTGCTGCGGCGGACTCCGAGACACTCTTTCAAAGGAATGCCTCTTAATTAGCAGCAGTTATGTGCTAAGTGCCCTTAATACCGATGTCATCCCGCGACACACCGACCCTTTGCAGGTGACACAATACTGTGTCGGGACACACAGTTTGGAAAGCTCTGCTGTAGACAATGCTTATGGTGACTATCAGGTCTCTGTCAATGACAGACCTGTCAACAGTAATAATGGTACCACTGTTCATGGCAGAGACTACGACAACCACCGGGTTAACATTGGAAATTCCTCTACACCATAGTTCCAACTCAGATTTAGTAAAGTGGTGCTGATACTGTACCTGCCCAGGCCATGAGACTGTATAGGTTGTATGGAGTAGTCTTCAGCAGCATGGATGAGTAATATTCAATAATTTAGTGAATGTGCAGAGATTAAGAGGTACCTAAGCTGAGAAAGTTTATCAGTCGCACACAAATTTTAACTGCCACATAACCAGGAATTATTCAAAAAAGCTCTGCATCCACGTCATATGGTAAAACCCACAGGAAGATCCTGCTCAAAATTAACTAGTGACAAATACAATTCTCAATAGAAAATGCAATACAATGTAAATTAGTGAGCTGCATGACATACATAGCAAAAGTACCTTAATTAATTTCACATTGGCCTCAGATATTACCTAATTAAAATCACCTCTGTAAACTTAGATCTAGTAAAAAATGAAATTCAACAGAATAGAACAGTCCTCATTGTGCGAAATTGCTCTTGCTAGTCATGTAAACTGATTGAACAGCACAGGGGTTTCTAACCGACAGTAAAGCCTGTTCCTGGCTGACAATTGGATTAGGCTAAACTACCTGGATCCCACATATGAATATAAAGTGAACATAATGATATATTGCAACCACTCTGACTATTTCTTCCTGATATTATTTTAACGAATAAAGAAAGGAAAGGAAAGAAACTGGTTTCTGTTACCAACATTCATATAACCTGCTGGTGTGACATTTCGCTGACTAATTAACTGTCCTTTAACCCATTGGTAAATTGTAAACTTGCAATAAATCATACTTACTCTTAAGAGATATTAGAGTTTACTGTCATCAAAAGATTTTAAATAGGGGGCTTGGCCAAGAGAGCCATCATGGCGGACGCGGCTTAGCAGAGCTCCGTCCTGCCGAACATTGATCCGTCTAATTATCCTGACTCCCTCTGCTCCTGAGCGTCCCCGAGGAGCGGATCCGGTGTCTGAGCCTGGCAACAGACACCCGGCCGACTCCTGTAAGATTCGGAGCGCCGGGGCCGGTGACAGAGGCTGCGAAGGAGTGCAGCCTAGGCTGGGGAGTGGAGCTGGAGACCTCGATTTTCGAGGCGGCCGGTGCGGAGGCGGTGCAGCAGCGTGAGGTGCGAGAGGCGAATCCCGGTCCGGCGGGCCACGGCGCGGCCCAGCGGCACAGCTTAGCCCCCTCAGAACTCCTGCCGACGGTGGGCTCCTGGAGGGACGGGGCCCACCTGCGATCTCTACTAGGCCGCGGTGGGGCTGCTGCTGGACCTGAACCCGAGAAGAGAAGCCTGGGGCTTGGACTTGGTGGGCCCCCCCCATCGGTGGCGGGATTCAGCGGCAGGCCAGGCGGAGGTCCGTTGGGGGACACATCGGCCCCTTGCAACGGAGCCAGAAAGCGGGAGGCGCGGCTCTGGGCATCGCTGGACGGTGGGCCGAGAGGAGTCAGTGGCTCCGTCTGCGGCGGTCAGATCAGACCGCGACAATACTAAGAGCAGCGTGGGGCCGGAGTGGTGCCTGCCTGATCCTGCGCCCGGACAGAGAAGCCCGAGGGCCGGGGTTGCTGCTGCCGCCTGGGGAATAGTGGCCTACAGCACCACATTCGGCGGCTGGATCAGGCTGCGGCGGTGGACAAGGCAGTGGGAAGGTGTGGATTGTGGATTACGGCTGGTGGGAGCACTGGAGCCCTCTGGGACATATGCCTGCTGAACGAGACGGGGAGCACGGACATGGACGGTGAGCACGGACCTGCGGGTGCCCATTCTCCGGTGGGAAGCAACCTGGGCACACGTACGTGGCCGTGGTGGGAATTGGGTTGCCTAGCGGTGGAACGCGGCGGCCTGCCGCCCCGGACTCTGCACCTGGTAGACATGATGCGAGGCGCAGGTGGTGGAGGGACCACGAAGCAGGGGCCTATCGAAAAGTTCACGGGCCGGATGGCGGTGCAGGGGCGGCCAGAGGACCCCGGACCCGATAATGAGGCATTGATGGCTGCCATAACCCAGTCCCGGGACATGTTGGATGCAAAGATAGGTGCGGTGGGATCTGAGGTCACATTACTGCGTCAAGATCTGAGAAATTATGTATCCCGCATTACAGAGGCAGAAACGCGCTTATCCGGGGTAGAGGACGACGTTGCGACCCTGAAGCGGAAGATGGCCAGTTTGGAAAGCATTCAGAAAGGTCTGGCGCTCTGTGCTGAGGATGCGGAAGGGCGGGCCAGGCTGAACAACCTCGGCTTCGTTGGTCTCCCGGAAGGATGCGAGAAGGGCAATAAGGAGAGCTTCTTGACACAATGGTTGGAGGGCTGACTCCCCCCTGACTCCCTCTCGAGATGGTTTGTGATTGAGCGGGCGCACAGGCCCCTCATGCAAAAGCCGCCGGTGGGGGCTCGCCCAAGGCCAGTGATAGCCAAACTCTTGAATTATCCCGATCGGGACACTATATTGCGGCAAGCTAGGGCGAAAGAACCAATACTCTTCGAAAACCATTGCATATTGATCTTTCCAGACTATACCCGATTGGTGCAGCAGCAGCGGCAATCACTTACAGCGGCTAAGGCTCGTCTTAGGGACCTCAAACTACCATAGGCTTTGCTGTATCCGGCCCGCATGCGGGTCGTATTTCAGTCCCGCACCCATTTCTTTGATACCCCCGAGGAGGTATTTCAATGGACCGATGAAACTGTAACAGTGCAAGTGCATACACCACACCGGGGCTGGAGACAGACTCGTCATTGCCTGGGACACAGTCGCTGGCCCCACGAGGGACGCGGAGGGGGGCGCCGTTAACTGGGGGTCTAGGTCCCAGCGGCGCTCTGCTTCTGGTGATGAGATGGAGGAGGAGAAGGGAGCTCCTGAGCATCCGGAGGAGGTTCCATGATTTATCAGTGGGATTGCCTATAGAGTCTGAATTTGCATTATGCTTTGGCAGGGTTGTTTGTCTCTTTGTTTGATGTGTTATTGCTGTCATTGATTTGCCGGATGGATAGCGGGGCTGAGTAGCAACAACAGTGGCTCCGGGACACAATATACGGTAGCGGGGCAGGGGGAGGGTTTATGGGGCAGGCTAGTCCCCTTAGTTGAGGGCTGGTTCAGGGTGGTTCAGGGTGTTGGGACTGTTAAATGGGGATCTATTGGTGTGGACGGCTTCTGGTCTCAGGTTGGGGGTCGGGAGTCAGTCATGCCGCGACAGGTACTTCAACGTTTTTGAGGTATGGGGTTGGGGGCTCGGGGTTTTGGGGGACGGGGGGGGGTTGGTTGTTCTAGGGGGGGCTTGTTTGGGGTGGGGGGTGAGTCGCACGGTTCTATGAGGACTTCAATGGTTGTTGTGTGTGCACCTGAGTGGCCCAGTTTGTGGCTGTTTGCTCTGGACGTTCTGTGATGGTGAATCCTGAGGTTGGGGCACGTGGGCCGAGGGGCTCTATTCGTGTCCTTAGCTGGAATGTGTGGGGTATCCTTGACAAGATCAAAAGGGGGCGGTATTGCGCCAGGCGAAGAGGGCAGGTGCGGATGTGGTGATGTTGCAGGAAACCCACTTAATGGGTACTAAAACACTAGGTCTGCAGCGGTATGGCTATCAGCAAGTGTTCCATGCAGGTTTCGCTAGGGGTTCCAGGGGAGTAGCTATCTTGGTGCACTGTAGGATCCCCTATGTACACTCCACTCACTGGATAGATACCCAGGGCCGCTATATCTTTATTAAGGGTCAAATTAGGGAGGAGCTGCTCGTGCTGGGATGTGTATACGTCCCATCCCCACTACAGTGGTCACTGGTGGAGAAGTTATTTGCGGTGTGGGCAGAGGTTCCGGACATATTGGCGGTGGTGGTGGGGGGGGGGGAGGGGCGGGGGGGGGGGGGGGCTGGAACCACGTCATGGATGGCATAAGAGACAGGCACAGACGGGGGGCGGACACTCCCACCAAATTGAGTGACATGGTTAGGAGTCTAGACTGGGTAGATACATGGAGGCACTTACACAGTAATAAGCAGGAGTACACTTACCTATCAGCTGTCCACAAATCCTTCTCCAGGCTGGATAACATGTGTGTCCCAAGGGCGGTGATTGGCAGGGTGGAATCAGCAGACATAGTACCACGCGGACTCTTGGACCATTCCCCCACTGCCATTGACGTCTGTTTAGACAGGAGACGGCAGCCGTTTCACTGGTGTCTCTCAGTTTGGCACTTTACAGATGCCGGACTACCAGAAGCATATGAGGGAAGCCATAGCTCAGTTCTTGACTGAGAATGTGGGGTCAGTTGCGGATACAGGGACGTTATGGGAGGCCATGAAGCCCACATTGAGGGGAGTGGACATAGCCTGGTGCGCGGTTGCCCGGAAGAAGCGTAGGGCTGCCTTAATCCAGGCCGACGCTGAAATTGAGGTGCTGGAGCGTCAGGGAACCGCAGAGGGGAGGGGGGCCGGTAGTGGGGCAGCTGCTACTGGCGCAACAGTCTTATGCCTCTTTGCTGATAGATGAGGCGCGGCAGATATGGCTAGCGACGCACAGCAGAATATACCAGTGGGGGGACAAGTCAGGTACGATGCTACACCGGCTGTGCCACAGTGTCTTCCTGCCACAAACCCTAACAAGAATAAGGGATTGTGCGGGATCCCCTGTCACGGACCCCAAAGAGTTGGCCGAGGGCTTCGCAGCCTATTACGCGGATCTATACGCCCCGAAGGAATGCCTTCCTGCGGATGTGGTAGACAAGTTCCTCGCAGACCTACCGCCACGGGCGGTCCCTGATGCTGTGCGAGACCCCCTTGAGCTTCCGCTGACGAAGAAGAGTTGGGCACTGCTCTGGGTGAACTCAATACCGGTAAAGCCCCCGGACCTAACGGGTTTCCTAGTGAATTCTACATGAAATACCATACGCAGCTTGGTACCCACTACAGAGCGGTTGTGGAGGAGGCCAGGGATCGAGGCAGCCTCCCTCTAGACTGGAGACATGCTGAAGTGGTAGTGTTCCACAAACCGGGTCGGCCCCCGGAACATCATGCATCATATCGCCCAATCTGCCTGTTAAATGTGGAAGCTAAGATCTTGGCCAAGGCTCTGGCCAATCGGTTATTGCCTTATATCACTGACCTCATCCACCCTGACCAAGCGGGTTTCATAGCACAGAGGGCGACCAGACACAACATTCGGCGAGCTAATGTGGCAGTGGCGGCGGCTCGGACAGCAGGATTGCAAGCAGCACTTTTATTAGCAGATATGGACAGGGCATTTGATTCCCTGAGCTGGGTCTACCAGTTCGCTCTCCTACCTAGGCTCAATTTTGGACCCCGCTTCATGTCATACCTGCGACTCCTATATACAGATCTGACAGCCTCGGTTAGAGTAGCGGGGCTATATCCTCGAGCTTCTCCATCGGGCGGGGTATCCAGCAGGGTTGCCCCCTCTCGACATACCTATTTACTATAGCTATGGAGCCGCTGGCTGCATGGGTGTGCATAGATGCGCAGATGCGAGGGTTCGAATAGGAGCGGGGGCCCTCGGATAGAATTGCATTATACGCCGATGATGTCCTGTTTTTTTTTACAGACCTCAATAGGTCGGGCCGCGCCTCCTCCGCATTTCACAGATCTTTGGAGAGACTTCAGGACTGCATATGAACCCACGCAAATCCACTTTATGGGTCTTGCGGAGGGGTTGAGGATAGGGAGCTGGGCTTCAACTCTTCAAGTAGCAGTGGGGGGCATTAAATATCTGGGGGTGTTCTTGTCTGAAGTTCCGACGGTATCGTGGGAGCGGAACATAGCGCTGGTCTGTGAGCGGGTCCGAGCAGATATTAAGACATAGTCATGTATGCCACTGACGATTTATGGTCGGTCGGCCATTTTTAAAATGGTGGCCCTTCCCAGGCTGCTCTATCAATTGCAGAATCATCCCTTCTGTATCCCACCCAGCTGGTTCCGACAGGTAGACTCAGTGCTAGGGCAATTCCTCTGGGCGGGGGGCACGGTCTGAGTGGCATTGCGCACCTGTTTTTTGTCAACATATTGTGGTGGTCTGGCGACCTCGGACGTCCTGTCCTACTATCAAGCTTCTCACCTTCTAGTCTTAAATTAGTGGTGGTATGGGGACAGGGGAGACCCAGGGTACGCCCTGGAGCGCTACCTAATGGGACCTCATACACTACATACATTCCTATATGCGGCACGCACGCGGAGGGCACTGCCGCCGGCTACGCAGGTAGTTTTTGAGATCTGGAAACAAGCTCTACGTCGAATGGGATGGTGGAACACCCTGACAGGGGAAACCCCCCTTTGGCATAATGGACGGCTGCCTGGATTGGTGACGATGCAGGGCTTCCGGGAATGGGACAGTATAGGGATATCAACACTGGGATACTTAATGTCCGGCGTGACCCGTAAGTCCTTTCAAGACTTGAGTAGCGAATATGGTATGCCCCGATCTCAATTTTTTAAATACCTTCAGTTCCGCCACGCCCTTGCCCCGAGTCTGGAGGGCCTGGATGCCCTCCCTGAGTTTAACCCCCTGGAAGCGAAGGTCTTCATGGGGGATTTGGAGACGAAGAAAATATTGTGCATCTACCAGTCCCTGGTCATACACTGTTCCTCTTCATTACAGAAATTGCCGGAAGCCTGGGAAAACGATATTGGAGCTTTAGAAGAGGAGGATTGGAGGGAGGCATTACCCGCCCCAGGGGTGCGGCCATTGCAATCCGCCTGCGACTCATCCAATTTAAATACCTCCACAGGGTCTATTTTACCAGACAGCGATTGTGGCGGGCAGGAATTATAGCTTCACCGGACTTTCTCAGATGTGGTCAGGAGGTGGGGACGTTCTTGCACACAGTGTGGAGTTGTAGCTCTCTCGACAGTTTCTGGAAGGGGGTGTGGGATGGTTTGTCTGAGGCCCAGGGGTGGGTGCTCCCCCGTACACCACAGCTGGGGCTATTGCATGTAATGAACGGAGTGGGGGGTAACATATATAAGAGACACCTATTACTGCTGGGGCTCACATTGGCGAAAAGGGATGTGGCTAGAGCATGGAAGGATACACGGGCCCCCTCTGTGGTAGCGTGGAAGAGAGGGCTTGACTTCTGCATGGGTATGGAGCGGCCGATTTTTATTGCCTGTGGATGCCCAAGAAAGCATTATAAAATCTGGAAGTGTTGGGCGGATTTTAGGGGTCTATGGCTTGAACCTCCGGAGGAACAGGACTCCTCACTGGGTTTTTAAGGAGGCCACGATAACGGGTGTATGCATATGGTCAATTGAGTGTATGGTGAGCAAGAGAAGTGAGATGGATACCGTGCGGCAGGGGAGGGGAGGGAACCGGGAGGGGGGAGGTTGGTTGGGGGGGGGGGGAGTTAGGGAGGGGGGTGGTTATTGCATAGTTTATATTTTCTTGTTTATGGAAAAAAAAGCAGATTGCGATGTCATTGCTGTGACCCATTTAACCTGCAGATACCTCTCAGGTACAGAGTTCTGCGAAATGTATGTGATCTGTCAATAAAATTTGTTTAAAAAAATAAATAAAAAAAAGATTTTAAATAAATGCATTGATTACTTTTAGACCTGGCACCATTGGTGTGGTTCTCCCTTCCATTTTTACTGTTGCCTCATGTATTTTTGCTGGTGTTAGATGCTTTGGGCACTGTGAAACTGCTATCCAGTGCCACAGTGCAAGTGCTCCGTATTGTAAATTGATATATTAATCAGTGGTTCCATGTTTGGCTATTTGGTTTACTTGTCAGACCCTAGTCTAGTGCACTGAGTGTGCCCAGGGCGTGTAAATCCAAATGCTGCTGGTGGGCCCGCAGCACTGGTTGTGCCACCCACAGAAGCAGCCCTGTAAGATGTGTCTAAGGTCTGCCATTGCAGAGCCTGCGTGCAGTCTGGTACAGACATGCTGACCAGTGGCGGTCCGTCCATTGGGGGCGTTGGGGCGTTGCCCCACTAGCCATGGACGACCACGCACTGTCTGCCACACATTTAAAAAAATGCATCTCACTCACTCTGATAATTAAAAATCACCTGAGCGCACTGCGAGCTACCTGCCGGGAAAAGCCCAACAGAATCGGGCATTGTATAGGAAGTGGGCCGTGGGGGGCGGGGCTGCGGGAGAGAGTGACAGGCAGCGCACAGGCAGATCAGTCGGAGACTCCGGAATAGACAGCGCAACAATGCGCATGTGGAATCCAGGAGTAGCACAAATTTAGACGTGCTCGCGCATGCGCATACTGGGTTAGACCTTCCCTCCTCCCCCCACTATAGCACTCGAGACACAGTCTGCCAGGCAGGGACCAGGGGGCCCCGGTCTCCTAATGGGCAGATAGTATCCTGCTCGTAGGCCAATCCTGGCGCAGTGTTGCTGGTAAAGCTGCGCCAGGATTGGCTGCTGCAAAAGGATGGTGAAGCGCGTGGGTGTTGGCTGCTCTTCTATGGGGCCGCACTGTATGGCCAATCACCACATGGCTATTCCAGCCATGTCGAGGTGATTGGCCATTTCTAACGCTGTCTGTCACGTCACCGTGCCTGGTGCACTGCTGCACAACAACAAGTAGTAAAAATAAAGTGAAAGTACAAACAAAGTAGAACAACAAAGCAGCACTGATTAAAAGCAGACAGAGTCTGGAGATGAATCACCAACGAAGACAAGACCAGTGAGTGACCAGTTCCAGTTCGTCGTCGTTGGTTGTGCGCGGACTGCTGATGCTGAGTGTCGTGAGCTGGTCTAGAGAGTCTGACTGTGTGTGCCACAGTGTGCATGCGGCCTGCCTGCCTACTACGGACGGTCGGGTCCGGACCGCCTGGTGCTTAAGTTTCGCGCCGTCCACCTCCACGTAAGTTTTTTTTCCTATGCCGCCAGCCCGCCAGCACTGATAACGAAGCCATGGGGACGACACGCAGTTCAATCTGTTGTGGTCCACTCCAACGTCCAAATACATTGAGACAGACTCATGTGCCTGCCTTGATCTGCTCCGGGGTCTGCTCGTGCAGTGCTAGTCAGGCTGGCAATGTGGCAACCAACCAACTGAGCCGTGAAGCGCAACACCGCCCGCAAAGTCATGTGAAAAAACTAATTATCCTCCGGCCCGGGCATATCTGTAGGAAGAAGACGTGTTCCGAATATTATCATAATGATAATATTCATAAGAGGAACACGTCTTCCTGACAGATATGCCCGGACCGGAGGATACTTAGTTTTTCACATGATTGACCCCAGTGACCCGCGCCCGCCTAGGCTACTAGTAGTACTAAACAACTCTTAAGGAGTCGTCTTTCACCCCTCCATTCCTTTCACTGCACAAATCTCCCACATCCACACACACCTCTTTCGAACACCAAGATAGATCACGCAAGATAGCCAGCCACAGCTCTTAAACAAGGACTGCTTTTGTCACATCGACAGGGACTTTCAGACATCTTCAAACTACACGCATACTTTTTACATACACCACTTTCAAATGCACACGACCGCCGCCCATTACACGTAGCTAATACCTCTTTAAAAAATCCACATACTTTAAACGCAAACATGTTTCATGCTCCTACCACTCATACCAAAATACTTAACTGACATCTATTCCAGAAAATCATGCTTGTCCGCTACACCTTTTTCACATATTTAAACACCTAGCGCACACTTTTTACACATCTTGCTCGCGCCTGTTCACCCATGCACCCTACGAACAGTTTTTTTCATAATCTCACATTCATACCGAGTCGAGTCTTGCTATGTGGTAACAATTACAAATGGCCAGGATAGGACAGGCTCACAGTGCACGTCACTACCTAAAGGTACCAGCTGGTGTTTATTGCACAGCACACTGCTCCGCGACAATGACGGAAAACTGGTGGCTTCTGGTCTGACTCTCCATCGTGGTGAAGAACTTTCTAATTTTCAGACATCAGACTTCTAAATTTACCAGCTCTCACCATCATTTTTATTATTTGTGTAATAAGCCTCATTTGAGCACGCGTAGCCATGTGGTGCTGTCGAGTTCCACAGGCAAAACCACTGCTCTATTGGCTCAGGTGCGTGCTAGTTAGGGCATGGTTTGAAGGGCCGCACAGATTTGAGTCATGGATGAGGCTGCGGCTGCCTTTCATTCTTTCAAGGTCGATGGCATGAGTACCTGTGGCGTGTGTTACTGACGTCCCTGTCGACAGTTCATTTTTTAGGGTGTGCATGCCATACAAACGGTGCAGTGTATACATGTTATTTTGCTTATCCCAAGGAACCCATAAGCCATGATGAAAATGAATACAGGGCGTAACATTAACTGAATCTGGTGAAAATAATTCTCACTCTATGGCCTAACATACTAACAATAATGGCCTTCTGTAGCAGTCACCCCAGTGCAAAGGGCCGCTGGACGATTTTTGGGTCTTAAACTAGTACAAGCAAGGTCCTAAATTTGCTCTGACATTTCTAATTTGCTTTACAGTAGCAAACTATTGCTGGCATGATTTTTGCCACAGTTCTCCGCATAATTTGACTTTTCTTGCCGGACAATTTCGTCACCCTTCCATTGTGGCATAATTCCAGTGGCTCAATTTGGAATTGTCAATATGCAAGCCATTATTTCAAAACGGTATTGCACACAGTCTGAGATTGGCTGCCGCAAATGGCCCAGAAATTTAGTGTTTAATATTAAATAGCTCATTTTCATCTATACATAATACACAAAAGTAATTTAATATTAAATAACATCTGTTGAAATTTTACAATATGAAATCTCAGTTAGTTTATTAAATCACCGTAGGGGCCGGTGTATTGAATGTGCATGCATGTATATAGAGACAGATTTGAATCCTGGTTGGTGAAGTAGGGTATCATGTATTAGTAGTGCTACAAGGCCCCTAAATGCAACAAAAAGCACTGTGAATATGCAAGTCATTATTTTAAAAGAGGGAGATGGTCAGTGCCTTTATCGTTCATGTTTTATAGAGGTTTCAAGAGCTGCTCATTGCTCAAAAGCGTGTAATTTCTGATATGTGTCTTTTTCCGTAGACTTTATTGCTTGGGTTTACTCACGAGAAAGTGTCACAGATTTGGGAGCTGAATGTCACCCATAAGTACACTGAAACCTAAACAAATGACACATAAGCAATCTTAAAAGGTGGCAGCTGTGTCCTTTTCAAATGAAAGAAGTGCACATACTAAGGCTGACAGTACCTGCCAAGCCTATTTACGTATCTGTAGATTCTGTAATAATATTATAATTAATTTGGGGATTTGTAACAGCCGTGGCGTGAACTGATAACACCCCTGTCTAAAGTTCGTCTGTGTTCACATGTACCATGGAAATTCTGGCAGTATGTACTTTTGCGAATATCCACACCTTGCCTGCTGCTTAGCTCCAAGTGGTTCTTGTAGTGTTCTCGGCTTGTACTTTGTTTTTTACTATGTGAAACTTAGGGAAGTCCTATGCCCCCCTTAATAGCACGAATTGAGCCATGTACCGCCTCCTCATAACAGGCACTTCGAAGTTACGATGATTTTGTGCGCTCGTGGTCCACAGCGGGCGCCTCTCATGTTTTACATAAACAATGAGGATGTCAGATGCTCGGCGCTTGGAGGCAAACAGTTGTTCCGGCAACTGGCAAGAAGACAGACAGTCTCTTCATTCGACGCCTGCCGTAGTGTGTATCTGTAAAGTCTCTGGTCAAACTCCACGTGTGTGGTTTTAATATAAAGCACATTTTTAAAATAATGTTTAATTCGCATAAGTGCATTGCATTTAAGTATACGGGGAAAGGGTGGTGGGTCTATCAAGGCGTCAAACGAGCTGAGCTGAGGCACAAAGCTGTAGGCTAGGGATAATAACAAGACTGACGGCAACTGGTATAAGTAATTGCATAATGCGTAGCACTTAAAATCCACATAAACATGACGCATCCATTCCTGACACCCAATTACCCCTTAAAATGGTAGCGTCTATGTATTGTAATGTCCTATTAAAAAGAGCAGCGTTGTGCCTTATTCTTCCGGATGTACTGTTAAATAGCGCATATTCTGCACTATGTGTCCGGAAAGTCGGCTAAATATTAGTGTATTCTTCCAATACCCTCTAAAATTGTGTAGGTTCAAAATTAGCTGTCTGCGTCATGTTAAATACCACATATGCAATGGGTTGTTTTTTATCTGGCCTGTCTGTGAAATACATTCCATAAAGCATTATTTAGCCGAATGGATGGCTGAACAGCAGGTTGTGCCCTAGTGATCAGGGTGTTCTGTTAATCAGCTCAAATTCATCCCTGATATTTGTGGCGCTATGATAAATAACTGATTCTGCCTGATTTATCCGCGTAATAGTGTGCTTTAATTTATCACACTTCTGTCTTTTCACACTGTAAATACCATGTTTTACTACATAATGTAACAGTATTCAATTCAAGGCGTCCTGTTGAAGGGCACTGACCCTTCAGCCTGACCGTGTCCATGAAGCTAAACCAGCAGTGTCAGGGGGACGGACGTATTTTTATAAAGAAATGCTGCAGCCGCTCAGGGAGAAATAGCATTACCGTATGTCTCTGATCACACTTCAATTATGATTGGCTTATATTTTCTATTGACCTCAAACACGTAATTTCTATAGGACTGAAAAAACGAAGTATTGCCAGTGTGAACAACAGAACAAGCATTGGCATAGCCTACAGGTCGCGCCTTTGGGACCTTGTAAATGTTTAGCCATGCAACACTTGTTGCACCAAGGATATTGTTAATGTTTTTCCTAGAGAGAGATCAGAGTTTTGTCTAATGGAAGTGCAATAAATTTGGGCAATAACAGTTGTTAAAGGCACTATCTATCCTTGCCTTGTTAAAGGTTCTCAAACAGTGTCTGTTTCAGTGCCACTATGGCACACAGAGGAAGCAGGCAGTCAGGCTGTATTTTTTACCTATCCTGTTGTCCAAAGGGGAGCGTTATGTAGGAGAGTAGGGTCTGATTTCCTATGGTCACCCCATTTTTTTGCTTTTTGCTTTACTGGTTTACGACTTACAAAGGCTGTGGGCATGCTAATCAGACCCACAGCCCAGCTATTCTCTCTCTAAATTCACACAATGTACTTTAGGTGCATTACCAATTGGGTATTGGGTCACTCTTGTGAGTCCCTGTATAGTGTACCATAGGTACCCAGGGCATAGGTGCACCCAAGGCCTACCAGGGGCTGCAGCATGTATTATGCCACCCTGGCTGGCCATTCAAATGAGCTGTTGGAGCTATATATCTGTCATGCACAAGATATATGTATTTGTACTGAAATTTGATATTATTGCACCAAATCTTATACGTTGTACTTTGACTATTGACAGGCTTCTTTCATATTGGTACAGACAGCATCGGCAAGATGAATACGGTACAACAATTAATTACACGGTCATTCCATGCACGCCCACTAGAAGATAAACTACAGATAAAGAGGTTAGGACCTGTTCGGCCTGACCTTCAACTCCAACAAGTTACCAAGGACAGAGGAAAATCTTACAATCGTACATTGTCAAACACCTGGTACACAAAAGCTGATTGGCTTACAGGATGCCCTTCAAAAAACAGACTGTTCTGCTTCCCCTGCTTGCTGTTTAATGGTGACTTTCCTTGGACAAGAGAAGGAGTGTTAGACTTGAAGCATCTGTCTGAAAAAATAAAGAAGCATGCACACACAAGAAAGCATATGGAAAACGTGACGAGACTGGGAATGTTGGGAGACGCACCGATTGAGCAGCACATCAGCGATGCATATCGCCAAACAATACAGAAACACAATGAAACAGTTGATAGGAATAGACACATACTATCAAAAATAATTGATTGCATTCGTTTCTGTGGTGCTTTCGAACTGGCATTGCAAGGCCATGATGAATCGGAAGGTTCCACCAATCCTGGAATATTCATGGGTCTTGTAGATTTAGTAGCAAGTCTAGACAAGGAAATGGAAGCACATTTAGCAAGTGCTAGTCTTTAAGGACACCTCTAAAATGGTACAAAATGAACTCCTGGAGTGTATGCTAGAAATTATGAGAATGATTCAGAAAAGGGGGTGTTGGATCTAGCCCTGATCTCTTGACTGGGTGAGAGTTTTCTGCTTCATTCAGAGACTCTGTCCCTCACCACCCCTTGTTGTAAATATTTTTGTCCACCCTAAGCGTGGAAGGGTATACTCAGACATGAGTCCCTTGCTCATTGCACCATCAAGATTCAAGCAAACCGGGCCGAAGACGGCTGTAATGCCAGAAACCGGTCCCCGGGAGCTTGTTTCCTTCCCAGTGTAAGAATTGGCTTTTGTAGTTTGGTTTGCCCTGTTCCCATCATGCACTGGGACAGGAACAGACTAATTTGCATACAGCCAGGTTCTGAAACTGGGATGGTGCAGTGAGCTAAAAAACGGTGTTGGATCTAGCCCTGATCTCTTGACTGGGTGAGAGTTTTCTGCTTCATTCAGAGACTCTGTCCCTCACCACCCCTTGTTGTAAATATTTTTGTCCACCCCAAGCGTGGAAGGGTATACTCAGACATGAGTCCCTTGCTCATTGCACCATCAGGATTCAAGCAAACCGGGCCGAAGACGGCTGTAATGCCAGAAACCGGTCCCCGGGAGCTTGTTTCCTTCCCAGTGTAAGAATTGGCTTTTGTAGTTTGGTTTGCCCTATTCCCATCATGCACTGGGACAGGAACAGACTAATTTGCATACAGCCAGGTTCTGAAACTGGGATGGTGCAGTGAGCTAAAAAACGGTGTTGGATCTAGCCCTGATCTCTTGACTGGGTGAGAGTTTTCTGCTTCATTCAGAGACTCTGTCCCTCACCACCCCTTGTTGTAAATATTTTTGTCCACCCTAAGCGTGGAAGGGTATACTCAGACATGAGTCCCTTGCTCATTGCACCATCAGGATTCAAGCAAACCGGGCCGAAGACGGCTGTAATGCCAGAAACCGGTCCCCGGGAGCTTGTTTCCTTCCCAGTGTAAGAATTGGCTTTTGTAGTTTGGTTTGCCCTGTTCCCATCATGCACTGGGACAGGAACAGACTAATTTGCATACAGCCAGGTTCTGAAACTGGGATGGTGCAGTGAGCTAAAAAACGGTGTTGGATCTAGCCCTGATCTCTTGACTGGGTGAGAGTTTTCTGCTTCATTCAGAGACTCTGTCCCTCACCACCCCTTGTTGTAAATATTTTTGTCCACCCTAAGCGTGGAAGGGTATACTCAGACATGAGTCCCTTGCTCATTGCACCATCAGGATTCAAGCAAACCGGGCCGAAGACGGCTGTAATGCCAGAAACCGGTCCCCGGGAGCTTGTTTCCTTCCCAGTGTAAGAATTGGCTTTTGTAGTTTGGTTTGCCCTGTTCCCATCATGCACTGGGACAGGAACAGACTAATTTGCATACAGCCAGGTTCTGAAACTGGGATGGTGCAGTGAGCTAAAAAACGGTGTTGGATCTAGCCCTGATCTCTTGACTGGGTGAGAGTTTTCTGCTTCATTCAGAGACTCTGTCCCTCACCACCCCTTGTTGTAAATATTTTTGTCCACCCTAAGCGTGGAAGGGTATACTCAGACATGAGTCCCTTGCTCATTGCACCATCAGGATTCAAGCAAACCGGGCCGAAGACGGCTGTAATGCCAGAAACCGGTCCCCGGGAGCTTGTTTCCTTCCCAGTGTAAGAATTGGCTTTTGTAGTTTGGTTTGCCCTGTTCCCATCATGCACTGGGACAGGAACAGACTAATTTGCATACAGCCAGGTTCTGAAACTGGGATGGTGCAGTGAGCTAAAAAACGGTGTTGGATCTAGCCCTGATCTCTTAACTGGGTGAGAGTTTTCTGCTTCATTCAGAGACTCTGTCCCTCACCACCCCTTGTTGTAAATATTTTTGTCCACCCTAAGCGTGGAAGGGTATACTCAGACATGAGTCCCTTGCTCATTGCACCATCAGGATTCAAGCAAACCGGGCCGAAGACGGCTGTAATGCCAGAAACCGGTCCCCGGGAGCTTGTTTCCTTCCCAGTGTAAGAATTGGCTTTTGTAGTTTGGTTTGCCCTGTTCCCATCATGCACTGGGACAGGAACAGACTAATTTGCATACAGCCAGGTTCTGAAACTGGGATGGTGCAGTGAGCTAAAAAACGGTGTTGGATCTAGCCCTGATCTCTTGACTGGGTGAGAGTTTTCTGCTTCATTCAGAGACTCTGTCCCTCACCACCCCTTGTTGTAAATATTTTTGTCCACCCTAAGCGTGGAAGGGTATACTCAGACATGAGTCCCTTGCTCATTGCACCATCAGGATTCAAGCAAACCGGGCCGAAGACGGCTGTAATGCCAGAAACCGGTCCCCGGGAGCTTGTTTCCTTCCCAGTGTAAGAATTGGCTTTTGTAGTTTGGTTTGCCCTGTTCCCATCATGCACTGGGACAGGAACAGACTAATTTGCATACAGCCAGGTTCTGAAACTGGGATGGTGCAGTGAGCTAAAAACGGTGTCGGATCTAGCCCTGATCTCTTGACTGGGTGAGAGTTTTCTGCTTCATGCAGAGACTCTGTCCCTCACCACCCCTTGTTAGAAATTATGAGAAGTCATATTGTCCAAGAGTTGCAAAACACAGACTTTGTGGCTATTCAGGCTGATGACACCACTGATGTGGCCACACAAAAGCAGTCCGTATTAGT
Source organism: Lissotriton vulgaris (assembly GCF_964263255.1). Lineage (NCBI taxonomy): Eukaryota > Metazoa > Chordata > Amphibia > Caudata > Salamandridae > Lissotriton > Lissotriton vulgaris. The sequence goes on along the minus strand of NC_141699.1, from coordinate 266,807,110 downwards.
CTTTCGGTACCTGGACAATGGCTATAATGTTGTGGAGAGGTTCTATGGTTTCACTCATTTAAAAAACTCCACTGCAGAAACCATTACTGCAGCTATACTGCATCAACTCAACTTCATTTTTCCAGAGGTGCATCAAACAAAAAAACGTATTGCACAAAGCTATGATGGTGCGTCCGTAATGAGTGGAAGCCATGGTGGCGTACAGAAAAGAATTAGAGATGTCTACCCGTATACTCATTATGTGCACTGTCACGCCCACCAACTTAATCTTATCATGCAAGAGGCAGTATCAAAGATCTCTGAGACACTAATTTTCTTTCAGGATGTAGGAGGCATGGCAGCATTCTTCTCACACTCCCCAAAAAGAATGGAAGCACTTCAGGAGATTGCGGACAAAAGGGTTCCGAGGGGAGCCTCAACTCGTTGGAACTATAACATACGTACAGTCCAACTAATATTTCAATATAGGGAGGACCTTGTGAAATGTTTTGAAGCCATAGAAGCCAATAACACCTTTGATTTCAAAAGTCACAGTGAAGCCCGTGGCTTTGCTAGAACACTAAAAGATAGAGAGTTTCAGTTCTTTCTGTTTTTATTTGAAAAGATAATGTCAAATGTCGAGACTTTATACAATCAGTTACAAGGACGAGACATAGATACTGTCTCTGTGAAAAGCTATACCACTGACTTTGTCGCAAGCATAAACAAAGTAAGAGATGAGGTTGACAATTTAGACAGCCAACTGCCAGCGGCTTCAACTTTTTCAAACCACAGGAAAAACATCAGCACTCTGGTCCGAAGTGCAAAAGAGATATGTGACATTGTAATTGTGCATGCACAAGAGCGATTTGCTTTCACAAAACATTTGGAGAGTGCCGCATTACTGGAAAGTAAATACTTTGCAAAATATAATAAATCCTTCCCTGAGCATGCTCTGCATGAGACTGTGGAAGCTTATCCGATGCTCAACCAATAGGACCTGATAAGTGAGTGACAGTAATGTACTCAATGCCTGTGTACCAGAAGGCCAAAGATGCCAGGTCTTTGCTGTCTTTAATTCATGAACTTAATATGGAAAATACATTTACAGAGACAGTAGCTTTACTAAAAATAGTAATTACCACTCCTATGACAACCTCAGAGGCAGAACGATCTTTTTCCACCTTAAAGAGGATTAAGACATTCCTGAGGAACACCATGCTTCAGGAAAGACTCAATGCGTTGGCAATGCTCTCTATAGAGAGCAAGCTTGTTCAATATATTGCTGACTTTAACGTTCAAGTAATTGAAAAATTTGCTGCGCTTAAAGACAGACGTGCTGAATTTAGATACAAAAAGTAAATATGTTGAATGGTGATAGTTTGTGACCTGTTTAGTTGGTTTTTTTGTTGTTTGCAGTTTAAATCAAAAAAGTTGTTTGTTTTGTTGTTTGCAGTTTAAATAAAAACAATCTGTCAGGTTCTCAGCATTGTATCTTCAAGTCTGTTATAAAGCTCTGTGGTTATACTGAATAAGCAGCTACCTATGTTATATGACAGCTATTTAATAGTGTAATACCTGCACTTTCACAATTGCTTTATTAACCTTCCTGCTTTCTCAAATTTGCTTGAAAATGCACCATTTCCCACTATTTTTTCAAAATTTTCTCGGGGGAAATTCCCCCCGAACCCTCCTTAGGGGGTTCGGGCTCGCTCGCTACGCTTGCGTGCAGTATGATTATCAATTTCCGCCGCACCACTTTCAAATGTCACCAGCCGCCACTGATGCTGACTGGGCAAGTGCCCACTTGCCAGTCCCTAAACCTTCCCTTTTCTTCATATCAGTCACCCCTATGGTAGCCCCAAGGGCAGGGTGCATTGTAAGGATAAGGTAGGACAAGCCCTGGTGTGTGTGAGATGTTCTAATAGTGAATTACAGCCATTTTCGTTTTTCACTATTGCAAGGCTACCTGTTCTCCATAGGCCAGAATGGGCGGGTAGAGTCATTACATTTTATAATCCTAACTGTCTCAGAGAACATGGTAGAAATTCCAGTTTAGTATGCCTGAACTCAGAATAATAAAATACATATTTTAGTGAAGTTGGTTTTAATATTCTGTGTTTGCAAATTCCACTTTTAGAAAGTAGGTATTTGCTTGTCTAACCATTCAAACCTGCCTCTGCTAGGTTGTGTATTCCTATGTCTGGTTTTGTGAGTGACAGGGCTGGGGAATTCCAAGAGACAGGCTTAGTCACCCAGTGGTGAATAGAGAGATCTGCATCTAGATGGGAGGGAGGAGTTGCACCTGAACCTTGAATAGGGCTGTGCCTGCCTTCCACAATGCTGGCTCCACCCCTGGGGAGAATGTAATGTGTGTAAATGTGTTGTATTTGTATAGTGCGAACAGTAACCCGTAAGCATCCCAGCGCTTGTACTCCTACCACAAGGGAACCCCTCCTGGCTTTTCCTTCTGAGGTGTCCACTCCTGGGCATCCCATGGTGAAACCAGGCATCCCTTGTGTATCGGGGGCCGTTGTGGAGACTAAGCAAGCTATTGCCCAGAGTTGCAGCGTGGGGCCCATGCTTAGATTCGGCACTGAGGCAAGAATATCCGGTCAGAGGAATTTAAGCCTGATCCCGCCGAGGCGGGAATCGAACCCTGGTCCCTGGCAGCGCTCTGCATCAAGGTCTGCCGCTCTAACCATTGAGCCACAGTTCTCCAGAGGCTGATGTCTCTGCCCTGCACACTGAAAGAAGAGAATGAGTCCTGTAAACAAAGTGCTCCAGGACTGTACTTGCCTTCCACAATGCTTGCTCCACATCCTGTGGGGCGTCTGATGTCCCTGCCCTGCACTGTGAAAGGAAAGGAGAAGTCTGGTAAACAGAGTGCTTCAGAAGTGGTTTGGACTGGGCAAAGCCCCCTCTACCCTCAGAGAACAACGGATTTTGGGGTATAAATATTGGGACCCTGATCCCATGAAATTAGATCACTTTGGCCTACAAGAAGAAACCTTTACTGAGGAGAGGAACCTGAAGAAACTGAGGAGAGACTATTCCCAAGCTGAAGTGCTGCTTGGGGGATTGGCCTGCAGTGGTTGCCTTACTGCCAAAGGAAGGAGAAAGGAACTTTGTGTACTTTGCTTTCAACTTGTGAAGGATCTCCAAGGGCTTTGAAAAGTGCTTGCCTCCTGCTGAAGTCTCAGGGACAACAGACTTCACCCCCATATCCCCAGAGTTCTGTGGGAGTGCCTGCTGCTGTTTTGGGCCTTCTGAGGAACTGTGTGTCGCAAGGGGCTTGAAGCGCGACTGTTGGACAGGCCACACAACAGACTTGCTCCCTCCCCGCACGACCAGGCCCGAGCCTGGCTCTCCAGGTGTTACATGCGACAACCACCCGTTTCCCGTCTCATATGGGACCCCTACCCCATGGCATCTCCACATCATGGGCCCGAATCACTACCGGCCCCCGCGCCCGGCCTGGGCGCCATCTTGGACACAGCACCACGAGGCCGCGTGGCCTCCGATCGACCCTAACCCTGGGCCTGGCCAGGCCCCGACATCCCAGCACCACCATCCACCCAGGAGGTGAGCGGACTACTTGGCAGGTCAATGGGAGAAAGAGGTGTCGATGGCTCTCCCCCGCCAGGTGCCGATCGCTCCCAGCTCCCCCAGGCGCTGGCTCCACCCCCCTGCTGGGTGTCTGGACTCCCTCATCCCGGACCTCCCGACCTCCAAGTGCGATGGCCCGGACATCAAAGGGCGCCAGACCTATAACTGGGGCAGCTCCAGAGCAGGAAGGCAGTTGTATCCTGGAGTCGAGAGACGCAGTGAAGAACTCATCCTTGACGGACTACTGGCGCTGCCGTAGCCCTGCCTTGTGAACTATCGTCCTGCCTGCTGGCGCTGCCGCAAACCTTCTGAAACCTTCATCGTCGTCGGGACCTGCTGGCGTGGCCGCGGACCGTTTGTAACTACCACCTTCATCGGGACCTGCTGGCTCCGCCGCGGACCGTCGCTACCTTCAATCATCTCGGGACCTGCTGGCTCCGCCGCGGCCCGATCATCTAGAACGCCGAGCTCGAGGATTGTGAGCTATCCACCTATCACCATATCTACCAGAGTGGTAACAAGACTGTCCCGCTACCCCCATTCCCAACCAAGAGACTAGAACCAAGGGGACCCCTGAGTCCAGACCTCCTTGTACCATTCCACCGTACTTAGAGAATTGCTTATAAAGAACGTTAAACCTTATCCTTGTGTGGTGTACATCTGTGGGGGGGAAGTTACTTGTCTGCACGATCGCTGGAGACGGCTCTCCCCGGAGACCTCTCCCCTTATTCTCGGCCGTCCCTCCCGGTCCGTCTAACATTGGTGGCCAGCGGCGCGATCCGAATCAACGCGTAATCGTACAGAGAGTAGCTCACCCCACGACGAAACCACAATGACAACCAAAGAGAGCGGATCCACCGAGAAATTCTAGATGGAGAAATTGGAAGAATACAGCCATCGTGAGTTGAAACAATTCTGCATTGAACTAGGTATCGCTACCACCGGTCTGAGTACTAAAGATGATTTCAAGCACGCCCTTGAGTCATGGGCGGAAACCGGGGCCGTCAGACCCCCGGACCAAAATGTCACAGCAGCAGAGAAAAACACCACGGCTCCCGAGGAGCGAAGAACGGGTCTCTCGCAAGATGAGATCCAAGAGCGAGAAAGAAGCAGACTACATGAACTAGAAATGGCCCGGCTCAAAATGGATGGCGAACTCAAACTAGCCGAACAAAAACTGAACCTAGAACATCTGCGGCTCCGAGAAGAGCGGGAAGAGAAACAGAGACAAAGAGAGCTCGAAGAGAAGAGACTGGCGTATGAACACGAGCGCAAACTAGCAGAGATAGACTTACGTAAGCAGAGCAAAGAATTAGGGGTGCCCGAACAACCACGCACCCCGGGAGCAACAGAAAAGAAAATACACATCCCCAAGGATGTCGTTCGAGAATATTTCCGAGATGACGACATACAGCAATGGTTCAAAGCCTACGAAATAGCTATGACCTCCCACCGGATCGATCGAAGCGATTGGGGAGCTGGCCTATGGGGGAGGTTCGTCAATGAGGGCCGCGATGCCCTGTTACAGCTCCCAGACCATCAGATGACCTCCTATGACCACATGAAAGCTACCCTCCTCACCCGCTATGGGCTCACACCTGAGATGTACCGCCAGAGGTTCCGAGACTGCACCCGGATCCCGGGTACAACTTGGGTGGAGTACGTGAACTATTTCAGCCGAGCCTTCGAGGGTTGGATCAAGGGAAGCAATGTAACGACCTACGAGCAACTCTTCAATCTCATGGTATGGGAGCATCTATCTAACAACTGCTTCGTCGAGCTCAGACAGCACCTCCTCGACAGTAAACTAACGGATCCACGGCAGCTCGCCGCCGAGGCTGACCGGTGGGAAATTACCCGAGTGGGCCGAAAGGGGTCACATGAACAGAACCAGAACCACCAAGGTCAGCACCGTCCCCGAGGAGGAGGAGGGGGTCAGGGACGAGGAAGAGACAACGCCCCGGCCGCTCCCGCTGCCAGCACCCCACCCCCGGCCAACCGGGGCCACACCCCGGCGCGCCCGGGGTACAGAGCCAACGTCACGTGTCACCGATGCCAGCGAGTCGGCCACTACGCAAGTGACCCGAATTGTCCACAGAGCCAGACTCCGAGACCCCGCCAGATGGCTGCCGCCACCCTGGGGGAAGAACAGATCTCCGAAGAACACGAGGAATGTGAGCAAGAACACCAAGAATGGGAACCAGCCGCCATGGTTCTAGCGTGCCTAGGGGGAAAAGACATGGTCCCGCGGGCCCCCCTACCCGCCAACACCCGGAAGTACAGTCAGTGGGTGAACATTAATGGACACAGGGCCGAAGCCCTACGTGACACCGGGCCAGTGTAACAGCCGTCCGCTGTCACCTGGTGACCCCAGAACAGATCCTGCCGAACGTTCTCTGCCCTGTACGTTCAGCCGACAATTCGGAGAGTCTATGTCGGATGGCCTGCGTCCCCTTCGAGTGGGGAGGCGTCTCCGGCATGTTGAAGGTGACGGTCCGAGATGATGCCCCCGTAGACTGTCTCCTGGGAAATGATCTGGAGAGTTCCCCGTGGGCCACCGTAGAGAGAAGAGAGCACCTGGGGATGTTGGGCCTCCCGGACTGGGCGTGCGTAACCACCCGGTCCATGGCTGCCCGCGCCATCCCCCGACCTACAGAACCGGAATGGCCGGCACCTCCTCCCCCAGTCGCTCCCGTTGAAGACACCGACCGTGCCGTCCCCCCAGAGCAAACTCCCGAGGGGCTCGCTCAGCCTCAGGATCTTTCCGACCTGGCTCAGTGGCGGCAGGAGGGGGGGCCTACCCAGGAACAGTTTCGCCACGAACAGAAGACCTGTCCCTCCCTCGAGGGGCTCCGCCAACAAGCCCTCGCCCAGAGCGCAGGGGATACCTCCGGAACCCATTGGGTCTATTGGGACAATGACCTGTTGTACAGCGAACAGAGAATCGCAGAGTTAGGGGCCAGTCGAGTGCTAGTGGTGCCCCTCCGCTTTAGAGACTTCTTGCTAAACCTGGCCCACGATGTCCCCCTGGCTGGTCACCTGGGTCAGGACAAAACCTACAGTCGCCTAGTGACCCACTTTTTCTGGCCCAAGATGAGGAACAACGTACTCCAGCACTGCCGGTCTTGCCCCACGTGCCAGGCCAGCGGGAAGAGCGGCCGCAAGCTTAAAGCCCCTCTGCAACCTTTCCCAGTGGTCACCACCCCGTTCGAGAGGGTGGGGATAGACATTGTGGGGCCCCTGGACCCCCGTACCGCCCAAGGACATCGGTTCATCCTGGTACTGGTGGACCACGCCACCCGCTACCCCGAGGCTGTTCCCTTGCGAACTGTGACAGCCCCGGTAGTCGGCCGGGCCTTGATGGGGATCTTCTCCCGGGTGGGCTTCCCCCGAGAAGTCGTCAGCGACCGAGGCACAAACTTTATTTCAAAATACATGAAGTCCCTCTGGCAACAGTGTGGGGTCACCTACCGATTCACGACCCCCTATCACCCTCAAGGAAACGGACTAGTTGAGCGGTTCAACCGCACGCTCAAAGGGATGATTGGGGGGTTGGAAGAGCCCCTCCGTCGCCAGTGGGATGTGCTACTGCCGTGCCTCCTCTTTGCCTATCGAGAAGTCCCCCAGAAGTCCCTCGGCTTCAGCCCGTTCGAACTCTTATATGGACACCCTGTGCGAGGGCCGCTCAGCCTAGTCAAAGAAGGTTGGGAAATGCCCCCCCTGAAGAACCCTCCAGATGTTTTCAAGTACCTCCTGACCCTACGCAACCAGACCAGACGGTTCAGAGAACTGGCAAAAGCAAACTTGGAGGCCAGTCAGGAAGACATGAAAAGGTGGTACGATCAAAATGCCTCCTCCATCGAATTTGAACCCGGCCAACAAGTATGGGTGATGTCTCCCACCGAACCATGCGCCTTGCAAGACAAGTGGACAGGGCCCTTCAAAGTGGTCGAGCGCAAGAGCCCTGTCACCTATCTCATCGATATGGAATCTTCACGGAACCCCCTCCGGGTCCTCCACGCCAATAGACTAAAACCCCACTTTGTGCGCTCGGAGCTCAGCCTCCTAATGGCAACAGACAACGGAGCCGAGGAGGACTCCGAACCACTACCTGACCTCCTACGGACTCGGGAGAAGGACGGCTCCGTGGACGGGGTCCGACTCTCGGAGGCCCTCACCCGGGAACAGCGCCAAGGCTGCCGAGACCTCCTACTGCAGTTCGCCACCCTGTTCTCCCTCACCCCAGGGGTCACCCCCTGGCGCTTACACGACGTGGACACTGGAGACAGTCCCCCTATCCGACATCGGCCCTACCGCGTACCAGATCGGGTACGGGCCTGCATCCAAGAGGAGGTGTCCAAGATGCTCACGCTCGGGGTCATCGAGCCCTCAGACAGCCCCTGGGCCAGCCCAGTGGTCCTGGTCCCCAAAGCGGCCGCCCCCGGCACCACTCCTGAGCTCCGGTTCTGCGTCGACTACCGGGGCTTGAATGCGGTCACCAGAACCGACGCACATCCCATCCCCCGAGCAGATGAACTGATCGACCGCATGGGAGCTGCCCGCTACCTCAGCATCTTCGACCTGACAGCGGGCTACTGGCAGATCGGTCTCACACCCCGGGCCCAAGAACGATCTGCCTTCTCCACCCCTGATGGCCACTACCACTTCAAGGTCATGCCATTCGGCATGAAGAATGCTCCAGCAACCTTTCAGCGGCTAGTAAACCAGGTCCTGGCGGGACTCGAAGAATTCAGCGCAGCCTACTTGGACGATATCGCTGTGTACAGCCACCACTGGTCCGACCACCTCAACCACCTCCGAGAGGTTCTGCAGGCCCTCCAACGAGCCGGCCTCACGATCAAGGCCAGCAAATGCCAAATTGGCCAGGGGTCCGTGACCTATCTCGGGCACCAGGTGGGAAGCGGCCTGGTGGCCCCGCTGCAACTCAAGATCGCTGCCATCCAGTCTTGGCAGCCCCCCATCACCCAGACCGAGGTCCGCGCCTTCTTGGGACTCACAGGCTACTACTGGCGGTTCGTGAGGGACTATGGCAGCATTGTGGGGCCCCTTACGGAACTAACATCCCAAAACCAACCGAAGAAGGTCAACTGGACCCCAGACTGTCAAGCGGCCTTCGAAAAGCTGAAGGACGCCATGTGCTCCGCCCCTGTGCTCCAGGCCCCCGACTACAGTCGGGAATTTATCGTCCAAACGGATGCCTCCGACCATGGCATTGGGGCAGTCCTTTCCCAGCTGAACCCCGAAGGACTTGACCAACCAGTGGCTTTTATCAGCAGACGTCTCCTGGCCCGAGAGCAACGCTGGAGCACTATCGAGAGGGAGGCCTTCGCAGTGGTGTGGGCCCTCAAAAAGCTCCGGCCTTATCTCTTCGGTACCCACTTCTGGGTACAGACCGATCATCGGCCCCTGCAGTGGCTAATGCAGATGCGGGGGGAAAACCCGAAACTATTGCGTTGGTCCATCTCCCTGCAGGGGATGGACTTCACTGTGGAACATCGACCTGGGCAAGACCACGCCAACGCAGATGGCCTGTCCCGATTCTTCCGCCTCGACGAGAAGAGTCCCCAAGAGGATGGGTGACTCTCCCCGCCTTCAGCTGGGGGGGACGCATGTTGGACAGGCCACACAACAGACTTGCTCCCTCCCGCACGACCAGGCCCGAGCCTGGCTCTCCAGGTGTTACATGCGACAACCACCCGTTTCCCGTCTCATATGGGACCCCTACCCCATGGCATCTCCACATCATGGGCCCGAATCACTACCGGCCCCCGCGCCCGGCCTGGGCGCCATCTTGGACACAGCACCACGAGGCCGCGTGGCCTCCGATCGACCCTAACCCTGGGCCTGGCCAGGCCCCGACATCCCGGCACCACCATCCACCCAGGAGGTGAGCGGACTACTTGGCAGGTCAATGGGAGAAAGAGGTGTCGATGGCTCTCCCCCGCCAGGTGCCGATCGCTCCCAGCTCCCCCAGGCGCTGGCTCCACCCCCCTGCTGGGTGTCTGGACTCCCTCATCACGGACCTCCCGACCTCCAAGTGCGAGGGCCCGGACATCAAAGGGCGCCAGACCTATAACTGGGGCAGCTCCAGAGCAGGAAGGCAGTTGTATCCTGGAGCCGAGAGACGCAGTGAAGAACTCATCCTTGACGGACTACTGGCGCTGCCGTAGCCCTGCCTTGTGAACTATCGTCCTGCCAGCTGGCGCTGCCGCAAACCTTCTGAAACCTTCATAGACAGGGAAGGGGCAGAAGAGAGTGAGACAGAAATAGAGGAAGAGCGGAGAGGTCAAGACAGTGAAGGGGCAGGAGAGAGTGAGACGGAAACTGAGGAAGAGTGGAGAGGCCAAGACATTGAAGGGGCAGGAGAGAGTGAGGCGGAAACTGAGGAAGAGTGGAGAGGCCAAGACAGTGAAGGGGCAGGAGAGAGTGAGACGGAAACTGAGGAAGAGTGGAGAGGCCAAGACAGTGAAGGGGCAGGAGAGAGTGAGGCGGAAACTGAGGAAGAGTGGAGAGGCCAAGACAGTGAAGGGGCAGGAGTGAGTGAAACAGAAATAGAGGAAGAGTGGAAAGGCCAAGACAGTGAAAGGGCAGGAGAGAGTGAGACGGAAACTGAGGAAAAGTGGAGAGGCCAAGACAGTGAAGGGGCAGGAGAGAGTGAGACAGAAATAGAGTTAGAGTGGAGAGGCCAAGACAGTGAAGGGGCAGGAGAGAGTGAGAAAGAAATAGAGGTCCGGCTTGTTCAAGAGAGTTTGTTCACATGTAATTGGTTTGGAGTAATAAATTACTCGACCTAAAAAACTGGGCTGAGTGACCAACTCACTCATGGACAAAGGAGGCTTGAGATCTGTGCTTGTGTATTACATATGGTTTCACAATCTATTTTTTCAATTTTTGTGATGGTGGAAAACATCTGTCTGGTATCTGGTGTGGGGTAAATTTTGTTTAGCCAATCCTTTGTGCAGAAGTATCAAACTCAATGCAAATGAAATTTGTGTGTTTGCACAATAGTCCAAAATCTCTGCAGAGCCCTCAAATTTCCAATTTGCATATGAGCAGCTCATGAGCCGAAGGGCTTTAACTTTGCACTCTGGCATTTGTAGTTCTTTTGACCCCATTCTAAAATTATATTTACAAATCTCACAAAAATACTGAACTGGATGAGGTACTCAGGAGTGGACCTGGGAAAGCTGAGAACGCTGTCTCCTTACCAAATATAAGAATTTTAAGACGTTAGTCTCCAAATTATTTGTATCAGATGTATTAGGCCAGTTGGGTTTATAAAGTTTAAAAAAAGACTGCAATCTCTAGAATGCTTTATATTGCTGTTTGTTTGGAGCACAGAAACAAATCTTTACACCAAATAATCCTGACGATAAAGCTGTCTTGGAGCGTAATCCACGCAATCACTTCCCTCTGAGTTTACACCTTTGCCTGGCTCACGCTGCACAACCAATCAGTGCGCTTGGCCAGCTCTCTTTTTCCAAAAATTGGATTAAGGCTGGAGTGTGTACTAGGGAATTTCTAACGCAGGGAAACTCAGACAAGCTCTTTGTTATTCCTCTGGCCTGGCTCCAGGGCATCTTAATCGAGTTTGACTCTCTTTGCGCCAACAGGGAACATAAATCAGCTCTTTAAGTGGCTTCAGCATGGGCCTTTGTTTCCTGCACCACCCTCCCATCCACCATCCAAATGGACGCGCCCAGCAACGTCCACAGCTAAATCCGATTAAAGCCTGCATGGGGCCGGTTAGTGGCTAAATGAATCTGGTCAGGGAGAGTCTGCGTTTTTCATTACAAACAAAAAGAGTAAAGCAACAAGACCTGACAAAAGGCCCACGCGTAATCGATACCCTGCTGGGGCGTCATGCTATGGGCCTCATAACAATTGTATTTTGAATTTGGAGACGCATTTACACACTGCAGAAAATATATATATTTTTTTCACAGCACTAATTTTAAATGTTAAAGTAGGTGTTGGCAAGAGGTTGATAAGCACCACAGCCAAACAGAGCCTCTCTCAGTCTGGCAGTGTCCCCAGGGCCAGAAGGGTCTTCAACCCATGCTGTCTCCTCTGGACATCATGCTTGGTGAATGCAGGGCTCTGATGCTAAATAAATAAATATATAAATATTAAAGGATTTCTGAAGTCACGTCACGTGCGGGCGCCCCTATTAACAGTGTGTTTCAATAAAAGAGCCTGCGGCATGCTGAATTGGTTTCTATAGGTGGTCTTCCTAATAATAGCTGACTGGCGTCCTCCCTCCATCCCCTCCTAAACCCAGAAACCCCTCTTCATCCGCTAAGGAAGTGGTGACAAATGGCTGGGCGTCAGTGCGTGATAATGCGGCCCCAGCGTGAGCAGCCAGGGGTAGCAGCACGGCCCAGCCCTTAACCAGTGACCAGAACAAATAGAGCACTTAATGGTCCGTAGTGAGGTGAGCGTGGCCGAGCTTCACCTTGGGAGCTCCTCTGGGGACGTGGGAGGGAAGAAAGGAGCGCACGCGGAAGAAGAAAGGCAGACAGTAGTCGACGAGAAGAAAATCGTGGATAAGAGGGAATGAAAGAGGCCGCAGGAAAACAGGGGGACAGTGCGTGACGCAAGAGTGTCTGGTAAAAACTGAGGCGAGGACCAAGAAGGGAGAATGTACAAAGTGTACAGGAATAAAACTAAAAGTGAGAGAAGATACAATGAACGGCAGAAAAAAAATGCAAGGGTAAGAGAAGGTGAGATGGCGGAGCAGAACCCTGTAGCGGAGTTCTGAGGGGAGCCCTGAGATAAGGAATGGTAGAGAAGTGGATAGAAGGAAAGTGCGAGCAGAATGGGGGTGAAGTAACGAGGAAAGTAGGGAAATGTGTATGCAAGAGGTGTGGGCGGAATTAATAAGAAAAAGTAAAGCGATTGGATTAAGGCAGTAAGCAGAAACAAAGAGAGAATGAGTGATGAATTAAGTGAGAGAAATGTGTGGAGAAAAGATGAGCACGAATTGAGGTGGGGCGAGAGGGTAGAAAGAAAAGAGAAACATGTGAGAGTAGGCGGGAGAAACGAAGAGCTAAGGAAACAGGAGTAAAAGGAGGCAAACGTGTGGGAAGACGAGGAAAGCAGACGCGGCAAATGTTGGAGAAAAGAAAGGAACAGGAGATGGGCATAGAAGGAAGTTCAGAGGGAATAGAAAGGAAGGGATAGAAGTAAGGGACAAAGAGTGACAAGTGAGCAATAAGAACAAGCGGCGGGGGGGGCGCGGGGAGCAGATCCCTTTGAAGTAGCTCATGGCCTCGCGGCCAAGAAAGTGAAAGAAATTAGGGGGGAGGTGGGAGGGAGGCTGATGGCTTTGATGTGTGAAGCAGGCAGGCAGCTCGAGAAGCACATGGAAAGCGTGTGCACGGACACACATGCACTCGGCAAAATCCGCCTGGTTTTAGCTTTCTGGTTTGACATCAATAGGTCTCTCTACGAGACCTAAAAAACACATCTGCAAAATCAGTAAAAAAAGAAAACAGGGAGCACTAAATCAGAATTCCAATTTAGGAGGGATTTGCAATTGATTTCACCAACAAATTGCCAACGTAAGCATGGAGGAAGACCACCATGTGGAATGTGCCCATGCTCAGAGTGAGCTGTTCATTTGCCAAGAAAACCACAGCTGGTGAGCGCTCCACACCAGTGGATGTAGATAGCTATCAGTAGCATATGGGCCTGGGAAACTGGGGGTGGTGTATGAGGTAGTGACGCAGGAGCCTGGGAAATCAGGAACAGAGGGAGGTTCACATTGTAGTGACAGCTGCTATACTAACAAGCATTGGCATATCCAATAGGTCTCGCTTTTTGGACACTATAAGTATTTAGTTATGCAGCAGAATATCCTTGGTGAAACAACACCAACTGTTGCATGGCTAAACACTTATAAGGTCCCAAATGCGAGACCTATTGGCTATGTCAATGCTTGTTGAATTAGTGCGCGTGATATATTTTCATTTCGAAAGAGCTGTAGCGGTGAATTTAAAGCCTGGCTGTTTACTTAATGTTATTATGATTCATACTTTCAACGGTTGCACGATACAAGCTTGGTCAGTGGTCGGACACTTGCTATTTGTCGGGCCTTTCACTACCTCCAGTGTTGATGTTTGATGCACCTTAATTGCAGCCTATTGTCCCTTTCCAGGTTCTCTTCCACCTCAGCAATCCAGGCAATACATTTGCTTGCCAGACCGCTCTCCTAAGTGTTCCCCGCATGTAAATTAATCTTGATTCACTTTACACTGTCATGCTGAGTGCTACAAATTGCCTGTAACAATAAAACAGCATGAGTTAAAAATAGGGGCGAGGGGTTCGCAGATTGAACTCCTGCATTCCTGGATAGGGCGCGCCTCTGCTTTATGCCAATACATTAGTCGACGATAATGAATCTTCTCTTCTGGAAAGCATGGTATAGTTGATTTTAACATTTTCCTTCAATGAAGCAGTACATCGCCTTTTATATTTTAAGTTAGACAAACCATTCATGACAAGAGTGTTTGAGTTAAATATGAAGCCGTGCTTTCTTTCCCTTGCCTGAGTGCTATCCATCTTTTCATTTACAGGAGCTTGACAAAAGTACTGGCTCTGCGCAGCATTTCCTTTAATTACATGTTTCAGGAAAGAGGCTTTTAACATAAAAATCGTTATATTCGTGTATTTACTACTTGCTCCTCAATAGAGCTTAATGGAGAAGGTTTAAATCCTAAACGAGGGCGCTGTTCTGCCGGCGCCTGGGCTCTGCTAACAGGCCGCCTCGGGTGTCCACGGGACTTCCCAAAGCTTCTCCTTTGTGCTGCCGATTAACACTGGACCCGCCTTCACTGGATCTGATTGACAGCCGCAGCCCCCTGGGCAAACCCCTTCCGCTGCTGTGGCCTCTCTGCCGCCTAGTTAAGTAACAATGGGGTGACCCAGTATCCCTAAGAACCTGGGCAGTAATGATAATGATAAACAATCGGTTCTTTAGGGTGCAATGAATTTCTTCACTTATATCTCATTATCCACAACATATTCATTATTTATAAACATGAGTTAATCAAAACAAAATTACAAGTTATGTGGTAGAGAGAGGAATCCAAACCATCTGAAGAGTTTGCAAGGTACTTTATAAATTGTACTCATTTATAGGTCTTTGAATATGCACTGATATGTAATGTCGATGTTTCAACCTAATTGTCGCGCTCTTGAAGCGTCTGCACGGGTCTTCATCAGGACTGGGCGGTGGGGTAAGGGGGGGGGAGAGTGGCAGCCTAGTGATTAAAAGGAATTGGTCAGGTTTGGATTTGTGGTATTATTTACTATTACCAATTATGGTTGGTACATCATCCTAAACAAAGCACAGAAGGGTTGAGGCAAACTACTGCACCTGTTAATATAAGTGGCTTACTATTCTGGTGATGGTGCTCAAGAAACCAGGAAGTACAACCCTATTTACTCCCAATTGGGCAAAGGCCCAAAACATAAATGCAAGAATTTTTGGAATCAGCACTCATCAAGAAATAACATAGCTTTTCTTTCACATTAAATCAGTCCAAAAAAGTAATATAAGAAGCAGGTCCAAAATCCACTGATGATCGGAATATATTCTTTATTAGTTGATCCAAACAATAAAATCCAAGTACACAGGTGATTCTCTTTTAGCGAACGCGTTTAGTCTCTGATGGAGACTTCTTCAGGGCTCGAAAAATCAGTGGTTTATCAATTCTAAAAAATCACTCTTAGTGAGATAAAGCACAGCGAAAAACATCTCTGCTCGTGCACGGACGTTGATTCTGTTGCTGGCCACCATGCCTCAATTTGTTAATTCAGGTCTACTATGAACATGACAGATATGAAAGGAATGTAACTGATGTTTTTCGCTGTGCTTTATCTCACTAAGAGTGATATTTTAGAATTGATCAAACACAGATTTTTCGAGCCCTGAAGAAGTCTCGATCAGAGACTAAACGCGTTCGCTAAACGAGAATCACCTGTGTACTTGGATTTTATTGTTTGGATCAACTAATAAAGAATGTATTCCGATCATCAGTGGATTTTGGACCTGCTTCTTATATTACTTTTTTGGACTGATTTAATGTGAAAGAAAAGCTATGTTATTTCTTGATGAGTGCTGATTCCAAACATTCTTGGTACATCATCCATTAAACTCACCTCCAAGTAGACCCGGCCAGGCTATCCTTTGGAGTTTGCTGAAAGTAAGTTCTTTTCCTGTCAGACTCTGTGCGTAAAGTGCCGCTTAATTAGATATGCCTGAATGAATCAAATATTATCAGCTTCGAGAAGCGCCCACATTAAATGCGCTTACCTAGTTGTGAATATGTGAGTTTCCAATTCAATTTCAAAATCTGTTTTTCATTCAGGTTTTCCTGCCGCTTCATTCAGTGTGGCCGCTGGTGCATCAATTAATACCTGCGGGCGAAGAGGCAGTGTTTATACTACGGCGTTAGTCATAGCGACTGACTATTGAGCTTGCAATTGAGCTCTTTAAAATTCGCGGGGTGGCGGGTTTCGAAACCGCTTACCTTAGGCCGCTTAGATCATGCATCGGACGGAACCAGTCGTGACAGCGCCTTCTATGATTGTGCAGGCTTCACCGGAGTCTGAGCAGTAGCCTCACTAGAGATGAACTCGTGTTAAGAGTGACTGCGCTTTTTCTATGAAAGTAGTTTTACTAAAACACCCTAAAAATCTAAGCTGGTGTACTGGAATCCGAGGGTTTCAATGATTTACGTACTTTGCTTTCTTAAGTTTTATCTCCTCGAGTGGAAATTGTTCTTTTGTTTTCATGCCTGTAAGCTCGTCATGCTCTTTGAGACATTTGAATCAAGTAGCGCGCTTACAGGTAACCTAGCGCCCTGCAGAATGCTGAGAATAGGTTGTGCAGATGGCACTTAGAGGGTAGCATTGAGGCTTGTTTGATGCCATATGTACCACTTGTGAGGAGGAGACCAAGTGTGCGGCGGATTGGAATTGTGTACATCGCATCTGTCCCCGCAGGATGTCAATATATTGTAATTTATGAAGCGATCTGAACTAACTACAGTTTGAAACCTTTATGCGAGATTTTGCATAGTAGTATACCAGCATTTTGCACTGCCAGTGTTCACTCAAGTTCTAAAATTACCCACTATGGACCTACAGGGAGTAACAAACATAAACCTCCTCCCTAATTTTCAGACCACTGCTCAGTGGAAAAGGAGTTGTTGGCGGTATTGCTCTTTCTTTCTCTCATATCTACTTATTCTACCGAAAAACGCCATGACAAATGGTCAGCCTCTGGCTGAAAATAAGGCAGAATGGAAACTTTAACAAGCATTGGCATTGTTCGAACAGACCCTAAAGAAAACCAGCACAAGCGCGCGGCAGCAGGGGGAGGGGGCATGCACGATTCCCTTGCGGGAGCGTGCAGCAAGGCGTGATGATTGCGACCATATGGCTTCACCATATGGCGCCACGCGCTCCCGCAAGGGAATCGCCAGACGTGCACGCGCTGCCATTGCAAGCAATGCAACGCGTGCACATTTTTACCCCCAAAGCTGTGCCGATGTCTCTCTCCTATGCAGCGCATGAGCGCTGCGTAGGCAAGACCTAAAAAGCTAAACAACAGGTCTGCTGGTACCAGAGTACGGATTGATACACACCACCCGACAGAATACCAGAGCCAATGGAACACCTTTGTAAGTGGACTAAAAAGAACTCTTCCTGATCAAATGTATTCAAGGTAATCAACTTGTGGGTGTAGCCTAAGTACTTCTCCCAGTAGGGCTTCTTAAAGTTCTTTTTCTGGTGATCACATTTTATTTTTACACAAAAGGGTTCTGTTGACTAGAGTTCTGAAATCCAGAGAACAGGACAAGTAAGTGTGCAAGAGTTATACTCTGTGTATGTGGAATCTATTTGTACGTTTTGAAATCTGTAAAGCAAATATTTTGCAGATCTAGATTTCAGAGAGAAACCCCAAACGAAAAAGTTTAGCCTTACATTGTAGGCTCGCTTATGAAGCCTGATGTACCTTACCTGTTTTCCTGTGTAGAGTTTAGCAAGGGGAGTTAAAAGACGAAGCATGTGGGTATCCTGTAGAGTCGCCATGTTATTCTCTTCTAGTCCGAGCAGCCTTGAAACCTCCATAAGTAGAAGAAATGCACCTCGAGTTTGGACCTGGATAATTAAGAATGACATATCACAAATAATTAAATATATTTTTAAAGTTAGAACGCCAAGAATGCTTTCCCCTTTACACCCAACCCTGGGCATAGCATCCTACAATCTCTAGCTCTACCAGATCTTGCATTCTTCCTCAACTGCCTCAACGCTACCTCATAAGAAGATGATGCCATACCATCATCCTGCGTCAAATCTCTCTCTGGAGAATCTTTTTCATCCTTGTTAACACCTCCACTACTCAAGGCAACTCTCTTCTCTTAAGAAAGGCCATATGTTTCCACTCCTGAAGAAACCCACATTATTCCATGATGACAGTCACATACCAGTCTATTGCCCACCAAGCCTTTAGCAGCAAAATCATTGAAAAAGAAAGGCTACCAATCAGGTTTCAGATCACAATGAATATGGAGACACATAACTTTCACATCATACATGATGCACTTCTCATTACAGATGAAGATGACTTCTGCCTTATAATAATGCTTGACCTCTTAGCCATCTTTGACACCTTCAGCATCCTACCCTCTATCACACACTGAAATTTCAAACGGCATTTGCAGGAAACATCCTCCACTGGTTCTTCTCCTGATATCCAACCAAAGCTAGTTTGCCCACATGGAGAACGCCAGGTCCCAGAAGTTTCCTGTCGTCACCTGCAGTCCCCCCAGGGTTTCATTGTGCCCTGGTAACAGATAACGACTGCCTAAGATTACATTTTTTAGGCCCACATTCTCAATGCAGAATTCATAGAAACACATTTATTGCAAAGGCCTAAATGCCAAAGGCCAGATTATCATAT
Source organism: Lissotriton vulgaris (assembly GCF_964263255.1). Lineage (NCBI taxonomy): Eukaryota > Metazoa > Chordata > Amphibia > Caudata > Salamandridae > Lissotriton > Lissotriton vulgaris. The sequence continues at coordinate 266,788,524 of NC_141699.1, read as the reverse complement.
GTTTTAGCATCTAGGAGTGTGATGATTAATAGTGGATTTCAAATTTGTGCATTAAGAACCCAACTAGTATTGTGCTAATCTCTCAAACCAGAGCAGGCACAACAATTGAGAAGCACACTCCGTCCACACACAATATTTTTTTTTCCGCTGAAACGCTGTGCAACTCAGCACCTATAGGAGCCTTGTGGGCCTTTTGATTTTTTTGGTTTGCTTAAAAAGTATCTTACTGCACTACTGTGCATGAAGGAAAACGTAAGCCTTGACAATGTGACTCCGTTTGTGAGACACATATTGGAAGTTTCTGTGGAAAATTCTAGTTTTGTGAAAATTTGCCAATGGCGGTCTGCTTGCATTGAAAACATCGAAAAAGTGGAGTTCTTTTGAAAATAGAGCTATTACAGAATAGACAAATAAAAGTGATATTTTTATTCCGACACAACCATGATCTATTTTTGATTTTCAAGTATACTTACTCAAGACATTATTAGAAGCATATACAGGTAGATTCATGAAGCTAAATAGCGCTCGCAAAGGGTCAGATTCTGAGAATCCGGCCCTTTGCGAGTGCGATTTTTGCATTTGGGATTCATCATCCCAAATGCAAAAATCGCTATTTGCGATATCGCATATTTGCGAGGAATTGGATTTAAGGAATCTCTATTAGAGATTCCTTAAATGCAATTCATGAACCAATTTTAAATTGCGAATTCGCAATATTTGGTCGCTATTTACCACGAAGTCTGACTTCGTGGTAAATAGCGAAAAAGTAGAAAAAAGCACTTTAGTGCATTTTTCTCTGTTGCATGTTACACACACACATGTCCTTTGGACATGTGTGTGCGCAACACCTGTGTAAATTTGCATTTCAGGGGTGCTACAGGGTGTCCTTTGGACACCCCTGGCACCCTTGAAATCGCTATCTTATTTGCGATTAGCTAATTGCTAATCGCAAATAAGGAATACCCCCCTAAAGGCCCATAGGAATGAATGGGGAGTATTCCTTATTTGCGATTAGCAATTTGCTAATCGCAAATAAGGCATGTGTAGGAATCGCAATTTATTTTGCGATTCCTACATGAATCCCGTTTTGCGAGTCTGTAATAGCGATTCCTTATGAATCGCTATTAAAGACTCGCAAAACGGGTCTTTGATGAATCTACCTGATAGTGTCAGAAACTGTGGGGAACCTGCTCAGGGGCTGGGAAAATAACCTTCAATTACTTTATGTACTTTTTTGTTTCACACAGAAATTGCAAATATCCGTGCATTGCAACCGACATTAAAATGGTCTCTAAAATTCAATGAAAGCATTTAAGATGTTATCATAATTACACATCCATATATCATTCATATCCCTTGAAAATTCTTGTTTCAATAAAATACAGCAGCTAAGAAAACAGGATGCTGAAGCGCCTGGAATAGATATACGACTTTTCCCACTGACCAACTGCAAAACGTTTCCTTTTCAATTTGCAGATGCCCCTTTGGAACATACTGCTCTGGATTAATCAAGGATACCAAATCAAGCCAGTGAAATGTCAGTGGTCAGAGACAGTACCCCAACAATCTAGACCTATATGGAGAATCAGTTCCCTCCCCTTTCATTTCCATAAATCAACAGTAATCTTAATCCAGATGCAAACAAGGGAGGAATCGTTTATTTACTCACAGACACTGGTAATTACTCAGTCCACATTCCAGTCCATTGGGTGTGTGTCCATGATGCCAACCCAGTCAGATACTAACCATATAAAAAACGGGCCTAGTTTGTCTGCAGTAAGTACAGTCCAGTCTGACCTGCCAGACAAAATTCCCTTTACATGGGAACAAAAGTAATGCCATATCGGTTTTGGCCTATTGTGACCTCATCAGTGAGATGCAGCTTGAATTTAATGGAACAGTGAGCACAAAACTCCAATCTGGACCAATATTAAAACGCTGTTGACATTGAGTGGCTAGAATGATGCACCACTGATCACCTCAATGTAAAATGCAAGTTGGAGTAGCAGTGTCCTTGAGGAGCAAAGTTCAAACACTGAAGGGTGTGCGACCTGGTCGTTTCAGGGGATGAAGGAGGAAAAAAAGAGTGAGTTGAAATCGAAAAGGATATAATGAAAGATGACACTGTTTAGAGTAAGAAGCCTCAATTTATTTGAATTTGGTTTAAAGAATATACTTCAGAAAGGCATGCACTTGTGTGAACAAATAACACATTTTTGTGGGCAGAGGTATTTATTGGTCAAGTGTATCAGTAAGGGGCACATTTACCTGTAAATCCAGTACTCCAGCCTTGGTATCTTTTATATATTAACATGCTTGAATCATTCTCCCCTCATCAGGCTGGGAATCCTCAGTAACTTTAAAATAGAAGTAAACCGTGTTACAAAGACCATAGGACTCAACAACTGTGCCGGTTTAGTAGCACACCTGTAGTGAAGGCAGGGCCCTTGCTTGCGCTCATTGCTATGTTAGCATAGGCTTATTAGAAGTTTAAATGCCATTTTACATTTTTGCTGCTTTTGCACACGACACTACATGTACCTGTTGTTGTAAGTTAGGCTGCACATGAGAATGGCTTGTTTTCATCATCCCTAGACATACATATCGACCTTAGTCTGCACAGAGAGTGCTGAAGCCTCTAAGGTTATCATAACAATGTTAGGTGTTGTTTGGACTGATCGGCTCATGCTCTAGACAGAACATGCACATACAGCTAGATGAAATTCTGACGCCTTCAATATTGCACTGCATGCATGATTTGAACACTTGGAGAAAATCCGTTTCCAGAGAGAGAGAGCTTTTTGCAGGCCCTGATGTAATTCATCTCTACTGATCTTGGAGGTATGTGGTTCCCCATTCAAGCCTAAGAGACCTTCTATTATTATATAAAATCTAGTTCCTAGCTAGGGAGGGTGGCATACAATGCACTATAGGACCTGTTTCCACTATCATTATAATATGATTCCTCCCTTTGTGTTTTATGGAATTGGAACAATGCTGATAGTATTATTTTTAATCATATGCCTGCTTATGTTAGCAAAAATACTGCATCTTCGAGCACGTCGTTAAAATAAACATTTTAAACTTTATAGTGTCTCCTTTTACCCATGTTGTGGACTGGTATAAGAATAATACAAAAGAGTTTTCTTGATACCAACCATTCCAGAGTGTATCCTAAGTTGCATGTTCTGGGTTGTCTAATCATTGGTACCTTTGCTAAAGGACGAAGAGCTAATGAGACACTAATGCTAGTCGGTTTGGGGTTCTAGGTACTGAGGTGAGTTTTTTGGTCCACTACAATTCACTGAGGTCCTGGGACTCTGTGCACAGTTCTGTGAATGAGCTAAATCCCTGAAACACACCCACCCCATTGGAAGTCAAATTTCAGCCAGTGAGATTGAAGTGCTATGCTCTCCAACGCTCCCCTACAGGAAGCTACAGCTCAGATTTCATAGCCCAATTTTGAGGCGTACATACGGTAAAAGTGGGGTTGTGACTCAGGAGGGTTGTGTGTGAATGTATGAAGATATCAACACTGTAGAACTAGAGTTACATGTAAGTAACTCATTTCTTCTCCAGCAATGGATATTTCATATATTCACATGCTTGAATCAGAATAGCACACAGTATATAGCATTTGAATAAAGGAAGCACTCTCACCTTTATTGAAACAGGTTGCATAGAACTGCCTGAATCACTGCTGTGTTGGCTGCTGCATTCAAAGTAAGGCAGCATTGCTTGATGAACATGTACCTGCTCCTCCATGTGCCCGCTCAGCATATATCCTGTAAAGACACTTTGGTATAAAGTGCAGCAATTGTCACCAAGCTTCAGCTAGAATGCACACCCACTCTACCCAGGAGTAGACGCCTCACCTTGCTGTGACAGAAGGTGATGCAGGAGGGCAGGCAACACGATGTACAACTGGACACTAAACTGCCTCTTCCTGGATGACTGAAAGACACAAACAACTGGTCTGATGTGCCCAAGGCTCATATGTACGAAATTCCTATTCCCAAATAGGAAATCTGTAGAAATCGTTATTTGGGAATCGCAAAACAGAATGTATGTAACTTGCGATTTGCAAATAGCGATTCCTGCAGATTCGTAATCGCGATTAGGAAATCAAAATTTAGGACATTTTTAAATTGTGATTTCCGAATAGGAAATTCCAGTTTAGGAAACGGAGCATCCTGGAAGCTCCTGTTTGCTTTATAGATACCACTAATCCGGATCGAGTCTTGGAATGGATCAAAGTCATGCCCAAATTGCAGCTTCCCAGCCTCACACCTGGGGTCCCACCTTGTTATCGATCTGGGAGGTATGCAAATGATCAGCTGTACATGCAGAAGATTAATCGGGGCTTCTGCCACTTATATGATGGTTAGGTTTGCACTAGTTCAGGGAAACATGACTCATTCACAAATACATCTGAATAACTACTTTGGTTTGCATGTCTTTGCAATGAAACCCAACTGTGAACACTTGAGTGCAGGTGATATAGAAGTGTGCAGGAGCCAATGATTTTGAACTCAACACCTTGTATGTCAGTCTAGTAACCCTTAATCCGATTATAAACATGAAGAGGTAAGAAAAACAAATCATGGCCATTTTTGACAGGATGGTCAAAAAAGCACAGAGGGGACAGGCTTCATGGTGGGTGGCATTCAGAAGCGATTAAAATGTTACTGAATAACAAAAATAACGTATTGCTGTGTGAAGACAGAACATTTAGGGGGCAAGCAGTGGTCAGACACAGTCCGCATAAATATCTCAATAAAACTGCTTCCCAGTTTCTTCCTGGGGTTTTGCCATAGATTCTCAGTGTTCAACTTAGGAGGGAGGTGAATCCACGAATGGAATTCTTCAAGCTCAGTCTCTGCTAGCTCATTGTCATTAACATGTTAATCTCCTTTATACAGTAGGACTAGGATGTCTAGCTCTACATTTGACTCAATATCTTTATGTGCCCTCAAAATACTGACTAATTTGAATTTGTATATATTTAAAAAATTAACTGGGAAGTTGAGTTTACCACTGCGAATTTTGATTATTTGGGGGTAAATCTAGACAATACCTTTTCCTGGGTCCCACAAATTATAAAGTCAGTTGACACTAGATATAGAGCAGCTTTAGTGACAAAAAGATGCAAATTTAGAGCTACTAGGATGACATCTACAGTGTTGGAAATTTACAGGCCCAAAGGATTGTGCCAGCCCTCATGGGGCTGAGGTCTGGAAATGTCTCTGCCCTAAGTCTGAAAATGAATTCCTGAAGCCTCTATTTAGCCTCCAGAGTAGTGCTCCACTGCCCCCCATATATTTTTCATTTGCATCACATAAAGTTGCTCACTTATTCAACCTTATTGCTACATTGTCTACAGGTTTGGACCTTGATAAAACTGGAGCATTACAGAATGTCCTTAATGGAACGAATTGAACTAGTTCGATCTTGTGTCACACATAGCTTTACTGTGTTAAATCCTGGTTTCAGTTGCTGGATCTGAAGCAGCTTTGGGAATATCCCAGGCTGTTTTACGGTTTCTTGAGGAAAATGGTTTAGAAGTGGTATTTGGCTATATGTTATGAACAGATTGAGTGCAGAGGTGAGGAGTGGGTGTTATTTGACATTTTTTACCACAAAATGTATTCTGAAATTCGAGCAATATATGGACAACATTGTTCTCCATAAGGCTAACAACTTCTATATATGCTTTAGACTTGAAATAACCGGTAAACGTATTTACATCCAAATGGTCTAAAAGTGTTGCAGCATGTGACTATTGCCCTGTTTTCAAAACTATCATGGACTCAAAAGATCATGTATTGTTTTTTACCTAGCATATAGTATAGCATGACATTGTTGTTTTTATGCACAAATCACACATCGGACATTGCGCCCCTTAATTTTTAGACAGAGGGTGCCCTTATTTGAGGCATTTTAGGTGCCTTTTTTAAGTTTGCACCAATTTAAAGCAGATCCAATTCAATGGTAATTGCATTTCCTAAATTGGCATTTTGTGACTAGTCACAACTAGGAAAGGCTATGTACATGCGGTTACCGAAATGCAAATAGGGAATCCCTATTTGCAATTTCTTAATTTGCGACTCGCAAAGTGTGATTTCTACTGGTTAGAAATCGCATTTTGCAACACCGCATATGACTTTCGTACATACCGAAAGGAAGTTTCACATTTCTTAACAGCCTGTGTTGTCCATATAAAATGTAAGACAACTGAAAAGATTTTTCTGCTGATGTTGTTGGATTAGGGAGAAGGGAATGAAGGATAACCGGTTCATTCAGATGAAAGCCTGTTGGAACTTTGCATTTGTTTGCAGAATAACGGTTTTTGGTAAATTGAAAAAAGGCTCTCTTATGGAAACATTCTGCAACTCCACTACCATCCTTTCTAATGTGAAGGCAAGCAATAACACAGTCTTCCATTTTTTTAAATTACACTTGTGGTCTATTGATCAGTTCAAGAAGAGCCATTACTCAGTAATGTGTACATCACCATGGCCCTGGGCGGACAGAAAGCTTTAAACAGGCTTTTTGGTAATTTTTGGTAATTATTTTATGATCCTTAGTACTAAAACAAAGATGGAAGTGTCTTCTTCTAAACCCTCAGATCACTGACGATGTACTCTAATTGAAGAATAATTTAGACCATTCTTGGTTAGGTACAGCATGTATGGAAGTTCTTGATGGGCTGCTCGGAGAAATGCTTCCATTTGGCATTGTAGGTTTTCGTAGTTGCCGGTGCACGTGTCTTTGTCAGAATGCTCCTGTATTTTGTTGGAATGTCCAAACTGCCAAATTCTAGGTGATCCTCCACCTTCCTCAGCACCCAGGGGATTAGACGAAAACAGGAACAGCATATGCGAAGACGTTCAACCAGGACACTGAAAAGATGTTGCTCTTGGTTGCCAAAAACCTACTGGTGTTTTTCCAGCATTCTTCTTGTAGTGCAAGGTAGCAAACATATCTATTGTAGACCAGCCCCATTTTGTGGCAGTATGAATCCACTTGGTCTTGGTGGAGTGTGAGGGGATTTGTTTAGGTCAAAAAAATGTTTTACATCATCAGAAGTTGGAGCATTTATTATGAAAAGACTAGTATTATCCCTTTTAACTTCGCAGATGAGCCATCTCCCCCGTGTTGTGAATAGAGTTCTTAATAGAAACGTTAGAGTTTTTGGAGGTAAAGACTCAGTTTCTGTTTTTATTAGGCAGGTAGAAAGCCACATCATGGACCAAAAGGTTCTCCAATAGGAGGGCTTCTTTCATATTGATTCTAGTTTCCTGAAGAAGGATTATATCCCCCCTTATGTTTGTAACAGTAATATAGTATCTTTTTACTGTTAAAGGGGTGGTTGAGGCATTTGGTGTTAAGAGAAAATATATTCAGCGGCTCAGCCATAAGAGCATGGGGTGTCATATGACAATCCTTGAACAGAGAAAGAGTCTACCTTGAGGTGCCTATGGGAGACACAATTACCCTTGGGCCCCCTCCAACAGGGAAAGGAAACAAGCATCAATAGGTCTCGCATTAGGAAAGTTTGAGCTATTGGTCTTGTAGATGACAATTTTTTTATTTATGTGTTGTTTTTGAAAATAGCTAAATTAATAGCTTTGTCATTTACAATGCCAATAGTTATAACTTTCGCAAATGTGACACCTATAGCATTTGTAATGCAACATGTTTTGTATTTACATGACTTAGATGTATTGATATTACAAATAACAATGGCTTTTAATTTTTTTAAATAATGAATACTTGAATAAAAGTGATTGTAATTTATAATGGCAATAGCTTTAACTTTTGTAAATAACTTTTGTGAAGGTTATGTTCAGTGTATTTTATTGTGACGAAAATCCAAGAACAGAAGTGAAATATTAAAATCTTTTTGTGACATTTGTAATAAAGCTTGAAACTTTGAGAGAACATATTTGAACCAGTGATGCTGTGGTGGTGCTGAGTGATGCTGTGGTTGCACTGAGTGATGCTGTGGTTGCACTGAGTGATGCTGTGGTTGCACTGAGTGATGCTGTGTTTGCGCTGAGTGATGCTGTGGTTGTGCTGAGTGATGCTGTGGTTGCGCTGAGTGATGCTGTGGTGGTGCTGAGTGATGCTGTGGTGGTGCTGAGTGGTGCTGTGGTGGTGCTGTGGTAGTGCTGTGGTGGTGCTGAGTGGTGCTGTGGTGGTGCTGAGTGGTGCTGTGGTGGTGCTGAGGAATAATGTGGTGGTGCTGAGTGATAATGTGGTGGTGCTGAGTGGTAATGTGGTGGTACTGAGTGGTGCTGTGGTGGTAAGAGTGGTGCTGTGGTTGTGCTGAGTGGTACTGTGGTGGTGCTGAATGACGCTGTGGTGGTGCAGAGTGGTGCTGTGGTGGTGCTGAGTGATAATGTGGTGGTGCTGAGTGATAATGTGGTGGTGCCGAGTGGTGCTGCTGAGTGATGTTGTGGTGCTGCTGAGTGATGTTGTGGTGCTGAGTGGTGCTGTGGTGGTGCTGGGTGATAATGTGGTGGTGCTGAGTGATAATGTGGTGGTGCTGAGTGATAATGTTATGTTATGTTATGTTATGTTATGCTGGTTTTTTTATAGCGCTCGGCTACTCAAAAGAGTGTCCCGGCGCTTTGATTGCAGACCTGTCTCATAACACAACAGGAAGGGAAAAGAAATAAATTAACAAGAAGCAGAAAATACAGAGAGGAAAGAAAAACAGAGCCCAGGGCGCAGCTAAGAGGTGAAAAGCCAAGTTTTAAGCCCTTTCCTAAAAACCAGTAGGTTGGACGTGCTACGTAGCACCACTGGCAGCGTGTTCCAGAGCTGGGGGGCTAGCAATCTGAAGGAACGGCCTCCAATACGTGCCCTTTTGACACGAGGAACATTTGCAAGGTACAAGGACCCTGACCTCAGGGACCTGGCTGGATGATAAAACGCCAGCCTTTTTTGGAGGTATTTCGCTCCTGTCAAATGCAGTGCCTTATGTGCCAACGTCAAGGCCTTAAAGATTATCCGCTTCCGAATGGGAAGCCAGTGCAGAGCCTGCAGGAGGCCCGAGGCTCTAGCACGGCGAGATAGTCCATAGATAGCCCGTGCTGCCGAGTTCTGGACCACCTGTAGCCATTGAAGCAGGTATTCCGGCAGGCCAAGATAAAGAATGTTCGCATAATCAATACGCGAACCAATTAACGCCTGCACTGTGACTTTCCTGTGCTCCTCTGATAGTAAAGGGAGAAACTTACGCAACATCCGGAGCAGGCCAAAACACGTGCCGGTAAGGCCGATTATCTGGGAGCGCAGTGTGAGGCCATTGTCGATCTTAATCCCAAGGTTTTTCGCAACCTGGGAAGAACTAGCTGGTGGGAACATGTTCTCCGGCCACCACACCTTCCAGTCCGGATCTACACTGCACCCGAAGAAGAGGACCTCGGATTTATCCGAGTTGCACTTGAGGCTGTTGTGTTGGAACCACTGAAACACAGCCTCAAGGCAACCCCGGATCCTCTCTCCGTTGAAGTCCACACCCCTCTCACAGGTGAAGAGCAGCTGGGTATCGTCAGCGTAAGAAATGATCTGAGCCCCGAAAGACTCCGCCAAGGCCGCCAAAGGGGTCATGAAGATATTGAAAAGGGTCGGGCTCAATACCGAGCCCTGAGGGACCCCGACCCCCAATGGCGCCATCTCGGCGGAGCAGGCGGAGGCCCAGACCGTTTGTCGACGGCCCGTCAAGAAGGAACGAAACCAATTGAGCACCGTCCCCCTAAGACCGATCTCAAAAAGTCTTGCGAGGAGACCCTCGTGGGGGACGGTGTCGAAGGCCGCCGACAGGTCTAACATCACCAGCATCGCCCTTCCTCCTGAATCCAACACCTCCTTAATCGCCTCCGAAACTTCCAGGAGAGCTGTCTCGGTGCTAAGATTGGTGCGGAAACCTGATTGAGTAGGGTGGAGAAGGTCATGGGACTCCAGAAAATCGGCGAGCACCTTATGCACATGTTTTTCGATGATTTTTGCACAGGCAGGCAGAAGCGAAATAGGCCTATAGTTCGCAAGAACCTCCACATCCAGGCCAGGCTTTTTAAGCAGGGGGATGATCATCGCCTGCTTCCATGACTGAGGGACCACACCCTGAACCAGCGAACAGTTCAACAGGGGGTTGACAAAAGGGTTGATGACTGCCGCCATTTTTGCTAAAAACTTGGCGGGACAGGTATCCCGCGGAGAGCCAGATTTTAGACAGGCCATTAAATCCAACGAGGAGGCCATGGTAATACGGGGGAAAACTGCTAAAACAGGGCCAGCACTGGTTGAGAGGGCCAAGGACTCCCTCACCGAGCACGGCATCTCGGACTCCTGCACAGGAAAGGAGTCTTGGATCAGACGGATCTTAGAAATAAAAAAGTCCGCTATAGCCTTGACCCAAGGCTCAGCAGGAGGGGACAGATTCGACGTGGCGCGTGAAGTCGTAAACTCCCGCACAATGGCGAATAGCTCCTTGCAAGAATTGGAGGCAGCTTCAATTTTCCTAGCGAAATAGCTCTTCTTCTCAAACAAGATGTCTCGATGGTACATTTTCACTAAAGATTTATAAGCGAGTTTGGCCGCCAGATCATATTTGGCGCGCCATGCTCTTTCGGCTACTTTACATTGCCGACGAGAAACTGCCAGCGTTTCCGTGAACCAGGGAGCAGATGCACGTTTACCCACCTTGCAAGGTGGTCTCACAGGAGCCAGGTGATCAAGCCTCTCAAGGAGCCATGCCTGCAGCCGCTCTGTATTCCCGTCTAAATCCCCTGTCAGAATACATGGGTGGGCTGCACATTCCTGTGCTAATGATTCCGGGGTAACCCGATGGAGTGCCCTAAATCCCTGGGAGACCTGTCGAGGGGGACAAGAGGATTTCATTTCCTCCTGGATATAAAATTTAATCAACCTGTGATACGACCATAACACCTGACTAGGTGTATGCATCTCTAAAGGAGTTGTAGAGAAGGTCAGATCGAGGGTGTGTCCCTTCTCGTGGGTTGGTCCTATATGGTAGGGAACCAGACCAAGAGGAACAGTGACGTCCAACATTTTTACCGTATCGGTATCCAGATCATCGTCCATATGGATATTAAAATCACCAACAACTATACAATGCTCCGATGTAAGTAGCAAAGACGAGGTAACCGACTGGAGCTCCTCAAAAAAAGTACCAGTAGGCCCTGGAGGGCGATACACAAGAAGGCCTTTCATAGATTGGTGTGGGGACACAACAATAGAGAAGGCAAGGGATTCACAGCCCTTAATCGCATCCGTGGGAATGATGGTACAAGTGGCCATTTTGTTTACTATCAGTGCCACCCCGCCTCCGCGCCCTTCCTGTCTATCTTGCCTAAAGATGTTATAATGAGGCGGGATAGCCGCCGCAATATCTGGGTTGGACGACTCCCCGAGCCATGTCTCGGTGAGCATCAGAGCCAGCGGTTTTTCTGTGTCCAAAAGGTCATAAATGTCCAGGGCATGGCGACCAAGAGATCTAGTATTCAGCAATAGAGCAGTGCTGAGTGATGCTGGGGTAGCGCTGAGTGATGATGTGGTGATGCAGAGGGCAGAAACGCACAACTAGTCACTTAAATAAAAACAACACAAGCAAGCAAAAAAAAATACGTACTTCCCTGAACTTGTGTCACCACTGTAAGCTCGGGCGTGAAATACCACAGATATTGATCACGGTGGCGATAGCGTGATATTCTGCTGCAATTGCTGTGTAGATGTGCAACACCCATGAAAGAAAGATGGATGAAGGAAATAGCTAGAAAATGCATGGAGACACACCCTGCAGTCATCTTACAGGCACCACTGAGTCAAATGTCAGCCCAAACACAGAGGACAGGCGAAGCGAGCATGAGAAAGGTTTCCTACCACAAACACAGCACAGATGTTATCCCCGGACAAACAAGAGCTAAGCTCTCGGTGCAGGAGGCTCGGGCAAGCGCGTGCACGAGCACATGCACTCGATGAAATCCACGATGGTTTCAGAGCTTGGTTTAGCCTCTATATCTCTCGCCAGCAATGCGCAAGCGCATTGGCAGGCAAGACCCTAAAAACGGCACACTACCAGTGAGGAAGTGTGAGTCAGAGGCCCCTCCCTGCGCCCCAAGGTAGATTACATTACAGTGCCCAGGCCCCTCCCTCTGGGGGGATCCAAGGAGCTGGGGGCGGAGCCAGCAGCAGGGGCAGGACTCAGTACCAGCAGGGCACGTGAACGTACAATATGTGCTATTGTGCCAGCAATCTTGCTGTGTGCTGCTCCGGTGCTCGGTTTCTGTGGAATATAATGGCCCTGTAACCGATCCTCATAAATCCCTCTAGATCCATGATAAGCGGCCTTGGCTTCACAGAATTCTCACAGTCTAAATACCTTCACATCGAGAAGTCTCCCTATTTATTTCATGGAAATTTGAGCGTAGGTACGGGCTTTTCAAAATGCACGTGCGACCCGCGCACCAGTTATCAGCTCTGATGTGCTTTTGATGGTCTATGCATCGACGCCAGTCCTGGAGACTTCCACATGTTCAGGGAGACGAGTTGTTTCCAGAAGTATGCAGTGTGTAGCGTCCTCCACAGCTGTGGAGCACATAAATGATCTGGACACACACCAAGGTCTCTTTGCATTTTTGATTGCTGGGTCAGGTCTTGGGGCTGTTAGTCTGTATTCCAGGCTGTGCCTGTGAGTGTGTGTGTTTTTTTACCTCAGCGTCTGTCTGCAGTTTTAGTGAAGTGGTATTTGGAGAATGTTGAAGAGGGGGTGGCGGTGGCGCCTGCAGCTTTCATGCTGAGTTGAGGCTATTGTTGCCGTGTAGAAGTATTCCCTGTGATTGAGATTTATTTAATCTCCAGCACACATGCCGGCAAACCAATTTTACAAAAACAAGTAAAACCCAGATATGTTATGTTATGTTACTCTCTCTTGTATAGCGCACGAATCACCTGGGGGCATCTCAGCACTTAACTCTAGGACAACCTGATGAGCAGGCAACACGGAAGGTAAAAGAGGGATTTAGAACAACAGAGCCTTTAAATGTTTCCTGAACATCAGGTAGGAGGGGGTTTCTCGCAGGGACAACGGCAGACCATTCCAGTATTTAGGCGCAAGGCATGAAAATGCCATGCCCCCAAATCTGCGGAGTCTGGTACGTGGAACCACCAATAGCTGTTGGGAGCTCGATCTCAAAGGGCGTGAAGGGACATATCTTCCCAGTTTCTTCTGAAAGTACTCTGGGCCTTGCCCCTGCAGCGCGCAGTAGGTGAGGCAGCAAATTTTGAAAAAAGACCTCTGTTTTATTGGGAGCCAGTGAAGGCTTCTCAATAGTGGTTGCGAGGGGGTGCCAGATGGCATATTCATGACCAGCCTTGCTGCCGTATTTTGAATGACATGTAGCTTCTTCAGGGATGTGGTTCCCACTTTAGCCAGCAGGGCGTTCCCATAGTCAATGCGGTTCATGACAAGGGCTTGCATAACTGTTCTACGGTGTTCTGGGGGAAGGAAAAGAAGGATCTTTCTAAGTAGTCTGAGCCTATAATAGCATGCACCAGACACTGCGGCCACATGGTCCTGCATGGTCAGAGACTGATTTAGTTTAATGCCCAGGTTGTTGACACAAGATTTAGGGGGGGTGAGCCCAATTGTGACGGCCACCAGTCACTATTCCAGATTTCTGAGGCTTTTCCTAAAAGCATCAACTCAGTCTGTCTCAGGTTCAATTGGAGGCAGTTGTTGGTCATCCAAGTAGAGATCAGCGATAATCCCGTAGCAAAGCGAGTTCTGTCCGCCTCAGCATGTTGTCCGATGTTAAATAGTAGCTGGGTGTTATCGGCGTACAATATTATTTCGAACCCTAGGGCCTCCACCACCCTGGCCAAAGGGGCCATATAGATATTAAAAAGGGTGGGGGACTCACTTATCCAACGATGTTCTCTCAGATTGATGAGGGCCCATAAGGACTGATTGTGAACGGTCTGCCAAGAAATTCCGTAGCCATTTATGGGCAAGGCCCTTGATGCCACAGGAGCTTAACCTCTCCGCAAGCCTATGTGAGAGATGGTATCAAAGGCCACGGAGAGGTCCAACAGTATCAGAATAGCTGAACCTCCTGCGTCCACTGTTGTTCGGAGGGAATCAGTCACCGCTAGAAGGGCCGTTTCAGTGCAAAAACCCCGCCGAAAACCAGACTGCGAGGAGTCCAGGATGTTGTTCGCCTCCAGATAACTATTTAATTGCCTATTAATCAGACTTTCTAATATTTTCCCAAGAAGAGGGAGCAGGGATATCGGGCGATAATTGCACAACTCTTTCGGGTCAGCCGTGGGTGTTTTTAAAATAGGGCGAACGTAGGCCTCCTTCCAGGATACTGGGATGAATCCTTCCCTGATAGAGAGGTTAAACATCCCTTGGACTGAGGGGGCCAGACTTTGAGATAGAAGCGACATGATTTTGGGTGGGCAGAGGTCTGTTGGTGAGCCTGATTTAGCAGAGGCCAAAGTCATCTGTGTCTCTGCTAGGGTGACTGGCTCAAAACAGTCAAAAGAGCATTCCAATTTTTTAACAGCGTCTTCTGGGTGACTGTCATCTGTTGCGGTCGTCAGCTTCACAGTGGGGAAATTCGCATAGATTTTGTCAATTTTCTCAGAGAAAAACTCTGCTAAGGAATTACAGAGGTCCATAGTCTCAATAGCGGGTTGTTTGCACACCGTCGGTTCCACAAAGTCCTCCACAATATCGAAAAGGGCCTTGGCTGAGTTCTTAGAATGCTCGATTTGGTTGGCAATGAACACCCGGTGTGCAACCTTCAGATTCCGGTGGTAGGCCGCCAGAGCTGATTTATAAAGGTGTATTGATTTAACCGTTTTGTTATATCGCCACGCTCGTTCCAGTTTTTTACAGGCGGCCTTTTCCTGGCTCAGCTCTGAGGTAAACCATTTAGCTGAGACCCGGCTGGGCGTGGGCCTGAGATTGTATTTCCTAGGTATGGTAGCATCAAATGCCTTTTCCAACCCTGCATTAAATTCAGTCAACATGTTATCTGCCCCCTGGGCTTCTAACTGTGACAGTGGCCGGCCGGTAGGCTTCCTCAAAAGCCTGTGGGGTACGTTTGTTCCACGGTCTATATGCGGTAGGACACCGACCACCAGCCTGATCCCTTTGAGGCCGCACAGGCAGCAGGTATGTAAACTTGATCATCGAATGATCTGTCCATACAAGAGGCAATGGAGTATCAAATCTAAACGCCTCTACATTTGTAAAATCTAGGTCAAGAGTGTGACCACCACTATGCGTGGGCCCTTGTATTCTTTGATGAAGACCCAGCTGCTCCATATCAATAAGGCGTTTCTTAACTTCAGGTAAGGGACCTTTTTCACCATGGAAGTTAAATTCCCCTAATACCAGAAATTTGTTCGCCGCAAGAGCATGCGTGGCTATCAGGTCTACAAGTGTGTCCGTGAAACCGGTTTTGGGGCCAGGAGGTCGGTAAACTAGTGCTCCCGTCCAGCACTCCGATGCTGAAAATATCATTTTAAAAATCCCGATTTCCAGACTGTCATCCAATTGGGAATTAGTTCAGGAAATGTTGATATGCTGTCAGTAGGCTATAGCGATCCCCCCCCCCCCCCCCCGTTTTATCCGTCCCGTCAAGGTGAATAAGTTTATAATTCTCTGGAATGGCCATGTTAATCGAAGGATGATTAGTAGCATTCAACCAGGTTTCCGTCATAAAACATACTTCAGGGCAATAGGTGTTGAGCAAATCCCAGATTTCAAACTGATGTCTGGGAAGGGACCTGACATTGCATAACATAAAGGTAGGGGCCTCCTCCCTGATGGGCTCCAGGGTGTGTTTAACCACCTTATGGCACATAAGTTTGTCACCCTGAAAAGTGCACCTGCTGCAGGCCACCGGGCCTTCTAACTGCACCGGAAATTTTGATGGACAGGTTATCATGTCCTACCAAGAGCCGGATGCAATCCTCCAAAAGTTATGGAGTTCCGCTGAGGAGTAACCTATGTTTTTGCGCTGAGGTGTGCATGCCAAAGGTAGAGAGGGGGTCCCGAACCCTAGCCTCGTCCTGCCGCGGACGGGCGCAGACGGGCGCATACGGGCTTACCTTTGGCGCACCTTCGGCGCACCCGCTGCCCGCGTCCACTGCGCGGAAGCATCCCCGTATTCTTTTATGATGCCGCCGCTCTCGTCAGCTGATTGCGCCATGTCCCTCCGCCCCGCCTTCTAGGTGGGCGTAGCGTGAGCCAACAACGTAGAGGGGAGGTGTGGTCTCCGCGCCTAATCGTCGGAGCACCGTGGAATCCTGGACTCCAAATGTGTACTGAGTTTTTAAAAGTGCAAAATGCAAACACAGGAAACCAAAAGATAAACAACTACTTTAAAAATTCAGTTAAGCAGGGTACAAGAGACCTAACTCCCGGCTTTCCGCCTCAGGAGTGTCAGAGTAGGGGGAGCCTGGCTTGAATTACCTTGATTACCTTGATTTGCCCCCATTCAGTTCACCCCATTACAATGCGTCCCCATCTTCGAACAATGACGTACCCATGGCTACCTCCCACATCCGGGTACTGTGGGGGGGGAGCTGGCTGGAGCGTTTCTGGGTCAGCAGAGGAGGCTGCTACGGGAAAGGGGTGCGCTGGGGACGCGGTGTCCGCTTCCACTCGGTCTCTGCGCACGGCTGTTGGGTGTCGTTAGAATTATGCAATCCAGGCCAGGTGGTTTTCTGTTTTCCTTCTCTTATTCGCGCCAGGATACTCTGGAGTAATTGAGCGCGTAATAAAACAGCGTAATAGTGATAGTGATGCGGCGGAGATACCAGGGGAGTCGCGACAAAAGCGCCAGGTGAGTGGGGGGCGTGTGTGTGCGTGTAAGCGCGTGTGTGTGAGCGCGAGCGCCCAGGAGAGTCAGCCTGCCAGCAGAAGCACGTCCTTGAGGTGAAATCGCCGAGATAATGCGCGTAAGCACCCCCTCTCAGCCATTCCCAGGAAACCCACAACAATAGGTCTGTCGTTGGAGCAGCGCTATGCGCTGCTAACACCCGCGAGACCTAAAAACCCACAAGCTTTCTCCCTGAATGAGAGTTCAGGTTCAAGGTGAGCGCTGGCGGGGGGACCTGAGTACTTGCCTGTCATCACAGAGAGTAACGAGGCAGGTTCATAAAGATTGTGGTTGTGGCCCAACTCTCTTTGTGGGACCAGTGTGTGTTCACCCTCCTGTGGTGGCGTCAGAGGGAAGTCAGCCATGCTAAGGCGTGGGGTCAGAAGTCTCCAACCTTCTTCGTGTAGTTAGTGTAATAAGGTCCATCTCCGAGGCGTGAATCTGCAATGGGGTGATTTTAGCAGCTGGTGTCCATCTTGATTGCTCATCAAGTGCAGATGCGGAGGTCAAAAAAGAATTAGGGAAACACGTACCAACAGATCGTTATGAAATTGGTGGCGGGGTGCTCTGACATGGCTGTATAGATTCTGGAGGGTGATGTTGGGAGAAAAGGTAAATTTCTTTGGAGAAAACACTACTTCATGCAGAGGAGCTCCAATCTTAGGTGGCCATCTTCTTTTCTTGGAAGCTAAACCACAACCCCCCGAATATTTTTAAGTTTTAATATCAAAGACCAGACTAACTATGTTAAAACAGGCCACGGGTCCAATCCCTCAGAGGACCTACTGCCTAAGCACAGAAAGGCAACAACAACGCTCATATGAGAGATGCCCAGCTAGAGGAAGAGTAGCAAAAATATTCCTCGTCTTATGGAAAATCCAAAACTTGGTCCAGACAATGATGGCCACACTTCCTATCCTATGTTGACACTCAGGTGGGAGTAAGTCACAACACCTGCCATAGAGGAAACTAATTACATCAGACAAACAGGTATTGCTAATAATCAAAAGGGATACACAATTCAATTTAAATCCATGCTTCCCGAAATTCCCCAAAAAGTGCACTAAAACACCTACTGCAGGTTTTGAAAAAGTAGATTTAGGTATTTCCTACAAAAACAAGCAATACAGCCTGTTTCTCCATCATGGGGGAATTGCATTTATGCAAAAATGCTTTTGAATCCCAAGAATGGCCCCAAGGAATTGTACAGTTAAAGCTTGGACATTAATTTTATAAAAACGTCCAGAAGTAACAATTTGTGCTGTTGGTCTTGCATCAAATGTATCCACAATGTATGAAAGGGGCTTGGATGTATTCCATGGGTTCGCAACAAGGCTATTTCCAAATTACAGTGATGGAAAAACACAAAAGTCCTGACATTCACGGTGGGGAAGGCTCCCTACCAATACAGAGTGTTTCCTTTCGAGATGACACCTGCTCTAAGGACATTTTACAAGTGCCTGACATTTGTGGCGGCTTACCTAAGCAGTCAAAATGTCTATATCCATCTGTATCTTGATGACTGGCCAATAAAAGCATATTTACCACAGCAAGACTGTTGAGATTACACCACTATCATCATATTGCTTCATGGTTTGGGTCTTTAAGTCAACAACAAAGCCTCTCTGAATATAATCTAAGGGCAACTCTGAACACATAAAAGGAGCAGTATCTCCTCTGGAGGACAGAATGCATCAACTGCTACAAATTCTTTCACCTAAAGCACACCAAGTATCATCCATGCTGGGAACAAAGGCTTTATGCATTTATCTAGTACCAAATGCCTGACCTCTCCAGCAGTGAATGAAGGACCAATTGATTCAATAATAAGGCAGTTCGGGGGACAACTTAAAGCTAATGCTAGAAGCCAAGGATTCACTCAAAGAGTGGTGCAAAACCTAGAATCTCTTGAAAGAAACTCCCTTTAACCAGACCTAGCTTCTCAGAACAAAGTGATGGAAAATTCCCTGACAGGCTGGAAAGTCCATCTGCATAACCTGACAATAAAGGGGTTGGAGAAACTGTACCATATAAATGTCCTAGAACTCAAGGCAGTACGTCTTGTATTGAAAGCATTTCTGCCATCCATCGCAATAAATTGATTATTATTTCAAACCAACAATACAAAAACAATTTCATATTTAAACAAACAAGGTAGCACCTAGTCCAGGGCCCTATTCCTAGCGGATCAAGTGCTCGGACATTGGCTCCTAGGAAGGAATTTATCCATTCACTCAGTGCATTTCCCTGGTCTTCAAAATTGTCAAGCAGACCTAGAGTTGACGATCACGAATGGGAAGTTAAAGACATGTTGCAAGCAAGACATTTTCCAAAACAGGGGGTTTCCTTAAGTACATCTATTTGCTACAAAATAAATGTGAACTACCGAAGCTTCACCTTGAGAGTGTGGGAACCAGGTTCAATGGGCAAAAGAGCAACAGATTTCAGTATGCCTTTCCACCACTTCCCTAACTTAGGGCCTGATTACGAGTTTGGCGGTGTGAAAGCTGCCGCCAGGCCAGCGCCCTGCTCCTGAAGCGCCAAACTTACTGGCATACCGCCCACCACATTACGAGTTAATTCATGATCTGGTGGGCGGTGCTTTGATGGTTCCACGGCGGTGCCTCTTAGAAAGGCACCACAATGGGGGCACCAAAGCACATTCCTGCATGACATGGACTGTGAAGGAATATGCAGGAACTGGGGGTGCATACAGACAAGGGGGCACACCATGTGCCCCCTGCATGCATCCGTTGGCACAGGGAAAACTAGTGGTGAGGAAACTCATAATGTGCAGGGCATTGCCGCAGCGGCACCACCATCATATTGCAGGCCTCAGACTGCTGCAAGACTAACAGGGACCATGGATCCTGGCGGAAGCAACGGACCTATGGTGGTACGACTTTCCAACTCGGAATAGGGTGATCGGACTGCCGGTGCCCGCACTGCCACGTGGCGATGGACCACCGTAGTCATAATCAGGACCGTAATCAGGGCTAATGAAACTAAAACACTGCAACAGCATGATGATTCTCATCAAGTCAAAATGTCTGAGGCAGTGGTGGTTTCCAGAGCTTCATCATCTATTGATACGCCCACACAAGAAATTGTCATGCCAACTCAACCTGTTATCGTAAATGGATTTGGCTGCATGACTCCTGAGGTTGTGCTACATGGTCAGTTACATTTGCCTCAGGATGGTATAGACATTCTTAAAGAAGTCAAGCATTCTGACACTAGGTACAGTTTCAAATAGAAAGGATTTGCCCTTTCGTGTCTAAAAAACAATCCTGATCCTACATGTTGTCATATTAATGTTATCATCACTTATTTTCTACATTTACCAAAATGAATATTTCAATAATCGTCTAAAATATGCAGGCCTTCGTAAAACCACAAAAATGATACTGGACCTGCATGTCTAGTAACTTGAATAGTCTACTCAATCTAAATGTAATGTACTTGACCCGTAAGCTGGCCTAAAATTGTGTGATCCTAGGCAAATGTATTTTATTTTACAGAGCAGCCTTTTTATTCATTATCGCAAGAGCACCTTTAAATATAGGACTGCAGCATTTCTGCTGTACAAAAAAGCATCTTGTTTGATTTAATAGACTAGGGAGTACATTTATCAAGGATTTGCGTCGCCTTTGCACCACGCAACGTGGTGCATGTGCGAAGCAAACCCTAAAATGTCATTTATTAAGCCACGCAAGGCCTCTTTGCGTGGCCCTAAGTGGCTCGATAAATCAGGAGTAATGCAACGCAGCACAAATTGGTGTGCTGCGTTACTCTGCCCTGGAATGTAGTGTTTTGTGGGTGTTCCAACGCAACTCCCCGGGATTTTGATGCATTCACAGATTTACTATTGCTGGTAGACCTGGGAATGCACCAAAATGCTACGCCTTCCCAGGCGAGGCATAATGAGGAGAAATATCTTCATTGTTACTTCCTCTTTCTATGTGTGCTGGATTGTGCAGCACACATAGATAGGAGGAATATGCATCAGGGGATTGTTTTTGTGCAGGAAGTCGCAAGTTCTTACACAAAACAATCCTGCATGCAACGCAGGCACCCTTGCACCTTGGCGCTAGCCAGCCCATTGTGCGCAAGTGCTGGAGAAAGAACAGGAATGTGCTGTATTGTAATAAATATGGCACATGCCCGCCTTTTCCCTGGAATGCAGCGCAGCAAGGTGACTTGCTGTGCTGCACTGCAATACTTTTACATAAATATGGGCCTAAATGTTTGCTCCAAATATAGTGAAATTCTAACTTATGTTTAGGGTGCACATGACCCCTGACTTGCCTATTAGTACACTGATAGCATTGCCATCAGGGCGGGGGCAAGAATGTTTCTGAGTTCATATGTAAAAACTCACTTTTAACTAATATATTACTAAAGCATGATGTGGTAGTGCACTGTCATTTACTGACAGTAGATTTTCTATTGAAGTGGCCACAAAACTTTGCACTAGCATGCAGTTTAACTGATAAAGCTATATATAGTGTAAACAATAATCTTTGGAAATTGGGTTTCATCAAAAATGATTATCATTTGCACATCACCAAGTAAAGTGTTCTGATTTGTTTTCACAATGTGCTTTTAAACGTTGGTCACTTCTAAGTTATTTAAATGTTGTGTGTTAGAATAAAAAACTGACATCCCACAGCCTTTCATTTAACACTTTTTGAACAGCACGATTTTCAGACAGTTCTCTGTTCAAAATCCTCTACTTTTCTTTCTCTGACTCCAACATTAATTGAATGAAGACATAAACTGACTTTTGACCTCTGTCTCTGAACTCTGAGCAAATGTGTCAAAACAAGATTTAATGGCGTCTTTACTGCTCATTCACTTTATGAGTGAACAGAACACCTGTTTTTTGTCATCTACGGGCTAGTATGCCCTAAAAATAGCTCTCCCTGATAAAATCTGACTGCCACAGTGAGTGGGAAAGTAGATTTTTCGAGGACTGAAAAGTTCATATGGCTGCCAAACTAGCCTACAGAAAAAGCCAAAACCAAAGATTGCTTTTAATGATTCCAGTGATAAAGGACTTTTTGAAAGGAAACACTTTGTGGATGAGAGGCAACATCAAAAAGACAAATCACATGTACTTGTTTCGTTATTCTTGTTTCGCCCAGAGAAAGGGCTTCTTCAGGGTAAATACTGTAGGTAAGACAAATAATTTGTTGAAGGTTTTCCAAGATATGCGTAAGTAGTAAAATCTAGTCCAGAAGTGAGACACTCCTGTGTTGGGGAGAATGTCACGAGGAGAGCAAAAAGACCTGTGACTCGCGGTATGAGGTTCTTTGATCAGCAGCCGTGTCCGGTGTACGTCTCTGTCTTCCAAGCGTTTATGGAGCGCTTGTCTTACCTACAGTATTTGCCCAGAAGAAGCCCTTTCTCTGGGCAAAACGCGTTGGCTGGTCTCATTCCTTTGCATACCAAAAATACATCTGACAATAAAAGAAGAATAACGAAACAAGACCGATTTCGTCAGTCTAAATATGTACATGTGATTTGTCTTTTTTATGTTGTCTCTCATCCACAAAGTGTTTCATTTTATTTTATGATCTACTGGCAGCAGATCATTTGAGGTTGACAATATAGATTACTAATACTGTGACTAGTTCTGGTATTGCTGTCCGTTAGAGCCCAGCTGCTTGTTCTCTAACAATATACTTTTTGAAAGGAATAAAGAAAACGTTTTCTCCATGAGGGCAGCTTCCTTCCCCATGGGAATGTAATATAGTCCTCTCAAAATTGAGGGCCCCTCTCGTGGACCCCATCCAAAGGGCTTCATTGAGCACCTTCCCTAGAAAGTGGACTTCTAATATCCACTTCAACCAGAATGTTTAGTGACCTGTCAGCATTATCTGCACTAAAACCTGACACTGTTTTTCACCACAATAGGTTAGTGTTGAAAACAAACCCAAAAATGTTACCCAAAGTTGTTTCAGACTTTCACATTAATCTATCACTTTTACTGTTAGTATTTTTTTTAGTAATTTTCCCATCCAATCAGAGAGATCACTATTCTGACTAGATGTGAGAAAAGTGTTAAAATTTGACTTAGAAAAAAACATACATAAATCTTACCACATATTTGGCAACTAAGGACCTCCGTATACTGAGCTGGTGTCCGCTAAGGAAACCATTGCTAGATGGATAGTGCCACACATAGTTGTAGTAATAAGCTAAGAAACACCACCTAGCAAAGTAAAAGCACACTCTTTTTGAAAATTCAGCTACTGCTGTTTGGTTGAGAAATGTTTCTGTTACAGAAATCTGAAAAGCCGCCACAGGGAGGACTGTTAACCCCTTCTGTGCTCATGACGAGCTCAGCTCGTCATGAGGCACATTGCTCGTGTGCTCATGACGAGCTCAGCTCGTCATGACCACACCCATCTTCATTGACCTCCAGCACAGGGGAAGAATATTGTGAGCAGCCGAGGTGTTAAAACATTCACTAAACATTGTGTGCATGAGGGAATTAAAGCTGACACAAAGGTTGAACAGGCAGCATTATTATATCTCTTTGGCTAAAATTGTTAATTTTCAGCTTTTTTAGTAAATCTGTAAGAATTACTATTGATTACTGGCATCCGCTTTGAGGGATATGCTTAATACTCTATTCTGCATTTGACTCTCAGTGAGGATTCTATAAATGCAGAAGGAAATGTTACTTGTCTTCTTAGATCTGCATCGTATGACTCCTCACTGAAGTCCAAAGCAACCCTCACTGAAGTCCAAAACAACTCTCCCTCCTCCCCAAATGCCAATAATTTCTCCAGATATCAGTAAGGTGTGTGCTGGGAGATAGAAGCAGTTGTCTTCTTGAAGGAGCAGTGTACGCTTTACGACCTGGTGCTTTAAAACCTAGTAAGAAAACCTTTTCTGCATTTGTTTTGTTAAAATGCAAGGGTTTGAATATGTTCTAAGCTAGGGGCTTGAAAGAAAGGTTGTTTCCTTCTTAGCCAATCCTAAGCTAGGGGCTGGCATTTTTCATGCAAACTAGAATTACAAGTAAGTAACATTTGCTTCTTTGGCATTTTGGGCTAAGCTCTATTGCTCCTTTCAGGATCAGGAGAGAAGAATATTCTGCTGCAGCTCCTGAAGGAGTAGATAGTACTCATTCCTTTGAGGATGATTTGGTGGTGGTTGTGTAAATTCAAGGGTGTGTCCCGAGTGGAATATCGGCAGTGCCCGGTGGCCCAATGTTATGGATTCCCAAGCAGAAGTGAAAAAGGAGTTTGCCCCCCTGACCAAATGAGTATGGATGTCGCAGGGGCCACTTGGCAGCATCAAGTTCTCTTTTGGTTTTTCTAGGCACGTGGTTGGGAAATACGTCTCTTCCTTCCAGAGGCTCTGGCTCTGCCACCATGGCGTTGCCTTTGGCCTCTGCTAGATGCATAGTCTTGGTCATATCCCGCTTGTCTAGAGCGGTAATAGGAATGCCCCTGACTGAAATTAGCTGAACCGAGGTGAGGTCTTTGCAAAGCTCCCACGGATCGTACAGTATCAGTGACCATCCTTATATTTTATGGGTCATCATCCACGTTTCCTGAATAATGCCGAAGGCCATGTCCAAGACTATGGATTAGACGTCTGAGCACAGGGCTGTGGAGCGCAGCCATCTCTTTCTTTCTAGTACCTCTGCTCCTGCATCAATGATGGTGGCTAATGTACAGGACTCCTCCTTAATTAGGGCCTTGGCTTCTTCTCGTCTATCCTCTGGTATCAGATTTATCAATCACGAGACATAATGCCTAATCTGATGGTTATAACCACCAAGGATGGCCAAGGCATATGAACCTTTACTAGAAGACTGACCATTGAGCTAACTCAGCAGTCCCGGTTTTCTATCCTTGTCAGTTTTCTATCGGCCGGTACAGAAGCAGGAGCAACAGAATTTTTTGATTGTCTTTGTGCTGCCGTTACTATGGTGGAATCTGGTCTTGGGTGGTCCTTCAAGCAAGATGAAGCTGTATTCGGAGCCCTCAAAGTGGGATACTGCTAATTGCACCTTTGCTGGTGTCCTCATTAATGTGAGGACCTCCGAAAAAAACAAAGTCCAGTACAGGATAGACTTTACAGGCTTCTAGAGTTCCTGTTTGAAATCACAGAGAAAGCATTGATGCTCTTCTGATGTGCTGGGGATATTAAAGTTCTTAGATGTTCTATCCAGCAGTGCATGAAAGGGCTATGTCACCAAGAGGGGAGTCAGACTGAATAGGAGCAATGTCTCTTACTACCTTTAGTTATATTAATAATTGTTGGAAGTAGCACTTTCTGGTTGGCTGAAAGGATTCCCCAAGCATTAGACGAGCTGTATAACCTGTGCTCACCCTAGTATAGCTTGGCACTGAGCAGACTGGCTTAATCCAGGGCAAATGTGTAAAGCATAGGCACAGTAGGCAGTCGCAATATATAGACTGAGCATTACAAAAGAGCCTTCACACAGGATGTATGTAAAAAGAAACATTCAATCTTTATAACATAAACATCAGGTACTTTGGGCATTAAACACATTTGGATTAATCACTAGTAATACTAGGCCCACTCGTATGATTATTATATCAACAGTATGTACGTAGGAGACAATCCCTAATCTAACTCCCCCCACACAGGGAGCAGTGCGAAACGCTGTCCAACCCAGGGCCCACCCTGGTGATCCTGATAATACAGTCGCACACAGTTATTTTGCACACCCCAGGTCACCACGATATCTACAATATGTACATACATGAAACAAGAACACTTTTATGCAGCACCGTGGGCTAGAGCTATGCAGTAGAACCCAATGTCAGATGTATTGTGCTTTTAGCTTGCAATCAATGTAGAACGTGGCACCGTCAGCCAGTGATGTGAATCTTAGGTCGTCCACACCCTATTACCCCCACACGGTCACACTCACTCTGCACTGCTCTACGGTGCAACAGGTATCCAGGATAGTCTGTACGGAACGCTCTCACACACCTAAGCACCCTAATGCTGTACCACTGGTACCCAGCAGGTCAATGGGTCACACCCTCTGCAGACTCCGTGACCCCAGCCTCCCTCCATCCTCTACATCACCCTATTGGTCCTATATCCCTGATGGTAAATAATCAACCCTGCCTCCCAGTGTTATGAGCCCTAATGTACCACAATATAGGCCTAGGTAGCTGCACAACCTTTTACCTACACTGGTCCTACCTTGCTCTACATAACGGCTCTGGTGCTGACGTTTTACCTAGTCATGTGCTGAATAAATGTTGTGTGGTTTTCTTCGAAAACTAGCCTAATTTATTATGTAAGAGGATTCTTAGTATCACACAGCAGGATTACCATCTTCTGTATAATAATTCTGAACAAAAGTCACCGCTATCATCATCCTTGGACGACGAACTCACAGTACCATTACACATCTAAGTAGAACTCCGAGGGTACCTTTGGGTATATAAGCGCCACATCTTCGCTGGGCAAACCAGAGGAGAAGCTTCCATGCTGACACAAGACGCTGAAGTAAGTCCCTGCAAGCAGAAACTCCAGCACGCCGACCAAGACGTGGTCCTTTGTTCTTTCCCATGATGTAATGGGGTTGGCTCTTTCCTAGGGGGATTCTTGGCTTTACACCTACATACATGCTAGGTACACTTAGCTAGGATTTGCATCTTAGGAGTACACTTGATTACTGTCATGTATCTATATGTCTGCTTAGATTCACTGTGTTAGCAACATGGTAGAATTCTACCTTTTATTTACTATGTTGGTGCTAGTAGTAGTATAGATCTGTTTTTGTCTAATGTTTGCAGCATCGTTTATTCTGTGCATCTCTCTGAGAGGAAGTGGGCACAAGTGACTGAGCGAAAAGTACTGTATTGTTTCCACGATCAATGAAGGATCAAGGGATGTCATGTTCAACAGTTGCCTGAAACTATTCACTCCTTGGTAAGGTTATGGAGCTTATAGTGGCACTGTGAGCTAGCTGGTCTAAAGGCTAACATATCCTTTGGGGGTGTCTGGAATCAGTCTAGACACCAATCCCTTAGTTTATGTTGTCTAAATGTGCAGAACCTATATAGATTTATAGGAACGACACAACCAGACATGAGGCCGCAGCCACTTAGTCTGGGTCTTGGGGAAGCAGGTGGGAATATACAGCAAGTTTAATTAGGAGGTAGACGTAAACAAGGAGAGTTTAGCAGTCACTCGGGAAGTTCACCCACAGGTTTCAAAACACACTGGAGTCACGCAGTCCCTTGATCTGCTTCTGAAATGTCTCAGAAGCTTCCTTTGACCCAGTCAATCTCTCTCGCTACTACCTGGCGCCAAGATGTCCCCGGGAGGGGCCAGGTGAGGAGAGGGCTGTTGGTCCACCGCAATGAGGTCAGAAAGGGAAAAACCAATGAACAGCAAGTAACACTGGGGAACCGCTCGATAGAATGAGGCACTATGTCAGGTAGATGATGATGATAGTCGTTCCCAGGCAATCCGGGCACAGTGCCTGGTGCGCGTTGGGATGAATAGCACCAGACACTTCAGAGCTAATACATGATGAGTTTCAAATTTCGTACCTCCCTGAAAATGAGGCACTATGACCGGTGCATATGGCTGGCACCAGGTAATTCTGGTCACACACAA
This sequence comes from Lissotriton vulgaris, assembly GCF_964263255.1. Taxonomy (NCBI): domain Eukaryota; kingdom Metazoa; phylum Chordata; class Amphibia; order Caudata; family Salamandridae; genus Lissotriton; species Lissotriton vulgaris. Next base: position 266,760,964 of record NC_141699.1, on the reverse strand, counting down.
CGAAGGGTTTAAAATTCCAGACGACTCGGGGCAGGAAGTACCCCGTTCTGGTGAACAATGATCAGGTTGCACCAGACGCATCTGGTCACGCATCTGGTCACACACCCACACACAGTGACACACACACACACACCCACACACACAGTGACACACACACACAGTGACACACACACACACACACACACACACACAGTGACACACACACACACACACACACACACACACACACACACACACACACACACACACACACACACACACACACACACACACACACACACACACACACACACACACACACACACACACACACACACACACACACACACACACACACACACACACACACACACACACACACACACACACACACACACACACACACACACACACACACACACACACACACACACACACGTTTAGCAGAGCCACACGAGGTAGACTGTGGCAGTACTATGGGTACACAACCACCTTCGAGGGTCGCACCCTGTGAATCGGACACTGCACGCAATGAGCATGCAGTCAGCATGTCACAAGAGAGATGCGACACTGGCGACAAAACAGGTCACCATGGATCTCGCAACGGTGACTCCACACACCATCAACTAGATGCTTACGAGTATCAAGGTTCCTGCATTTCGGGAATCACAAGCCTTAGCTGCAGGCAAGATTTCTGGACTCTGCACTAGACACTCTGGTCTCCAGGTAGAAGTCTTAAACCCATGCTCACACCACGCTACTCAGTGGGATTTAGCAGCCGATGTGGCCACTTGAGAGGATACCATTCTCCATATGTAAGGTAGATGGTGATATTCCTCACAGAAGATCGTTGATGTCCCTGATATCCCAGAGAGAAAAGGAGGCCCGCAGACAGGCTTTTCGAGAGCACACTTCCAGGCACCACACTTTAGCAGGCCTCGGCCCAGGCCAGCCACTATTCCAACAAGCATTTACAATGCAATGGTTTTGCCTTTGTTAAAGTTAGAGCTATTGGCATTGCTCTTGACATTATTTTTATTTATGTGTTTTTTTTAAAACATAAATAAATGGCATTGTCATTTACAATGCAACTAGCTTTATCTCTCGCAAATGACACACACAAACACCCACAGAGAGCCCCCCCACACACACACACACACACAGAGCCCCCCACACACACAGAGCCCCCCACACACACACCCACACAGAGCTCCCCCCCACACACACCCACACAGAGCCCTCCACACACACCCACACAGAGCCCCCCCACACACTGCGTCCCCCCCCCACACACTGCAAGCCCTACACACTGCGACCCCCATTTCAATAGATGTGTGATGCTTACCTGGTACTAAATTGGTCCCTGCATGGCTGAAAGGTTGAAATGGTGTAGGAGGCAAGGGGACAAATGTGAGCATGGAGAGAAAGGAGTATAAGTTTGAGATTAGTGACTAGGTGAAAATAAAATCAGGAAGGACACAGGGTGGTCTTTCCAAATTAGATGGTCTATTTCAGGTAGAAAATGTCAGTAGGTTATTTGTGTTCTTGAGGGGGGATAGGTCCAACCGGCACCATAATCGGACGTTTATTGTTTATACCCATTCACAACAGGCAACTAGGCAGGATGGCCGTCTCAGAGCCCAATCAGCAGTGAAGCAACAAGGTCCCTAAACCTCCGTAAAAGCATGTCTAACACTGAGGGGCCCTCCTCAACACACACAGGGCTTGATAGAACTTAATTAGTTCCATACTGACAATTATTGCCAGACAAAAAATGTGTTTAAAACAGTAACATACACACTTGATATCTAGGAGAGCTGACCGTGTAGCACTGCAGACCCCAATTTTACCCCCATTTTTGCCTGCACACCCTAAAAACGACCACATACAACATGTATACACAGAGAAGTCATCTGGAGTATACAGAGCAGAGGGAGCAGGCACTAGGAACAGACAAGACACAGGCAGGGGCACAGAGAAGTCATCTGGAGTATACAGAGTACAAGGAGCAGGCACTGGGAACAGACAAGACACAGGCATGGGCAAAGAGAGTTATCTGCAGTATACAGAGTACAAGGAGCAGGCACTAGGAACAGACAAGACACAAGCATGGGCACAGAAAGACATGTGGAGTAAACAGAGTACAAGGAGCAGGCACTAGGAACGGACAAGACACAGGCATGGGCAAAGAGAGTTATCTGGAGTAAACAGAGTACAAGGAGCAGGCACTAGGAACAGACAAGAGACAGGCATGGGCACAGAGAGACATCTGGAGTATACAGAGTACCAGGAGCAGGCACAAGGAACAGACAAGACACAGGCATGGGCAAAAAGAGACATCTGGAGTATACAGAGTACAAGGAACAGACCCTGATAACCGAGGACGTGACCTAGGAGCAGGCAAGAGACAGGCAGGGGCACAGAGAGACATCTGGAGTATGCATAGTGCAGAGAATAGACACTGAAAGACAACCGAGGACGTGACCTAGGAACAGGCAAGAGACAGGCAGGAGCACAGAGTGACATCTGGAGTATACAGAGTACAAGGAGCAGGCAATAGGAACAGACAAGAGACAGGCATGGGCACAGAGAGTCATCTGGAGTATACAGAGTGCAAGGAGCAGGCACTAGGAACAGACAAGAGACAGGCATGGGCACAGAGAGACATCTGGAGTACATAGAGTACAACGAGCAGGCACTAGGAACAGACAAGAGACAGGCATGGGCACAGAGAGTCATCTGGAGTATACAGAGTGCAAGGAGCAGGCACTAGGAACAGACAAGACACAGGCATGGGCCCAGAGAGACATCTGGAGTATACAGAGTACAGGAACAGGCCCTGACAATCGAGGACGTGACCTAGGAACAGGCAAGAGACAGGCAGGGGTACAGAGAGACATCTGGAGTATACAGAGCAGAGGGAGCAGGCACTGAAAGACAATCTGGATTATAAAATGGAAACAGCCAGGAGACAGAGAGGGAGACACTCGAGCACAAAGAGACACCTGCAATACACAGAGAAAGCTCAAAACCTACTCTTGAAACGGTCAGGACAGGCAGGGACACACTTGGCCCCATAGAGGCGTCTGCAATAGGACCATGGGAGAATACGGACCATGCACAGAAACTGACCGACAGGAAAACCCCTGGAAACAAAGTATCCGAAGTTCAGAGAGAACAGGGAACAGGCACTGAAAGACAACCAGGTGCATAAACTGGAGACAGGCAGCAAACAGACAGGGCCACGGCTCGACACAGAAGCACATCTGAAATACACAAACTGCAAGAAATAGACAGTGAAAATCAATAAGGACACACACTGGAAACTTACAGTGACACGCCTGTGCACAGAGGAACATCTGAAGTATTGATTAAACAAAAATCAGACACTGAAGAAACAGGAACATTAACTGGAAGTAGACAGAAGACAAACAGGCAACCAGAGACATCTGAAAATATTGAGAAAAAGAAACGGATGCTGAAAACAACTAGGGGAACTCTCTGGAAACAGACAGTCGACACCTAGGGACTCTCCTGGGCACCGAGGGGCGTCTAAAGTATTAAGAAAACAAGGAGGAGATGGAAACCATGAAAAACACAAACACAGAATCAACTGCTAAAAGCCACAGACACGACTCACCAGTAACAGCTGCAGGATAATAGAAGCTGGGGGTTAGGAGCATGCAGGCAAGAAATGACGAGGGAGGTACGGGCGTTAGGAGCATGCAGGCAAGAAATGACGAGGGAGGTAGGGGGGCGGGAACGGGGCCGGGGAGACATAGAGAGCGAGGCAGCGGTAGGGGGGCGGGAACGGGAGCCGGTCCATAAGAGTAGGAGAACAACACAAAAAATGACTATTTCCGTACATCGGCACTTACTTTTCCTCACCCAACTCAGATACAGGGCAAGAGAGAGAAAAACAAAAAAGATTAAAAGAAATAGGAAGCGAAATACAGAGAAACATCGATAAAGGGCGAAAATACAGAGAAACATCGATAAAGGGCGAAAGTAGGGGTGAAAAATAACCTTCAATTTTGAAAAAAACTAGCAGAAAGTGGCAGGTGGTGGATGAAAGAGGCGGGCGTGAAGTGTTATCGGCACTACACAGCGCTGGAATTTGGCACCCACGCCATTGCGTAGTGCCGATCGCCGGCCTCTCAGACAAACTTTGGGCAAACAACTAGGAGAACTCTCTGGAAACAGACAGTCGACACCTAGGGACTCTCCTGGGCACCGAGGGGCGTCTAAAGTATTAAGAAAACAAGGAGGAGATGGAAACCATGAAAAACACAAACACAGAATCAACTGCTAAAAGCCACAGACACGACTCACCAGTAACAGCTGCAGGATAATAGAAGCTGGGGGTTAGGAGCATGCAGGCAAGAAATGACGAGGGAGGTACGGGCGTTAGGAGCATGCAGGCAAGAAATGACGAGGGAGGTAGGGGGGCGGGAACGGGGCCGGGGAGACATAGAGAGCGAGGCAGCGGTAGGGGGGCGGGAACGGGAGCCGGTCCATAAGAGTAGGAGAACAACACAAAAAATGACTATTTCCGTACATCGGCACTTACTTTTCCTCACCCAACTCAGATACAGGGCAAGAGAGAGAAAAACAAAAAAGATTAAAAGAAATAGGAAGCGAAATACAGAGAAACATCGATAAAGGGCGAAAGTAGGGGTGAAAAATAACCTTCAATTTTGAAAAAAACGAGCAGAAAGTGGCAGGTGGTGGATGAAAGAGGCGGGCGTGAAGTGTTATCGGCACTACACAGCGCTGGAATTTGGCACCCACGCCATTGCGTAGTGCCGATCGCCGGCCTCTCAGACAAACTTTGGGCGCCGCCAATTATTATGGTACAAATTAAGCTCCGTTGTATCTTTCTTTAGCGAACTCCGGAATAAAACATCACGTCTAATGAACTTCCATTCCTCCACCACAACCTCCATTCGCCAGCCCAACACACTGCAGCCCTCAAAACCGCACTCTTTCCAAATATCCGCCACTGTGTTTCCGACCGCATCTGGAGAGTGATCAAAAGTGTAAAACCACCCACCGTCACCACCAGCAGGAGGAGCGCCGCCTGCACTCCGGACATCATGGACAAAAGAGTGCGGCCCCCGCAGGTCTGTCGGGGCGCGCACGGGCCTGGCCGCCCCTCTGGCGACCGTCGCTGACTCGGTACCCTCCTGGCACAGCCTCCGGGCTCAGTGCCCCCCGCTGGTGACCTATGGACGTGATGCCCGGGCTCCAGGGACCCACGACGGGTCGGTGCCCTTTCTGGCTCGCTCCCGGTGTCACTGCCCCGTCTGGCGGCGTTAGTCTGCCTGAGGCCGGTGCCCCCGTTTCCGAGGCCTCGGTGCCCACCTGCAGGTGTTTCTCGGGTGCGGTGCCCTCCCGAGGTCTCCTATGGGAACGAAGATCCTCCTAAAGTCCCCTCGTGAAGTTATCGCCCCTTCTAGTCCTTTACGTCGCACCTACTGCTGGTGTAAAGTTGCCTCTGTCCCGTGCCCACGGTGATTGAACTGTCCGCTTCAGTGCGCTGTGCCCTCCTCGGACTCGATGCGCTCTGGTCTTCCTTCTTCCCCCCGGGCTGCGGGGGGCGGGCACTTCCGGCCGGCCGCGCTAGGATTGGCCGGCCGGCCAGTCACGGGGCGGGAAACGGGGGAGAAGAGACGCAGTAGTGCCGGCAATGCCGGACCAGACACGGGGGCGTTCCCGGCGTCCCGTGACGTCGGCAAAAGCCAAAGAATGTCGGGAACGCCCCCGTGTCTGGTCCGGCATTGACGGACAGGCCCCTCGTCCAATGGCAAGGCTCCGTTTACGGAGCCAGCCAATCAATGACGAGGGCCGAACCAAGCCACACTACAGTTCTCATCAGGTTTTCGCCTGCGCCGAAAAGATGCGCAGAGCGCATCTTTGGCGAGGCAAAACCTAAAAAGGCCCCCTGTCCCATTTGAGGGCAGTAATCCTCCATGTGCACAACATAGACCTCTGGCAATGTGCACCACGCAATCCAGTTCTCTGATACTGCATCCCCACAAGAATAGCTCACCCTTTGCTGAAGGATGGCACCCATAGTTATACTATTGTGTGCCTTTGAAGTTAGGGAGCCGGTGTAGGGTTTTCCCTTTGCGCCACAGATGTCTCCCCTAAATTGTAGGCTTGTCTGCAATGGGGTTGTGGAACGTAGATTTTAATCTTTAGTGGAAAATGGTCTGGCCCAACAGGCCAAGAGTCAAAAACCTTGGTCTCCTATCTATTCATTCCGACCTTCAAATGGCAGACGTCTGTCATTCCTATAATATACCCCTGGTTTATGGGTCTTGCTGGGGAATGAACTGATGTGCTCCCCTGGTCCTTGGCGTCTACTGTGACCAGGCACCACAGCACACTGGACTCAGATCACAGAAATGCCCATATTCCATAAGTTTTAACAACAAGGGGTGGTGATGGACAGAGTTTCTGAATTAAGCAGAATACTCTCACCCAGTCAAGAGATCAGGGCTAGATCCAACACCGTTTTTTAGCTCACTGCACCATCCCAGCTCAGAACCTGGCTATATGCAAATTAGTCTGTTCCTGTCCCAGTGCATGATGGGAACAGGGCAAACCAAACTACCAAGCCAATTCTTACACTGGGAAGGAAACAAGCTTCCGGGGACCGGTTTCTGGCATTTCAGCCGTCGTCGGCCCGGCTTGCTTGAATCCTGATGGTGCAATGAGCAAGGGACTCACATCTGAGTATACCCTTCCACGCTTAGGGTGGACAAAATATTTAACAACAAGGGGTGGTGATGGACAGAGTTTCTGAATTAAGCAGAATACTCTCACCCAGTCAAGAGATCAGGGCTAGATCCAACACCGTTTTTTAGCTCACTGCACCATCCCAGCTCAGAACCTGGCTATATGCAAATTAGTCTGTTCCTGTCCCAGGGCATGATGGGAACAGGGCAAACCAAACTACCAAGCCAATTCTTACACTGGGAAGGAAACAAGCTTCCGGGGACCGGTTTCTGGCATTTCAGCCATCGTCGGCCCGGCTTGCTTGAATCCTGATGGTGCAATGAGCAAGGGACTCACATCTAAGTATACCCTTCCACGCTTAGAGTGGACAAAATATTTAACAACAAGGGGTGGTGATGGACAGACTGGGTAAGAGAGGTCTGCTTAATTCAGACACTCTGTTCATCACCACCCCCTTTTTTTAATCGTTTTTGGCCACTATAGGTGTGGCAGGGTATACTCAGACATGAGTCCCTTGCTCACTGCACCATCAGGATTCAAGCAAGCCGGGCCGACGACGGCTGAAATGCCAGAAACCGGTCCCCGGAAGCTTGTCTCCTTTCCGGTGAAGAATTGGCTTGGTAGTTTGGTCTGCCCTGTTCCCATGGTGCACTGGGCCAGGGACAGACTAATTTGCATATAGCCAGGTTCTGAGCTGGGATGGTGCAGTGAGCTAAATAACGGTGATGGATCAAGCCTTGATCTTTGGACTGGGTAAGAGTGGTCTGCTTAATTCAGACACTCTGTTCATCACCACCCCCTTTTTTGAATCGTTTTTGGCCACTATAGGTGTGGCAGGGTATACTCAGACATGAGTCCCTTGCTCACTGCACCATCAGGATTCAAGCAAGCCGGGCCGACGACGGCTGAAATGCCAGAAACCGGTCCCCGGAAGCTTGTCTCCTTTCCGGTGAAGAATTGGCTTGGTAGTTTGGTCTGCCCTGTTCCCATGATGCACTGGGCCAGGGACAGACTAATTTGCATATAGCCAGGTTCTGAGCTGGGATGGTGCAGTGAGCTAAATAATGGTGATGGATCAAGCCCTGATCTTTGGACTGGCTAAGAGTGGTCTGCTTAATTCAGACACTCTGTTCATCACCACCCCCTTTTTTGAATCGTTTCTGGCCACTATAGGTGTGGCAGGGTATACTCAGACATGAGTCCCTTGCTCACTGCACCTTCAGGATTCAAGCAAGCCGGGCCGACGACGGCTGAAATGCCAGAAACCGGTCCCCGGAAGCTTGTCTCCTATCCGGTGAAGAATTGGCTTGGTAGTTTGGTCTGCCCTGTTCCCATGATGCACTGGGCCAGGGACAGACTAATTTGCATATAGTCAGGTTCTGAGCTGGGATGGTGCAGTGAGCTAAATAACGGTGATGGATCAAGCCCTGATCTTTGGACTGGGTAAGAGTGGTCTGCTTAATTCAGACACTCTGTTCATCACCACCCCCTTTTTTGAATCATATTCCATAAGTGGCATTTCTAAGCAAATTATGCCAACATCGCTTTTTGGGTTTAGCACCACAAAACCATTATTAGGAAACATCATGAGGCTACTCCACTGCAATCCACTATTGCAGCCTAAAGCTATGTCAAACGCTTCCCCATATTAACCTTTGGGAAGAGCGAGCCTCATAAGTAGTGAAAACATACACCGGTATTCCTCACTACCTGGTTGCATGTGCGCTATTGCGCACACTCACTTGTAATGGCAGGTCGGATACATAGTTCCTAGCACCAGAGATGAAAGTGCACCACACTAGTCTGCAATGACAGAATAGACGGAGGTATAACTAACAAGGGGGTTTATGAGCACGCACACCTGCGATGGCAGGCTGCACACGCAATCATGGGCACCATAGGTGCAGGTTGGTACACACAGTGCCCCGCACTCACGGGCTGCTAATACGTTTTTTGTTTTATTTCAGATTTTTATATAGCGCAAACTTGACCCAAAGGTATCAGAGCACCAGTTGCGCTACACAAGGACACATTTTTTTTGTTTGGAACGGGGAGATTAAGTGATTTACCCAGAATCACAGGATGTTGAGCGTCTTTACAGAGACTCGAACCTGGTTCCCCAGACTTGATATCAGCCGCCCTAGCCATTAGACCACATCCTCTCCAGTTTACTCCGTATCAATGCCCGTGCGCACCCACAGGTCTGTCATGACAGGCCGGCCCCATAGGCTTAACCAGCCCTAGCACAAAGGGTGTAAGTGGGCGTACACCACCCGGTCTAGCCAGCCAGACATGGTTTGACCCCTAATGGATGCGATCACGCACACCTGGCCTGCGATAGCGGCTGGGCACCTCGTCACTAGCACCATTGGTGCAAGTGCTCTAATACAGGCCTGCCATGGCATGCCTGACTCGGGTCTTAGCACACCGGGCGTACAGGTATGCACTCATCTGTCTGCATTGGCAGACCGGACACCTATCCAACACACTACAGGTCCCAGGGCGCAACCTTATGTCTTCGATGGCAGTCTGGACATGTATTGACATTGACATGTATTGATATTGACATGGACAAAGCGCTGGGATGCCCAAGGGTAACTGCGCGCTATATAAAATTTTAAATAATAATAATAATAATAATATTCGAAACAGTACGAGGGCCTGTGCGCGCACCCAAGTCTGTATGGCAGGTTGGGCGCTTAATCACACTCCATAGGAGAAAGTGCGCATTCCCAGGTCTACATAGGCAGATTGGCCCATGTCACAAAAAAACATGTTCGCGCGTCTTCCTACCTGGTGTAAGAAGGTGTGCTCCCTTCCACACTGCCTCGACGGTGACAACTTCTTCAGAGCCCTGACACCCCAAGAGAGAATCAACAACCTCGCAGGAGTATCCTCCTGGGAGACCGAACTCCAAGGCAGGCAGGGGAAGACCCCGTTGGAGGGAGGTTGGGGGGGCAGGGATGCAGGAGGAGGTGGGTTGCAGGGGGTTCTCATTACCTGGGCAGGGAACACCCATCTGTACCTTCCAAGCCTTCAGCCTACCACCCCCTCCCCTGGAGGCCTTTAGGGCTTCCCTGGGGATGCCCTCCTGGTACGAGATGACCCACTCAGGGTTGGCTGAGGCATAAGTGATGCCAACCTAGGCATGGGCACAATGGCTCCCAACAGGCACAAGCACGATGCATGGTTGACCGGCTATCGGGTGGGTGACACATTCAGTGTTATGTCCCCCCTATTAGCCAGTGCCGTACACGCCCCAGGTATGTGTTGTACATTTTTGCGGGCGCACAGAGGTATGGCACCTGAACTCATTGCGTACGCAACCCTCCTCCCAATACAGGCACGCACACCTTTCCTCTGCAGTTCAGGGAGAAGATGCCCAGATTCAAAAGGTTATGCAGAGAGAGACGGCAAAGATTAGGAGGAAAAAGTTTTGATAGAATTTCCCCTAAGAAAGGTCTTGTCCAACAATAATCCTCCCATTTATAGTCCTGTTTTCCACCTTGCAGTTTGCCTCTTATATATTTCTGACAATTAATTGAAATATGATGCATCCTGTTCTCCCAGTCCCTAGATGTTGGTGGGGCCTGTGCTAGAGCTTGAGGAGATTAAGGTGCCACCAGTATTGTAGAAGGTGGTGAAAGGTTCGAGGGCAGTGAAGGCATTTTTTGGTGGAGGTGGCAGCAAGGAAGGACCAGGAAATTAGCCAACTGAAGGCTACCCAACAGGCACTTGCATAAGCTCTCACTCCTTGTAGTAGCACCGAAGATAATATGATGGTGGAGGATTTTCAGATACAAACGTCTGTGGCTGAAAGTCATAAGATACCAGGATGTAGACGGGATACAGTCAGACACAGGCTAGAGCAGAGCTTTTCTTGGAGACTCTCATACACGATGCACAATAGAAATCTGAGCTATGCTGGCCTCGGGGAGTGGGGGGTAGAGAGCTCAGCACTTCCACCTCATTGTCTGAAGGTTGGTTTGTTTGAAGTGAGGTCAATATGCTACTAATTAAAAACGTTTTTAACATAGTTTAAGGCTTCTTAAATTTACCGGGGATTTCCAGCCTGGCAACTGGGAATGGTTAAAGTATGTGAACATTTGAAGGATTCAATTCTAAAAAATAAACGATTTCCATAGAAAAAAAAAGAAATAGTTTGACTAAAAGCCAGCCTATTAGTTCAATCGTTAACAGAGAAAGGTTCTGGTCCAGAAAAGGCTAAATCAGCATTCCAGAATACGTGTACTGCCAAATGTGTAAAGAAGCAATGAAAACGCCGTTAGAAATTGTTTTTGAGGATGCCTTTTGTTATTTATCATTATTATTCTTCAATAAAGCTTTCAAACATTAAAAAAAATCTCTTTTTGTCATTAGCAAATGTATTATTTCAGATTATGTTTCCGCATTTCATATGTCTTTTTGCTGATGCCTTTTGTTGTTTATCATTATTATTCTTCAATAAAGCTTTCAGACATAAGAAATTGCGAGGCCTGTAAGAGCAGAACATTGAATTTTTGATTCAGTGGAAGTGTACTATGAATACATGCGTTGTCGCTGGTCATTTCCAGATATTACAAACATAGAGAAACGGAAATTCCTTTCCCAATAGGCTGCGAATGACTCGTCTTTCATTCTGTGGAGCAAGACTGGGACTTTTCCCAGACTGGTAAAGATGTGGTTTTGCATTCTTTCTATCAGGACAAAGTAGCTCCATTCTATCAATGATATACATTGGATCCCTTCCTGATCTCCACCATAGAGACAAGAGCCCTGTATTGATTTCTTGCACTATCAATTACTCATTAATTCTTGCATACTAGAGATTAGAGATCTTTTCTGGGTGCCTTTACTTACTTCCATGTGTGCCATAGTCTGAATGTGAAGAGGGTGATCCTTGATGAACTTCCCAAACACATAACGCTTGCTGGCATACTCTCTCCCTAAATTGATCACCCTGGAGGAGAAATTATAAACATTTATTCACATGACAAAAAGGCAATCTATCAAAAACATTGTTTCCTTTTCACAACTAGCACCAGCAGTGGGATTTTCTTAAACCTGTGTTAGAGATGCTGCATATATCAGACAAACATTCCATAAATTATATAGCTTTACATTAGTATTAAAAATATAGCTTTTGCAGACCCTCTTGTACGGGACCTGTTATGTTGCAATTAGTCAGTTAATGGCACCAACAACTGATATTAGGTGTACCACATGAGCAGAGCCAGTCCAAGGACTTGTGCCAACCTAAGCAAAGTGAGATTATACAATCCCCTCCTTTAACAACGTGGCTTGTTCCCAAATAACAGAGCAAATATGTTGAATAGTATGGATAATGACCCCCAAAACTTGGGCGTTTAGTAAGGCAGAATAAATAAATATGTGGCACAAAACCATATCAGCCCCATAAGTAACCTATTTGTACCTCCCGTAGAGACATCCTTGTATGAGTTGAGGCATGTGTCTGTGGGATCTGGTCTAGAATCCATGTCGTCAGGCTCAGGAACATGACCTTATGTAAGGGCCTTAATCTTTGAAGTACAAAAGTCATGTTTATAGTGAATCTTTTATTCCACGTGTATAGGCACTTTTGTTCTCAACTTCTGGGTACCATGAGACTCTTAGCGACAAACTAAAAACGTATTTTCTTAGTAGTTAATACAGAGTTTTGGGCAGTCACTACTCTGCATGCATGAGAACATAAATGCATACTTTCTGTTGCACATGCTCTCAAGGTTTCGCTTTTAAAAAGGATCTGATCATGTAATTGCTTTAACTGTTGGCAAGGACATAGGAAGTAAGATTAATGTTCTAACTTAAGACCTCAGAGGGCTGCACTTTGTGACAGTGAGCTACATAAATAGCATTTCTACAGCAAACACACTTTAAATATAGCATGCATCTGAGGTTACAAATGATGGAGTTTTATTGTGCATCATATTCCTATTATTTGAGATGGGTGGATATTTGGATAGTACAGGCGGAATCCTTTATAGGTATGCAACAGAAAGTTAGGAAGAAATTAGCAAAACGTGTTAGCAGGGGATCTAAAAGAAGAGATGCGTGCATTCCAACTATGTAGATACCCCCAACATTGATGTAAGGGATTTGTAGGTCTCGCGTATGCACTGCATAGGAAAAAAACATTTAGCCATCGATTCGCCTTATCAGCCAAAAAAGTGCACGCGTTGCATTGCTTTTATTGGCAACGCGTGCACGTCTGGCAATTCCCTTGCGGGAGCGAGCTTCGACACCATATGCTTGTAATTAACTTGCAAACATATGGTGCCCCTGCTCACTCCAGCAAGGGAAACAGGCGCAGGCCCCCTCCTGTCTCCCCTCCCCCTGCTGCCTCCTCCTTTAGCGCGAGGCGCACACGTTTGTTTTTCTCGTTTCATTGTTACCTGTGGTTAGCTCTAATATTCTACTTAAATGCACATGCAAAAACCTAAATTACTTTTCATAATTATCTGTGCTTATTTTCAAGTAAATACACATATACATGTGAGACACTGTATTCAGATTTAAACCTAAGCATTGCAAACGTGCTTGTATGAATTACTAAAACAAAAAAACAGAGAGGTTTCTCTGATTTGGAGGCAGTACCTTCTTTATCGGGAGTTTAGGTTGTACATGTGTAGTGCCCAGTCTCCTCTATGAGACTTCTCGTCGTTATTTGAGGTGCAAACACCCTTTAGATAATTAGAGAAAATAGGCCTAAAGAACAGAAACGGATGCAATTCTGCAAATAGGAAAAATCAGAATGATGTTCCTTCAAAGCCCAGTTACCGGCAGTCACGCAGGAGTAAAGTGTGTGTCCCATGGAGTAGATAGACTTTTGATGGCATTGTGTTGTTATGTAGCGTATACGGCATCAAATGGTGGTCAGGAGCTCCTGCACTGAACTCCAGAGAATGAATACAAGCACAGGATCTCTGCCACCTCCCCTGCTGCCTGTTTGCAACCAGCAGTGAAGGTGCCTCGCACCCCTTGCCACTCCCGGATGACCCTTGGGGCCGTGAAGTTATCTCTCACATTAGCAGTATCTAAAGAGGGCAGAATCTGCGGCAAGCTGGGTTGCCTCCGTCCTCGCCAGAGTGATGCACCTCACTAATGGGACCAGTTATCCAAGGTCACGCACTTAGACCAACTAGCCCACCAAATATTACCTCGTGAGGTTATCTGTGCAAGGATGGCCTGCCCACTTGATTAACCTTGCGCTGAATGAAAGGCATGCCTGCTCCCTGCTTGCCCGCCCCTCCCGCAGAGCACAGCCCGAGACTTACAAGATAGCATAGTCCAGAGCAGCTGGAACCGGATCTGATAGGAAGGGCTGGCCTGACAGGGGCCCAGCAGCTCAGGAGCCTCTTCAGGAGTAGGGGCCTGTGAGAACCGACCCCGGGAGAGTTAGCAGGCTGAAAGAGGAACTCGCTCCGGGCAGGGACGCCGCCGGCCGCTAGGCTTCAGGGCAGCCAGAAATGGCAGAACTCTTCTCCTGGAGTCTCTTCCCCTGGGGATTGCGGGCTGCCCCCCCCCCCCTCACTCCCTCCTTCTTCCTTCTTTACTCCTGCTGCTGCTCCCTACCTACTCCTCCTCTGAACCCTGCATTCCTTATCTCATGTTTGGAAGTTGAATAAAGCTGTGCAGACGGGGGTGGGTTCTTTTGTAATTAAGGCAGGAGTTGGGTTGCTATGATATCAGCTTCGCTTGGAGTTCAGGAGGAAACACACGTTGCTGCTGGGGTCCAGATGCGAGTAAGTGACGGGCCCCGCAGCACACCCAGCCCAGGTGAGTGACAGTGGCTTGTGTCTGCCACGCCTCGGCAGAGGGCAGTGCTCATCCCTGTGTGTGATGAGTGAGTGGTCCCACTCTGCACAGTACTCGCATTCACTTGCTCATTCACTGGGTCACAAACCCACTCACAGCAGGGCTCATTCACTTCCAAGCCCAATCACTCATCCACTGGTTCACTCATTCAAATGCCCAATTACTCACTAAATCAAGAACTTAACTGGCATAAACCCATACTCGCCCCTCACTAAGCTGAAGGGTGGTCCCAAAGTCTCCAGGTGACGGACAGGAACCTCCCATGTAGCACAATAGCCAGAGCTGCCGATTTTGGAACTGGGGAACCAGGTTCCAGTTTTGGCGTCGGCTAAACATCCTGTGATGGTGGGCAAATCACTTAGATCTATCTCCCTGTGCCTACTACTTCAGTACCCGGGTAGCTGAGGTGGCCGGCCCTTCCTACTTGGAACTCCTCCGACTGACCGTAACCTTGTGCAGCCTGCCACCACACTCAGGGCACATGCCCGGGTAGAAGCGAGGTGGCGGAACTGCCACCGGGAGAGGAAGTCAGTCCACAGGTTGCCTTCTGACCATCCGGGATCTGCCCACACCATTGAGGTTAGAAAGTACAGTGCTGGCCGTGCACGTGAGTGTGCAGACCGCAGTTAAGTGTGAGACGTGCATTACAGTATGATTCTGGGTTCCAAAGCCAGGACCCCATCTCACGGTGGGGCTGCAGCTGAGAGGGGTAAGTGCACTCCGTTGGCCACCAGCCAACCCAACTGCACCGCTGTCCCTCCAAAGCGCAGACATTTCCCTTATATCTGGAAAGAATTTAGAACAAACCCTCCCGCTAAACCAAACGGCAACACATATCCACAGAAAAATGCATTTACATCACCACCAAATGCCCCCAAACACGTGCCATACCGCGGGCACATCCTAACCTTCCTTCTCTGCCCACGCCCATCACTGCCCGTGCTTCCTCACCCCTGGAGGTCCACGCTCGCTGGGAATACATCCAGCATCTGCAGACTGGCTGAGAACTTCCACACCCCGCCCATGCACTCTCTGGTTCACTGAACACATCTCCCAGGTCGGTGTCTACCACACATTACCCCCGGTCCACTGTGCGCTCGGTGCAATGGGAATGCCTTCAGCCGGCGTTCTCTCCCCGCAAGCCCCACTCCCGACCCACTGCTCTCCCAGATACCGCCCTCACCCCTATCACATCACAGCTATCTGCCTGCCACCACCACCACTACATAAGACAAATACACAATACAAAGCGCCCACTCCATTTACCAGCTGTCTTGTGTTTAGAGAACATACAGTGTGTGTAATGCGGCAATACATACGTACATGGCAGGCTAGAGGGGCGCTCCTCTGCCGTCATCGCTGCCTCCCCTTATGGAGTGTTTGCTCCGACAGCTATTTTTATCTTCTCAGGGAACCTAGCAGTTCTAAATACTTATAAGGTCCCAAAGGCGAGACCAATTGGCTATGCCAATGCTTGTTTAAGTTAAAAGGTCAAGAATATCTGCGGTTTATGCCCTCAAACTTTTGCATCTAGATGGTGGCAATGCCCTACTCCATTACCTCTTAGACTCCACAATGTCACCCTTTAGGGGAATCCTATACGCCACAACACGATGTGGAAAGATAGTTTGCACTACCCCTCACATTGCTGTGGAGAGCTGCAATTCTTAAAATGATTACACTCCCAAAGGTCTTAGTTGCCATGCAGAATACCTACTACCCACCTCCCACAGGTCTGGTTTGTCAAGATGGAGAGCGATCTGCACTCCCTGCAATGGTGGGGTAAGCACCCTAGAATAGCCCTCTCCACGCTTCAGAATATCTCCTACAATGGGGGCATGAACTCCCAGACATTAGGGCTTACTATGGGGCAGCACAACTGGTGGCAGTGAACGACCGGACAGGTCTTCGTGATTGGTGCGAGGCAGTGGCGGTTCCTCCTTTAGGGCGGAGGAGCGTTGCCCCGCCTGCTGCAAGCGGCGCACAGCAGCAAATGTAAATTAATAAAATAGTTATTACTATTTTATTATAAAGTGCTCTATGTTCTAGCTCCAGTGTGAGCCAGGGTGGGATGATTTCTGCTGAGTGGCAACAAGGATGACTGAAGCGGTAAGTGTGGAGTGAGCAAGTCGGATTGGCCGGCTGTCTTGCGATGGGCAGCTTGAAATGCACACTTCAGACTGCACCAATCTGAGTGGTTCTAAACACCCTAGTCTGAAAAGGAGCATTGGGTTAGCTTCTTCCTGAAAGCAGCAGGAGAGCAGCTTCAGGATTGGTTAGGCTCGTTGGCTTTTCCAACCAAAGTCAATTTTTCAGGCTCTTGGCCAACAGCAGTATCTATAATTTTTCTGCTGATCTGCCTCGGTGAGTCTTGGTGGATGCCTCCTTTTTCCTATGGATAAACTTCAAAATGGAAGCTTATCCGTATCTCTATCTGACACTCACAACATCATTTTGTTGGTGAGATATGTGGGCATTGGTCCCGCAGCTACATCTCGAGGATACCAATCCATGCATGCAGCACTTGGGCTCTTGGCTGACTGCAGTATCTAAGTTTTTCCGGCATCGCATTTGCTGCCACTACATCTGGGCATAAAAGCACCAGTGTTCATGCCGCAATTCACATTGAGCTCTGGAACGGAGACTGGAGGCACTGCGACTGAAAGTAAGAGGTATGTGTTCACTTACATGCAAACACAGCATAATTCTTAGCAATTGGATTCTGGTTGGCAGTCTCGCTGCTGCTGGAAATCTCATTGGTAATCCAATCAACCAGTTTATTTTTTGCCATCTCCTTAATTGGTGCATGTCTGCCAGTTTCACGGACTGACTGGTGACTGGCAGTGTCACTATTTGTTACACTGTTAACACTCAAATTGCTACACTTTTGACTTGCTCAATAATTAGCCTATGCATTACAGTCTTATTATCGTATATATCAGCAATTGCCCTCTGATAACACTCTCACTAATTGGATCATTGCCGTCATTTTCATTAATTTACCCATTGTTGGCCTGCCCACTAACTGGCCTATTCCATACAGTTTCATACATTTTCCTAATATTGGCAGTCTCACTAATAGGTGTCTGATGGTAATTTGACCTATAAGCCTATTGTCAGTGTAACTAATCAGCACCAACATGCAGCAGAGACCTTTTCAAGCAGCGTGGATGCTAAGGCTGCTCCGAGTCAATGATCTGATCTTCGCAAGCAGACGCAACTCAGGGGAAATAACCGAAGGGTGGATCTTACTAAAGTGAGTTCTGGGCACAGCCAAATAATAAGAAAGTTGCTTCATAGAAAATGCTGACTTGAACTGTGAACTTCAGTACAAAGACAGATGGTGCCCAGAACATGTTCAGATATGAGCTAGCTCTGATTGTTACACCGGACCTGGCCAAACACTGCCAATCGCCCCCATAGTACTGTCGCCTTAACTATTACGTCCCATCACTTTCAAATGTCACTAGCAGCCACTGGTGTGAGGAAAACAAAGGAAATAGCATGCTGGTTGAAACACCTCTATCCTTTATCTATAAGACACAATGAAAAAATCACATTGTAATACCTGCCCACCCACTTGCTGCACTTATTGATTACAGCTACCCAGCACTGCTAGACTAGGTCCCAATCATGACAAATTGCTGAAGATCCACCCACTTCTCAGAAGACCAAAGTACCTTTAAAATGACCCCATCCACTAGTCTTTCATCCTTAAAAAAAATGTCAATATCGGATAATCACCTTCTCATGGCTGCAACTGCAGAGATTGTATTATGGATGCGAGTTATGGTAAGCATGTTAGCAATTGAAGCCACTCCACGCCCTTCTTCTGAGATCTAAAGAAAAAAAAACGGAGGTAATTTTTTTAATTTAATACTATGATATTTATTCATTATTTTTAAAGCAAAGGCTTACCAAATCAAATTGTAACACTGTTATTGCAAGCATTCACTCCTCCAGCTGTCTGAAAAGATATAATTTAAATGACAACCAAGTGTTTCCAACCAACTACAGTATCAAGCATTGCAAAGCTAATAGGAGCAACCTATTTTATCATTGATAACAAACACATGTCTCACACACATCCACATCACCCTCTCCCTCACACGCGCACACACACTCACAGTTTCAAACATACAATGGAATTACATACCCAAACTAGGATCAGTGGTGGAGATAGTGCTCTTAATACTGTTAGTATTGATGATGGTAGTGGTGAGGACGGTGGTAGCAGTGATGATGGCGGTGTTGATATTGTTGGTGGGGATAATGATGGCTGTGAAAGCAGTGGTGATGGTAGTGGGGACAGAGCTGTTTAAGTGGTCGTAGTAACATTGCCTTAACAAAGCAGAAGCAGGCAAAAAAATATGAATCACACCCACTTTCACAAAAAGTGTAGATAAAAAAAAAAAAATCCAGTGTAGAGAAAAAGAAGTGCGTGCTCTTTACTAAGCCCAGCATCTGCTAACAAGCACAATATGCATTAAGCATGTTTGACATAGTATGTGGTTTCATACAAATGTTTATAGTAAGCGCACCAGCAACCAAACAAACTAGAAGAATACAAAAACGGACATCTCTTTTTTAAAAGTTCATAGGGCCGTATTTATACTTTGTCAGTCCACTGTAAACAGGGGCAGCGGGGGTCTTTTATCCACCGCCCTGGATGGACTACTTGACACTCTACTAAGAGGTTACCACCGGACATGCTGGGATCACTGGAATACCAACAAAACAAAAAGCAAAACAGAACAAAAAAAAAGAAAAGGCCACCCACCGTTCAAGACTGTCACATATCCGATTAGTATAATGAACACAATTAGCAAGCAACGAAGTAAGCGTGGGTCAGGCGTAATGTCACCAAACAAGCATTGGCATAGCCAATAGGTCTCGCTTTTGGGACCTTATAAGTATTTAGTTATGCAGCACAATATCCTTGGTGCAACAACATCAACTGTTGCATGGCTAAACACTTATACAGTCCTAAAAGCGAGACCTATTGGCTATGCCAATGCTTGTTTAATGTGTAACATATTTAGCTAGTAGAAGGGGGAACACACAAAATATCAATGAGGGTTCTAACTTCACAGTCAACAGTCTGGGATGCCTCTGTGGCAGCTATACAAGGCCAAGAAGGGTGAACCTACAGACAACCAGGAATCTAAATAGTCCAGAAATGGAACATTCAGCAGTCAGTCAGGGGACATTTATTCAAAATCGATATTAACTTGATAGCAGAGTGAGGAAGTCATATTGTGTTTCTTGACACACTCTAAAGAGAAATTAAACACGTATGACTGTTAAATACGAGCATAGTTGAAAAGCCAGAAAATCCACTCCCTGCAATCAAAGGTGCAAGATGCTCGGATGGATTTATCCAGTGTGAAGAGGATGGGTACATAGATTCTGCTGAACTTTGGGTACACGGACAGGGAAGAGGGTACCTTGGGGTGCATGGGCGAACTGTGATTAGCTTGAGGGAAAAGGACAGACTCGTTTAGTAGAGGGGGGCGCATGTAAAACAAGATGAGGGGCTCCAACAAGTGCGGCCCACAGTCTGCAAATAGGCCTCGAGCTCCTTGCACAATCTATCTAAATACTGTCCACAAATGGCTCAGGGTGCAGGGCTCTTGAAATGTGATTATGAAGAATCTGGATCACAAGCGCAGATTGAGTGGTAGCATAGAGAACATGCAGAGTGTGAGAGAGTGTGTGAGAGAGTATGCATGTGTGTGTTGGTGAGAGAGTGTGCGTGTGGGTGAGAGTGTGCATGTATGAGAGAGAGTGTGGGAGAGTGTGTTGAGTGTGTGTGAGAGGGAGATGGAGTGCATGAGAGCGAGTGTGTGTGTGAGAGAGAGAGAGAGAGAGAGTGTGTGAGTGAGAGAGAGAGAGAGAGAGAGTGTGTGAGTGAGAGAGGGTGTTTGTGTGTGCATGTAACGAAGGGCACAGTGAACACTATGGGCCCGACTCACAAAGCGTCTTTGTGTAGTAGAATCACAGGACCACTGGAATCATGCATCTGGAAAGGGCCAGATTAGGAGCAAGAAAAAGCACATTATGGAACACAATGCAGCACATTTTGTGTTAGTATTACTTCATTGTCATTTTACAAGTTAACAATCTTGGCAAATGTTTCGCCTCATTATTACCAGTTTAACGACCAAATTGATCAATAAGAAACTTCATAGTGGCCAATAAACATTTGTGTAGGTTCTGCCACAGTGGTCAGTTTGGATAGAAACCATTTTTTTGTTAAAATCATCATGTATGCAGCTGGTGATGGATTGTGTGGCAATTCGATAACTATGCGGAAATCGCCATGCATGCCGAATTGCAGAATTCCAGTGGCTCTGGTCTTAAACCACAACTACTCAGTCAATCTACCAGAAAATCTTTTGAGAACCAAGGCTTGCGTGAAATCGCCCGTACTCCCATAGCTGGTATCCGCATGCAGCACCTTTAATCGGATCTTAGCTGGGAACCATGCGCCTCGAAGCGAATCAGCACCCAGCGAGCCATGTAGGGAAAAAAATCTTTACTCTGTTGCTGTGTTTCAGCCACAGAGAAGTCAGTGATCTCACTGGCAGCTATAGCGCTGTATAAAAGATAACCATACTTTAGGCGGTACCGCCTGAGTTAAGTTTGTGGTTGTGAAATCGATAAATAACATTTACCAGAGAGCATCGGATTGAAACGTTCACCCACGGTCTTCCATGGACTGTGGCCCCAGGTCTGTTGGAATCACATGGCCTAGTAATGTCTCCGAAGAGATACAATCTTTATAGACAATAAAAACAGACGTTAATGAAGTGGAGCAGTCCGGACAGTAGGGTTCACGGCTGCTCACCTAGGCAAGAGAAAGTTAATGGAAAATGTCTTATGTTTTCTTAAACTAAAAGCCTGCATTCATTTCCTACAGATTCGCGCCAGCGCCGAAAAGCAAACTGCTGCCCTGTACACGGCTTGACGTATACATTGATGCGTGTGTGTGTAGGCTACTGACATTGCTCTATACAAACACATCTGTGCAAAAACAGAGCAGAGGACTCCGGAGAGGGTACATAATCCATAATTGTGTATTATTACACAGCTCTATGGTCACATGGATTCCATGAGGGACAAGGTGCAGTCGCGAGCGAAATGCTAAGCAAACCCCATCAGCTCAGCACACACACACACACCCTAAGGCTTCAATATTTCACCTTAATTACAAAGTAACTGCTTTAAATAAAACTCAGAACAAGCACGGCAGGTCTGCCGGCAGCAGGAGGCGGCGCGTGCCTCGCACGGCAGAAAAGCACAAGCGTGCGCAGCCTTCGATAGCAGCAGGGGGGAGGGGAGAGAGAAGGGGACTGGCGCGATTCACTTGCGGGAGCAAGGGGCTGGGGTCCTGATAACTGATAACATTTGGCGCCAGCTGCTCGCTCCCGTGAGTGAATAGCCAGATGTGCACGCGTTGCCATTTGAAGCAATGCAACGCGTGCACTTTTATGCTGGGAAAGCTGCATTGATCCCAAGAGGTCTCTTTCCTCTGCAGCGCATGCGAGCTGCGGAGGCGAGACCTAAAAAATGGAGCACAGAAAGGTAAAACACATTCAAACTTAATAATACAACTGTGTTAACAAACATTCATATTCTAACAAACCGTTATATATAAAATTCGTTGGAAACCTTTAAATACAAACATATAACTCGTTTCATGGTGACGATGTCAAGTTTTGGGGAGGGTTACCTTTCATTTTCAGCTCACATTACAAGTATTTTACGGATGTATCATGATGATGTGTTTTACCAACTACACCTTCAACTCTCCTTGTAAGGATGGATATTATATACTACTGTTAATACGTTTGCTGCTACAGTGAACTTTTTTTTTATATCTATGCTTCCTCCAAAAAGAGAAAGGTGTCTAATTGTCATTATTTTTTTTTTTTACATTGAAAATGCGATAAAGTTTGTGTTTGAATTTTGTTTGCATGTTTTACACATAAAACACAATCCACAGGCAAGACCACATTGACAGGAGGAATGTTGGGAGCTGGCAGCACAGAATGCTTACTTTTGCACTGATATGACAAAGGCTATAGCTTGCAAAAGGAGCATTCTGATAGCCCTCTAAGCAGCTGGTGCATGAGCACTTACAAGTATAAGGAACAGAGGGAAATAGAAAATTGCACTTGTGTGAGCTAAACCTCAATGTTTCCCTGTACCCCAATATTTCAATCACCTCTAATTTTAGCTCAGGTGGCTTGGCTCCTGCACCGTTGATCTTGCAATAACAGTCCCCACCCTCCTTGACACCATGTACTGTTAGCTCCTGTACATGAGCACCCCATCATGTCTGTGCCGCTGTTGTGGGTGTAATGTGGGGAACAGAGTCCACAAAAAGGCCGCCCCTTCAACAGATTGTTGGTGTTCCACTATTGCAGAGAATGGTGAGTGAAGCGGTCTATCAACACTGGATCCCCCAGTTGACCCTGTGACTGAGAAGACTGTCATGCTAGACATCCCTGCAGAGGGTGCATGTGTAACCTTGCATGAGGAACTACAGGAATGCAGGAAGCCATCATTCCCAGCAGTCACAAAACCGTCCTCACTATGAGTGGCTGGCTTGTCTGGAACTGAGTCAAGGTTGTCTTAAAGTTCAGAATTCAAGCAGGATTGAGGAAGGCCAATCCTAACTGTGTGTTCAGGATTGCTCCTAAGTAAGGTTGAACTTGTAGAGGCTGGAGGTGAGACTTGGGTATATTAATAGTGAACCCTAGGCTGTGAAGTAGAGCTATTACTATCGGAGTGTGTTGTTGGCACTGCTGATGTGTTTTGGCTTGATAAGCCAATCATCCAAGTAAGGAAATACATGAACATTTTGTCTTCGTAGATATGAGGAGACTACTGTGAAACATTTTGTGAACACTCGAGGTGCAGTGGTCACTCCGAATGGAAGAACTTTGAACTGATAGTGTTTTCCTGCTACCACAAATCTCAAGTATTTGCAGTGAGCAGGGTGTATTGGTATGTGATAGTAGGCGTCCTTTAGGTCTAATGTTGCAATAAAGTCACCCTGTTGAAGAAGGGAAAGGACATCCTGTAAGATGACCATATGGAAGTGTTCTGATAGGATGTAGTTGTTTAAAGGCCTCAGATCCAAGATGTGCCTTTGAGGCCTGTCCTTTTTGGGTATTAGAAAGTATACAGAGTATACTCCTGATCCTTGATGTTTAAGGGCAACAGGTTCTATAGCCACTTAGAGAAGAAGGGCTTGACTTCCTGTTTCAGAAGCGTCTGATCTTAAGAAAATCTGTGAGTGAGAGGTCAAATATGGGGTGGTGTGATAATGAGCTCCAGACAAAAGCCTAGTTGGATAATGGCCAGTACCCATTTGTCTGAGGTAGTGGTAACCCAGACTGGGTGAAGAACGGTTGCCTGCCCCTGACCGATGCAGTTTGGTTAGGGGGAGGGGATAGAGCAGTCACTGTTTTTGCAGTGGGTGTTGCTCCACAAGTGGAGGCACCCCTGCCTCTACCCTGGTTGTTGTTTCCCCTGAAGGAACCTCTATAGAAACATTTGGTGTAAGAGGTTAGGAGCGGTTTCTGTTGGGAAGTGGATGCCTCTGTGGAGGTGGACTTCTATATACCCCTGTAGCTTGGGCGGTGAAAGGAACCCCTGGGAGTGAAAGTTTGTAATGCTCCCATTGCTTTGGCCGAGCCAGAGTCTGATTTCATTTTCTGTAAGGCAGAATCCACCAGTGCACCAAAGAGGTGATCTTTATCAAAGCGCAGGTTTATAACTGCCTGTTGTACGTCCAGTTTAAACCCAGACCACCTCAACCAAACGGACTGCCTAAGAAGGACACTGGTATTAATTCATCTTGCTGCTGTCAAGGGCGCAGGGCGCAGCGAATTGAAGTGTTAGAAATGATCTGCCCCTCTGTAACAATTTGTGACCTCTTTTCTTATTGTCATCAGGGAGGTGCTGGAGGAGCTCCTCAATCTCGATGGAGTCTGGTGGTACCGGACTCTGAACAAATAAAGGATCTGGTGGTGCTGCTTTGAATTTTTTTGATCTACCCTTGGGGTGATAATTCGGGCCTCAACAGGGTCCTTAAAAATGTAATTGGCATGCATTATCATGCCAGTTAACTATGGCAGATATTGGGTATCTCTGGAAGTTGAATTTAAAGTATAAAAAAATCCTGCTATAGTGGATCCTTATGGAGCAGTAGGTTGTCCAACTCCACGTCTAAGCCAGAGCTTTCATGGATCGAGAATGCCTCCTCTTCCTCGGCGGTCGCCTACTCTTGCCCGTGTTCTTCGCCGAAAAGTTCAGAAGTGTCGTATCTGGCCTGCAGACATTTTCACAAGACAAACCCTTCGATCCTGAAGGGTTTTCTTAGACCAAAATGACTTGCACGTGTTGCATTTGGCATTGTTATGGTCAGGCAAAAGGCACAGGTTGCACACGAAGTGTTAGTTGTTGTGAGGGAATTGCAGATGGCTACGTGGGCAGAATCTGAAAGGCATGCGTTCCATCACCAGCAACACATTTTTGGGTGGGCTGGTACGATGTGGAGGGTAGGCCCAAACGGACGATGCACCGAAGGGCGATCAAACTAATTAATTCAAACTGACAAGTTGTCGAAAGAAAGTGGATGATGAAAGCCTGAACAATAAACAATACCGTCTAAGACAGCAAGAACCGAAAGATCGCACTGAACGGAGTTGAATCACGGATCAAAGGCACACACATCCGAACCCGATGGCAGAGAGAAAACAATCTAATAAAGGAGTCAAAGTCCATGTGCATTATCACAGAGAAGAGGATACACTCGACCTCGAGACTCGAAAGACTTCTTAGAAGAAAAACAACTTGCACAACTCCAGACCCAACACTAAATGGCAGGAGTACGCAGAGCATGTGTATCTACAGCCACACATGCCATTAAACATAATGTTTTCATACTTTAGGATGCACTGTCTTTTGACTTAAGGGACTGTTTTAAGCAATTTTTAAAACAGTAGCAATTTGTTCAAGCTTGAATTTGCACATCATTACAACAAGTCAAGTGTTACTAACACAGAACTTGGATCCATGTAATAGGAATGACGACTAAAGAACTTGAACTTAAATACAAAGGTTCCCTGACAAATATATTTTATATACTGTATAGTGCTGAATTGGTTGTAAGTGAAATAGAAACACCCAACCCATTTAGGTGCCAAGTATTTAGTTAATTACAGGAATAAAATTAAGTCCTGGTAGTAGAAAACAGAGCAAACACATTCACTAGATTATTAAAGTACTTTTCCGGTCACAACTCTAAATGGTATGCAGACACAAATATGTTTGTAAATGTGAAAATAACACTTGATTGACTAAGGTATACACATCTAGAAAAAGGCACTAATAAGACTAAGGCTGGTGGTCAGCATGACCGAAATAATGTATCTTTTTTTCAGGTCTTAATTCTTCCCTAATTTGCCTTCTTTGGTAATGTGCCTTCCTGGCAGGGCAATTGATTGAGAAATTGAAAAATCAAGCACACATTGATTGATAGCCATATTCTGTCAACCTATTGGAGGTATTTATAGTATTCCACCTGTCACCAACTGCTGCTGTGGAGGTTTATAAGTTTTCATCTTCCATCTTCCTCAGTTAGTACAAGACTGTTTGCTCAGTGGCTGCACAGTTGACGCTGCTGAGTTTTCAAAAAGCATCAGGAGTGGAAATTTCATTTGGAATGTCGAATCAATACAGTCCTGATATCTCTTGTGATAAACAGTAATCAAGTGGAATTCTCAGTGATGCTGAGTCAGTCTGGATGCAAGGATTTTAAATGGTACATCCAGACATTTTATCTTTACTCCAGTAGTCCTTCCTTTACATGTTCCCCTGGGAAATTTTTCAAATTGGATAGCAAATGTTCCACAGAGTTAAAACGATTGACTACCGGCTGGTCAAGTCTCTTATAAATGATTGCTGATTTGTAAGTCCTGAATTGCGTTAGAGGTCGTTCACTGTTTGGCCTACATATTGTTTTTACAGCTTTGACAATGAATCACATAAATAATGGATGTTGATCAACATGTATGATGCTGACATATACCATAAGTTCTTTTTGTAACATAACCTGTTACTAATGATGTTTGTAAAAGATATTCACATGTGATGCGACTTTTAGAATCACAGTAATGAACCTCTGCAGCGTGCTTGAGTTCAGTTCTTGCAAGAGTAATATCGGTGCGCGCGCACACACACACACTCTACCTAGAACTATCTAAATATAGCAATATCTATCTATTAACATATCAGTCTTCGAACATGCAATGGAGTAATTCAGTCTGTACAGAATGAATCCACCTATTACAACATTTTCTCAAGTGTCATAAGGATAATGTAACTTACCCAGTAAACATCTGTTCTTGGCATGTACAGCTGTAGATTCATATGCTTTGCATAGTCCTAACATCTAATTAATTAATTAATTAACGTTTGAGCTTGTAAAGCGCACTACTACCCGTAGGTTTCCTGGCGCTGTATAACACTGGGGAATCCGTCCTGGCTTTCCCTGTGGGATTGTCCCTGCTGGGAGTCCCCAAGGTGGAGCCAGGCATCCCCGGCGTTGATGGGGCCGTTGTGGAGATTAGGCAAGCTAATGCCCAGAGTTGAAGAGTGGGACCCCTGATTAGAGTAGGCACCGAAGCGAGAATTATCGAGTGCACTGACCCAAGTCCACGGCTCTGCCGCGTCGGGAATTGAACCCTGGTCCCTGCCGACTTCTGCTCCTGGGTCTGCCGCCTCTAACCAGCGAGCCACACCACTCCACAGTGTTTGGTCTGGAAGTTTGCAAGTTATTTTTCCTCGAAGAAGTCTTTCCAGTCACGGGGTAGGTGGTGACTCCCTCTGGTGATGTTGCACATGGGCATCAACTCCATTGATAGATTGTTTTGCCGCAGAGGGTGAGAATGGAGTTAGTACTATAGAATAGAGATGTTCATGTGTATGTTTGTATAATGAAAAGGGGAACTGCAGCAGCTAGAGGTACCCGGGGATGTGGGTAGGCGCATATGAATCGACAGCTGTACATGCCAAGACAGATGTTTACTGGGTAAATAAAACTATCCTTTCGAGGCATGTGAGCTGTAGATCACATGCTTTGCATAAAATATACAGCAGTATTTTCCCAAAGCGGTGGCTAATCTGTAGCTGTTGGAGTTGTTTGAAAAAGTGTTCCACGTATTGCTTGGCCCACATTAGCTTGTTGTCTTGATAACATATCTACACAATATTGTTTGGTGAATGTGTGCAGCGTAGAACATGTTGCAGTTTTACAAATGTCAACTATAGGGATATTTCCTAAGAAAGCCATAGTAGCCCCTATTTTGCAAATGGATTGCGCTCTAGGGGGTACAGCTAAAGTTATTTTTGCTTTTGCATAACAAGTTTGAATACATTTAACAATCCATCTTGCAATACCCGACTTGGAGATAAGATTGCCTTTGTGTGGTGGTGCAAAGGCAATAAAAAGTTGTTTGGTTTTGCTAAATGCTTTTGTTCTGTCAATATAAAATACAAGCATTCTTCTGACATCTAAGGTATGTAGAGCTCATTCTGCCACAGAATCAGGTTGAGGAAAGAATACCAGTAATTCAAATGACTGATTGATGTGAAAGGCAGATACTACCTTCTGTAGAAATGTGGGATTAGTATGAAGAACCACTTTGTCTCCGAGTAACTGGAAAAAAGGTTCTTCTATGGTTAGTGCCTGTAGTTCACCCACTCTCCTCAGTGAAGTGATTGAAATGGGGTAAGCAGTTTTCCAAGAGAGAAACTGTGCTCACATTTATGCATGGGTTCAAAAGGTGGGCCCTTTAACCTTGCGAGGACTATGTTAAGATTCAACACTGGTACAGGTGGAAGTCTCCGTGGTATGACTCTTAAGTCCTTCCATGAAAGCTTTGATTACGGGCACTCTGAAAAGCAATAAAGGGTGCCTATTCTGTAGATATGCAGCTATTGCAGTGAGATGTAGTCGGACAAAAGTGTAAGTCAAGTGCAACAGGTAAGAAATGAGGTTTTGTATTAAAGCATCAAGAGGATTGACCTCATTGTTATTGCAATAGATAACAAAACGTTTCCATGTAGCTGCATAGCAGGCTCTTGTAGTAGACCTTCTGGCCTCCCTAATGATGTTCATACAGCGTGGTGGAAGATTTTGGTAACCAAACTCTATGACTTCAGAAGCTAGATTGCGAGGTTCAGTTGTTTAGGATCTGGGTGTCTGATTTCTCCATGTCTCGGTGTGAGGAGACTGGATGTTAGGTGCAGCTTTTGATGTGGAACCAGAGACAGCTTCAACAGGGTTGTGTAACCTTGGTTCACGGGCCCATGTGGGAGCTACTAAGATTAGTGTGAGGGATGTTTGTCTTGTCTGAGTTTCCGTACTACTAATGGAATGAGTAGTCAAATATCTCTGACCAGTTCATCTATAGTGCATTGCCTTTGGAGAGCGGGTGTGGGTACATGGAGGGGAAATTTGGGCATTTTGCGTTTTGGTGTGTCGACAACAGATCTATCTGAAGTACTCCTCAACTTTGAAAGTATGGAAGGAGAACCTGAGGGTGAAGTTCTCATTCATGAATTTGCTGCCTCTCTCTGCTGAAGAGATCAACAATCTGATTGTTCACTCCTGGGAGGTGTTCCGCTAGGAGATAGACTTTGTGGTGAATGGCCCAACTCCAAACGTCTTGGGCCAAGTGTGACAATTGGAGAGTGTGTCCCCCCCATTTTTGTATGAAAATACATAATACATAGCTGTCATGTTGTCGGTACGAACTAGGACAACTTTGCCAACCAGGTGAGTTTGAAATGCTTTGAGCACTAGAAAGACTGCTAGTAGCTCTAGATGGTTGAAGTGGAGCAATGATTGCTGTTGGCTCCACAGACCTTGCACTGTGTGGTGCTGAAGCTGGACCCCACAGCCAGTGAGGGATGCATCCGCTGTTAGTGTTGTCTGTGGAACTGGTTCTATGAAGCGCCGTCTTTTTAATACATTTTGTGTGTTCCACCACTGATGAGAGCGATGAGCAAGGATGCTTACCAACACTAGATCGGTTAAAAAACCCTGTGATTGGTTCCACTGACTCGCTAAGCATTCTTGTAGGGGACGCATGTGAAGCCCGGCATGGGGAACAATGGTAATGAAAGATGCCATAATTCCTAGTAGTTGAATATACACTCGAGTCGGAAGCAAGTGATTGGATTGAAACTAGAGAACTAGAGCCTGAATGTTGGGAATTCTGGCTGCGTTGGGAAAGGCCAAAGCCTTTTGAGTAAGTAAAGTGGCTCCTAGGTAATTTTGCGCATTGGAAGGTTGGAGTTGTGATTTTGCACATTTACTGTGAACCTCAGTTGATGTAGTAACTGTAGTGTTCTGCAAGTGTGTTGGAGACATTTTGGATACGTACTGACTTTGATGAGCCAGTCGTCGAAGTAGGGGAAGACATGAATGTGTTGTCTTTTGTGAAGACTCTGGGAGCAGTGGAGACTCAGAAGGATAGTACCCTGAACTGGTAATGTTGGCCCGCTATCACAAATTGGAGAAATTTTCGATGAGCGGGATGTATTGGAATATGAAAATAGGCGTCTTTAAGTCTAGAGTAGACAGAAAGTGGGAGTCCTGGGCACACGTAAAGTAGTATTGAAATAAAGGTATAGTTCAATTCAAGTAGACGCCGAAAGGAATGCTAATGTTCATCTCAGGTAAATCAATTATTTGTCTTTATGCTTTTTCAAAAGTGAGCAAGAGAAAACTAGCCAACACGTGTTTTGTCGTCAATGGAAATAACCCTGCAACTTCCTCAGGGCTGAAGATGAAGGTGAGAATTCATATTAAACACTCCGTTGGTGATAATTCCAACCCGGCTGGTCAAGTTTCACGTCACTCAATCGGTACAGAGGATACAGTTAGGAGGATGCATCACAGTAATGATGATCCGGTAAAAGACTGTGCCGCAAGCTATCCAAGGACGGAGGGTAGTCCGTGTTCCGATTGTGGATCTACAGCAGGTGCGCTGCAGTGTCCTATGGCAACGATTCTCCTGAAGTTTGTTCCGGGTGTGTCCACCGCAGCGCAACTGCTGTAGATCCACACTCGCAACACGGACTACCCTCCGTCCTTGGCTAGCTCGTGGCACAGTCTTTTACTGGATCACCATTACTGTGATGCATCTGCCTAACTGTATCCTCTGTACCTATTTACCGATTAAGTGACGTGGAACTTGACCACCCGTGTTGGAATGATCACCGGCAGTGCGATTAATATGAATTCTCACCTTCATCTTCAGCCCGGAGGAACTTGCAGGATTATTTCCATTGGCGACGAAACACGTGTTGGCTGGTTTTTTCTTGCACACTTTTGAAAAAATAAAGACAAAGAATTGATTTACCGAGATGTACATTAGCATTCCTTTCGGCATCTACTTGAATTGAATTATACCTTTATTTCAGTGTCTGAGGAGGTACTTTTAGACCCTTTGCAGTAGAAGAAGCACCGAAAGGAATCACGTCCTGGTGTTAAATGAAGGGCTCCCATGAATTTGGACACTTCTGTGACCTTTTTCATTTTTTCCAACGATGAATCTACCACAGGGCCAAACAGGTGCTTCTTATCCAATGGTGTGTTCAGGATAGAAGTCTGAACCTCTGGTTTGAATCCTGAAATACGTAGCCAGGCATGCCTTCTGAAAAGGATGCGCATGTTTACAGCTCTAGCAGCAGTGTCTTCAGCATCTAGTGCGCACCTGATTAAATTGTTTGAAATGAGCTCTCTCTCCCACACTAGGTCTTGTGCTTTGGGCTTGTGCTCATCAGGTAGAAATTAGAGCAACTGCTCCATCTCATCCCAATGCGCTCTGTCATATCTAGCTAGTAGCGTTTGTGTATTGGAGATGCGCCAGAAGTTTGCAGCCTGAGAGGCTACCCTTTTCCTAGAAGCGTCAATCAGCTTAGATTCTTTATCTGGGGGGTGGAACATCTCCTGTTGTTTTCAAATTGGCCCTCTTGCGTGAGTTGGACACCACAAAGGAATCCAATGGTAATTGGCCCTTTATGTATGCTGGATCAGATGGTGCAGCTTATATTTCTTACCTACCCTAGGGTCAAGGATATGGGCCCTGACGGGGTTATTAAAAATATTGTCCACATGCTGGATCATACCCTCGAGCATGGGAAGTGTGTTTGTAAGGACGTTTTTTGTGATACTAAGGGTCTTGAAAAGTAAATCCTCTTCCAGGGATTCCTTATGTAGCTGAACCCCATGGTAGTTAGCAGGAGCTGCAATATAACCTACACTGTTGTCAGGTAGAGAGGGTTTGGTAGGGTACAGGTCAAGATCATTCCCTGTGGGGGAATTGATGTTATAATCTGTCCAGGGGTCTGGGGGGTATAGGTTCATTGTCCCCAGCCCCATCCCCATCAGCCTGCTCTTCAGGTGTATGTGGTGCTGAGTGTTCAGGTGAAATCATTAAAGGTTGAAACTGAGATGGAATCGGCACATCCGTTTTTTTCGGTGCCGGTGTTTTGGATGCTGATGTTTTGGATGCCGAGGATTTCGGATCCAAAGGAATTTTCGGTGTCGAAGGGGATTGGGTGGAGCCTGTCTTTGACTTCGATCCGGAAGGTTTCGGCTCGGAGCCCGTTTTCGAACTGCACTGCTCGGAGCCAGAAGGCTTTTGGATGCATTTCAGTGCCGAGTCGGAGGGCGGGGCATCCAAAACATGGTCTTGGTGCCCACCGTGGCTGAAGGCGGAGTTTGGATTGGAGCTACCTTCTTGGGCTGAGGTGGACTTTGGGGACAGGGAGGATCTGTACTCACAGCACGCTGCCCTTGCAGGATGTCTTCTCCACCGGAGCCGTAGTCAGAGATGGAGATCAAGTCTTGTTCCTCTTGGGCTCCCATGGCGCCTCCAGCCTTTTGTTACAAATCTTTTCCGAAGAGGTTTGGAATGGAACTTGGTGGCTGGCTCTGCATGTCGCAATGTCGAGCACGATGGTTGCAAAGCGTCTTTTTTTATTGGAAGGCCTTACACGCGGCGTAGTCTTGTTGTGTGCGCTCTGGAGACAAGCACAGGTTGCACATTTGGTGTGAGTCGATGCGTGGATATTTCACGTGGCACTCAGTGCAGAATTGAAATGGAGTCTGTTCCATTGGCTGTGAAGGGGACAGACGCGGGTAGGCCCGTCTGCCTTCCAGAAGCTACCCGATCAAAAGAGGGTTTTTTAAGTAAATGCGATACGCTGAGAATGGGATTAACGTTTGGAAACAATACCGTCGAGGGGGAGTTTTGCACACAGAGGGAAACCGAAGAAACAGTGTTAAACCGGAGCGCAGCAATTCACATTCGAACCAGATGGCGGGAAAAAAAAGTCTAACAAAGGAGTCGATGCCCAAGCGCACTATCACCGAATGGAGGAGTCCCCTACCTTGTGACTGGAAAGACTTCTTCGAAGAAAAACAACTTAAAAAACATCCGGCACCAACACTAGATGGCAGGAGTATGCAAAGCAGGTGATCTACAGCTCACATGCCTCGAACCTGTATTTCTACCTCTTACACTTTGTACAGCTCTGTGACCTCTTACACCTTGTACAGCTCTGTGTTCCTTTTTCAGTGTCTAATGCAAAGGTCAAATCCTGATCATTTAATTTCTCCCTGCTACTTACCAAGTAAGCCTTTGTGCCATCCAGAAGTAGCTCCGCTGTTGGAACCTGCCTTGTGCCCAACTTATCTTTAAGTCTCTGGACCTGAATGCCATTGAGTTTTTGATCTTCATCTCTGATTTCCAAGTAGAATAGTGACAACCCTTTAGTGCCCTGCAAATAAAGAGCAGAACAATTGGGAAAATTGCATGAGTAATGTGGTATACACTATTGCCAAATGTGCTCTCGCGGTTTCATTATATTGCTTGAGAAGGCCATGTGTAAACATGGGTGCATGGCTTTAGAGTTGTGTGCATCTTTACAAGTATCACTTTTATACAAGCTTAGAAGAGAAGCATTCTGATACAGAACGAGAAAGCCAGTCACCAAAAACATATGCAAACAAACATAATGCTTATGCAATACAGTGTACAAAAGTGTGCTTTGGTGCAGCAATGTGCATGGAGTTATAAAAGGTTACATTTATCGGTGTCCCAAGACCAATGCAACATACTTAGAAGAACTGAAGGACGAGTATAGGGACAGTAGGTGGGTCAACATAATATAAGCATCATACCAAATGTAAAGAAAAATAACTAACCTATAAGCATATTTCATCACATATTTCTGCATATGTGTCAATTATTCACTACAAGTGGGGTGGATCTTGAAACACTTTGCGATATTGATGTACTTCTGTAGCTTTTATGATTCACTATGTGACTTCGAATAAAGCTTATTTTGATTTGATATTGATAAGTACAGTTAACATGGTATTTGGTGAGAAAAGGGTTCCCTAGGTTTAGAACAAAAAGGGACAGTCAACCCTAAAGACAGAATTACACAGAAAATGTTTTCTGAAGAAATAAGAGGTCATGTCTTGAATGACAGAAGTTCCAGGTTCGTTCTGCAGTCATCAGTAACGGAGTTTTAAAGACTAATGCCCAGGAACAAGGAGATGGATTACCTATTTTGCTTTTCCTTGTTTTAGCGATTTTGAGAAGGAGGCTGTTTTTTCCTCTAGTAAATCCTTGACTACCTGCTGAAGGTTTCTACAAGTAGCAAGTGTAGCTACTCAAAGACTGGGGTGATATGATCTACATTTTGCATTAGACATGAGCCAGACTACCGCATGTAGAGTTGATCAGAGAGATGCAGTGGAAGTTTAGGGTGTTTCGGCAGGGAGAGCATTACCTTTATCAAAATGTGAAAGAACGAGGGAGTGTAAGGCAGTCTTGAAGTCCACTGGAGGAATATACAAGCTTTGATTTCCCTTACGAGGTGTAGTTGGTATGAATCCAATTTAAGCTTCTGATTGATGTAACCAGCCATATAAAAAGGTGACAAAGTTTTCTGTATTGTGGAAATATCCCAAGTTTATGTAATGGGATGAAGGATTCTGCTCCAATAAGGAACAAAATACTAAATTACTTAAAACGATTTCAAGCATGATGGAAAAACATAAATATTTTGTTTCATTATTCAAATGGCAAACAATGGTCTCAAAAAAGCTATTTAGAGCCAGATAATAATTCCAAACTTGATGCATCTATTTTCTATCAAGTCCAATGTTTTGAATCTTACACTCTTCCTTAAGTGACCCACTTGCCTAATATATATGAAATCTAATGCACTATTCAGAAGGAATGTTAATTAAAAAAAGTTTGCTTCAGAGAGCAATATCTCCCATGTACTACACAAATCAAACACCATTATATTTGAATGAATTCTGCACATGGAGGCCTGTTTTCAGCAAAACGGGGCATAACAGTGAAGGCCTGAACATCCCTGGTCCTTTAACGTAAGTTATGGGAAGAACCCGGTTGACATTTTTCGGCTGCTCTCAGCTGGATGACAATCTCAGTAGGACGGCCGGTGGAGGATACAGTGGAAGGATGGTGAGAAGGCTTGTGTATGTACAGAGGAAGCATTGTCAGCTCCCCCATGCAGCTGCATGGGTTGGGCAGGTCGTTTGTACTTCTACTCACAGCCTCTGACCCTACAGAATCTAACAGATCCAGTGTCTCCAGTCCCGGAATCTCCAATCAGGAATTTACAGACTGGACAATTCCAGGCCTGATATCATATATTTTGTTGTAGTACATGAAAATAAAATGCAAGCACTTAAAAAAAAGATAAAATGCAACAGAAAATTCCCCTGGTAGTTTATGGGGAAAAGAGTTAAAATTGTAAATGAGCACAGTCACTCAGGAGTTACAATCAATGAAAGTTCAACCTAGGAGCCCTATTTAGGTCAAGCGTACAGCGCTTGCGCTGTAGCTGAATGACCTCTTGTGTATGGTTTAGGAGTTGAACTCCACCTATTCCTTGCCGGTGCTTTTCAGGTCTCGCCTGAGAAAGGGCATGCGCTATCTCTTTGAGACATTTAGTAAGTGGCTTTTAAAAGTGTCACCAGAGGCTTTTGCTGGCCTCCAGCTTGCGTTCACGAGCACGTGCACAGCTGCCATCTGTGTTTTTATTGCTGTAATCAGGCCTCTGCTTGCACTACCCCCTCTCTTTTCCCCCTCCCTCCTGGTCAGCTTCATTTGTGTCTTTTATCACTGTGAATCATGCTCCTCTGCTCGCACTTCCCCCCCCTTCCTTCTCCCCCTCCCTCTTCGTCAGTTTCATTTGTGTCTTCTATCGCTGTGAATGCTCCTCTGCACGCCCCCCCTCCCTTCTCCCCCTCCCTCTTCCTCAGTTTCATTTGTGTCTTCTATCGCTGTGAATGCTCCTGCTTCCACCAGGCACACACACAACCATCCGTCAGTGCACACTTCCACCAGGCACACACACTACCAGCTGTCAGTGCAAGCTTCCACCAGGCACACACCACCAGCTGTCAGTGCACGCTTCCACCGGGCACACACACCACCAGCCATCAGTGCACGCTTTCACCAGGCACACACACCACCAGCCGTCAGTGTACGCTTTAACTGAGCACACATACCACCAGTCGTCAGTGCACGATTCCATCAGGCACACACACCACCAGCTGTCAGTGCACGCTTCCACCGGGCACACATACCACCAGCCATCAGTGCAGGCTTCCACCAGGCACACACACCACCAGCCATGAGTGCACGCTTTCACCAGGCACACACACCACCAGCTGTCAATGCACGCTTTCACCAGGCACACACACCACCAGCCGTCAGTGCACGCTTCCACCAGGCACACACACCACCAGTCGTCAGTGCACGCTTTCACCAGGCACACACACCACCAGCTGTCAGTGCACGCTTCCACCGGGCACACACACCACCAGCCATCAGTGCAGACTTCCACCAGGCACACACACCACCAGCCATGAGTGCAGGCTTTCACCAGGCACACACACCACCAGCTGTCAATGCACGCTTTCACCAGGCACACACACCACCAGCCGTCAGTGCACGCTTCCACCAGGCACACACACCACCAGCTGTCAGTGCACGCTTTCACCAGGCACACACACTACCAGCCGTCGGTGCACCTTCCACCAGGCACACACACCACCAGCCGTCGGTGCACGCTTTCACCAGGCACACACACCACCAGCCGTCAGTGCACGCTTTCACCAGGGACACACACCACCAGCCGCCAGTGCAGCAGGCAGGCTCTTCTCAGAGTTTCTTGGTAAATATGTGTTCGATACCTGGGAGGGAGTAGGTCGAGTTTCCTTAAACCATTCTGAGTATACAAATGCAATGCCTGAACTCCTGTGTGAGTGAGTCACGCTGCCTGGGGCTCACTCACTCCACACCTATAAATTGAGCTTGCAACAGGCTTTTTCTCATTTGCAAATTTCGGCGCATGCGTACTGCTAGGCAGCCCTAACACCCCTGGGAATGACTGCTTCCTACAACCAGAATGGAAACAACATTCAGAGCAATGAAAACAAGTTCATTTGATGCAAAGAACTGTTAACAAAAACCATGTCCAGCTATTGTAGATCTGGCAACTTAAACAAAACAGCAACAAAAAACAAACAAGCATTGGCATAGCCAATAGGTCTCACTTTTTAGACCCTATAAGTATTTAGTTATGCAGCAGAATATCCTTGGTGCAACAACACCAACTGTTGCATGGCTAAACACTTCTAAGGTCCTAAATGCGAGACCTATTGGCTATGCCAATGCTTGTTATTTGTCTGGGTTGTTGTCCTTAAAAAAAACTTGCTTTCCAATGGGCAATGTGCCGCCGCTGTCCCTCCTTCTCATTTCCGATTGTGCCCGTGCAGCACCGACAAAGTACAACATCAATACGCTTTATGTGTTTATGTCTTTGTGCAGGAACTACTTTTCTTTATCATGTGTTTCCCTTCCTCAGCGCCACACAAGCTTCACATCCAACGCGATTCCCATTCGTAGAAACTTCAAAAAGACCGAACCACTTCCTTGTTAGACTGGCATATGCAAAGTCAATAACAAGGAATTAACTTCACTGATATTAATGACTTTGCAACAGTGTAGTACATGCTTACGGCTGCTACTTTCTTAGTTTAATCTATCGGCAATCTCTTTAATGTTGTAGGCGTGCCCATGTGACGTCCCAATCGAAGACGGCTGCCTCGCTGCTGGCATATGGTCATGACGCCATGGTTGTTTCTTTAACAAAGTGAAAGAGTTACTGAGGGCGCAGTTGGCCTACGTGAGTATTTATCTTCTTCTGCTCTCTCAACTGTGTCCTGGTGTTTTTCCGTTCTCTCGTTGCTCAATCCATAAATAAGGAGTGTACCTGAATAGTAGGGCTTAGCTGTGGCGCCCACCTTGCACTCACCACAGGCTGCAGGGACTTCTGTTGCACCAATGTACATGTTCATAACACTTTGCTTCAACAGATGCTTTAGCGAGTTGTCTAGTTTTCTTATCATTTACTCTGGCACTTCTGTGGGTGTGCATAGTGCTGCGCTCCTTTATGGTCAGGGACTGCCGGAGGACCCCTCCCCCTTCCGTTAACATACATTATTAACCAGGACATGAGAGGAATTTCTTTGGAAGGCAGGGGGTCTTTCGACCCCCTGGCCGTATTTATTAAAACATACAAAATAAATCAAAAATTTCAATAAATAATATTTACACAACTACGCAGAAAACGTTACAATTGAAATATATAGATATCAGATGGCTAACCTTAACATACTTCTAGTACAAGGTATTTCCTATCCAACACTAACATATCAATCACATTATACATATTTATTTTCTGCATACCTTTTTGGGCCTACGGCAAGGTCAATAACTGGTGTCAGATCCTTATCTCTAAACCACGCCCTCCTGAAGGAGTGCGCATGCGCAGAGGGCCCGTTTACCGTGAGGGTACTTATCCTCCCGGTTACCCCCGTACGCCCGACTAACCACGCCCTTCTTTTGAAGTGCGCATGCACAGAGGGCCCGCTCCGGTTACCCCCCGTACGCCCTACTAACTCCATTAAAAGGGGGCCCTTGCATCTCTTACTGGCGTCATTGTGCACGTGCGGGGTTGCCAACCAGCCTAGAGAAAGTGTGACTCTCCCCTCCCCCGTACCCATGTAGCCAACAGGCTGTAACTGCCTCTGGAGTTCTAGGAGACACCACTTTTCCCTACGTTTGGGCGACCCCATTCAAGAATGGCGCCGCCCCCTAAGGACCTTAAATTAACTGCTCATCAATCATGACCTTACCGCCACAGGCCAGTGTAGTTGACCGACTATCTGGCCCCCCTACCCTCCTACACTGAAAGGTCATGCCCTAACCTCCAATTCACAAAGCTAGCGTTATATTTTGCAGTCCAACTATCAGGCCCTACCAACTCACTGCAAGGTCATGCCTTGGCCCTATACGCCCCTAACTAGGCAAGAGATTCTCCGCGATGGTTTCCTTCCCGGTTGTAGACAAATGGACGCCGTCTTTTAAGAAGCACAACTCCCCCCAGACGCCCTCCTGGGCTATGGTCTGTAATTAACAAGCCCTGGCAAGCCTCACTATTTTTGTTACTGGGTACTTGTTTCCAGTGGCACAATGGCCTCACAGACTCGCTTCCCCTATTGGGAGATCTGGAATGTCAGCGCCAGGGTGTACCCCAGGTACGGACATGTCGACCCCCCACTACTACCCAGGCGTCCCGGTGTACCCGTTCCTTTTACACCCCCCTCCCAATTAGACCTGCCGTCATAGGGCCATCAGATGGGCCTAATTGCTGGCATTACGCTGCGCCTGATAAGACATGGCACTCCTGACATCCACTGTTGGTGCAACTGAAAAGGCTACCCGGGGGACCACAGGCCCCCCAAATCTCCCACTGGCGTATTGTGAAGTCCGTGAACCACCCACACCTGACCACTACGCTCAGGGAAATGTTCAGTGTATGCCTACCTCCTTACTAGGGAATATTCCCACCGCGTTGTGTCCGCTACGATGGCTACCGGGAGCTCGGGCGCCGTAAGGGTAGAGTACTGCTTCCCGACAAGGGGTGCTGAGGTGTTGCATACGCCTATTACTCCTGGGCTTGGCCAAGCTGGCAAGGCACACCCCTGTGTACTGCCACATTACTACGGCTGGCACCACCAATTGGTAACCTACCAATATACTCCCTGACTACGGTGGCATCCGCGAGCACAGGCGCAGTTACGGTACTGTTTCCCGATAAGGAACATACTGCCATATTATGTGAAGCAACATTCCTGTTATATTACTGCAGCCATCACAACCTATGGCCACTCCCGTTCAGGATGTACTGGTCCCCCTTGGTTGTCCACCTTTTGCAGTTGTTGCAGTGTGGAGCACTTCCCAGGTATCCGCCATGGATCCGGCCGTACATAAATGGAAAAAAACCCACAAACTATCAATGTCTTCGGCTTCCTGACGAAACAATGCAGTACACATGCCCGTATTACATTGCTGTCACATGCTAAGCCTTAGCTAAGAGTAGCACCAGATGCATTCCATCAAACGGGTAACTGGGGACTCTGAAGTACCCACTGTTGACGATAAATTCTATTAACCACAGTGTTAGAATATTTGTCACTGAATTCTGTCACAAGCAGTATCTGGACATTTTCCACCTTAAGGACAACATGACAGTATATTAGGGGGACGACTCCCGTCCTGCAAGGAACTTTGTCCCAGGAAGCACCAGACTTACTCTTGAGCTATATTACCTGGTGTATCATCCACCATACCAGATCCCACGTATGTACCCTGGATCGCAGCTGGCTCTGAAGTACCCCTCGCAGTCTGGGTGTTTCTAATAATTAGTTTTAACACAGCCGTTTTATTGTGAGAGTCCAGCATAGCCATTGTATTCCAAACTAACTGTCATTTGAGTGCACTTAGCACCGTACCAGCTGTATTACGTGCAGGATGTTGAAATGAGGCCTATTATGAGAGTGCTTAGCAATAGCACCGGTTGCATTACAGGGGGACCCCTCCATCTACCGTTCTGCAGGGGATCATATGATTTACCCCAGCGTCACCTGAGAATGTACACCAAATATTCCAGAATGTCATGCACCCCATTCACTAGCACCTTGCAGGTATCTTTGCCCCATTTGCCTCTGTCTGACCAGGACTGTCAGTAATCACCTGTGACATGACAATGTAATAACTGTATTAAAAAAACAGCTTACTTGTGTAGGCCGTGGGTGTAGGTAAATACCTTTATAATACTGGACGTCCCTCTTCCCCCACCGTAACAACCCATAAGAGCAGCGCACCAGTTGCACTACCTGAAGAGCTTTGGAAAGCCGCCGCTCAATAGAAGGTGCTCAGCATTGCACCAGATGGACTACAGCAAGATTATTGGAGTCAAA
The DNA here is from genome assembly GCF_964263255.1 of Lissotriton vulgaris. Classification (NCBI taxonomy): domain Eukaryota; kingdom Metazoa; phylum Chordata; class Amphibia; order Caudata; family Salamandridae; genus Lissotriton; species Lissotriton vulgaris. The sequence continues at coordinate 266,719,935 of NC_141699.1, read as the reverse complement.
CTTTCAATTGAGATCGCTTCGATTGAGATCGATTCATGTTTGTTGCTTTTAGTGTAATGTTTTCACTGGAAAACAGCTTTTGCAAAAACACAGACTCAAAAACAGACTGTGCATAATAATCTCCACCCAAAAAGTCGACCTGCAGTTAAATCCGTCAAGCACATGTCCCAAATTATAAGCTTAGATCATCCACAACGAATAGTTTCTTACCTGTCGGTGTAGTTTTGCAGCTTGAAGATCTTTCTGGATTCACTATGCTGTGCATTATTCCGCGATCTGGTGGTTGGGTCCGGATTCGTAGTCTTTTTTCTCTTTTTTTTTTTTTTTGTAGCCCAGGTGGGCGTCGACGTCCCACCATTTGGTGCACCTTCGTGACGTCGGCACGCTTCCTGCGGAAGCTCCCACCCTTGGGCGCCATCTTCGGATTCTTTTTTCTTTTCTTTTTTTTTTTTTGTCTCTGTGGTGAATCCATGGCTATGTGTATTAAACTTTCCTTCACTGTAAACTTCTTCACGTATATTGTCTTGTTAAAACGTTCCTATCTTACTCTATGTCCCTCCACTTTCTCCAGCCTCATCTTTCTGGCGGAGGTGGGTGGGTTCGCTAGTGAATCCAGAAAGATCTTCAAGCTGCAAAACTACACCGACAGGTAAGAAACTATTCGTTTTGCAGCGTGAATCTTTCTGGATTCACTATGCTGTGCATAGATTTCGTAGCGGTTTTGTCACTCATGTGGCGGCTGGGTGGAAGATGAGCGTTGGTTGTTAAAGATATGTTGAAGCACTCTTTGGCCCACTTGTGCTTCCTTGTTCATCTACGCAATAGTGTTTAGTGAAAGTGTGCACTGAAGCCCATGTTGTCGCCAGGCATATGTCTTGGATGGGCGTGTTTGCCAGGAAGGCGATTGTTGCCCCTTTCTTTCTGGTTGAGTGGGCTCGTGGCCCCTCAGTGAGCTCTTCACCCGCTTGCTTGTGGCAGAGCTGTATTGTCTTGGCAATCCATCTTGCTATGGTGTTCTTAGTCACTGGTCTACCCAGGAAACTCCTTGCGAAGGACACAAAGAATTGTTTCGTCTTCCTGTGTTCTTTCGTCCTTTCTATATAGTGCATTACTGCCCGCCTTGCGTCCAGAGTGTGGAGCGCCCTCTCCGCGCTTGACGTGGGCTTCTGGAAGAAGCTAGGTATCTGGATACTCTGGTTCATGTGGAATTTAGACACTACCTTGGGCATGAAATGCGGGTCTGTCCTCATCACGACCCTGTCACTGTGTATTTGTATGTACGGTTCTTGCAGCGTCAAAGCTTGTAGCTCGCTTACTCTGCGTAGCGATGTTATTGCTACTAGAAAGGCTGTCTTCATTGTCAGCATTTGTAGTGACGCTTTATGGATGGGTTCAAACGGTGGCTTCATGAGTTCTGTCAGTACCACGTTTAAGTTCCATGCCGGCGGCGGCATCCTCTTGGGTGGCGCTATTCTCTTCGCTCCTTCCAAGAACCTTTTAACTACTCTGGAAGTGAAGAAACTTCTCCCTGTTTCTCCTCTTGTGTATGCCACAATCGCTGCCAGGTTAACCCTCAGCGAGGACAAGCTTAGTTTAGCTTTGATCAGGTGCGTGAGGTATCTAAGTACTGTAGACTCTCTCGTCAGTTTTCTTTGCAAGTTCTTCCTATAGCACCACTGCGTGAACCTCTTCCATTTTTCCCCATAGCACTTCCGCGTGCTGGGTCTCCTTGCTTCTCTCAGCACCCGAAGTGTGCTCTCTGGTAGTTTTAGATGTGCGAACTCTAAGTCCTCAGGAGCCACGCTGACAGGTTGAGGCTTTTTGGTTCTGGGTGTAGAACTTGTCCCCCTTCCATGGAGAGAAGGTCTCTTCTTTTTGGGAACTTGTGTGCTCTGCCCTGCGACATCTCCATAATCTGAGAGTACCATGTCTGCCTCGCCCATTGGGGAGCCACCAGGATGAGAGTCATGTTGCTCGACCTGCACTTGTTCAGGACTCTGGGGATCAGTGGCGTCGGTGGAAAAGCGTAGGCAAATTTCTTTGACCAGCTTATCCATAGGGCATTCTTATGGGACATCGGTTCCTGTTCCCTCGATGCAAAGTGTTGGCATTTTGCATTCTGGCGTGTTGCAAACAGGTCTATTGTTGGTGTGCCCCACCTCCTGAACAGTTTCTCTGTCTCCTGGCTGTTCAGCTCCCATTCGTGGGACACCGACGCTTGCCTGCTGAGCCAATCCGCCTCCACATTGTCCTTCCCTGGCAGGTGTATGGCAAGCAGGTCTATCCTGAGTGGGATCGCCCATCTCCATATTTCTTGGGCCAAGCTCGACAGGGGGAATGACTGAGTCCCCCCTTGCTTGTTGATGGAAAACATCGTTGTGGTGTTGTCTGTCTGTATCATCACCATTTTGTTGTAAAGGTGTTTTTGGAAGGCCTTGAGGGCCAGCAGCACCGTTTTCAGTTCCAGGTAGTTGATGTGCTTGACTCCATCTCCTGTGTTCCACAGACCCCTCACTCTGAGCCTGTCCATGTGTGCACCCCATCCCTTCTGGGATGCGTCTGTGGTGATGGTCACAGTTGGGTCCGGTGGCGTTAGACGTTTCCCCATCGTTATATTCTCCTTCGTCCACCATTTCATCTCCTCCTACACATTGTGCGTAACAACCACTAGATCTTCCCAACTCCCTTCTGCTTGTGACCATTGCTGTTGCAGCCACTCCTGTAGTGGTCTCATCTTTAGACGAACATTGGGGACCAGGTGGATGCATGACGCCATCATCCCCAAGATCTTCCTCACCGTCCTCACTGTCAGAACTTGCCCCCTCTGGTAGTGACGTTTCTCCCTCAGCAGGCTGAGTGTTCTCTTCTCGCTGGGTGTTACTCTGCATTCGACCTTGTTGATCAGGGCTCCCAGGAAGATTTTCACTTGTTCTGGGTCCATGGAGCACTTTCTCCAGTGGATGGAGAAGCCCAGGTTCGTGAGCGTTCTTGTGACCTGTTCTGCGTGAACTTTGCACCTCGTGTAAGAGCTTGCTTTCACGAGCCAGTCGTCCAGGTAGGGGTACACATGTATACCCTTCCTTCGTAGGTGTGCGGCCACCGCCGCGAGGCATTTGGTAAAGACCCTTGGCGCTGACTTGAGTCTGAAAGCCAGGGTTGTGAACTGGTAGTGGTCTTCGTTCACCTTGAATCTTAACATGTGTTTGTGTTTCCTGTTCATGGGGATGTGCAGGTATGCGTCTTTTAGGTCTATGGTGGACAAGTAGTCCCCGGGCCTTATTTGTGGGATGACCTCTTGCAGGGAAGTTATATTGAACTTTTGAGTTTTTACGTAGGTGTTCAGGAACCGTAGGTCCAGGTTGGGTCTTAGGCTTTCGTCCACCTTTGGTACTAGGAAGTAGTTTGAGTGCACCCCCTTGTTCCGTTCTCTGTGCGGGACTGGTTCTATGGCCTCTTTGAGGAGCAGTTCTTGAGCTTCCTCTTGGAGCAACTGCAGTTCTTTGCCCTTGTGACCCCTCCTTTTTGGCCTTCTGCTTGGTGGATATCTTTCCAATTCTATGCAGTATCCGTGTTGTATAATGTTTAGTATCCACTTGTCTGTGGTTATTTTTCTCCACTCGTGTAGAAAACATCTCAACCTTCCCCCTACTGGTGTTGTGTGTTCTCTTGAGCCGTGTCCGTGTGAGCCTCTCCTTATCTGTTGGTGCTCTCCCCCTGGAGGGTTTGGGTGGGTGAGCGCCTCCTTCCTCATGGAGTCACTTTTGGGGGGGTTGATCACCACCTCTCCGTCTCTGGCCCCGTCCGTTTCCTCTCCCTCGAAAGGACTGGCCCCTATTCTGGGAGTTCCAATTCTGCCTCTGTTGAGCCTGGTGCCATTGGTTGTCACTCTGTTGACCATGGTGGTGCGACTGTTGCGAATGTGATTGCTGGTTTCCACCTCTACCATTTGGTCTCCTTGTGGGGGTGCCTCTCCGCATCCCCCTGAATTGTAAGGCTCCCATCGATTTGGCTGTCTCATTGTCTTTCTTCAGCTGAGCCAGTTTGTCATCCACTGATGCTCCGAACAGCGTCTCCCCGTTGAAGGGGGTGTTCAGGATGTTGTTCTGCACTTCTGCCTTAAAGCCTGATATTCTGAGCCAGGCTTGCCTTCTCTCAGTGATACCTATGGCCATCAGCCTGCTTGATGTTTCTGCCCCATCTAGGGCTGTCTTCAGGCATGTGTTCGCTATGTCCTTTCCCCCCTCCACGAGGTGGGTTGCCCTCTGCCTGTACTCCTCAGGCATGTGTTTCAGCAACTGGTTCATCTCATCCCAGTGCTGATGTTGGTGTCTATTCAGGAGTGCATTGGAGTTCGCCATCCTCCAATGCAATGCTGGTCATGTTGGACCTGTCGGCGGCGTTCGACACCGTTCCCCATGACACCCTTCTTTTACGACTCTGGGAGTGTGGTATTCGGGGGACGGTGTGGAATTGGCTCAAATCCTTCCTAGCCGACCGCCGTCAAACGATCTGGGCGCCCCCGTACTCCGCCGACATGGCACCTCTGGAGGTAGGGGTCCCTCAGGGGTCTATTCTTAGCCCCCTGCTTTTTAACATCTTTTTGGCCCCCCTGGCAGAGGTGGTGGAGTCCTTCGGTGCTCAGATCGTGTCCTACGCCGACGACACCCAACTCTTGTTTACATGTAGCAGGAGTGAGGTGTTTAACGGGACTCTTATCAGAAGCTGTCTAGAGGCAGTTTTTGGGTGGTTTAGAGGGCACGGACTGAAATGCAACTCCGATAAGTCGGAGCTGCTTTTCTTTGGCTGTGCCACTGAACCGAACTGGAAATGCTGGTGGCCGCAAGACTTGTTTCCGCCTGTAAATGTGTCCATCAAAGCAAAAAATTTGGGAATCATTGTTGATAGTGACCTAGCTTTTGGACCCCAAATATCTTGCCTTTCTGGGAAATGCTTCGGCATCCTTCGGATGCTCAGACAATTTCTCCCCCTGATATCACTCCATCATAGAAGGGTTATTGTTCAATCACTCATTGGGTCCAGATTAGACTATGCAAATGCGCTTTACTTGGGACTCCCAAAATATCTTTTGATGCGTCTTCAAGTAGTTCAAAACTCAGCTGCCCGTGCCATCTACGGGCTCCCTAGACGTACTGGTGCCTCTGATCTGTTAAGAGAATTGCACTGGCTTCCTATAGCTAAGAGAGTCCTCTTCAAAAGTCTGACGCTGACCTTTAAAGCCCTACATGACATTGGCCCTAGTTACATCAGAAAACGCCTTGCTTTTTATAAGCCTAATAGAGCTTTAAGGTCTGCCTCCTTGTCCAAAATGGTAGTTCCGACCATCAAATGCGCTAGACTGGGTGGCCGCTCTTTTCGCCACCTGGCTCCTCGCGCTTGGAATGAGCTTCCCCTCTCTCTGAGACAGATCCCTAACCTTATGTCCTTCAGAAAGGCCTTAAAAACCTGGCTATTCACCAACTAGGGCCCCTGTTTTTTCTCATATTCCGTTATATTGCTGCCCTCTGCAGACCTCTTCGCCAAAGCGCCGGGACACTCCTTTGGAGTAGCCGTTGCGCTATAGAAGAAAATTTTAACATAACAAAACAACATAGCAGCATTTCTTTCTATTTTTATTCCAGTGAGGTCCATCCCCCTGCTTTCCTTATCAGGTGGTGGCCCAGATGTGGTTGGCACGTTGGCCCTTCTCCTGTCCGTTGCCGCGATTATAGAGTCAGCTGCCACGGTGCCCTTGATATAAGGGGGGTCCTCGGAGGAGAACTTGTATTTCTTCTCCGTCCTCGGGGTCACTGACCTGCATGTAGCCGGTTCCTTGAAGGCTTCAGTCCCTTGGGCCGTGACGCTCTTCAGCATGGGCAGGAAACTGCTTTTCGTCTGCGAGAAGAGCAAAGTTTCTAGCAGGAAGTCTGCCTTTGTCTGTTCCTCCTCCGACTTCACATTGTAGACTGCTGCAGCCTTCTTGACGACCTCATAGTAAGCCCCGATGTCGTCTGGCGGCAAAGGCCTCGAAGGGTATGTCTCCACCGGTTCCTCGGGGTTATCGGCCTCGAGATCCTGCCATTCTTCCTCTAGCGACGCCGAGGATTCTGAGTAGTAGCTCTCGCGGAGGTAATCTCCTTCCGAGCGGTAGAAGTCCTCCTCTTCTCCCTCATCTGTGGGATTTGGAGTTTTCTGCGGCTCCTCAGCCTCGAAATCCTCCTGCACCTCTACCTCTTCGGCGGTCGCAGCGGTCTTCGAGGGAATCGAGTAGGTCTTCGAGGGAATCGAGTAGTTCTTCATTTTTTCGTCGAAGTCTCTCTTCCTCTGGAGCATACTCTCCATTTCGGCCTCGAGCCTTCTTCTCTTTTTCTCCATCTCTGCCGCTTGCTCGGCGTCGAGCTTTTCGGCTGGTCTCTTCGACGGTACCTTCGACGTCGAGGCCATTCTGAGCGTCTTCTCGCTCGAGGGTCCCTTCTCGAGGGCCTGCTTGGACGACCTTTGCTTTTCGCTGGTCTTTGCCATCTGGGAGTCCTTTTCGAAGGATCCGCTGGGCCTTTCGGAGGATGCAGCTTCGGGCGTCAAAACTTTCGTCGCCGGCGCTCCTTTCGAGGACTTAGCCTCTGTTTTTCGGGGTTCTCCCTCAGGCTTTCTAGGCCCTGTCTGGGTTTTCGGGGTCGTAGACTCTCCTACCTTTTTTGAAGGTCTCACATCGGTCTCTACGACCGTGAAGTCATCTGGTCCCTCGGCGATGTTCTCCTCTTCGTCGGAGGAGGCACCCAGCTGGTAGAGGGTCGGCGTGGTCCCTTTCCCTTGCATCGTGTGGTGGGCCACCCTCTGTCTCTCTCGAACTCTCAAAGTCTTCGGCGTGAAGATTGAACAGGCGTTGCAATCCTCGCTGGAGTGGTCGATCGGCAGGGAGAGGTTGCAGACCGCGTGCTGGTCCTTCTGCGCGTACTTGTGGTGGCAATTACGGCAGAACTTGAATGGAGTGCTGTCCATGTGCTCGCTCAGGGGGCCCCCTGCGCGCGCTTTCTCCTTGGTCGTCGAATATCACGACGTTTTCTCCTCTTTCTTCGTTCTGGCTCTAGTAGGTCTTCTTCTCTGACTTCCCTTGGTCCTTTTTCCTCAAAAACTTGGTGTATTTCCTTCTTTTCTCCTGAAAATTCTCCGGAGCTTCATGCGACGATCCAGACCCAACGGCGGAAAAAAGAATCTGAAGATGGCGCCCAAGGGTGGGAGCTTCCGCAGGAAGCGTGCCGACGTCACGAAGGTGCACCAAATGGTGGGACGTCGACGCCCACCTGGGCTACAAAAAAAAAAAAAAAAAAAGAGAAAAAAGACTACGAATCCGGACCCAACCACCAGATCGCGGAATAATGCACAGCATAGTGAATCCAGAAAGATTCACGCTGCAAAAATATAGTGTGCATACTTATGTCGTGATAAATACTTATAACTACTCTGCGCACACAATTACATTTCCTACTAATATCTGCTTAGCTTCGTGGCCATGCTTCACTTACCCATGTTATTTTTTTGCCGAAGTGGAGACTGGGTGGCATTTTATTGGCCTTCGTATTCGCACAGCACCTTGCTACCACCCGTGGTCCTCAAGCACTGTGCAGAAGTTGTGCCCTACAGTACTTATTATAGTGCGCCCTTTCTGGGAAGCGTTGGATGTTGAACATGAGATATGGAGGGGTTCACCATTGTCACTGCAGACTTGGCACCATGCTTAATTTGTGCTGGTGGTTGCAGGTAGTGGCCACTGGCATTCATTTTTTTTTTTTTTTTTTTTGAAATATATTTTTATTGCAGGAATCAGTAAACTGTTACAATTACGACCAGCATCAAAAATACACTGAAATCAATCGACTGCATCCCGTCCACCCCCCGCATCACGTTTCTATACACTATCCTCCAGCCCACAGTTCCAAAGTCGGGCGATAAAATCCAGTGGGGGTTCAGCAGGAGCGAGAGGCTGGTCCGGATAATCCACTGTCCGTCATCTGCTTTTCTAAACAAGCCCCCAAACCCAAAAGAAAGTCCCACCCACAAAACACTAACTTGCAAGGAAATCCCTCCCCCACCCAACCCCGCCATCAGTGTATGGTAGCTACCGCAATAGGATTCGTGAGAGGACCCAAGATGTGCGTATCAGTAACTGAAAACACCATCGCCTATCGGGACTCTGGGCGCGCTGCTATCTCACTATCAGAGTCGCTGGGGGCGCAATAGTCTCTGAGGGCCTGCACTAGTGTCTCCCATTCCATCGCTGTCTCCTGTGCTCGTTCGTTACGTTGTCTCCCAGCCAGTTGGTATCTCAGCGTGCTCTCCCCCGCCGCCCACTTCAAAAATTCGCTATGCCATCTGCTCCCAGTCGGACCAGCTCGTGCCTTCCAGTTCCTGGTCACCTCTCGTTTGGCTAAGAGAAGCCCTAAATCAATAAATTTACTGGAAATTTTGTTTTTGGGGGTATGTGGAAACCAATGTAACAGCCCCACCGCCGCATCAACCGATAGAGGTCTCCCCGTCACCTCCGTCAGGGTCTTCTCCACCTCCACCCAGTAAGAGGATAGACCCGAGCAGGTCCACAACATATGGAGGAGGTCTGCCTCTGGCGCCGGGCATCTGGGGCAGGCTGCCGAGCCCGTAGCGAAATACTGTTGGATTTTCGCCGGGGTCAGGTATGCCCGATGGAGTATATAATAGTGGACCAACTGAAAACGTGCGTGACGCGTCCCCTTCCAAGCTCGCCGCACGAGTTGAGACCAGGTCGCTTCCGGGATTTCCTTGCCTATGTCTGCCTCCCACCTGATCTTGAGGGTCGTAAGGGGGGTCAATCCCTCATTGATCAATCTACCGTAGAGGCAGGTGACCGCCTTCACCGTGCCCGCAGACATCATGACGTATTGACACACCGGAGACGTAGGAGGTTCCTCCTGTCCGCCTTTCCAATGCGCCTGGATCGCACGGACCAGGGCCGAGTGCAACAGGAAGTCCCCTGGGGGAATCTCGAAGCGGTCTATGAGTTCCTGGAAAGGCAAGAGTACCCCAGCCTCATAAAGATCCCCCACCAACTGCAGCCCCGCGTCCTCCCAGTCCGCCAACCGTGACCAATCCCCGCCATGGGGCAACGCCGTCAGCATCCCCAATGGTATTTCCGGCGCATACGGTATCCGGAGTTGGCCCCTGGCGTGAGCCCGGTTCCAACACAGGCGAATGGTCTTTTCCTCCAACGTCAGGTCCTGTGAGGTCAAACGTTGGCGTAGAGCTATGAAAGATAGGACATGCCTGGCCATCCCTGTGCCTCTCCTGTCCTCCGGGCCTCGGAACTCCCTGGCAACCTCCTGGGTGAGAGTCTGGAGCTGCGCCGCCAGATAGTATTTCTCAAAATCCGGCACTGCAAGTCCCCCTTCGGCTTTCGGCCTCATCAGGGTCTGAAGGGCCACTCTACGGCGGCCCGAGCCCCAAAGGAATCCAGTCACCGTCGACCGTAGGAGCCTAAACGTGGCTGGCGGGATCCAAACCGGCAGCGCCCGGAAATAGTATAGCAGTCGGGGGAGAGCCACCATTTTGAGGAGGGCGACCCGCCCCGCCAGTGAAAGCGGCAGTGTAGCCCAGAAGTCCATGTTCCCCCGTAGAGCTCGACTGCATCTGGCGATGTTTCCGTCCAGGAGGTCAGATGGATCATGATAAATGTACACCCCCAGGTATCTGAAACAGTCGGGTTCCCATCTAAGTCCTCCAATGAGGACTGGACTAGGGGTGCCTCTATGGACCGGGAAGAGGCATGTCTTGCTCCAATTTACCCGTAGGCCCGAGACCGCCCCGAACGCCGTGAGCGCCGTTCTAGCTCCAAGTAGGGCCTCGACCGGGTCCTCAAGGAAGAGTAATAGGTCGTCGGCATATAACGAAACATGGTGTGGGCCCGAAGGGGTCCGGAAACCACCGTAATGCGCCCCCGACCGGAGTAACACTGCGAGGGGCTCCACCGCCAGCGCAAAGAGGAGTGGGGATAACGAACAGCCCTGTCTCGTGCCCCTTTCCACCGGGTACTGTGAGGAAATTAATGGGCCCGCCCGAACCCTGGCCGACACGGAGGCGTACAGGACCGCGGTCCATCTAATGAAGCCCTCCCCGAGGCCAAACCGTCGCAGCACCGCGTGTAGGTAGTCCCATTCCAAGCTATCAAACGCCTTCTCTAAGTCCACCGACAGGACCACTGGGCACGGAGCATCTATTAGCGGCTCACCCAGTAAGCGGAACAACCTACGAATGTTCATTGTGGTATTGCGCTTGGGGATGAACCCGGCCTGGTCCTCATGCACTAGGGAGGTCATGTGGCCGACTAGTCTCGAGGCCAGGATGCTGCTCAGGATCTTATAATCGACCGTCAGCATCGATAAAGGCCGGTAGGACGCCGGATCGGCTGAGTCCCGCCCCGGCTTGAGGAGGGGAACCACCAGGGCCTCACGCATCGAGCCAGGCAGTCGGCCAAGCCTCTTCGCCTCTCTATAAACAATTACCAGTCTCGGAGCCAGGAGGTCGGCATAAGTCGAGTAAAACTCCACAGGAAGACCGTCCAGTCCTGGGGTCTTGTTCCGCGCCATCCTTTTGATGGCGCCGCGGATCTCCCCCAGTTCAATATCGGAACCTAGGGCTTTCGCCACGTCAGGCTCCACCATCGGGAGCACCAGGGGTCGCAAATAGTCCTCAAGAAGGTCGGGGTCTTTGGCAGCGCGACTGCGATATAACTGATCGTAGTAGTGCCGGTAGCAGCTTAGAATCTCCGGTTGAGTGTGCACCATGGAGCCGTTCGCCATACGCATGGATGTCGTCAGTGAGGTCTGGCGCGTAGGGTTTGCCAACCATGCCAGCAATGCACTCGATTTATCCCCTTCTGCAAGGGACCGAACCGTATAGGCCTTGTAGTCGAAGCAGCGCAGCCGCTCGACCTCAGCCGCTACCGCCTCCTTCGCCTCCGCCGTGCGTCCCTGGAGCTCAGGGTGCCCGGGGCGGCGGAGCTCCAACTCCCGAAGCTTCCGATCGGCCACCTCCAAGTCATCGAGGATAACCCGCCTCATACCTACCTTCTTGGTGATGCAATAACCCCTCACCACCACCTTAAAAGCGTCCCATTCCAGCGCCCTCGAGCTCGCAGAGCCCCCGTTGGACGCGAAATACTCCTCGATTTTAGCACCTAAGTCCGCTCTGAAGACAATGTCCTCGAGCATCTCAGGGCGTAACTTCCAGGTGGGCACCGCCGGCGCCCCCGGAAACCAGCGAAGGGCCAGCAGGAGGGGGTTATGGTCCGAGATGGTCCTAGTCAAGTATTCGGAACAGATGGCCGCCGAAACCAGTTCTGTCGAGCCAAGAAACCCGTCCAGCCGAACGTGCAACTCGTGGAGGCCCGAAAATTAGGAGTAATCTCTAGTGTCGGGGTGCTGCGCTCTCCAAATATCCGTCAAGCCCCACCGTGTCTGCCAGTCTCTACGGCCCTTGGCTACGCGGCGAACCGGAGAATCGGGGAGGGGCGGGTGCGAGCGATCGGTCTCCACGTCCACCACTGAGTTAAAGTCCCCACCGAGCAGGAGGGGCCCCGTGAAAAAGTGGGCTAACGAGCCCGATAACCTAGAAAGGAAGGCAATCTGGTCCATGTTAGGTGCGTAAACACAGCAAACGTTCAGGTCCCTCCCCCCCAGAGTACCAGAGATGGCCACGTAGCGCCCCTCGGGATCTACCACTGAGTTTGTGACCTGGAAGGGAACCCCAGCCCGGATCCAGATTAGCGCCCCCCTGGCATACGCTGAGTACGACGTGTAAAAGACCTGTCCCCTCCATCTACGCTGTAGCGCCGCCCCTTCCGCCTTGTTCAGATGGGTCTCCTGCAGTAGCGCCATTTGTATTCCCCTACGCACTAAATAAGCGTGGACTTTGTGCCGCCTAGACATGGTGTGAAGCCCCCGCACGTTCCAAGTAATACACTTCACATTAGCAACGTCAGCCATTGTCCCATACAGTGCGAGCGAAGTCTCTCCATCTGGGTCTCAGCAATAGGCAAACAACAATCCCCCCAACACTGATGGCGGCCATTTTCCCCAACCAAAACTCAACAAATCGAACGTTACCCAAACCCCTGCCCACCCCCCCCAGAACAGGACCCAAACAACTCCATCTAGTTCCCATCCAAACCATGCCCTCAAGAAATCCCCTCATCCCAAACTAATCCTACAGTCGCCACCGTAGGAAGGCCTTAAGGGCCAGGTGCGGGCTGGGCGGTGGCAGTGGGCCCTCGATGCCCTGGCTGCCAGGACTAAAGCAAGCCCTAAACAGTAACGGAAACCCTCGGGGCAAAGGCAGGGCACCCTACCCCCCTGCTTCTCACGTAATCATGTTGAACCATCGGCCCCCTCCACCCCCGCTACGGGCCCCCACCCAAAAGGATACAGCTCACCCCGTCAACCCTGTCCATCAAGAAGGTCCTCAACCGAGTTTGGTGTAATCACCGGTGTGCCGGTACTATCCGTCACCGAGTTCTCCGAGTCCGTCGATGCCCCCTCGCCACCAGGGATCTCCTCTTCTGCAATAGCGTCCTCTCGTGACCCAGACAGGGCGGACAACACCTCCAATACACCTTTCCGCTCCGTCGATGTCTCTACAGTAGTAGGGCCGCCTGAACGGCCCCGGCGACTCCGCACCCTCGTGGATCGCCGTCGCTGTCCCGGCTCCGCCGTTGTCTGAGATGTGGAGGCAAAGCCATCTTTCCCAGCCCTATAAAGTTCAAGCCAGTTACAGGCCTCCTCCGGGGTATCAAAAAATTGAGTCTTGTCATCAACAATGACGCGGAGCCTTGCAGGAAATAGGAGCGAGTATTGAATACCCTCGCTCCGGAGCTCCCGCTTGACCGCCAAGAATGAGTACCGCCTACGTTGGGTGTCATAGGTGTAGTCCGGGAAGATGTTCACCTGGCTGTTCTCCACCTTGAAAGGGCCATTATGTCTAGCGGCATTGAGGATGAGGTCCCTGTCGCGAAAATGCAGGAGGCGCGCCACCACCGGGCGCGGCGCCCGGCCCAATTGCGGTGGCCGTGCTGGGACTCTATGAGCCCGTTCAAGGGTGTAGAAAGAGGATAGGCCCTCCGGGGCTACCGTGTCTCGGAGCCAGGCCTCCAAGTAGGCCACCATGTCGCCATCCTCAATCTTCTCCGGCAGGCCCACCACACGGATATTGTTGCGCCTGTTACGGCCTTCCGCATCCTCCGCTCGCTGTTCCAGGGCAGAAATCCGGGTTAGAGCATCTTTCATTGCCGCGGCCAGGGTTCGCTGCGCTGGCTCCAAGGTCTTCACCGAGCCTTCTACTTCTTTGACCCTGTCCGATAGCTTGCCATGATCCGCTCTGAGGAGGCCCAGACTCGTCGCCACCTGAGCAATGTCCTGCTGGAGGGCCGAGCGTGTGGTCGCAATCGCTTCCAGGACGCGATCAAACTGTTGCTGCAGCGGAGCGCCACCAGCGTCCCCCGGGTTGCCGCTGCCTTCCCTGTCTGGGGTCTCCGAGTCAGAGGCGGCCGGGGTGGGCCCCTTGGCCCCTCTCGGCTTCCCCATAGCGCGGGAAGCGCACAGTGTGGGCTCAGATAAAGGTGCCACCGAGTGCGGACGCCGACTATAACTCTCCCGATTGGGAGTCCTCGGGGTGGAGGCCGGTGATCCTCTTCTCCAAGGCCAGGTGGATCTCCGCAGGTTCGGCTCGCGCCACCACCGTGTCGTCTGAGAGCGCTGAGGAGGAGGCGGAGACACTCGGCGCCAGGCCGGGCAGGTCCGTCTGGTTGACGAGGATCTGGAACGAGGGCCACCCACACCTCCAGAGACTTTGTGGCACCAGGGGGTTATGCTCCCCATGGGATCGGGACGATCGGGGGATGCAGCCAAGCGCCGCGTCGGAGGTCGTCACCACCGCCGGGACTTCCAGTCGTCCGCGTGCCGGGGTCCACTATGGTAGGAGCTCCGATCGCCCGGGTGCATCCATCAATACCAGGGTTTCAACAGGGCAGAGTCCAGCTCCTCACTCTCCTGGGTGACACAAGAGCGGAGGGCACGCTATGACCAGCGGCGTTCATCCAGGCTAATGGCCCCGTCCAAGGGGACAAAGGGGTCCGGGCGCCATATTGGGTCGTTCTTCCCGGGACCTCAAACTTCGTGTGTCGGGCAAAGCACCACTCGTCCAGGCCGCGCCGGGCGTCTCAGTGGGGTCCAGGTGGGCCGAGCAACGATTTGCGGGGGCTAGGGTGCCCCGCGGCCTCCGATTAACAGGATAATCCCGGGCTCTGTCCCGGAGCCGAGCTCTCAGGCGACCATCGCCATCGGCGCCCAAGCCACGCCTTGCCACTGGCATTCATTTCTGAAGAACGGAATTTATTTGTCAAAATCAGACTTTCACTGAGAGCACGAGAGGCAAACGTAGACAATGGTGACAAAGGAGGAAGTGGGGATGAAGGGAGTCTGCAAGAGTAGCCTATCTGTTTATTCTAAACCATATATCCGTGTTACGGCCCCGGAGAGTCAAATCAATGCTGTTTATGTCGAGTCTGCCCTGTGCCGATGTTTACTGCTTCTCCGTGTGAGACAGTCAATGGTGCCATTGAGGGTTGTCTTAACCAGTGTGCCACCTCCCTTCAGAGAATATTTCAGTAGGTTTCTCTTGCCTTCATTTTTATTAGCTTCAGGTCAGGGATTTGAAATCCAGGTCTATTAGAACATTTTTGTGGAGCCTTGGTCTCTTCAAAATCAAGCAAGACCCCTCTATGGCCACCAAGCCTTTAATGTCAATCAATGCAGCTCTTTTTCAAACACTGCTACCTTTTTCACCATTAAAATGAAACATTTTCCTATGTACTACCATCGTTAGTCAAGTGATCCAATTCTCTGTGGGCACGTCTGCGTTTGATAAAGACGAAAAATAAAGACATTATTTTTCAAGCACTTTTATGTTTACTTTAAGAGAAACAGTTATGAATTTACACGGTCAGAAAGTCCCCGGAAATATTAATTGTGAAATAATTTAGAGCTCAACTGCCATCACCAAAAACGCAAAGCTGTCCAGACAGTTAAGCAACACACAATTCAAATCCACATATTTCCCATCCACAACACCTAATTCTACACCAAACCACATCATAATTGCTAAACACACCACCAAGATCCAATGCACTCCACATAATTCAACAGCACACCACATAACTAAACTCCATAACAAACCACTCCACAAGACACAATCCCTCTCTACATAATTCCAGAACACTCAGTACCACATAATAACTATCCACATAATTCCACATCACACCATGCCACATAATTGCGCTACACAAATTCACTCCACACAACAATTCCACGCCACACATTTACACAACTGATCCAATACAAACCACATAATTCCACTACACACCACAATCATACATTCCATAAAACAGAGGTAAAGACATTGCCATTTACAATCTCAAGAGCTCCAACTCAAGCAAATGCGAGACAGATTGCATTTCCAATGCTTGTTTTTAAATGAAAGGGGCATGGAATTAGAATAGAGGGGGAGTGGACAGGTGACTATCATGGTGGCCACAATTTCAGTGAGCACCTGTCGCTTTCAATAGGGTCAATGGCATGATTATTAAGAGTCGTCATTCGTCCTGGAGAGGAACCTGTATGGAAAGATGGAATAATAGGAGTTTGTAATCTGATGTCTGACTGATCCTGGATGTGCATGAAGCCAGCTACGAGAGGCGTTGAAGAAGGTCAGAGGCCCTGAGGGTTTGAAACAAAACCCCTTTTTCCCCCTGTAAGCCGCTATGTTTTTAGGGCTTGGGCCTGCGTTGCAGTGCGCAGCACTGCTCGTGCAGCGAGAGCCCGTTTGTATGGGGTTTTGAAAGCTGCTCACACGCTCGTGCGTGTAAGCAGCTTTCCACGGCTGCCATTGGATGTCGGGTGCTTTTTTTAAAAAAAAAGCCAGCACACAATTGGGCAAAGGTGGGCGCATGTCCCGCCTTTTCTCAGCCCATTTCCAACAGTGGCTAGCACGCGCAGCAGCGCGCGTTTGCCTTGCTGCCACGCTCCCTCCCCCGTACCTCCTGGTGCGCGCGCACCACTAGTTCGACCTCCCATTCCTTTTTTCATCACACTTAGAGCACCTCACCTCCCTACTGAACTGAGACTGTGACTGTGGTAACAGGCTGCTTCGCTGTTCATTTCAGTGGATAATCAGCTGCCATGCTTTTTAATGCTCCAACACTTGATATTTCAACATATTGCCATGACTGTAGTTGCCGCATTTGCTAGTTTGCCTCTCTCTCACGTCCTAGCCCAACCACCTTCCGAAAAACCGACTTCCTGGTTCCCCCACTTAATAC
The DNA here is from genome assembly GCF_964263255.1 of Lissotriton vulgaris. Lineage (NCBI taxonomy): Eukaryota > Metazoa > Chordata > Amphibia > Caudata > Salamandridae > Lissotriton > Lissotriton vulgaris. The sequence continues at coordinate 266,703,542 of NC_141699.1, read as the reverse complement.
CCCTTGGGTCAACGGCTGGTAATATTCACGACGCCTCAGGTCCGGGATCCAATGTGTGTCACTGTTTTCTCATGCAAGACCTAGCTCCTGGAAGTCCTCGTAGGCTTTGTCACCTCAATATTTTATCACGGAACTCCCGCTTTTAGCATATATCGCAACGAAACGTACGTGCTGCACCTCCACATTGCAGTGTTTTGTGCCTATACAGTTTCATGTTGCTTCTGGTGATATCACAGCACCCTTTTTATTATCACAAGAATTATCGGCCCTACTATTCAAAAGCGCAGCGATACCAGACCAGTGCTAGATTGTGCTTATATCCAAACACTAATAAGGTTGTCTGGCCTCTGCAGGGTAATGTGCCCGCTTTGCCCTCGAGGCGCACCTGCTTCTTTTGAGCACAGCTAGATTTAACTGCTGCTGAATTTCTCGCATCTCACCTGCACCCCCTCTCCCTCCTCCTTCCCGTGTCACTAGGTTAAGGTACACCACTTTTCCCTTGTAACACACGGTTTGCTACCTCTCACATTTTGTTTGCCTTTGATACTTGCACAAGTGCCACCATTGCCTACGTAACGTTTGTTCTTGTGCCGGAGTGTCTAGCATATATTGCAGTATTATACCTCTAATTGTACTTTGTTTTCTCTTGTGACCTGCACACTTGTCACTTTTCCTCCTGTGCACTTTTCGCTACCTCATGTATTTTGTTTGCTCACAATTGTCACTTTCACCTCATGTAACTTAACGTCTGCTTTTGTAATCTGTTCACGTGTAATGTTCTCCTCATGTATCAGTTCTGTTCCTATTGTGAAGCCCTCTGACGCCTTCGGGTAAAGTCTGCGCTATATAAAAACCGCATAAATAAATAAATAAAAATAGATATTAGACTTCACAGGAGTGACCTCCCCTTTATGGCAGACTGTGAGGCGACCCTCTTTTTAGGTCCAAGCCTACCAGGCAGCACAGCTGTCTATTTTGCTTACAACGTCTTGTGGGCATCCAGAAAGCTTCGACACTCTTTGTGATCTATGGTTAAAAGATGAGGTTCCTTCAAGGCCTTGAGCAACTCAGTTCAGATAATGTGATTCATGGGTTGACATTTGAGTTAGGAACCCCACATATCCCCTGTCCCTCTCTTCCACCTGTGGTACCCCAAAATCACACTCAGTATGTCCAAGAACTTCAGAAGGCTCCCAGTGCTTACAACCTAGCCAGTTATCGACGAGTGAACCCTAGCGCCATCGGGGACATCGCAGGGGAGGGATTCGCGGTGGGAGGGGCATCGTAGGGGATTTTGGGGCAAGAGTTTCACTGTGTATAATATTAAAGTGGCTCTTAGTTTGTGATCCTTTTTACAGCTAAATGATAGCGGATGCTCGGGTAGGAATGCCCCACTTTTCTATAGCGCCGACATGCCTGCTTTGTGCCAATGCAGCGCACGCACACAGGGAACGGACAGCCCATACAACAGTCATGCGCCTAAGGCGTTGTTTTGAGTGGCACTCAAGACGAAAAATGGGGATTTCTTATTTGGATTTAAGATAAAATGCTGCTACATAAGAGAATTATTTTCTGTCTTTGCCATGTCTTTCAGTCTTATCATTGGTAAGGTAGCTCAGTTGGTTGTCCAGCGGGTTAGGGTGACCAGAGCCAAATACCGGGACACCCTATCCTCTCTCTGCTCTTCTTTCCGCAGCCCTCTCTCTCAGTTCTGCTGTCTCACCTAACCCTGCATGTACCAGGACACGGATTGTGGGACCACTTTCACAGTTGTGCTCTCTCTCCATATCTTTATTTCAATCTCTCCCTTCCTCTTGTCTCCCACTGTACCCCCCTTCCACTCCCAGGGATCAGCTTCGGTGTCAATGCCAGAGTTGTCTTACTGCAGCTCCAAACATGTGCAGTGTGTCTCCTGCACTCTCTTCCTCCTCGTTATGTCTCTCCTTAATTTTCTATTGTCTCTCTCTCTCTCTGCTGTCTCCGGCCCTATTACATTACATGAGGTCAGATCCTGCGTATCTTTTGTATGTATTTACTTATGCTGAAATGTGCATCATTAAACACTTATAAGGTCCCAAAGGCCTCTGCACTGCAAACCACAACACATAGGTAAAACATGTTTTCATTCACACCACCAATAGCTCCAACTCTCCCAAATGCGAGGTCTATTGCATTGCAAATGCCTGTTCTAAGATTACTGGGTTGGGAGACAATCAGCAGACCCCCCACCTATAAGAACTGAATTAGCACGCCCTGATGAGCCGGACTGGTTATGAAGGTGTGTCCAGTTGAGCATACTTCAGGGAATAATGTTATGAAGGTGGGTCGAGTTGCGCATACCCCAGAGAATCTGACTGCTATTCAAAGAATATTTCGGGTGCCACTCAGGAAGCCACAAACCATGGCTAGGGGGCTAAGCAGCAGTGGTGACGGCTCCAAGTGGTGATGTGAAGACTACCATGCAGCCACAGAAAATTAGTTTGAAGACCATGTATTGAGATGTGAAGGTGGAGGCAAGTTGTGATAATAGCCCGCTCACCTACAGTTGTGGAGGAAAGAAATCTCCCTAATGTCCACCAAATTTAAAAAACGTAATTGATCGGAGGCAACTACCATGGGGTAACGAGGAGCCTACAATGTTGGGAGAATCTGGGAAATGTACCTCCTTGACAGGGTTAACCGCAGTGCCAAAGTCAAGAGAGGAGGGCAACCATTTGCCATAAAACAACTCATCACACAGAGTGTTGGAAATTTCGGTAGTCTGTCCCAACATGGTGCTGCAACAGGAAGAGATAGCGTCCTGTCAATGGGGGTGATGCAGACAAAACAAAATGGTGAAATTACTCGAGGAGTTCCTTGTTGAAATATCTGGAGCTAGATGAGGAAAATCCTGAGACGTCACAGGCGGTGAGCTAACCAAACAGTTAGAAATTTCAGAGAGCTCTAAACTGACTTCTTTGCTCTGGAGACACTGAGTAAGGCAGTCCACCTTCCTTCCTTGCTTACACAGTAACTCAACCGTTTTCGCGAAATGAGTAACACATGTTTTAAAGTTAAGTCTTATGTCAGGTTAGGTTTTGCCAGTTTTGGAATTCTAGTGGCTGCAAAGGAGGTTTTCCAATTACAGATTTTCTGATATCATTCAGTGTTTTATTTAAAGCAGCACCATATACAAGTTCATAGCAATACCCCCTATTCCTTCTGCCTCCCGTTAGGAGGTGCGTAAGATGGGGGCTCTATTCCACCTTTTATTACCTCCAGTTCACCCCCACTTAACTTTTTCCCCCCTTTCTGTCCTCATCTTTCCCTTTCTTGCAGCCCTCTCATTTCACAGAATTTTGATTAGAACTCTGAAGCAACCTTGGAGCCGCAGCACCACCTGAACAGGATACAACCGGTAACCCAGAAAACCATGGTATACCAAAGTATGCTTAATACTTGAAGACTATGCATTGTGACTGACTGTGGATAAGGTTACTCACTTTGAGTACGCTCAGACTTTGATCGCTGAGCTGCCAGAATAAACGACATTTATGTGATTTTCATTTCGACAATTAAACGAGATTGCAATGAATATCAAACCAGGCAAGTTTACAACTTTATATTCAAGGACTGAAAACTTGAAACACAATTTATTGCACAAATACTCATACCGGTTTCCTATGAAGTTGGATCTGAAATGGAGGGGGCACTACATGCCATTGATCAACAAGATGGTATTGTTATTTATAGACCAGATGCAAAGGTTACGAACGGGACACTTTGGAGGCGCCACTCACCGTCGAGGAGCTGGGTCGGGCTTTTAGGGATCTTCGGCCGGGGAAAGCCCTTGGGCCCAATGGTCTTCCGATCGAGCTGTACAAGCTCAAACCGGATGGCCTTAGCCCACCCCTAAAACATATGCTTGAGGAGAGTAGGGACAGGGGTGTTCTACCACGAGACCAACGTATAGCCACAATCGTGGCCATCCCAAAAGAAGGGAAACCGAGAGACTTATGTGCCTCCTATAGGCCCATCTCTTTACTAAACGCAGAGCCCCAAAATCCTAGCCAAGGTCCTCGCCAATAGGCTTAAGCCAGTTTTAACCACATTGGTCCACCCTAACCAATCGGGCTTTATGCCCCACCGCAATACGGCGCTCAACCTACGCCGTCTTCGCAGAGTGCTGGGACGCTGTCACACTATACAAGAAGATGCGGTTGTGGTGTCACTAGACGTCGCAATGGCATTCGACATGATGGAGTGGCCCTACATGATGGCATTCCTTCAGAAATTGGGCTTTGGCCCTAGCTTTATCGGATGGGTGCGTCTCCTTTAGTCAGAGCCTCTGGCCCAGGTCACAGTTAATAACAAAACCTCTGAGGTTTTTGCACTAGGAAGAGGGATGCGACAGGGGTGTCCCCTCTCACCTTTGCTTTTTGCCCTTTCTCTGGAACCACTCGTTGCCTGGATCAGTCAGGATCCATCTCTGAAGGGGATCCGGTGGGCTGATGGATGGGAGGACAAGATTTCACTTTACCCGGACGACATCCTCCTATATCTTACAAAACCTCGAAAGTCCCTCATAGAAGCCTTGGACATCTTCACTAGTCCCGGGAGGAATTCAGGGTATAGCATTAACTTGGGTAAGTCCCTCCTATATGTCCTTCATGGAGACCCTCCGGTTGTCCCACGCGATTGCCCGATTAAGGTGGCCACAGATGGGTTCATGTACTTGGGAAGCAGGACAGCCGGTGTAATCAGCGACGAGTCAAGGAATTGGATTCTGACATCACCGCTTCAAACTATCACAACGAACAAAAGAATAAAAGATTTGAAAGACTCAAAGTGTACAAAGATGCAAGACTCCGGTGATCAGATGGAGAAATGAGAAAGGAGAAATGTGAATCCGAATATCCCAACCACATCAGACTGCTGCTTACTTGCCATCGGGTGCTGCATTTGCCGTTCTCAACCCACGCCTCACGGCCCCCGCTTCGCGGGCGCCGTTCGAGGGCTTGTCATCACCGAATTGCCTGATCCTGAGAGGTAATCGACGAGGGAACTGCAGAGTGTCAGGGACTGCGAGGACCAGCGGGCGCTGCGGAAACAAACTCGCCTCAGCTGGCCCTCTTCCCGCCCCCTCCCGCCGGACTTAAAAGTGGAGTTTTGAATCAATCTTGTGTGCCTGCTAATCGAGACTGCTGCTTACTTGCCATCGGGTGCTGCATTTGCCGTTCTCAACCCACGCCTCACGGCCCCCGCTTCGCGGGCGCCGTTCGAGGGCTTGTCATCACCGAATTGCCTGATCCTGAGAGGTAATCGACGAGGGAACTGCAGAGTGTCAGGGACTGCGAGGACCAGCGGGCGCTGCGGAAACAAACTCGCCTCAGCTGGCCCTCTTCCCGCCCCCTCCCGCCGGACTTAAAAGTGGAGTTTTGAATCAATCTTGTGTGCCTGCTAATCGAGACTACTGCTTACTTGCCATCGGGTGCTGCATTTGCCGTTCTCAACCCACGCCTCACGGCCCCCGCTTCGCGGGCGCCGTTCGAGGGCTTGTCATCACCGAATTGCCTGATCCTGAGAGGTAATCGACGAGGGAACTGCAGAGTGTCAGGGACTGCGAGGACCAGCGGGCGCTGCGGAAACAAACTCGCCTCAGCTGGCCCTCTTCCCGCCCCCTTGCAGTATAATAAGGCACTCAAAGACGCGCTAGCGGGACGCGCGCGGGGCAAAGCGCGGAGCTAAGCCCGGGCAAAGGGCGGGCCCTCTGTGGCCCTCAGTGGCCGAGGTAGGCCGGGCTGGGCCCTGGTATCCTGACTCTTTAGTCGTATGCTTAAAGATACTAGTTTGCGTTATTATATTCTAAGGTAACGCAAATACGCCGATAGAAGTATAGGCACGAAGTAGTTGAACTGTTAGTTGCTCTCCCATTTCATTTTTTGTATGTTTATATTATTCTAAAACTGTGTTTTTATAAGTCTGGGAGATTTATTGTAGGCTTTGTTTTATTCTAAGTACTATGGAGGCTAAGACATTACGATCCGGGAAGGTTGTAATGGAGAATCACGGTACAATACCCGGTCCGAGTCATTTGAGGAAAAAACAAATTAACAGTGTTATCATGAAAGGTCAGATGCAATTAAAACAAATTTGGGAGAAAAGCTTGAATAGATCCCTTGAAGTTTCCAGGAAATCTGATAATGATTCATTACAGCAATTAAATCCCTGCTTTAATAAGGAGGAAGGTAGTGAGGTGGCCCCTATGGTGGAAATGAAAAGGTCACTAAGTCAGTCTAGTGTGGCAGACCTGCCAACAGGTTCTGATCATGTGGCTGTTGTTGATCCCCTGTTAATATCGCAATCTCTGAGACATGATACTCTCAAGGGGAATGATATTCTGGAAGAAGATAAGGGTGATGTCTCTATAGCTACCAGTATTGACTTTGAACTCTGCGGAAGATATGTGGATAAGACATCTCTACCTCCCATAGTAGTTAATAAAACGCCCAGTGGAGAAACACCATCTGGTCTGCTATTATACAGCAGTACCCCCTCCATTAAATCCACAGATAATTTGTCTCCGCTGAGTGATGTACAATCCCCTCATTTTAATCTATCGGGGATTTGTCCCCTTACATCTTCAAGTTATCCAAAAAATGATAAACCCATCTCTGAGTCACTCATAGCCCTTGAGCAAATTCTGTCTTCCATACTACTGCTAATGGGTAAATTTGCTGTAAATTCTGATTGTATTTTATCCTCAGTTACTGAAATACTGCAGGCACTGTTGGCACAAAATGTGAAAAATGTTGAAAATGAATCTAAGCCTCTTGTTTCCCCTTCGATTCCTGCGCTTGTTGTACATCAAGAGGTTGTTTATTCTACTGAAGGGAAGGGAATTGCCCCTTTGGGATTACCTATAGAGGCGGAGATTCATAAGTCCCCTAATCCATGCACCTCATCTGTCCTGCCTCTGAGAATGGAACCATCAATAGTTGAGCAGGAAGAGAATGTGTGTGAAGTATTTCAAACGGGGGGCCATGATCTTTTTCCCATTTTTGTACATGATAAAAAGGAGCCAGAAGTTCTCTTGGGGTCTCCTCGAGCTGCCAAAATGATAACAAGAGGAAAAAAGGGGAAGCCTATACGTAAACATAAAAAGAAAAGACCTAGACAAATTATTTTTCCAAAACATATAATAACTGAAACGCCCGCTCCCATAGAAAGAGGGTATTGTCCACCTCCTGATATTCCGGTTAAGGTAGATGTGGAAGGTATCTTAAATGACTCCAATGATACCCCAGTTGAATTAACTACGAATAGGGTGGTTTCTGGATCAGTAATTGAGGCCCCAGTTGAAGTAACGTTGAATAGGGTGGTTTCTGGATCTGCAATTGATGCCCCTGTTCCCCATCCTATAAGTGTGGCTGATAGACATTCTCCAATAGTAACAAGAGTATTTAATCCAACAGCTCCTATTTTACTGCCTCAGAATGATGTAGCTAGGAACGTAACACATCAGTCAGCAAAAGGTATTATTTCATATGCGGATACTTTGTCATTGGATTTTCTGCCATTACTTGATTCTGACTTAAGAATGAATAGATCTTGGCTACTTAACTGCTTTAATGAAATTGAAAGCTTAAAGTTGGTCCTAACAAATGATATTGATTTAGTTCTTCCAATAAGAACCATAAATGGCCAACGAATAAGGGTAAAGTTTTACTCTAAAATAATTGCTAATCTAGTCCTCCAACAAGCAGAAGCCTTTCAACGTAGAGGAATTGACGTGTTACCTTTTGTTAATAAAAACTTGTGTCTTTCTTTCTCTGAAAGAAATACAAGGTTGTCCTCTGGTCAGGATGATTATCCTGTATGTAATAATGACCTAAAAATTTGGCTCTCCAGAGGCAAACGTATGGTTTCTCAGGTCTTTCCCTTATCTGGTTGCACGGATAACCCTCTAGCTGAAGACGCTTCGATGTGGAACTGGTTACCGGGAGTTCTCTCAAATACCACCTCGAGAAACCCACGACCATCTTCACATCTTTAACCAGTGTTTAAAAATTGTCTCTTGGAATGCTGCTGGCTTGTCTAACTGCCCGGAGAAATTTGATTATCTTCTTTCTCTGAATGCGGATGTGTATTGTATCCAAGAAACATGGTGTGATACTCTCCCCTATGGAGGGAATGATTACTTCATCCTAGACGCCGCTGCAACGCCATCTAAAAGGGGCCACGCTAAAGGTGGAATTGCTTGTTTGTTATCCAATACATTACAATGGCAATTCTCACATTACAAGGATGAGAGTAATCTATTCCAATCCATAACCATTTCTAACCTGGATCATGGGGTACAACGGTCTTCGTTTATAATATTAAATGCCTACATTCCTCCCGAAGACAATTTTACGCCAGTTTTAAAACGTATGTTCTCCTATATAAAGCAGTTATTAGAGGTGGATGACCCCCCATACTTACTACTGGTGGGGGACTTAAATTGTAAAGTGTCCAATACTTCCCTAGACATGTTTAGAAACAAGGTAAAAGAAGAAGTATTTAATATTCCCCAAGCTCTCTTGCCTAATAAAATAAAAACGAACAAAAGGGGCAAGATTCTTCTCGGGGAGCTTAGTGCCGTGGAGGGAATTATTATAAATGGCAGAATGCCTTCTGATTCCCCGGCTAATTATACACATGGTTCTATTAGGGGTGAATCTATTTTGGATTACGCAATAACAGACTTTGACACGTTCTCTTGTTTTAAAGACTTGGTAATCACCCATACTCCTTTGAGTGACCACAAAATTATTAAATTAACTGTCTCATTAATACCCCCTGAATCTGACCGCTGGTCCCTAAAGAACAAAGGCTTCTCTATTAATCGCCATTCTGGGAGATGTTACTGGGGTTCCAGTCATAATAAGGATGTACAAAACATCCTTACCCAATTCTTAACTGAACTCGACTCTTGGCAAGGTAGGGAATTCAGGTTCCTTGAAACGCTTATCCAAAAAGTTACTGAAATGGCCAGGAGTAAAGGAAAGTTTAAAAAGAAATATTTCTCTCCTAGTCCTCTATTAAGGTTAAATAAAGAGATTAACAAATTGGTTAGGATGCAATATCTTAATAGATCAGGAGAGATTGGGATACAGTTAGCTCTGTTAAAGAGAAGGAGGGTGAGATTGAGAGCCAAGTTAAAAAGAGACAAAGAAGATATGGTATGGATCAATCTAAGAGAAGCATCCATGTGTAAAAACTCTAGAGCTTTTTGGTCCATAATAAGACAAGGATGTGGTTCTGTAAAAACATCCACTCCTACTGTTATTACTGAAGATGTCTGGACCCAATTTGTGCTCACCTTATATGCGTCCAATGAGGTAGGGGGTGACGCATGGGTTCCAGACTGTAATATCGATGCTAAAATGGAACTCCCCACTGAGTATTCCATAGCTACCGCAATCAAGAGCATGCGCTCTTCCGGGGCTATGGGACCGGACGAAGTACCTATGTCTATAATTAAGCAAGACGTAACCACTTGGAGCAGGATTCTTCTTCCAGTGTTTCGGGCGTGCTTTAAAAATCGAACAGTTCCCGACTCTTGGCGGGGAAGTATCCTGATTCCAATTTTTAAAAAAGGAGACCGTGATAATCCCTCTAATTATCGCCTAATTGCTTTATTAGACGCGATAGGAAACATTTTTGCTAAACTTTTATTAATATTAATAACAGACTGGGCACTTTTAAATAATATTATTCCTAGGGAACAGACAGGCTTTCGAAAAGAGCATGGAACTCTAGATAACCTAACTATGCTACATGTAATTGTAGACAAATATGTGCGTGTTCGTGGTGGGGGCATATATGCAGCATTTATAGATTTCTCCGCAGCGTTCGATAGGGTTGACCGACCGACGCTGTGGAGAAAACTGATGTCATTGGGTATGCCGGGATACTTATTGGACTTAGTTAAGTCCCTACACTGGAATACTTGGTGTAGGGTGTTACAAGGCGGAGAAAGGGGTCTCACTCAAGCAATCCCCTCCCGGAATGGTTTAAAACAGGGATGTATATTGGCACCCACACTGTTTTCCCTGTATATGGCCGATTTGCCAACTGCAGTTGCAGATTGTGAGGGACTTGCCCCAGTAATTGGAGAGACTGCCATATCTATTCTAATGTATGCAGATGACATACTAGTTTTAGATCTGACCCCGAAAGGTCTTGCTAATCGTCTTCATACATTGAATGATTTCGCGGATAAACACTGTATGAAAATTAATAGCTCAAAAAGCAAGATCATGTGCATCTTTGGCAAGAAGAAGTGCAAATCTAGGAGCTTTAATTGGTCATTAAGCGGAGAAAAACTTGAGGTAGTTAACTCCTATACGTTTCTGGGCAAAATAATATCTTCTAACCTTAGTGAGAAGCCTCACATCGAAAATAACTCTAGAAAAGCAATGGCCCATGGTAGGGGACTATGTTCCCTGTATAATGCGACGGGGAAGAGGCACTTCTCCTCATGCTTGGAGGTATTCCGAGCGAAGATTCCTGCTACCCTCCTTTATGGAATAGAATTGGTGGATTTAAATCAATGGGATTTTATGCAAAAAACGGAGGGAAAGGTATTAAGGAAAATTTCCTCATTTAATTCAGCCTGCTCCACATCCTCTTGCAGACTGGAATTCGGACTGCGAAGCTGTTGGGCTCAAGGGCTAGCCGCTCTTGTAAGGTGGGTAGCATGCCTGGCCAGAGGTAAACCAGGAACCCTACGTGAAATCGTAAAAAAGGAGCTTTTAGGTAACTTTAATGAGTTCTCGCAGCTGGTAAAAAATTTCAGAAAAGCTGTTTTATTATTGGAACTGGATGAAAGTATGTTATTTTCTCTTTCTCCAGCAGAGTTAAAGCTAAAGCTAAAAAGTAGGTCCTGGGAACTATGTTATAAGATGGATATACTTGCCCAACAGAAGTATAAAGAAAGGGAAGCTCTGGTCTTAACCTATACACCTAAACAAGCACAACAATACTTAATGTGGAATATTCCACATGGTGTCCGTAGGATATGGTACCTTTTACGCCATAATTTGCTTCCACTTAATACACTCCTCGCAAAATGGTATGGTGTGTCTCCCTTATGCAACCTATGTAATAATGCTGCTCAAGACCTCAACCATGTACTGTTCATTTGTCCGATATTACGCTTATTGCGCAAAAAATGGATAAAACCAATTTGTCTACAGTTGGGAATTTTTAATATAAAAATGTTTTTCCATGCTCTGTATTGCCCCCCTAACGAAATGTTCTGTTCCAGATTATTTAATTATTTTAAAGAATTTTTAGACATATATTAATGTGATTTTGGGAGATACTGATGAGTGTATTATTTGTTTATATTCAAGTGGTTACTTCTGAAGCTGTATGTAACCTGTGTTTATTTTGTTATGATAATATGTATGTTATTTTATGTGGCCCTCAATGAGAGCCAAATCATAATAAACTTTGAACTATGTTGGGAGTCTTCATCTCCAAAGAGAAAGCCATTAGGTATGAGAAAAATCTTCTGCCGCCTCTACAGCGGCTTAAAAGGGATTCCGCCACCTGGCAGAAACTCCCGCTGTCCCTATTGGGCCGGGAAGCGCTCTTTAAAATGATGGCGCTCCCACGATTCCTATACGCCCTACAAAACTATCCGGACTTGGTCCCGCAGTCATACTTTGCGTCCATCGAAGCTACACAGAGGGATCTTCTGTGGTCTGGGTTGCCCCGCATATCCTTGCAGAAACTTACACTGGGACGGTTTGATGGGGGCATAGCGCTCCCGGACATCTGTAAATATTATTGGGCTACACATCTTTTGGCTAATAACCAGGGCAACTACTGTGACGGAAGTGACCCGGGATACGGAATGGACCGGTGGCTCCTTCTGGGCGGGAACTTTGAGGCTGCGCTTTACTCTAGGCCTGGCAGGTACTCACTCACTGGGCCCACGAAGCACTCTGTCCAACTATGGCATATTGTCCAGAGAAAACTGGGGTGGGCCAACACTCTTACAATGGCTACCCGGCTATGGGTCTCAGAAAGGTTGGGCACTCTAGGTCGCGCCATAGGGTTCCGCAACTGGGATCTAATTGGGATCTCCTACATTAAAGACCTATGGGGTCCAGACGGAGTTGTGCCATTCGCCTCGCTCCACTTACAATCAAGCACAGACAGAATATTTCAAATACTTGCAGGTCAGGCACTCCCTTCAAACGAATATCCCCTCAGGGACCCAGCCCCCAGAATCCTCTTCCCTTGGAGGATAGATTGCTAGATGGCCACCTCCCAGAACGCGCCATTTCCCTCACATACAAAAAACGATTAACAACTCTCCAGACCCATTACTAACTCTCAAGGGAAAATGGGAGGCGGATGGACTAAACAGATGACGAGGAGTGGAGAAGCGTGCTGCATCCCCTAAGGAAGTAGCTATATCAGCCAGACTTAGATTGATCCAACTGAAAATTCTCCATCGGGTTTACGTTTCTGGCACTAGGCTGAAGCTGATGGGTCGCAGTGAGGATGGACTCTGCAGGAGGAGGTGTGGGAAGGTAGGAACCTTCTTCCACATACTGTGGGAGTGCACTGTGCTGCAGACTTATTGGAAACGGGTACTCCTCTGTATGCAAGAAGTATGGGGGGTGGAGCTGCGACTGGAGGCGAAGAGATGCCTTTTGAATATCTGGGAGCCCACGGACCTGCCACCTAGGGGGAAACTTTGGGTGATGCTAGGATTGGCAATCGCTAAGCGAAACATAGCTAGGCTGTGGGGGGGCAGTAGCGCCTCCGAAACTCAGTTCCTGGAAGACGGATATGGACTGGTACATGCTCCAGGAGAAGACAGTATACGTGGCATGGGGTTGCCCCCGGAAATGGGTAGCGGTGTGGTTCAATTGGAATGACTATAGAGGTAACCTATGTGAACCCCCCCACCCCAAATCACACCCCTTGACGAGAAGACTACATTGTGAACTGCTTTTGTAATATACTGCTATGAAAAGTCAAATATTGAACATGTTCTGTATGCACTGTGTTTCCTACGATATTTATGTGAGTGACTACTGTGTTCTCTGCTTGTGCTGACCACCACTTTCTCTAAGTTACTAATAAAAAGAGTTTTAAAAAAAATCTTAGAGTAATCTTTGACACCAGCTGTCCTTTGAGGCACAAATTAACTTGCCCACCTCAGCATGCTTTTTCATCCTGTAAATGCTGAGGAAAATCCTACCAGCAATTCCAATGGACTCAAGGAAGACGTTAGTCCCAGCACTGATATCCTCAAGATTGGACTACTGTAATACCCTTTTCACCAGCGCCTCAAGGCGTAGCATTAATAAACTGCAGATGGTTCAGAATGCTGCTGCAAAAGTATTACTGGGTATTTCTAAATTTGATTCACTTTCCATGTCCTTGGCCTGACTCCACTGGTTACCTGTAGCCATGAGGATTCAATTTAAATCTCTGTGCATCACGTTTAAATCCTTCAACAATAGGGGGCCAACCCATCTGGATTTTTTTTAAACCTTCTACACCTGCCAGAGTCCTTAGATCCACCAACCTAGGAAATCTACTTGTTCCTAGAGTCAACAGGGCCAGAGGGAAGAGCTTCACGGCTACAACAACTAGCCTATGAAATTCTCTACCCATCATGCTGAAAAAAGAGCCTAGTCTCCTCAAATTCAGGAACGTCTGAAAATGTGGCTTTTTTTTAGCTTAATTGTACCACTGTGTCCACTCCCTTTTGATTTACACCACAGGCAGTGTCTAGACACCTCAGGAGATATGTTGCGCTTTATAAATGTATCATCATCAGGACATCAAAGAACATCACAAAGAAAGTTACAGCAAGATGACGACAGGGAGAAAGTTTACCACAGAACGAGTGACAGAATTTACAACACAAAGTAGCTTATTACAGAGAATGCCTAATAGCGATTATAATGTCTGATAGGAATTTATCTAAGACAGACAAAAGTTTGTTTGTCTTTTGTCCCACCAGACAATACTGTGTTGTTAAAATCAATTTGAAAAGATGTAGCCACACGCAAATTATTGCAGCCTAGGATTTAGTTTCCCCAAATTCATTAAGTACCAGATAACTTAATTATAAGAGAGTTTAGAGTTTAGAAAACTGTGTGTTAGATACAGCAATCAGCACATATGACCTTGTACAAATAAGACTTGAATCGACTATGCCCCTGGAAAGTAGCTTAAAAATGATATTTAAATACTGTATCAAAATCACTAACGATGATTTGATCAAAGTCTTTAAAAAACGGATATATGGAGCTGCATTTTGTAAAACAAAAAGGAGTAAAATCATGGGCGTAATTGTTGTAAAACTAAATAATCAACAAAGACCACCTGAAACAGACATACAATACATATTCCGATGGTGTTGGAATACACTCAGTGTGTTAAAATACCCCTCACACACCAAAAGGGCCCTTGGTGTCATGCTTCATCATCGGGGTCTTCCCGCCCCCGCTGCGGGACGGGGCAGTGCTGCGACAAGCGGCTACGCCGGAGCACCTTTTAATTGTGAGTACTATGTGAGTGATAATGGAGTGAGTGTCAGTGAGGTCAGAAGTGATGAACAGTGAAATTAAAGTTAAAAAATACCTGGCCTGGTGTTTAGAAAAAATTATTTAATAGGCACTGGCTGGTATCGTTAAAAGGGGTGAGGCGGAGTGCAAGATCGGGTTACTAGTCTTGCTCTCCTGTGTGGGTCAACATGTTTCGGGGCGACATGCCCCTTCGTCAGGACCGGGATGTATAGATCCCCCTGTCACTCACTAATGCGCTCCCACAGATAGAGAGTGTTGTGTTTGATCAATGTGTATAAATAATTTAAATACACGTGAAAGAAGCTCGGTCAGTAATACTGATGATGTAAGCCTGCAAGGATAAGAACACAGGATTTTAGAAAGAGCGCGGATCCCAATGCGCTTTACTAATGAATACCTGTAAGGAATGAAAATACACATAGGGGAAGAAAACACACTTTAGGCTGTTACATGTCACGCCAAAGACTTCTTAGGGGGACCTGGATAGCCGGATATGGAAAAGACAAAATATATAGAACTGTGGAGAAAAGCATTCATGGGCTTATTGCCTGGCTGGCCGAGGATTTCCCGGAGGGGCCAGGTAACTTCACAGGGTGCAAATGGGAAGGAAAAAACACACATAAAAATGTATACATACATACACACACCAATATAAAGCATCAAAAACTAGCAAAGAGATGCTTATTCACTTTTTATACATACTTATTGAATGATGAGACAATGCCCCATGAGCCAAGCTGGGCGAAGGGTATAGAGGGTCCAACTGTGGGGAGACATGGAGAGATAATGCCAGGACCTAGATTAGCTTTTTACCCTGAGTGAATTAAGGTAGTGTATACCAGGTCAGGACTGTCGGCTATGCCGTACTTACTCAACCCCCACACCTCAGTGCTTCCTCCTTCGTCAGTGGCTTCCGTGGTAATGGTAAGCCGGGGCAGGGCGGGTCTTATATAGTGAGGCCGTGGCTTGTTAGCAGAGCCTTAATTAATTAACTCGAAACCGATGTGCGTGTTCGGTCGAGTGGTTTGGGCGTGTGACCAGAGCGGCCATTGTTAAATGTCCGAGGTCGGCTGGGCCGGGATAGGTATTGGCAAGGGTCGGTTGCATTTCCCTTACGATAGGTAGTAGTTGGCGGAGGGGGTGGGTAGAATGCTAGGATACATCCCAGGTCCGCTCTGATGCTAGTATCTGCGTGTCAGGCGACACATGCGCCTGCGCGGTGAAGTGTCTACACTCCGCGCATGCGCAGTAGAGCTGCATAGTGACTATCTTGTCGCGCATGCGCGGGAGGGAGGTGTTCCTCCGCGCTGCTCATCAGGAGCCTGGGGGGGTTTTTTGCCAATGGAAATACGGAGGGACGCTTATGAAGATGTATAAATCATTGTCAAAGCGGAACATGTGTTATTTACCAACTGTCCTGTAGGCAGAGGTTGTACATGGGTGAAGACTGATATTCTCAAATTATGTTCCACTTACTTATAGGTGGGAAAATAAAGAGGCTCTTGTTAGGTTACAGCTATTCAGAGCGAAAAACTCTTATTTTTTGCACACAGTTTGTAAAAAGGAATAAATAAAATAAAAATTCGAGATTTTCATACATATTTACACATCATGTCGGCCAGGACCACATTGCAGGTTTCTGTGATTGCTGGTGGGACACGATGGTGTTGAGTTTTATATTAGTACTGTATTAAGGTCCCGAACTATGGAACTCGCTTAGGTTTTAATCATGCCTTAAATTGCGACCAAGGAATATCGTCATTTAATCCTGTGAGATGCGTGCCCAAGCGATAGACCCAACGTTGCTCTTTTGCAAGAAGGTCCTTGTCACTCCCGTAGGCTTCTATGACTGTCCATTGCAGATCGTCTATACTGTGACCCATTGTGGCATAGTGGGTGGCCATTCTTGTGGTAGTTTTTTTGCAACGTACGTTGCTTCGATGTTCGCCCATTCGTATCTTGACCGGTCGTGTGGTCATGCCAATGTACTCTTTTTTACATGGGCAGGTGATCAAATAGACCAAATTCCGGCTATTGCAGTTGGTAAAGGAACGTTGTTCCCATGTGGATTTGTTAGAAAAAGTTATGTTACGACTTTTTTTTGTATATTGACAGGATGTGCACGAGCCACATGGGTGGTGCCCTCCAATGGTTGAAATGGCAGAGGGTCTCTCGTTCGTGAGTTGTTTAGGTCTCGTGTGGACCAGCAGATCCTTCAGGTTCTTACCACGCCTGTGTGCAAACATTGGTTTTGGGAAATCTAGTTTTCCGCAATTCAAAATTTTCCAGTGTCTGTTCACAATTTTTGTGATCTGGTTCGAATTGGTGTTGTACGTTGTGACACAAATCGGGCGTTGGTCTTGTTCTTTTTCTGCTGTAGTTTCCAAAAGGGCATCTCGGTTGTTGTTCCGTGCTCTCTTAAAACCCTTGTTGACTACCTTGCTAGGATAGTTCCTGTTACTGAGCTTAGTTTTCAAATCAGCTGCTTGGGTTTTAAAATCTTGGATAGCGCTGCAATTACGCCTAAGGCGAAGGAACTGGCCATAGGGTAAATTGTCACGTAGATGTCGTGGATGGAAGTTTTTCGCTCTGAATAGCTGTAACCTAACAAGAGCCTCTTTATTTTCCCACCTATAAGTAAGTGGAACATAATTTGAGAATATCAGTCTTCACCCATGTACAACCTCTGCCTACAGGACAGTTGGTAAATAACACATGTTCCGCTTTGACAATGATTTATACATCTTCATAAGCGTCCCTCCGTATTTCCATTGGCAAAAAACCCCCCCAGGCTCCTGATGAGCAGCGCGGAGGAACACCTCCCTCCCGCGCATGCGCGACAAGATAGTCACTATGCAGCTCTACTGCGCATGCGCGGAGTGTAGACACTTCACCGCGCAGGCGCATGTGTCGCCTGACACGCAGATACTAGCATCAGAGCGGACCTGGGATGTATCCTAGCATTCTACCCACCCCCTCCGCCAACTACTACCTATCGTAAGGGAAATGCAACCGACCCTTGCCAATACCTATCCCGGCCCAGCCGACCTCGGACATTTAACAATGGCCGCTCTGGTCACACGCCCAAACCACTCGACCGAACACGCACATCGGTTTCGAGTTAATTAATTAAGGCTCTGCTAACAAGCCACGGCCTCACTATATAAGACCCGCCCTGCCCCGGCTTACCATTACCACGGAAGCCACTGACGAAGGAGGAAGCACTGAGGTGTGGGGGTTGAGTAAGTACGGCATAGCCGACAGTCCTGACCTGGTATACACTACCTTAATTCACTCAGGGTAAAAAGCTAATCTAGGTCCTGGCATTATCTCTCCATGTCTCCCCACAGTTGGACCCTCTATACCCTTCGCCCAGCTTGGCTCATGGGGCATTGTCTCATCATTCAATAAGTATGTATAAAAAGTGAATAAGCATCTCTTTGCTAGTTTTTGATGCTTTATATTGGTGTGTGTATGTATGTATACATTTTTATGTGTGTTTTTTCCTTCCCATTTGCACCCTGTGAAGTTACCTGGCCCCTCCGGGAAATCCTCGGCCAGCCAGGCAATAAGCCCATGAATGCTTTTCTCCACAGTTCTATATATTTTGTCTTTTCCATATCCGGCTATCCAGGTCCCCCTAAGAAGTCTTTGGCGTGACATGTAACAGCCTAAAGTGTGTTTTCTTCCCCTATGTGTATTTTCATTCCTTACAGGTATTCATTAGTAAAGCGCATTGGGATCCGCGCTCTTTCTAAAATCCTGTGTTCTTATCCTTGCAGGCTTACATCATCAGTATTACTGACCGAGCTTCTTTCACGTGTATTTAAATTATTTATACACATTGATCAAACACAACACTCTCTATCTGTGGGAGCGCATTAGTGAGTGACAGGGGGATCTATACATCCCGGTCCTGACGAAGGGGCATGTCGCCCCGAAACATGTTGACCCACACAGGAGAGCAAGACTAGTAACCCGATCTTGCACTCCGCCTCACCCCTTTTAACGATACCAGCCAGTGCCTATTAAATAATTTTTTCTAAACACCAGGCCAGGTATTTTTTAACTTTAATTTCACTGTTCATCACTTCTGACCTCACTGACACTCACTCCATTATCACTCACATAGTACTCACAATTAAAAGGTGCTCCGGCGTAGCCGCTTGTCGCAGCACTGCCCCGTCCCGCAGCGGGGGCGGGAAGACCCCGATGATGAAGCATGACACCAAGGGCCCTTTTGGTGTGTGAGGGGTATTTTAACACACTGAGTGTATTCCAACACCATCGGAATATGTATTGTATGTCTGTTTCAGGTGGTCTTTGTTGATTATTTAGACGTTCATAAGAGGAGGATTAGCCCACCGCGGTGCCTTGTTGCACCACCTCTTCACTCCCTTTGTTGATATTTTTCGTAATTGTTGTAAGCCTGTACAAACTGATTACACATTAACGAGGTGAGGCTAGGGATCCTGGACTGAGATATAACTAAGCCTGAAATTGCTGACCAAAATAAGAAGGGAATTTAACACTGAAGAGCCCAACGTGTATTCCTATGATGTGTAATTTGGTTCAAGAATCAGTACATTGACTGTGGTTTTATTTATGTATGGATATCTGATAAAGTTATGAACAGGATTATTTTCAGGTAAAATTTGTAGTGAATGCTCACTGGGGCTTGAAAATACAGATGAGTAATGACATTCTACTGTTGGTGGAACTGAATGGATAACATAAGCGATTATGATATAGTGTATCTCGTTTCTTCGATTATGATGTGTTAGAATTGGGGGTCTCTGGTTGGCGCAAGTATTCACTTGTGACAAGCAGGGACCCTCTCCTCTAAGTCAGGGCGAAGGATGACCCCTTAGAATTACCCTTGCTCACCCTCTAGGTGCGTGGCGTGAGCAGCCAAGGCTATTCTTCAGGTGTTATGGAGTTAAGCACTTGTAATAACACACACAGTAAAATGTACCAATCCCCCCACAAATGGACACCAGGCAGGTATTATATATAAAAATACGTTCCTTTATGTGTGTGTATATATATATATATATATATATATATATATATATATATATATATATATATATATATATATATATATATATATATATATATATATACAGATCAGACTTATCACAAGACCAATAATGTTTTTATATGCCACCAGATTGTAATAGGGCAAGCTTCTCTTAGTTACAGTTCAAAAAGATTCAGTTCTCCTGTCAAAGCTCCAATTCCTTTAACAATGCTCTCTTCTTCGATTTCTAGGTACCTTAGGCAAGCCTGGGGCCCGCGGGGCGCTTTGTAGCGCTTCTGTGCGCTCTGAACGGGAGCAAGCCGCTAGCCCTATCAATGCTCACGCATCGGGCGTGAGCCAAGTACGCGGCGTACAGAGCTGACTGAGAAAAGGAAGCGTCCAGGCTAGCGTAGGCACTGCGAGGCGCCCAGATCCCAGCGTACAGCCCAGAAATGAGAAACTAGGTGCACAGTTCAAATGCGCCCAGCCTCTATCGATGCGAGCACAAAGGGGGAGCGCTGTCCTGGGTACGCGCCTCACTCCGCCAGTGATCCCGGTAGCAGATAGGCGTACCGGGCACGATGAAGGCGAACAATGGATCAAGGGGAAAACAAACGTTGCGGGCCCGAGCCAGTTGCGCGGCGACGTACCTTGGAGTTTTGATTCTCTTCCTCGGCAGGTCGTGCACGGGCAGTGTGACTCGGTTCGGCTGGGGACTTTGGATCTCACTTCCAGCGGGGGGTGTGCACACGAGCAGGCGCGGCTCACGACCTCATTACTGGCTGTACTGGGGTCTCACTACAGAGGGGCGGCGCGGCTGGAGATGTCTCAGGGTCAGCGAGCGGAGACAGCAGGGCACGTTTTGAAGTGCGGGCTGCAGTCTCGTAGATCACCGGCCTGGAGGAAATTCAGGCGGGAGGGGCGAGTGAGCGCTTCAGCACACTCCAGTGGCAGGCAGGGGCAGAGGAGCAGGCAGCCTGACCCGGGGGCAGAGAGCGACTACGAACGGAGCGAGGCTCTCACGGGGAAAAAGGCAGGCAAGCTCCAGAGTGCCACAGCCCTAGGAGGGGGCGATGGGGGCACAAACTCAGCTCCGGCGGGAGGCACACGCGGCTAGAAGATAGACGGGCGAAGTCACCTTGAACCCACTGGTCCTGGGGTTCAGTTCAGGGGGCAAGCTCAATCAAGCCCTTGGAGAATGTTTCAAAGCACAAGTCTACAAAGTCTTTTCAAAGTCTTTTCCTCTCCTTCCTCAGCAAGGCAATCAGCAGGCCAGTCCTTCCAGCGTCTTCTTCTCCTTCTAGTTGGACAGAGGTTTGTTGTGGGAAACAGGATTCTGATTTACAAGGAGCAGGGCTCTTACTTTTATACAGCATTTCTTTTGTCTTTTCAGGCCAGGGGGGCCTTTGCATAACTTCTTTCAGTCTCTGAGCACTTGTTGGGTCTACTCTGGCTTCTGCTTTCAGTGTGAGGGGCAGGCATATCAGACGCTCCACAGGAGGTGGAGCCAGCATTGTGTGGACAGGGGCAGCCAGGAGTACCTTGCTGACAGTGCTTCGCCTCTCCTGGGCCAGGTGTCAGCTGAGTCATCAGTCGCTCCCCAGGGGGCGGAGCCAGCATTGTGGTGGCAGAGCACAGCCCTATTCAGAGTCCAGGGGCACTCCCACCTCCCACCAAGGTGTAATCCTTGCATTTACCACCTGTCATCCCCCAGCCCTGTCACTCACATAACCCAGACAGTCAGATACACATCCTAGCAGAGGCGGGCTGAAATGGTTAAGCAAGCAAATGCTAGCTTTCTAAAAGTAGCATTTGCAAACACAGGATATTAAAATAAACTTTGCTGAAAGATGTATGTTATTATTCTGAGTTCAGGCATACTAAACTTGACTTTCTACCATGTTCCCTGAGCCTTCTGAGATTATAGGGTGTAATAATTCCAGCAGCCCATCTTGGCCTGAGAGAACAGGTAGCCTTACAATAGTGAAAAACGAACTTGGCTGTAATTCACTATTAGGACATGCCACACACATCAGGCTTGTCCTACCTTACACTTATAATGCACCCTGCCCTAGGACCTACCATAGGGGTGACTAATATGAAGTTAAGGGAAGGTTTAGAGGCTGGCAAGTGTGTGCATTTGCCTAGCCAGCATTACAGTACCAGACTGCACGCAGGTTCTGCAATGGCAGACCCTAGACACATTTTCACATGCTGCTTCTGTGGGTGGCGCAACCAGCGCTGCAGGCCCACCAGCAGCATTGGCATTTACAAGCCCTAGCACTCCTGGTGCTCTTTACTGGGGACTGACAGTAAATCCAATGAACCATTCATGGAAATCAATCACATATATACTTTACATAGGGAGCACTTGCACTGCGGCACGGATTGGCCGTGGCGCAGTGCCCTGAGCGGCGGACACCAGCAAAAACATCTGAGGCACATCAGCAAAAAGTGGAAGGGAAACTCACGCCAAGGTGCCAGGTCTAACATGATGCAACATACTTGTGTTGAGGCACTCAATTATATGCCTTTTCGGACTGTGGCAACATTATATGAAATGGACATAATACTGGAATTAATGACATATGTGCATATCACAGATTCTATCATGTCACGCTTATGAAATTAGATAGTTAGATGTAAGTTTTGATTGCATCTACTTCATGGCAGTTGTGTCCAATACCTTGGCATATTTATGTAATTACTAAACACCTATAAATAGAAGGCAAATATGGCAACTGTGTATCTTTTTGAAAAAGGCGGGGGAAGCAGCTGAGTGCATCAGGCACAGAATGAAGTAGAACTTAGGACTTCGCACCTTTGTTTATATTATAGATTTATTTTCTACTTTCCTTTTGGAGCGAATTTCTCATCTTTTGGGAGCATGTGCCTTGTATTATTGTGTTGTCACTGAACTTAAGCTATTATATTGGAGGAGTTGTTAAAATGTAGTCATCAGCTAGGACATTGTTCTGTGCAACCCTCAACATTGTTGTAGAACACAAATGTGCTCCCGTTGATCACTGCATGACGGAATAATACAATGTAAGTTAAGTACAGCACAGATGGTGGTGTCTAAGTATATTTCTTGTTGGTGTAAAAACAGATAATACATTCAGTAAGTGTACATTGTGCATATGCCAAATCCTTAAAAGGCAATAAAATATGTTAAAAAAAGAGACAGGTGTAATCCAGTTCCTTTTACATGGGGTTACTATTTGGCCGAAGGACAAGGCTGCTTGGCTGGATTTTCTAGAAGGATTGTCGCCATTCAAAACCACTGTTTTGCGGAGCTCCATACTTGTCCAAGCCATTTGGTCTGAAATAGCACTTTGCTCAGTCAAAAGCACTCCTGCCTTCTATTTGTTTACTGGATGCTACATAAAGAGTAAATCAAAACTATTTGCCCCACTTCATAGAAAACAAATATCAAGAATACATTCCTGGACTTATCCCTGGATCTCTGGCAATTACTGAACAACTTTACAACACAAATGAGACACAACAAAACAGAGTACACATATAACAAGCATTTGCCATGCAATTGTCTTGCCTTTGGGGCATTATATATATTTAGATATGCAGCACATTAGCTTGGGTGCTGAAACATTTACTACTACTGTTCTTTAACATGGAGGTAAAGCAAGCACCAAGCTGCGTGAAATGCCAGGTATGGGAACACATGGCGAGAAATATTACCTTTCAGCGGGTAATGGTATAGTCCAAAGCTCTGTTTTTAATATAAAATCAGGCTCTTCGATGGTCATATCACTAAAAATACAAGATTTGCAAAAAATATTATTGTCTACGGGTGCTCGTGGAAGACAATTTCTAGAGAATGCTAAAGAGATTCTGGTATTTTACTAACCTCTGCTGGTCGTTTTCTATCAAGAAAGTTAAATAGAGGCAGTTGTCAGAAAATTTTAAAAAAGAAAGTCCCTAAGCAGAAAGAAATTTTGGTATTTTACTGACCTTTGCTGGCTGTTTTCTTTAAAGACAGTTAAATAGAGGCAGTTGAACAGAAAAAAGTCCCTAATCGGAAGCAGACAAGTCTGGGCTGATCTCTGGAACCCACAAAGTACATACATATAAGTAAATACAGGAGGTCTAGAATGCTCAATCTAATGATTCGTACACAGAACACCAAGAGGAAATAAAACAGGAAAAAGCTTTTGTTGATTCTGTGTGTCTTTAATCAATTTCTTTTTCACTGAATACAGATAAGTGCAGCCAATGCGTTTCCTCTGGTTACAACTTCCTCAGGGCAAGATCGAATGTCAGGTCAAACACTCAGTTAAAAGTATTCCACAAAAGCTCTTGTAGCAGCAATCAACTGGAAACATTCTATCAGCTGTCGGTAAGCAAGAAAAACAGATCTTTAAGCCACTTAAGTAGGAACGATATCCATCAATCCAGGGCTATTTTTGGCAAGCAGCATTCCAACCGCCAGTGTACAGCATTTGCAATATGTAATTACCGAACAACTGCCGCATCTCCAGAGCTTTGAGTAGGAAAGGTTTGCTCTTTGAATGATAAGATTTATTTGGATTTTGTTCCTATAAGAGCAAAATGTAATACTTTCCCATTGTAGGATATATATATATATGCAGGGCAGGTGTTCAGCTTTGAAGCCTTTCTTATTATGTGCATGCATTCAAACAGAAGGTTAAAATGCTGTTATTGGATAGCCTCAAGAACCTGGCCTTCAAGGTTGGCAGCATTAGGTAGCAATAATACATTCTGGCATCCATTATTGAAAGAATTCCCTGCCAGGACACAAACAGGCATCTATGGTACCAGCACTGGCGAATTGAGCTGGATCAATGAGAATCATACTGACAATTGAGTGCAGGACCTTCTGGATCAATCTGGTGTAAAGTAACTCTACTTGGTCCAGAGAAAATGCTGTGCTGGTGTATGAACTTGCAGGTGACATCCAGGAATTTTTGTTTTGTCTGTCTCATTTGCCCCATCTGATGAATACAAATGTTGCTAGGATATCAGAGTTTGATAATCACTCAGATTCTTTTCAACCACTTTGTTATGTAGCTCCTACAAATCTATAAAGGATCTGTGCGTTTAGAAACATTAACTAAGGGATGGGTGTCCAGACTGATTCCAGACACCCCCAAAGGGTATGTTAGTCTGTAGACCAGCATCCTCACAGTGCCACTATAAGCCCCAAAATCTTACCAAGGAGCGAATAGTTTCTGGCAACTATCAAACATGATCACCCTGACAACTCAGGGATCGTGGAAACAGTACAGTACTTTTCGCTCAGTCACTCACGCTTACTTTGTCATTCATAGATATACACAAAATAGGCGGTGGGGATGTTTTCAAAAATAATTTATTGAACCAGCGTCATTTTAGTATAAACTATGTGTGCTACAACAACCATTAGACAGAAACAGATATATACGATTACAAGCACCAACATTGTAAATAAAAGGTAGAATTCTACCATGGTGCAAAAACAGTGAGTATATGCAGGCATATAGATATACGGCAGTAATCATGCGTATACCTAAAATGCTAACCCTAGCTAAGTGTATCTAAAGGTACCTAGCATGTATGTAGGTATGAAGACAAGAATCACTCTAGGAAAGAGCCAACCCCAATACCTGATGGGAGAGAACCAAGTACCCTGTCTGGGTCTCGAGTTGGACACCCAGCAAGGGATGTCAGACCACTCTGTGCTGGAGTCTCTTCGTGCAGGGACTTCAGTGTCTCATGTCAGCATGGAAGTTTCTCCTCTGGTTTTCCCAGCGAAGATGTGGTACTTCTATACCTGAAAGGTACCCTCAGGGGTTCTACCTAGATGTTCATGGTACTGTGGGCATGCCGGCCAAGAATGACGTTAGTGGTGACTTTAGTACAGAGTTATTATGCAGAAGATGTTAATCCTGCTGTGTTACTAAAAATCGTTCTGCATAATGAGGCTAGTTTTCGGAGAAAACCACACAAAATGTATTCTTCACCTAGGTAGCTAAAAGGTCAGAGCCAGACCCATTATGTAGAGCAAGGTAGGAAAAATGTAGGTAAAAGTCGTGCAACTACCTAGGCCTATATTGGGATACATTGGGGTTCATAACACCCAGTCCACATCCGACTGGACAAAAATACTAACAAATGCTCAAATATGCCTGTTTAAAAAGCATAAAGCATTGCTCATTCAAAACGTGGTATGTGTTAAAAACTAGGGAAAAGTTAAAAAAGCCCTATAAGTCCTCTAAATAGTCAATAAACTGCAAGACCAACTGAGTATGCCGAAAGCAATAGTGCTCAGTGAGAGGAAGAGAGGAAAAATAAAACAAAAATTATGTTTTTGAATTTCAATTTGGATTGTTTTTGAAAAAGTTCGCATTGTTCCCATCAAACGGTGAGCCAAATGTTTATGTGTCCTGTATGGGAGATGCAACATCACTGCTGCTTGCCTTCGCAGACGACGGTCCATGTAACATACCGACAGAAGCTGAAGCATCCTGGGGTGGTTCGAAGAATGTCGACATCAACATTGGAATAAGCTGAGGATACTGCATTATGTGGGCCTTTAATGGGTCCAGCAGTACGTCCACGTCCGGAGGCACAACAACTTGAAGTGTTAGAAAGATGTCCAACACGCATTCGTATTGGCAGAATAGGCAGCGGAGAACAGACAAGTAGCAGTCAACCGAGACTGATCTGAACGATCAGAACAAATGCTTGTTTAGTTCCCGAAGCAGAGGTGTGCCCAGATTAGTACCATGCGTTCACAGCAACGTCGCACCAAAAGGGCGTTTTACATATTTTTGGAGGCTGGGGCGTCTATTGCGTAGCAGGAAAATTAAAACCAGGATATCCACTACAAGGAGTAGGACCAGAAGAAGCCCTCCAAAAACACTTCCCAATACGGAGTGTGACTATGATGGAATAACTCCGAAGATTGTCTGAAAGGTGTTTAATAGCCCAGAACCTATGCTCTTAAATAGGTGTACTTTCCTACTCGTATCAGACATGTTAAAGATACGATGTACCAATTTGCCGAAATGAAGCAGTAAGTTAGTTCGGACTCGTGTCTGTATCAGCTGAAGACCTTGCAACCCGGAGATTAAAAGTATCTTGGGCTGGGGTTGAGGCCACCTCCTTCTGTGAAAGTATGGCTTTCAGTCTGCTCAGAGGATCAAACCACATAAGGGAAACATTCAACGAAGGCCATAGCAATGCCTCCATGACTGTGTGGGTCAGT